>NC_057395.1:76469859-77086753 GCF_019320065.1 Cervus canadensis
CCTCTCCCCATGCCCATCCAGCCACTGGGGAACTTCTGAGCTGAACCCCCATATGTTACCAATACCTGAAAGAGTGGAAGAGAGAGAGTCTCCATAAGAGACACTCTTAAGGTATGCTTCCCTCACCCAAATAAAAGAGAAGATTCTTCTCTAAGAGGAACATCTCTGAAACCTGATTCCCAGTCTCACTCACTGCATGCGGCTTCCCTCAGTAGACCCTTTCCCTAACAGACACCTCCAGGGCTCCCAACTCATCTGTTCTTCACCCAGGATCGCAAGCTTCTACCAACCGCCCTACTCAGAGCTCGCCTCCTAAAACCTAACATCTATCTCCTCAAATAGGGGCCTGGTAATGATCGACTTCACTTTCACTTTTCACTTTCATGCACTGGAGAAGAAAATGGCAACCCACTCCAGGGTTCTTGCCTGGAGAATCCCAGGGACGGGGAAGCCTGGTGGGCTGCCGTCTATGGGGTCGCAGAGAGTCGAACACGACTGAAGCGACTTAGCAGCAATAATGGGGTCATTGCACTTTCAGCTGCTCCAACCAAATCCCTCTGGAATCTGAGAAATCCCTCTCCCCTTCTCACGTATCCTGTGGAGATGCCCCTAATCCCAGCTCCCCCACCGCAAAAGCTGCCATCCCAAGACGCCCCCGTTTTAATCAGCGTAAAAATTTTCCCAGCTAACCCAATCCCCCAAACTTACACGGATCATGCCCTTAACCAACGGGGCATCCTCTCAGTCACCCCTCAGGATCCCGTTTCCTTCCCTCATTCTTCCTCAGGGGCTTCTCTGAAGTCAGGGCCAAACGGACATCCCAAGGTTCCTCCCCCCGCTCAGACACCCAGCATTCAATAAAAGACTTCCATCTCTTTGGGGGCGCCTCCTCGTCCTCTAGGGGACCCCTCGATCTCGTCTAAGGAGCCGCCGGCCCCGACTCCTCCGGAGCGGCCCTGGGCTCGCCCCTCCCCCGCTCCGGCCCTTCTGCAGCGCCGCGGGGCCGGGCCCTTCCTCTCCGCAGGGCCCTCACGCCGCCCGGGGGAGCCTCTGCCTCACCGCGCCGCCCACAGGCCCCTCAGGCCCCCGCCCGTGCTTCCGGCCACCGCCTGCTCCTCCTCCCCGCTCAGACCGCCCGCGTCGCCGCCGCGGGGCCCGGCGGACAGCGGCCCTGCAGAGGCCCTGGCCCCGCAGCAGGGGCCTGTGCGGGTCTCCGGTCCCCGGCCCAAGCCCATGCCCCCGGCAGGGCCCGGCACCCCCGCTCACCCGAGCCCGTGGTGGCTGCCATCTTGCGTCGCTGTCGCTCAAAGGCCGGCCCCTTCTTCACCCCCCACCGGCCCCGGGCTCTTCTGCGCAGGCGCATGCGCAGGCGCGGACGCCTCACTGACGCTTGCTCCGCCGGCCGCTCGACCCGTTGCCTGGAAGGTTTTTTTTTTTTTTTTATCTGCCCTTTTAGAGCGAGGAAACATTTGCGTGCGTGAGGGCTCAGCAACCTTCAGGGCCCTCCAGGCTCTGGTGCGAGGCAGGTATTGAGGTGCTTGGTGAGGAGGGCTAGGGTAATCAGACTTGGAAGGGTGTGACTAAAAGATAAAAGAGCGCCTATTGTCATAATCTATAATACAATGTAATCTGAAAAAAAAAAAAAAGAAAAAACCCACCAGAACCCAAAAACTTGAATCACTATGCTGAACATCTGAAACTATACTTCAATAAAAACAAGTAAGTAGATGCAAATTTATAATATTGTTTAAAAGCACTTAACTTGCCCTGGGCATTTTCCTCTGTGAGGTTTGGGTTAAAGTGAAAAATGAGGGCGAGAGGGGTTAAGACATTTATGTAACTCAGCCCTTAAGTAATTGAGTCAGAATTTGAACCCAGGCCATATGTCTTGCTTCCAAGATTAATGCTGCCAGGCCAGAAGGGGCTTGAAGCAGGGCGGTTAAAGGATTCGGTGGCATATATATATATATAAAGGTGGCAGGGAAAACATTCACTCATTCATTCACTCATTAACTCAATCAAATATTTACTAAGCATCTACTATGTGCCAGCCACTTTCATAGGTTCTGTGGAGGGATATACATCCCTGAAGAAGCAAGCTCCTGCTCTCATGGGCTTACCTTTTAGTTGGAGGCAGGAAGCAAGTAAACAAATAGGGAAGAACCTAACTATAATAGGATAGGAAATAAACCAGGGGAGGAGTGGTCAGGCCTCTTATGGAAGTCACATTTCAACACAAACCTGAGCGATGGAAGCGGGTAGTGGGAGTGACATGTGCAAAGGCCCAGGAGACATATATTTGCAAATGTTAAATTCAAGAAGTTGATTCCTCTATCATAAGTGGTCTGAGAAACCCTTATGTGGATGTGAAGACTGAGGCTGGGAGAGATGAAAGGTTTGCCTCAAGGTGGCACAGCTACACATTGGCAGAGAAAGGACCAGAACTTTCAGTACAAAGGAACAAGGAAGCTGTACACCTGCACCCAATTAACTTCGTTCTGTCAGCAGTGCCTCCTAAGCATCTCTCTACCCTCTCCTCCTGGAGGCTCCCCTTGTCTCCCACGTGGAGGCTCCCAGCAGCCTCCATTCTCGCCCCCATGTTCCATTCTCCTTATGACAGCCTGAGTCTGCTCAGTTGTTCAGTTGTGTCTGATGGTAGCCCACCAGGCTCCTCTGTCCATGGAATTCTCCAGGCAAGAATATTGGAGTGGACAGCCATTCCCTTCTCCAGGGGATCTTCCCCACCCAGGGGATGGGTTGCCATTTCTTTCTCCTGGGGATCTTCCCCGCCCAGGGATGGAACCTAGATCTCCCGCACTGGGGGCAGATTCTTTACTGTCTAAGCCACTAGGGAAGCCCCTTCCCACCACTGGCGACATACAGTCATCTTGACATTATACTCTGTATCAAGTGATTCAAATTTACCTTGAAGGGCACACAAAATATTTGCCCTGGGCTTTCAGTCACTGTAAAATGTCATATAGCAGATGGGAAGTATTAGGGTTCCTAAAGTGGACTCACCTCTGGAGTGAAATTTTCTGGGTTCGAGTTCGCCACTCACTTGGATGTGTGACTTGAGGCAAGAGACTTGAACCTCTCCTGGCATCAGTTTCCCCTTCTGAAAAGGGTGATAAGGATACCAATCTCATGGGGTTGCTATGGAGATAAAATGCGTTGATAAACGCTTGGGCACCTAGAGAGGCGGGGACATCTACCAAGCTGTCATATTCAGCTTTTAATCCTCACAGCTCAATGACACCACAGCTCCTACGAACATCCTCATTTTAGAGATGAGGAAACAGGCGCAGAGCTAACAGGTGGAGGAGTTAGGGTTAGAACAAAAGCCTCTTATTCATGATGCGCATATGTGTTTACCCGCATAGATTCCTTGGTTCCCGCGGGGAATGTCTGTCAAGCGAAACTGACCATAAGGAGAATTTCTGCACAGTCCCCCCGGCAGGAGGACTAGGTGCAGCACGACAGCCCGGGGCATGCTGGTTGTTGTAGTCCAGCGGCGCGGCAGAGCCTGTTGGGAGTTGTAGTCCTCCGCGTGCTAAAGCGCTCTCGGAGATGCTCTGCCCGCTCCCTGAGGTCACAGCCAGTCCCCAGAGCCGCATCGCTCTGGCGCCTGCGCCCCAGCCTCTCCCTGCGCTTGACCTGGTAGCTTCAGCTGATGCCGATGCGAGTCCCGTTTTGTCGAATGCGTGGGAAGGTGAAAATGGCTAATATAACTAAAGAATTTAGAAAACAGCTTGACACAGCGGGAGGGCTATAGACGTATTGGCTGCTACTGTCATTATTTCCTCAATGACCTTTGCAAAGTGGCTGTTATCTCCACATTTGTCAGACGTGGAAACTGAGACTCGGTGGAGTAAGGTGGCTTCCCCAGGTCAGGCAACAGGAGAGAAGTAAAATCGGGTTTGGAATCCGGTTCTTCTAACTCTGGGGCCCTCCGTGTTCTCTCTGTGGTGAGGGAGCTGAAGCCTGGGAAGTTTTAAGCGAAATGAGGTGGGCAGGTTTGCATTTTAACAAAGTGCAGCCTGGCTGCCTCAAGGAAATTGAATTCGGTCGCAGCAAGACTGGAGGTGAGAGGTTCAGAGGGGAGGTGTGCTGTACATTTTTTACTACCAGGCCAGTCATGTCCTTCTCTCCTTCAGAAGCCTGGTTTTGTTTAGAAGGCCAAAGGTTCGGCTTCCAGATGTGAATCCAAGCCAGTCACAGGCACTGCCATTTCCGCTTGCCAGTGGTTGGTCCAGGGGTGTGCCTATGACCTAGTTCTTTCTGACCAGTGAGTTGGGGAGAAGGCATGTTTGGAAGTTTCCTCTCATGAAAATACCTGGGGAGAAAGCCTTTTTTGTCCCCTTTTCCCCCCGTGTAATATGATTTTGTGATGGTTGGAGCTGTGGCAATCATTAAGATACCATGAGGCACAAGCCTGCTGCTGAAAAGCCAACACACCAAAGATGCCAGCACAGAAAGATGGCAAGAGCTAGGTAGGACCTGGATGATGTAGTTGAGCAGTTGAACACATCTCGGAGCTGCCTACCTATAGGCTTCTTAAGACATGTGATTTGATTTAGGTCATACCTGAATGGTTTAGTGGTTTTTCCTACTTTCTTCAATTAAAGTCTGAATTTGGCAATAAAGAGATCATGATCTGAGCCACAGTCAGCTCCCAGTCTTGTTTTTGCTGACTATATAGAGCTTCTCCATCTTTGGCTGCAAAGAATATAATCAGTCTGATTTCAGTATTGACCTTCTGCTGATGTCCATGTGTAGGGTCTTCTCTTGTGTTGTTGGAAGAGGGTGTTTGCTATGACCACTGTGTTCTCTTGGAAAAACTCTGTTAGCCTTTGACCTGCTTCGTTTTGTACTCCAAGGCCAAATTTGCCTGTTATTCCAGGTAGCTCGCAACTTCCTACTTTTGCATTCTAGACCCCTATAATGAATAGGACATCTTTTTTGGGTGTTAGTTCTAGAAGGTCTTGAAGGTCTTCATAGAACTGTTCAACTTCAGCTTCTTCACCACTACTGGTCGGGGCATTGACTTGGATTACTGTGATATTGAATGATTTGCCTTAGAAATGAACAGAGATCATTCTGTCATTTTTGAGATTGCACCCAAGTACTGCCTTTTGGACTCTTTTGTTGCCTGTGATGGCTGCTCCATTTCTTCTAAGGGATTCTTGCCCACAGTAGTAGATATAATGTTCATCTGAGTTAAATTCACCCATTCCAGTCCATTTTAGTTCACTGATTCCTAGAATGTCGATGTTCACTCTTGCCATCTCCTGTTTCACTGCTTCCAATTTGCCTTGATTCATGGACCTCACATTCCAGGTTCCTATGCAATATTGTTCTTTACAGCATCGGACTTTACTTCCATTACCTGTCACATCCACAACTGGGTGTTGTTTTTGCTTTGGCTCCATCTCTTCATTCTTTCTGGAGTTATTTCTCCATTCTTGTCTTCAGGCAGTGATCAAGATCACCCCCAAGAAAAAGAAATGCAGAAAGGCAAAATGGTTGTCTGAGGAGGCCTTACAAATAGCTGTGAAGAGAAGTTAAAGCAAAGGAGAAAAAGAAAGATATACCCATTTGAATGCAGAGTTCCAGAGAATAGCAAAGAGAGATAAGAAAGCCTTCCTCAGTGATCATGCAAAGAACTAGAGGAAAACAATAGAATGGGAAAGACTAGAGATCTCTTCAAGAAAATTAGAGATACCAAGGGAACATTTCATGCAATGATGAGCACAATAAAAGGACAGAAATGGCATGGACCTAACAGAAGCAGGAGATATTAAGAAGAGGTGGCAAGAATACACAGAAGAACTATACAAAAAAGATCTTCATGACCCAGATAACCACGATGGTGTTATCACTCACCTAGAGCCAGACATCCTGGAATGTGAAGTCAAGTGGGCCTTAGGAAGTATCACTACGAACAAAGCTAGTGGAGGTGATGGAATTCCAGTTATGCTATTTCAAACCCTAAAAGATGATGCTGTGAAAGTGCTACACTCAATATGCCAGCAAATTTGGAAAACTCAGCAGTGGCCACAGGACTGGAAAAGGTCAGTTCTCATTCCAATCCCAAAGAAGACAATGCCAAAGAATGTTCAAACTACTGCACAATTGCACTCATCTCACATGCTAGTAAAGTAATGCTCAAAATTCTCCAAGCCAGTCTTCAACAGTACATGAAGCATGAACTTCCAGATGTTCAAGCTGGATTTAGAAAAGGCAGAGGAACCAGAAATCAAATTGCCAACATCGCTGTATCATTGAAAAAGCAAGAGAGTTCCAGAAAAACATCTACTTTTGCTTTATCAGTTTAGTCAGTTCAGTTCAGTTGCTCAGTCATGTCCGACTCTTTGTGATCCCATGGACTGCAGCATGCCAGGCCTCCCTGTCCATCACCAACTCCCAGAGTTTATTCAAACTCGTGTCCATTGAGTTGGTGATGCCATCCAACCATCTCATCCTCTGTCATCCCCTTCTCCTTCCACCTTCACTCTTTTCTAGCATCAGGGTCTTTTCAAATGAGTCAGTTCTTCACATCAGGTGGCCAAAGGATTGGAGTTTCAGCTTCAGCATCAGTCCTTCCAATGAATATTCAGGACTGATCTCCTTTAGGATGGACTGGTTGGATCTCCTTGCAATCCAAGGGACTCTCAAGAGTCTTCTCCAACACCACAGTTCAAAAGCATCAATTCTTTGGTGCTCAGCTTTGTTTATAGTCCAACTCTCACACCCATACATGACTACTGGAAAAAACATAGCTTTGACTAGATGGGCCTTTGTTGGTAACATAATATCTCTGCTTTTTAATATGCCATCTAGGTTGGTCATAACTTTTCTTCCAAGGAGCAAGCATCTTTTAATTTCATGGCTGCAGTCACCATCTGCAGTGATTTTGGAGCCCCCCAAATGAAGTCTCTCACTGTTTCCATTGTTTCCCCATCTATTTTCCATGAAGTGATGGGACCAGATGCCAATTAATCTTAGTTTTCTGAATGTTGAGTTTTAAGCCAACTTTTTCACTTTCCTCTTTAACTTTCATCAAGAGGCTCTTTAGTTCTTCACATTTGCTTTATTGACTACACCAATGCCTTTGACTGTGTGGATCACAACAAATTGTGGGAAATTCTTAAAGAGATGAGAATACCAGAGCACCTTACCTGCCTCCTGAGAAATCTGTATGCAGGTCAAGAAGCAACAGCTAGAACTGGACATGGAACAACACACTGGTTCCCAATCAGGAAAGGAGTACGTCAAGGTTGTACATTGTCACCCTGCTTATTTAACTTATATGCAGAGTACATCATCTGAAATGCCAGGCTAGATGAAGCACAAACTGGAATCAAGATTGCTGGGAGAAATATCAATAACCTCAGATACGCAGATGACACCACCCTCATGGCAGAAAGTGAAGAAGAACTAAAGAGCCTCTTGATGAAAGTGAAAGAGGAGAGTGAAAAAGTTGGCTTAAAGCTCAACATTCAGAAAACTAAGATCATGGCATCTGGTCCCATCACTTCATGGCAAATATATGGGGAAACAATGTAAACAGTGAAGACTTTACTTTGGGGGGCTCCAAAATCACTGCAGATGGTGACTGCAGCCATGAAATTAAAGCACTTGCTCCTTGGAAGAAAAGTTATGACCAACCTAGATGCATATTGAAAAACAGAGACATTACTTTACCAACAAAAGGTCCGTCTAGTCAAGGCTGTGGTTTTTCCAGTAGTCATGTATGGATATGAGAGTTGGACTATAAAGAAAGCTGAGCGCTGAAGAATTGATGCTTTTGAACTGTGGTGTTGGAGAAGACTCTTGAGAGTCCCTTGGATTGCAAGGAGATCCAACCAGTCCATCCTAAAGGAGATCAGTCCTGGGTGTTCGTTGGAAGGACTGATGTTGAAGCTGAAACTCCAATCCTTTGGCCACCTGATGTGAAGAACTGACTCATTTGAAAAGACCCTGATGCTGGGAAAGATTGAAGGCAGGAGGAGAAGGGGATGACAGAGGATGAGATGGTTTGATGGCATCACCAACTCAATGGACATGAGTTTCGGTAAACTCCGGGAGTTGGTGATAGACAGGGAAACCTGTCGTGCTGTGGTTCATGGGGTCGCAAAGAGTCGGACATGACTGAGTGACTGAACTGAATTGAACTGAGACTGAAGATGTGATAATAAATATCATTATTGCATAAGCTGCTCTTAAAGGTAAATTGTTATCTACAGCCAAGGAAGCTGGCACAGTGTTCCAGGAAAGAGATACATGGACTTGTACTGTTCCACAGCCTTCACTCAAAAACACTATTCTCAACAAGGCAGGAAAACACCCGGGCAGTTTTGGGATCTCTGAGATGTGAAAGACATGAATAGTTTGAAAAAGTATATTCAAAGTGCAAAAAAATGCAATATACGTTACAAGACCTAGAATATTATTTTTTAGAGTAATACTGCTCAAAGTGTCCTGTGCAGGTTAATCACTAGCAAGCTTGTTTAAACGCAGATTCTGCTTCTCTGGGGGCGAGGGGCGCTGAGATCCTGCATTTCCAACAGTCTCCGAGAGGATGCCGATGCTGAGTACAGACCACACTTTGAGTAGCAAGCTTGGGGGTAACATTACCGTAAAGTTCTGTGTTTCTGTTTCCAAACTGCAGTTAAGAAAAAAGCCGCAGACTCATGCTATAGCTTGTATAACACAAACTACAGAAAGTAAAGCTGAGGAACTGTTGACAGCAAGAGTCATGGGCACCCAGAAGACAGAGAGTCACTGGGAAGGGGTCTGTGTTGGATGGGGTGGGTGACACGTTTGCTAGTGGCATCTCATGGCACGTGAGTTATGTCCCCCTGCAGTGTCTGAAGTATAGCATTAAGATACTCAGTGTTTGATGTAGTTGCTAAACTGTATGATCAAAACAGGATAGGAGTGAGTGGGTAGGAGCAGTGGTACAGTTCATTTATTCCTGTATTGATTGACATCTGGGTCATTTCCATTAGTTTCTTCCTGTACATTTTATTTATGTAATGTTTGAGTTTTGTACCATCTTTTACCTTTGTGGTCAAGGAAAAAGGGAATAGAAACCAGGGGTCCAGGGTCGGGGGGGGGGGGAACCAAAAGGATGTTTCCTTAATTTATAAGGGGCCCTTGCAACTCATTAAGAAAAAGAGATCCCAAAGGAAACATGATAGTCATAGCAGAAGTTTATGGAGCATTTAGTATGTTATAGGAACGTAGTGTTTTGTATGTATTAATTCATTTAACCTTCATAACAATCCTTCGCTGGTGGCTCAGCTGGTAAAGAATCTGCCTGCAATGCAGGAGACCCCGGTTCAATCCCTGGGTTGGGAAGATCCCCTGGAGAAGGAAAAGGCTACCCACTCCAGTATTCTGGCCTGGAGAATTCCATGGACCATATAGTCCATGGAGTTGCAAAGAGTCAGACATGACTGAGTGACTTTCACTTTACTTTCACAACGACCCTATGAGGTAGGTACTCACCTTACAGATGAGCAAACTGCAACACAGAAAAGATTAACCTGTGCAAAGACTCACACTTGTGAGGGGCAGAGCTGGGATTTGAACTCTAAGCTCTTAACCACCACTGTCCTGCCTCCCCGCCCCCACTGCCCGCTCCCTGCCCCCCCCAAAAAAATCAGAATAGAACAATACAGAGTAAGAAAATGCAATAAAACAGCCAGTTCCACTCAACGTGTTCTATTTCAGTGATTCTAAGAGGCAAATTTTATATTCAAGCATTTCTGAAATCAGGTGCATGGTACAATCAATGATATCTTAGATTCAATGAAATACAGTAATAGAAATGCAAATTAAAACCACCTATCAGATTGGCAAAGAAGAAAACACTCGCTAACACCCAGTGTTGGCAAGGGTGTGAGGAAACTGGCGCTCTCAAGTTCTGAGAGTTTAAATGCGCGTGCTCTTGGTCAAAGGCAATTTTGGCATGAGCAATCGAAAGGGAACTCGCCCACATCCCTAACCCAGCAATTCGATCCCCAGGAATTGGCCCCTCAGGTCTACTGGCCCTCGTGAGCAAAGACTTAAGTCCTTCAGCACAGCAATCTGGATTACCCAAGACTGAAAATGACCTCAAAACTTAACGAGTGATGAGTTCACAAAGGAAGGTCCACCCTGAAGTTGTAATGTTATACAGCTGTAGAAAGAAATAAGGAAGGAACTAAGGAAGCATTGATATAATACTATCTTCAAAACCTATTAAATGAAAAAGCCAAGGTGCAGAACTGTGCATGTAATATTCTACCCATTGTGTGAAAAGAGTGGGGGCCAGCCGTGCCTCTGTGACTGTGGAAGGGACTTCCAAGTGTCTCATTCAGATGGTGGCCTCTGGGGAGAACAGAGGGCTTGGGGGAGCATGAGTGGGGAGCACTCTAGATCTGGAGTTGGTCGATTTTTCTCTATAAAGGGCCAGATAGTGTTTTAAGTTTTGTGGGTCATTTGGTCTCTTGACTCTGCGGCTGTGTTGAAAAACCAGCCATAGACAATACACAAATGATGGGTGTGACTATGTGCCAAAGAAAACTTTAAAACTGACACTGAATTTGAATGTCATTTGTTGGGAAAATATTCTTTATTGCCCCCACTATTAAAAAGTGCTCATGGGGACAACAGAAAAACAAGTGGGCCAGATTTAGCCTACTGGCCACAGTCAGCTGACCCCTGTATTATTACTCTTTAAAAAAAAATACTTATCTACATTTATTTATTTGGCTGTGCTGGGTCTTTTTTTTTTTTTTTTTTTTAGTCGGAGGCTATTACTTCACAACATTTTAGTGGGTTTTGTCATACATTGATATGAATCAGCTATAGATTTACACGTATTCCCCATCCCGATCCCCCCTCCCACCTCCATCTCCACCCGATTCCTCTGGGTCTTCCCAGTGCACCAGGCCCGAGCACTTGTCTCATGCATCCCACCTGGGCTGGTGACCTGTTTCACCATAGATAGTATACATGCTGTTCTTTTGAAACATCCCACCCTCGCCTTCTCCCACGGAGTTCAAAAGTCTGTTCTGTACTTCTGTGTCTCTTTTTCTGTTTTGAATATAGGGTTATCGTTACCATCTTTCTAAATTCCATATATATGTGTTAGTATGCTGTAATGTTCTTTATCTTTCTGGCTTACTTCACTCTGTATAATGGGCTCCAGTTTCATCCATCTCATTAGGACTGATTCAAATGAATTCTTTTTAACGGCTGAGTAATATTCCATGGTGTATATGTACCACAGCTTCCTTATCCATTCGTCTGCTGATGGCATCTAGGTTGCTTCCATGTCCTGCCTTATAAACAGTGTGCTGATGAACATTGGGGTGCACGTGTCTCTTTCAGATCTGGTTTCCTCAGTGTGTATGCCCAGAAGTGGGATTGCTGGGTCATATGGCAGTTCTATTTCCAGTTTTTAAGAAATCTCCACACTGTTTTCCATAGCGGCTGTACTAGTTTGCATTCCCACCAACAGTGTAAGAGGGTTCCCTTTTCTCCACACCCTCTCCAGCATTTATTGCTTGTAGACTTTTGGATAGCAGCCATCCTGACTGGCGTGTAATGGTACCTCATTGTGGTTTTGATTTGCATTTCTCTGATAATGAGTGATGTTGAGCATCTTTTCATGTGTTTGTTAGCCATCTGTATGTCTTCTTTGGAGAAATGTCTGTTTAGTTCTTTGGCCCATTTTTTGATTGGGTTTTATTTTTCTGGAATTGAGCTGCAGGAGTTGCTTGTATATTTTTGAGATTAATCCTTTGTCTGTTTCTTCATTTGCTATTATTTTCTCCCAATCTGAGGGCTGTCTTTTCACCTTACTTATAGTTTCCTTTGTAGTGCAAAAGCTTTTAAGTTTCATTAGGTCCCATTTGTTTAGTTTTGCTTTTATTTCCAATATTCTGGGAGGTGGGTCATAGAGGATCTTGCTGTGATTTATGTCGGAGAGTGTTTTGCCTATGTTCTCCTCTAGGAGTTTTATAGTTTCTGGTCTTACATTTAGATCTTTAACCCATTTTGAGTTTATTTTTGTGTATGGTGTTAGAAAGTGTTCTAGTTTCATTCTTTTACAAGTGGTTGACCAGTTTTCTGTGGTGGGTCTTAGTGGAGAAGGAAATAGCAACCCACTCCAGTATTCTTGCCTGGGAAATTCCATGGAGAGAGGAGCCTGGCGGGCTACAGTCCGTGGGATCGCAAAGAGCTGGACAGGACTGGGCATGCGTGCCGGGTCTTAGTTGAGGCACATGGAATCTCCGTTGCATCGTACAGTATCTTTTAGTTGCTGGCATGTGGGATCTAGTTCCCTGGCCAGGGACTGAACCCAGGCCCCCTGAATTGGTAGTGTGGAGTCAACCACTGGACCATCAGCAAAGTCCACTATTACTCTTTACCTTATGCATGCATTACCTATTACAAAATTATGCTTAAAATGGTAGCTTGAAATTTTTAGGTATATAAAAAGGGGGTGAGGTTAATGCTGGGGGCAGTCACGGTGCCCAGAACCCCTCTAAAGACAAGTCAGCATAGGGGAATGCAGGACATTTCCCAGCAGGGCTGGGAACTCATCTGCGGGCGCTGCCACCTGCCCCAGTCCACCACCAGATGGCAGCACACACCCACCTAAAGTCAGGCGGTCCCTGCCCCAGCCTGGAGGAGATGGCACCCGCTCCAGCATTCCTGCCGGCAAAGTGCCATGGACAGAGGAGTCTGGCGGGCTACAGTCCAGGGGGGTCACCAAGAGTCGGACACGACTGAGCGACAGAGCACTCACTAGCTGGGAAGCTGTGGGCAGACGTTGACCTAGACACCTGTTTTATTTTGCCGGGGGTATGATTAAAGAATGGAGCCAGCGTTTTAAAGCATCTGGATTTTCTCGCTCTTCTTTAATCAATGGATGTGAGTGGTCATTGCCCTCTGGGGGGTCTCATGTCTCCGGGGAGCCCCACTCCTCGGTGTCAGCGGCCGTTTCTCATCCTGTGACGTTGCTGCCTTCTCATGGGGGACACGCTGGAAAACCTGCCTTCCCACCTCCCTCCCTCCTCTGGGGCTGCAGGTGAAACCTGCCGGAGCTCAGCGTCAGACCAGGGCTCAGATCCCAGCCCCGCCATCGACCATCTGTGTGACGTTTGGTATGTTACCTGACTCTGTGCCTGTTTCCTCATCTGCAAAAAATGGGGCTAAGTGTACTGACCTCTCAGGGCTGCAGGGACTGCCCAAAGGGGCTCTTGCTCGGGGCTCTCCGTCTCTGGCCGGTGCTGAGTGTGTGGTGGGTATTAGTCAGCATTTCCTGCCTCCTGTTTCTCAGTGGGAACTTGTTGGAATACTCCCTTCTCACAAATGACCCCAACTTTCCCAGACCTGACACAAAACATACCTCACTCTGGTTTAGAAAAATAGTTTCCAGTCCTCGGGATTCAGAAGCAGCGAGACCATCTGAGTCTGAGGCCTGGCTGTGTCTTACTAGCCAGTGTGGTCTTGGGCAAGCCACTTCACTCTCTGAACTTGGGTGTTTGTTCTTGCTGGCTTCTGGTAGGTTCTAGAAATATACTACCCGCAGGGCCTGGGAATAGGAATCAGTTCAGTTCAGTCGCTCAGTCGTGTCCAACTCTTTGCGACCCCATGAACCGCAGGGTTCCCTGTCCATCACCAACTCCCATTTACCCAAACTCATGTCCATTGAGTCGGTGATGCCATCCAACCACCTCATCCTCTGTGGTCCCCTTCTCCCACCCTCAATCTTTCCCAGCATCAGGGTCTTTTCCAATGAGTCAGCTCTTCGCATCAGGTGGCCAAAGGATTGGAGTTTCAGCTTCAGCATTAGTCCTTTCAATGAACACCCAAGGACTGATCTCCTTTAGGATAGACTGGTTGGATCTCCTTGCTGTCCAAGGGACTCTCAAGAGTCTTCTCCAACACCACAATTCAAAAGCATCAATTCTTCGGTGCTCAGCTTTCTTTATAGTCCAACTCTCACATCCATACATGACCACTGGAAAAATCACAGCCTTGACTAGGCGGACCTTTGTTGACGAAGTAATGTCTCTGCTTTTTAATATGCCATCTAGGTTGGTCATAACTTTTCTTCCAAGGAGCAAGCGTCTTTTAATTTCATGGCTGCAGCCACCGTCCGCAGTGATTAGATGCAGGGACCATCTGCATTGCCTGCACTGCGCCATCTGCAGTGATTAGTGCAGGGAATAGGAAAGCAAGCCCTGTAGCCCCAAGGCTGCTTATCTGGCCCTGATTTCGGCTCTCTGCCCCACCCAGACTTCTGGTTAACACCTTAATTTTTCTTTCAGCAACCATTCTTTCCTCCTCTCATCCTGTGGTTGGGAAATGTTGATCTCACTTCTGCAACTCCAGGTGGATATTTCAGCCCTGGCCAATCTGAACACTTTACCATCCCAGTCCAACATGGTTGGTTCAGGAGTAGGCACGTGACCCAATCCAGGCCAGTAAGAGCCTGCCCTGGGACTTTGGCTGCATCTGCTGGGAAGGAAAACATTTTCTACTGAGATACGGAGCTGGTCCAATGTCAACCTCAACTCGCTTGACAGACAATAGAGCTAGACAGACACCAAGGTCTGATGAATCATGTGTACCCCGGGGTCCCACCAAACCTTAAGTCAGAAACACCTCTAAAACTTTTCAGTTATATGAATTAATAGAATTATTTTCACTACTAATTTTTGCATCAGTTATAGTTTCTGTCATTTAGAGTTGATAAATTCTAATACCCCTTCCTTTTGTGGTCCCCTCAGATAGTCTGAAATCAAAAGTCTACTGGTGGTTTTCTTAGAACTACATGAGAATCTAGTTATCTCAAAATAATAAAACTTTTTTCAAAAGTCTAGTGTTGGGCAAAGTTTTAAGGAAAATAAAGTTATGGGTCACATTAAAAAAAACTTTATCTGTGACTGCTCTAGAGTCTGTTTTTTTTTTTTTCTTTTTTTGTGCTCTAGAGTCTTTTATCATTCTCTGTCCCCAAAAGGTTTTTGTTTTTACTCATTATAGAAACTATCTAGCCCAGACTAGAGAAAGCACTGGCACCCCACTCCAGTACTCTTGCCTGAAAAATCCCATGGACGGAGAAGCCTGGTGGGCTGCAGTCCATGGGGTCGCTAAGAGTCTGACACGACTGAGTGACTTCACTTTCATTTTTCACTTTCATGCATTGGAGAAGGAAATGGCAACCCACTCCAGTATTCTTGCCTAGAGAGTCCCAGGGACGGGGGAGCCTGGTGGGCTGCTGTCTATGGGGTCGCACAGAGTCGGACAGTAGCCCACCAGGCTCCCCCGTCCCTGGGAGTGACTGGCAGCAGCAGCCCAGACTAGATTAATTGTAAATGCCTGTGTGTTCACTGCTGAATCCCAGCACCTGGCATATAGGAGGCACCTTGTATTTGTTCAATGAATAAATGAACAAGATACTTGTTTAAAATGTCTCCCCATTTGGCTATCCATATAGTTGGTCCCTATTTTTCAAATCTCACCTTCCACTGTCCCCTTGCTCACACCAGTCCAGCCACATTCTTTAAAAAGCCCCAGGCGGGTTCCTGCCTCAGGGCCTTGGCACTACTGTCCGCCCAAGAGGGCTTTCCCCACAGTTCTTTCCCCAACTGGCTCCACCTCCTCCTCCAGGTCTCAGCTCAAATGTCACCTGCTCAGAGAGGCCCTCCTTGACCTGCCAAAGCAGCCTCACCCTTTTCCAATGTCATCCCAAGCGTTTCATTTTCTTTACAAATCACCATCCGAATGTCCGTGTGCATTTATTTATGTTTATTGTCTCTCCCCAGGAAGTCAGCTCCTCCAGGGGAGGTCCTTGTTTGTTGGTTCATTTCCATGCCTGGTGTCCAGGCCAGAGCCTGGCACGCACCAGATGCCAGGAAGCCTTTGCAGGAGGAGCTCCTCGGTAGGGCTCTGCCTCCATGTCTCTGTCACTGTGACCTCCTACGTGAAAATGCCTCACAGAATCACGGTCCCGGTTCCAAAAGGGTCTGGAGCAGATGTCAACGCTGATTGACTGTCTCGGGGGACAAAGCCTCCATCCTTAGCAGAGGACTGCGGGGGAAGCTGGGAACAGGGGCGGGTGGGGCCTCACCCTCCAGCCTCCTTACTTCCCCTCCCCCAGCCAATCAGGAACCAGGAGGCAGCCCAGGTTAAGTAGACTCTTGCTGCTTTGTTATAAATATATTATGTACATCCAAAACATGACATTAAAATATTACTCCGTGTTACAGAAAAGATATTAAGGCCTTCTATTATTTACATTAAACAAGCAAGCACCGTTAAAAAAAAAAATAACCGAAACAAAAAAGCCCCACTCTTCCTTCTGACATACCCTCAAGTCAGAGGGGACACCATGTCTCTTTCCAGTGACCAAGACCCTTTGCAGGGGCTGTGCCCTTCGAAGACATCCTCCGATTAGAAATGTCAGCTCTGGCTGGAATCACACAGGCAGATGGGGGAAAGGTGGGGGACAGCGGAACCCAGACTCAATCAGGAAATTCTGGCTTCATCTGGCCGGCTGCCCCCAGACCCCTGCTGCACTTTGCCGCCCTTGGGTGGCCAAGCTAGGCTGAAGGTGGTGACTGGGGCTGTCTGTCCACCCAGGCCTTCGGAGTCCAGTCTGCAGGGCCACAGCAGGGTGACGGTCCAGGGACACTCAGCTGTGCCTGGGGGCTCCTAGAGCCCTGCGGGCAGACAGACAGCAACAGGTAAGATGACTCAGTGCCCCGATATCAGCCACGCTGAAGGGCTCCCAGTGGGGCAGGAGGTGGTGGGAGTGTGGGGGGCGGTGAGCTTGTCCTCAGCCCTGGGGATGGCTGAAAGGGCGGGGCTCTTTTTCTTTTTTTGCAGAGTCAGGCTTGGCAGACAGAGCAGCTCAGGTGGCTAGGGAGGGGCCAAGGGAGGAAAAATGAAAAGAAGGAAATGAAAAAAATCAGTGGCTCAAGTATTGTGTCACAAGGAGGGGTGGGTGGGCTGGAGGTGCCCGGGCCCAGCCCAGGAGGTGTCCTCTCCACCTGGAGTGACCAGCGCGAGGAGGCTGGAGTTTGGCAGATGGCTTCAGTTAGGGGGAGCTGGGGAAGGCTGGCAATGAGGTGGTGGCTTGGAGGAGTTATTTGATCTTCTGCGCCCATTTCATGTCATCTGCCCGAGGCTTCTCGCCTGTCAGGGCCTGGATAATGTCCTCCAGGCGTCGCCAGAAGCCCATCTTCTCCAGAGGGTAGTTGAGCCAGCCTGCAGCAGAGACAGGGCAGGGAGGAGTGAGGAGGGGTTGAATGGGAGAGCAACAGAAAGAGCACAGAGAGAGACAGCTGGCCCTGCCTTGGGCAGCGGAGGAACTGGTCTGCAGAGGGCAGGGGAAAAGGGCTGACCAAGCAATCTGGGGATGGGGTCTTCCCATCAATGGGCTGAGGGGCTGCTCAGACATACCTTCAACCCTTCACTCACCTTCTTATTGAGCGCTTACTATATGGCAGACACAGAGGCAGTATTTCCTATCATTTGGCTCTAATTGCCACCTCTTCCAGGAAGCCTTCCCTGACTACCACTTAGCAGCCCTCTAGGCCTTCACCCATCCTTATTTCTTTACCTGTAACCATCCTCATTAATTTGTCACTTCCTTATGTAGTGTTGGTTTTGATCTCCAGCTTCCAACCAGAACCCCATGTTCTTTCACCGTTGATCCTGTTGGATCCCAGGGCCTAGGATGATGCCTGGCATGGTAGGTGCTAAGTGAATAGTCTTATTTCCATTAAATAAGTCTCATAATCTTATTTAATCTGCATTACAGTCTCCTGCCTGAAGCTTGAACTAGGTATTGTTATCAGTCCCATTTTCCACATGAGAAGACTGTCTTGGAGGGCAGTCTCCCAGTTAGTACCTGGCCAAACCAAGACTGATCCCAGCCCTGGCTGAACAATTAAGTGATCTCCTGAACAGCCTAAATTTTACCCCTCCACCTGCTCCTAAAAAGCATGACTTTAGGATGTACAAAAAAATATTATCTGTGGCTCTCAGTTCTGCTTTCAGAAAGGCAAAAACAAAAATCCCTACAAAATACCTGACCAAACTAAACCAAAGCAAAACTGAACTCCTGCTCCCACACCCGTAGGCGTAGCTTGCTGAGTACCCGCTATGTGACAGGCACTTTGCATCTGCCATCTGACCATTCACACCGCAGCCCTGGGAGGTGGTGCGTGAAGGAGTGGCTGGAGCCCCATCTTGTGAATGAGAAAACTGATAACCAGGGAGGCTTGTGAGCCTCTGAAAGTTGCATATGGAGGAGCTGAAGGTTACCCAAGTTGGCCTGACTTAACAGCGCCGTGGTGTACTTAACCTTAAAAAGATACCCGCGGGCCCCGGAACACCTGCTCGCCTCACCTCCTTGGCACTGGCTCCCTGACTGCGCACGGCATGTGGGCCTCCTGACTGCTCCCGGGCGCATGTTCTGGCCTCAGGGCCTTTGCGCTTGCTGTGCCCTCTGCTTGGACTGATCTGTCCTTATTTATCCACAGGGCCCCTCTCACTGTTTTCTATCTCCTTTATAAACAGCCACACCCCGCTCCCCCTGACTCTCTGCTCTTCACCCTGCTTCGTCTGTCCCCATGGCGTCTCTGAAACCTGGACTTTGCCAGCTCTCCTATCCTTCTGGCCCCCACTGCACACCAGCCTCCTCGCTGCTCCTGAAACAAACCAGGCGAGTGTCTTCCTGCCTCCTTCACCTATTGCTCCTGCCACCTGGAGAGCTCTTCCTCCAGGTCTCATGACTCTCTCCCTCAGTTCAAATGCCACCTTCTCCAGGAGGCCTTCCCTGACCACCTCATTTATAGGGGCAGAGCTCCCTATTTCCGTCTGCTACCCCCTTCTGTGTTATCGTCTTCCTTGGCAGTTAGGACTGTCAGATGTAGTACTCATTGCCTGGGATGTCCCCTCTTAGAATGCCATAAAGGTAGGGATTTTTGTGTTTTGTTCACATAGCAGGTGCTCAGTAAATATTTGCTAGATGATGGGTGGTTGGAATCACAACTCTATGAAGAGGGTGCATGTATGTCTGTTTTATGCGTGTTCTGAGAGAAAGTTCCTCCAGGACTGCGCCTCCTCCCCCGTGACCTCTGCCTCGACCCTAAGGATGGAGTGGCGGTTGGAGTCGGGAGGGCAACCCGTCCCCTGCTACCCTGTGAATGCACCTGTGGTGATGCAGAAGTAGGTCTCGTGGGGGGAGACATGATGGATGCGATGGTGTTTGCGGGGCAGGATGACGTGCCAGTCTTGCAGGAAGATGACCCAGCGCGGCAGCCCAAAGTACGTGTGCGACCACTTGTGGATCTGGTTGGTGAAGGTGCTAAAGATGATCAGGCAGAAGACGAAGCACTCCCAGGGGTACAGCTGCTCCAGGACTTCTGCAGGGTGGGGAGAGAGAGGGTGGGTGTCCACAGGCCCCAAATAGCTGTCACATAGGGCGGGGGCCCACTGCCAGCCTGGCCCTCATCCCTTGCCCCTGGGCAGCAAACTTCCCGGGACAGCAGGCACCCTGGCCTCCTCCTAATGTTCCACACGGCCTCCGGCAGGCTCAGACTCTCCTCTGGCCTCAGTCTTCCCTTCTGCTCAGTGGGCAGAATGGGAATAAGCAGAAGTAATGGTTGAGAATACGGGCTTTGGAGTGAGGCAGGGCTGGGAGCAGGTCCCTGCTCTGACATTTCTTGACTGTGTGAACTTGGGTCAGCGACTCTACCTCTTTGCATCTCAACTTCCTCATCAATGAAATGGGAATAAATCTTGGTCCGGATTCCCTAGAAGCAGAGCCTCGCTGAGACAAGGACTCATGTGCATGTGATTTATCTGACTGGGGAGGGGAATCTTCTGAAAAACACCCAGAGGAGTGAGGAAAGCAGGGCAGGGCAGGGGAAGAGTTAAGCAAAGATGGGATGGGGGGGGGGGTCTTGTCTCAGCCTGATCCTGGGGGGCGGAGGGTGGATTCTGAAATGCTGACTCCACAGAGTCGGTCCCACTCAGAGGCAGGGGGCTGGTCTTTTGCAGGCTTTTTGGGTCACTGACTTCAGGCTTATCCCAAGGGGAGGGGCGGGACCTGTGCTGGCAGTTCTCAGAAGGGAGCTCATGGCCGCCACCACCACTAAGAGCAGAGGGGAGAGGATGTGGGCGGGAACCATAAACACTTGGCCCATCTCCCCATGGGGGGCTGCTCTGAAGACCAGCAAGGTGTCAAGCTGTTAGAACAAGACCTGGCTCAGAGGAAGGGCTCTTCCCCTACCTTCTCCTGCAATAAGGTCAATGAGGCTCAGAGAGGTGATGGGACTTGCCTTGGGACAAGTTTCCTTCCCCAAACAGGTAGGACAGAGCTCTGAACTCAGGATTGAGTTTGCAGGCTATGTATACTCTTTCCACTAAGCCCAGGCAGCAAGATCAGAAGCCCCCAGGGCCAGGCAGGTGAATTCAAATGAACAAGGTGGAGGTGGGGGGAAGGTTAGGACTGCAGGGAGCAGTGGGGACTGCAGCAAACTGGAGAGTGTGCATCTTGTCTAAGCGGGACCCCACAGCTCAGCTCCGGCCCACTGCAGCCAAGTGGGAGCCAGGACCCAGGTCGGATTGTTCAAGAGAAGCTGGAAACACAAATCTGTATGTCAAATATCCCAACTTTACACGAGGGCAACTAACTAAACTTTTATAACACTGAGGGGCCAAACAGCCACATGAGCTATGGGAGGCTCGTGGGACGGGTGCGCATCCACTTGTCCCCGAGGGCTCCCTGGAGGTCCCCCTGCCCCAGCCGGCATGCTTACCTGGGCTCCTGGTGCGGAACTTGTAGGCCATGTTTAACAGAGGCAGCAGCGTCAGCAGGCAGTTGTCCCCGTTGGTCTCGATGAAGTCGTGCCGGGTGATGGCTGTTGGGTCGATGTGATGCTCCCGGAACGGCCGGATGAAAGCCTGGGTGAGGTGGGGGGATGGGAGAGGGCACAGAGCCGCCCAGTCAGCCCCTCTCCCTGACCTCCTGCACATACACCCCGCGCGGGAGCGCCTCCTCGTCTCTGGCATACCGCCCCAGCACAGCACTGCTGTGGGTCCCTCCAGCCTTCAGGCTCTGGGTCTAGCAGCTTTAGCAGAAGATGGATGGAAATGACCTGGTGGGGACCTCCGGCTGGTACTGCCCTTCCATGGGCCTCAGTCTCCGGACCTGGGCTATGGACAGGGGGTTGGCGACAACCTCCACCCTCCTCTCCTACCCTGAGGCAATTGAGGAGGCCCCTTACACTACTGACAGGCAGGGCCCTTTCTTTCTTTCCAGTATCCAATCCCTCCTTCTGGTAAGAGCCTCTGCTTCTTCTCTTAGTCCCAGCTGCTCCAATCAGGCTGCCTCCTCGGCTGGCCCAGCCAATCAGAGCGCCCCATTCCTCTGGCCACAGTGACTGGCTGTGTGACAGCCACGTGATCCAAGTGAAGCCAATGGGGATGAGCTGTGGGACTGCGGTCCTAACTATGGGAAAGGGGGCGGTCTCTGGGGAGCGCTGAGCTGGGAGGACGGACGTCGAGGCAGTGGACGGCCATCCCGGCCACCTTCCCAGGGGAGAGCCCGCGTGAGAGTACAGCCAGCGGAGGGCAAAGCAGACACAGACGTGGAGAGGGTCGGGGTCCAGAGAATACGGTCTGTTCGTCCTACTGGACACAACCACGCCCTTACTTGGCTTCTAAAAGTTTTAGTTCACAGATCAGTACCTTTCTGTGGTTAAGTGTGTACCAGATTTTCTGTCGCAATCAAAACATCTGACTGACACCAGATAAAGTTCAATGAAAAGGAACAGTGAGGTGCAGCAGGGCAGGCAGAGGAGAACAAGATGTGGTGTGGTCCCCAAGTTCAAGGGGGTCCAGTGAGGTGGACATGTATCAAAGCTCTCTGTCCCAGACCTGATGCTTTGGCGTCCAGGAAATCCCAGGGGATTCCTTTTCTGGTCTTGAAGGCGGGGGAGGCGGGGTCAGGCTGGAACCACGGTTCCTATCTTACGGATAGGGAAATGGGCTCAGAGAGGAAAGGAGACTCAGCCCAGGTCAGACAGTCCCACCTCCTCCTGGAGGAGACAGGCTGGGCTTCAGGGCTGGGCCAACATACGCACCTTCCCCACGATTGGCAGCTCCACGGAGCCCCAGGTGTCGGCTCCCCAGTGCACCAGGCCGGACAGGAAGTCAGCAAGCAGAGCCCCTGCCACTGTGGACAAGAGGAGGGTGAGCCGGAGGTGGGGGGGACAAGAGCACGTCCCTGCCCGCTCCCCGCCCCAACTCAGGAAGTCACTCACTCACTCATTCACGTTAGGGTGCTCCCTTCTCTCCTTGGGACACTTTGCTCCCTGTGAATGGAGCTGCAGTCTGTGCCCCTTCACTTGATCGTCCCCAGGGAGAGGCGGGCCTCACCGGCCAGGTGAGCCTGGAAGAGTATACTGGGCTCAGCTTGCCTGGCCTTTCCCGCTAGGAGCCTGCTGACCCCTTCTCTCGGACCCACAGTCGCCCCACTCTTCTCCAGTGCTGCTGGTGATAGACGGCAAGGTCATTCCGGGGTTTGGTGCCCAGAAGGAACTGAGGTCCAGACAGAAGCCACACCCCCGCAACCCAGCGTTTACCAATTGTCAATGTGATCATTTGGCCCCCAGCAGCCTTTTCAGAACAAAGACCCCTCAGAGTCCCCCCCAAACCACTTGCTCACGCGAGGGTTCAGTATATCCAGAGGGTAAGCGCTGTTACGCCTGGACTCACAAGCCAGCTGTCACTCGCCGGCTGTGTGACACTGGGCGTGTTCCTTAACCTCTCTGCGCCTGTTTCCTCCAGACGGATGAGAATGAGGAGGATTAAAAAAGAACACGGCAGCTATCGTTTATTGAATACTTTTTCTCAGTGCCAGACATGCTCGATCTTCACGAATTCTCACCATCTATCAGAAGCTGGTACCATCTTTATTTTTACTTTATAGAGGTGGAAACTGACGCTTGGAGGATAGAAGTAACTAGACTAAGGTCGCACACATGGCAAGTGGCAGACCTGGGCTCTTAAGCTACCTTGGAGTCCAAATAGAACTCGGTAGATGTACCACGACATTGTCCACATGGGGAAACCAAGGCAGAGTGGCCAGCCCACTGCCCGAGGTGACACCCCAGCACCACCCCATCCTGCTCCCCACCGCCTGCGTCTCAACCCTACTGGCATATTCCCCTTCCCTTACACCTCCTTACAAGCCTCTGGGTCTCTGCACTTGCTCTTCACCCTGCTGGAACATTCCTTCCCAAAATGTAACACAGCTCACTCCCTCACTTCCTTCAGATCTTTGCCTCAAAGGTCCCCCGAGGACACCTGATCTAAAACCGTAACCACCCCCATCTCCCAGCATTTCCTCTCTTCTTCTCCAAGCACCTATCACCTTGGACTTCACTTCTGTTTACTGTCTTCCCCTATAAAAATGTCAGCTCCACAAAGTCAGGAATTTTCATTTTTTGTTTATGGCTGCATCCCACTTCTCTGCACACAATATGGGTCGGTAAACATCCGTTGAATGAGTCGATGGGAGGCGCTAAGTACAGTCTGTAGTGCAGAGGGAGCCCTCAATACTATTGTTATCTTTGCTGTTATTCAGTCATTTAGTCCATAAAGGCGGCATTCTGCAGGGACCTACTGTGTGCCCAGCGCTAGAGCCAGAGATGCATCGGACATTGGCTGGGCTCATGTCATTGGGACAGAGAGATAAGCGGCAGGGGGATTTCCCAGGTGGTACAGTGGAGAGGAATCTGCCTGCCAGTGCAGGGGACACGGGTTCGGTCCCTGGTCTGCGAAGATCCCACATATGGCAGGGCAACGAAGCCTGGGTGCCACAAGCAGAGAGTAGCCCCCACTCGCCGCAACTAGAGAAAGCCCGCGCACAACAGTGAGGACCCAGCACAGCCGAAAATAAAAGAAAGAAAGGACAGGGTGAGGAAGGGGTGACACTGCCTGGGGGCCGCGCTGGGGAGGGGAAGCCATGCCAGGGCTCTAAGGCCAGTGCACGGGCCTGGGCAGCCGTGCTCCTCAGGGGCGGTGCAGGGGGGCGGGCTGGGCTGGGGAAGGGGCTGGCGAAGGCTGGGAACCCAGGGCTTTTGCGCTCGCTGCTCCTCTATCCGGCACCCCACCCCCTCCCTGAGACCCCTGAAGGGCTGGCTCCTCCTCCGTCTTCTAGCTCAGAGTAAACATCACAGAGCCCCGGCTAAAGCCGTCCTCCCAGGCAGGTGCTCTCGGTCACGTCTCCTTGCTTGCACTGCTCACCATCTGAGGGGACAGCCTCGTTTATTTTCTCCACTTCTTGGATGAGCCAAGGGGCTCAGGGGGGTTGAACCCTGAGGGGCGGACCTGGTTTGAGAAGAGGTTCGTCGACCAGTCTCCAAACCCAGCACCCTTTCATGCCCGTAAACTGCGCCTCAGGAGGTCCAGGGGCATTAACAGAGCCCCTGCTGCATACCACAGGATGCTGGGTGCACACGGCCTTGTGTCTACACAAGGGGATGGCGGCACTGTGGCCGAGCTGGGGGAGCTAGACCCAGAGTCGGAGGCACTGCTGTAAGACCGTGGGCAAACGCCTCGCCTGCTCTGGGCCTCAGCGTCTTCACTTTGCCAGCGAAGGGTCAGCGGAGGTGCCCCCATCCCGTCAGCGTGAACTAACGCTGCCTCAGGAGAACACAGCCCTCCAGCAGGCTCCCTCATGGCGCCGCTTCCCTCCTCACCCTTGTTCCATGCAACCACCAGCCTGCTTCCCATAATTATACATTGGTTTTGCCAATTCTGAAACTTCACGCAGATGGATCCTTATGGGATGTGCTTTCTTGGGTCTAGCTTCCTTCACTAGCGTAATGCTTCTAGAGGCATCCATGTGGTTGTCTCAGGAGTTTATCCTTTTCATTGCCAAACAGTATTCCACCACCTGGATGTACCACAGTGCATTTATCCATTTTGCTGGTGTACAACGAGGCTGTTTCCAGGTTGGGGCTGGAATGACTCAGCTCCTGTGAACTTCCATTCACAAGCCTGTGTGAGGACATATGCCCTCATCTTCTTTGGGTAAAGACATCAGCTATCTACCTACCTATCCATCTACCCACCCATTTCCTTATATATTTTTACTTGATATTTATTGAGCACTTATAGTTACCAGGCCCTGTGCCAGCACCTTAAATGTTTTATCTCTCTTAATCCCTAAACTGTACCAAGGCCAGTCCTAAGCCGGTTACAGATCTCATCTCCTTAATCGTCCTAAGCACTTAATCCTTACAGATGATGTGTGCGTGGTAAGTCGCTTCAGTCATGTCCGACTCTTTGCGACCCCACGGACTGAAGCCCGCCAGGCTCCTCTATCCGTGGGATTCTCCAGGCAAGGATACTGGAGTGGGTTGCCATACTCTCCTCCAGAAAATCTTCCCAGCTCAGGGATCGAACCTGCGTCTCTTATGTCTCCTGCATTGGCAGGCAGGTTTTTTACTACCTGAGAAACTCCTTACAGATGATAATGATAATAAAAACAATATTAGAAAAATGTTTTGTAACCACAGTTAACACTAGGGTGCTTCCTGTGTGCTGGGTCCTTTGTCAAAGGTGTTAAAAAAGTGTATTATTGGGTATATAAATCCCCACAGATTAAACATGTGCTGTGCAGTGACCTCTCTCCAAGGGGAGTAACAATACGAAAGGGAGGTGGTGAGAAACCTGACAAACACCACTTGAGCCCGGTGGTCAAGGTCAACGTCACGGTGACAAATCATGCTGATAGTACATATCCTTGCGATAGATGGTGATGAAAATGGCACTTGACCTCTGGGCTCTTCCTCCCCAGGACACACAGCCCACTAAGAAAAACACTAGACAAATCCCGGCAGACGAGCATCCCACAAGACACCAGCCCTCCTCCAAACTGTACGGGTCACTGAAAACAAGGAGGATCCAAGACACTCACAGCTCAGGAACCTCAAGGGACATGACAACTAAACGTGATGTGGGATCGTGGATGGGATCCTGGGATAGAAAAAGGGCAGTAACTACAAATTAAGGACATCCGTATATGCTGCTACCTTACAATGGATGACCAGCAAGGACCTACTGCACACAGCACAGGGGACTCCGTCAGTGAGTGGCAGCCGGGATGGGAGGGGAGTGTGGGGGAGGAGGATGGTACGTTCGGCTGAGCCGCTCCGCTGTGCTCCTGAAACCATCACAACGTTGTCAACTGGCTATCTATCCTCCAACATAAAACAAAAAGTTAAGAAACAACCAACCAAACAAAAAAACCCAAGAGACCACATAGTTCCATTTACATGAGATACCCAAACTATGAGAATCTACTGATACAGAAAGATCGGTTAGGACTTAATGGCTAAGAGGTACAGGGCTTCTTTGCAGGGTGATGCAAGTTCTAAAGTTGACTGTGGTGATGATCAGGTAACTTGGTAAATTTACTAAAATCTACTGAATTGTGCACTTTGTATGGGCGAACGAAATATTGTGTGAATGATATGTCGACAAAGCTGTTACCTAAAAAAATTTTAAAAGCTGAAAAAAACTTAAGGACCTCTGAATGAACTATGGACTTAACTTCATAATAATGTATGCATATTGGTGCATTCATTGTAACACACATATGATACTAACATGAGGTGTACTAATAAGGGGGAGCTGGGGCCAGGGCTTGTATGTGAACTTGCTGTACTATCTGCTCATTTCCTGTAAATCTAAAGCTGTCCTAAAAAAGGAAGTCCATTAAAAAAAAAAAGAGTACTATCTCACTTCATGTCCACTGTGATGGGCTCTACCACATCCCACTTGCCAGAGGAAGAAGTGAGACCTGGAGGGTAAGGAGAGGTCAGGGCTGCTGGTCGGTGGGCAGAGACCAGAGAGAGGGCTGTTCCTGACGACGCTGAGCCTTCACGTCCAGATCTGAGACAGGAACAGTACTTATGTCACTTAAGTACCATCAGCTAATAAAAAGGGAATGCGGGTCCTAAGGGCTTCCCAGGTGACCAGGGGTCAAGAATCCGCCTGCCAGTGCAGGAGACACAAGAGACGCAGGTTCCATCCCTGGGGCGGGTAGATCCCTTGGAGAAGGAAACGGCAACCCACTCCAGCATTCTTGCCTGGGAAATGCCATGGACAGAGGAGCCTGGCGGGCTGCAGTGCACGGGGGTGAAAAAAGTCACACAAAGGAGCGCTGGGCACACACTGCAGGTCCTCGGGACACAGTAAGCGTCCTCCCAACGTGGCCAGTTAGTAGTTAAACACCGCTCCCCTCTCGGAGCCTCCGTGGTGTCATCTGTCTAGTGACCAGCCCCTGGCCTTTTCTGGCTGCCCAGCAGGGAGGAGGGACATGGGCTTTACGGAGATGCCAGGAATTATTTTTGGAGAGAGAGAGTCCTGTCCCCGCCGCCATGAGGAAATGGCTCTGTGCTCTATAGGCCGTGGCCATTTCCAGAGCAGCGAATCCAGGCCTCCAGGCCTGCTGCCCAAGTCCTCTTTAACGGGGGCAGGGCTGGCAGAGGCGGGCACACAGAAGCTTCTTTGTCCCAGGGCTGGTGCCAGCGCCTGGTGGCTGGCTCACCCTGGGGGAGGACTGAGCCTGGTCACTACCCTGCCTGCAGGATATGGGGCCAGGCTAGGAGACCATGATGACTCACCCCAGCTACCCTGACTCACCCTGAGACCCTGAGACAGCCCCCAGAGCCTCCATTTCCCCACAGGCCACGTGCTGGGACTTCCCCGCCCCGCCCACCCTGCGGCCTGGTGTGGAGACAGGGCTGAGACAGAAACAGACCCCACTGAGGGCTGGTCACTACCGTGTGTTGTGTGTGTGTGTTTAGTCGCTCAACTGTGTCCGACCCTCGGTGACCCCATGGACTGTAGCCCACCAGGCTCCTCTGTCCATGGGATTTTCCAGGCAAGAATACTGGAGTGCCTTGCCATTTCCTCCTCCAGGGGATTGAACCTGCACTGCAGGCGAATTCTTTCCCGGATGAGCCATCAGGGAAGCCCTGGTCCCTCCGGTCCTGGGGCCAAATCCTGTCTTTACCACCTTTTGGCTCAAATCCAGCAGAGACTCCTCCAGGAGGCTCCTCCTCCAGGGCAGACTCCTGACCGTGAGGCCGGCCACGACCGACCGGACCCGAGGCCCTGTGACTACTGACTCACTGCTGACCTCTGCACTCACCATGCCTTCAGCCTGGAACCCCCGCCCTCCTTTGTCTGCCAGGAATTTCTACTCCCTCCTTCGGGCACCAGCTCACCACCCCCACATTTTCCCTCCTCGTTCCCCAAGTGCAGCAAACCGCTCAGGGCTCCCTCGGCCATTCCTGGGTCACTCATCCGCGGCGGCCAACGCCGTCCTTGTGCTGAAGACCTCCAGGCGGGCAAAGCCGACGGTCCCCTCGTGGCCCCGTCTTGCTGCTCTGCGTGGTGGCTGTTCCTCGCTGACCCCCAAGTCTTCTGAAACACCTTCTCGTCTAGGTCTGTGCGACCCCGCCCGGCTCCCCATCTTCCCTCTTGGCTGGCTCTTCCTCCTCTTCCCGCCCTGGAAACCCTGGGGGTCCCAGGCCTCTACTCTGTTCTCACAGAGCAGCCCCAGGGGCCCTCCGCCAGCACCTGGGCTTCGAACAGCGTCTCTCCTCCCGGGACTCCCGGATTTCCGGTTCCGGTTTCCTGCCGGAGGCCTTCCAGCTGCCGCTCCTTCCGGGCTGTTGGCGGCCTCTCCCCTCAGGCTGCTGACCCCTCTCCCTCTCACCGCCACAACCAACCTGTCAGCACCTTCTGGCAGCTCACCCTTCACAGCGCACCCGGCTCTGACGACTTCTCACCACCTCCGCTGCCCTTCTGCGGTCTGGACCACCACCTTCGCCTCCCCTCCAGCCCTCCCTGCTGCATCAGATGATGTCGGCTCCAAGGGGAAAAGGTCAGTTTTCATTCCAATCCCAAAGAAAGGCAATGCCAAAGAGTGCTCAAACTACCGCACAATTGCACTCATCTCACACGCTAGTAAAGTGATGCTCAACATTCTCCAAGCCAGACTTCAGCAATATGTGAACTGTGAACTTCCAGATGTTCAAGCTGGTTTTAGGAAAGGCAGAGGAACCATTGCCAACATCCGCTGGATCATCGAAAAAGCAAGAGAGTTCCAGAAAAACATCTATTTCTGCTTTATTGACTACCCAAAGCCTTCGACTGTGTGGATCACAATAAACTGTGGAAAATTCTGAAAGAGATGGGAATACCCACCTGACCTTTCTCCTGAGAAACCTGTATGCAGGTCAGGAAGCAACAGTTAGAACTGGACATGGAACAACAGACTGGTTCCAGATAGGAAAAGGAGTACATCAAGGCTGTATATTGTCACCCTGCTTATTTAACTTATATGCAGAGTACATTATGAGAAACGCTGGGCTGGAGCGTTTCTGGAATCAAGATTGGAATCAAGCTGGAATCAAGACTGCTGGGAGAAAAATCAATAACCTCAGACATGCAGATGACACCACCCTTATGGCAGAAAGTGAAGAACTACTAAAGAGCCTCTCGATGAAAGTGAAAGGAGAGTGAAAAAGTTGGCTTAAAGCTCAACATTCAGAAAACTAAGATCATGGCATCTGGTCCCATCACTTCATGGCAAATAGATGGGGGAAACAGTGGCAGACTTTATTTTTGGGGGGCTCCAAAATCACTGCAGATGGTGACTGCAGTGATGAAATTAAAAGATGCTTGCTCCTTGGAAGAAAAGTTATGACCAACCTAGACAGCATATTAAAAAGCAGAGACATTACTTTGCCAACAAAGGTCCATCTAGTCGACTATGGTTTTTCCAGTAGTCATGTATGGATGTGAGAGTTGGACAGTGAAGAAAGCTGAGCGCTGAAGAATTGATGCTTTTGAACTGTGGTGTTGGAGAAGACTCTTGAGAGTCCCTTGGACTGCAAGGAGATCCAACCAGTCCATCCTAAAGATCAGTCCTGGGTGTTCATTGGAAGGTCTGATGTTGAAGCTGAAACTCCAATACTTTGGCCACCTGATGCGAAGAACTGACTCCTTGAAAAAGACCCTGATGCTGGGAAAGATTGAAGGCGGGAGAAGGGGACAACAGAGGATGAGATGGTTGGATGGCATCACCGACTCAATGGACATGAGTTTGGGTAAACTCTGGGAGTTGGTGATGGACAGGGAGGCCTGGCATGCTGCAGCTAATGGGGTTGCAAAGAGTCAGACACGACTAAGCGACTGAACTGAACTGAACTGGCTCCAAGGGGACAATCACCAGTGGCTTCTCACGGCTTGTAGAATAAAACTCCAAGTCAGACCATAGCCTTTAAAGCCCCGCACGGCTGGTCCCCACTGGTCTCTGAGCTGCCCCGAACTACTTTTCCTTTGGTCATCTTCTCCAGCCACACTGGCCTCCTTTCTCTTCTCCAAGTGTTTGGGGCTCACTCTGCCTGGAGAGAACCCCGGAGAGAACCCCTTGCCCAGCTCCCTCACTGCCTGCAGGTCTCTGTGCAAACGTTACTTTTCCAGAGAGACCATCCCTGACCTCTTACCTATCATCTTCCCTGCCAGTTTCCGCCAATCTTGACTTTGCCACCCAGGATGGCATCATCTGTCTGTATTTATTAACTGGGCACCTTTTCAAGCCTTCTGGCTCCTTGGCTTTCTGGGGCCTGCCAGGGGCACCAGAACCCCTGGGAGATAGCAGCAGGCTAGAGGTGGCTTCTGTAGGCTGGCACAGTGCCCTTCCTTCCGGCGTGTCAACACAGAAATCAGGGTGGCTACTTAAATCGATCAGGAACTGTGCAAATACTGCTATCAGGGGATTGTTGGCTGTTATCAGTCCAGAGGCAAAGGTGTTTGGTGGAAGAGCTTAGCTGATAAGCAGAAATCTCCTGACCCCAAGGCTGGAAGATCTGGCCCCAGTGGGGGTGGGGTGGGGGGAGGTGGTGACTATGCGGGGTGCCCAACCTCTTGGCTCACTCAACCCACTCGGGGGCTCTAGTGCCATGGGTCCTTTGCCCAGATTGGGCCAGCCGCTGAGAACACGCTCTCCCTCCTAGTGCAGGCCATACAGTCCTTGCTCAGGGAGTCTGCGGTGTAGGAGCTGGGCAGGTCTGGATACACCAAACCAGACCCCGCTGCTGCCCGACAGGCAAACCACCCGGGCCCCAGAGCACGTGATCGAAGCTGTCTCGCCTGTTGCCACCTACAGGTCAGAGCCCAGGGCGGGGCCTGACACATGGTGGTGTTTGTTGTCGTGTAGTCGTTCAGTCGTGTCCGACTCTAGCAACCTCATGGACGGCAGCCCGCCAGGCTCCTCTGTCCATGGAATTTCCCAGGCAAGAACACAGGAGTGGGTTGCCATTTCCTCCTGCAGGGGATCTTCCGGACCCAGGAATCGTACCCGCGCCCCTTAGGTCTCCTGTATTGGCAGGCAGGTTCTTTACCACTAGTGCCACCTGGGAAGCCCTTGGCATGCAGTAGTCTCAGGAAATATCCACAGTTAAACTGACCATTGAGAGGCAAGCTCTGGGCCCCAGGGAGGGAAATGTTGGGCGGTTCCCCCTCCCTACCTCGACCCAGTCGCTGCTGTCTCAGCAGGGATGCATCTGGCCCTCACAGTGGCCCCAGCCAGCAGGAACTACGAGCAGCCTCCCTTTCCAGATGTGGCATAGAGGCTCAGAGGTGTAACGACACTTGCCCAAGGCCACAGAGCCTGGGAGTGCCAGAGCTGATGTGAGTCCAGGATGTAGCGGTCTGCTTGTGATCACCCCTGGATGGGGTGTCGGGGCTCACGCTGTCAACACCCCTCCCTTGCACATGCTGCTCCGAGGCAGAGAGGCCGGGGGTGCCGGTCCTTCTAGCCCCTGGACAGAGGGGGCATTCCTGGCTCCTGTGGGCAGGGCCCGGCTCCTCAGCACTAATGGGTTACCCTCCTTCCCTCCAGCTGGTCCGGCCCCCCAGCACATGCCCACTCCTACCGCAGACCGATGGCTCAATTAGCAGGCCCGAGTGCTACTGGCCTGGGTGGCCAGAAGGCTTTTAATGAGACCGTGGAAGCTGAACACTTGGGGCCGGCCGGCTGGACCAAGGGCCCAGCGGCCGCCGAGCCTGGGCGGGGGGACAGACAAGCACTCGAGTCAGAGGGGAGAGCAGGGGGCAGAGTGCGGACAGGAAGGAATGACGTCACCCCAGGGCCCGAGTCAGAAACTCTGTCGTGCTCTCCGTTTTGAGGGGTGACTCCAGCCGGTCCCCACTCTAAGGCTCGGTCTCCTGCTCTGGATAACGATGCCAACGATGGCAGTGCCCATCGCCCAGGCCGTGGACGCATGAGGACTGGCTGATGGAAACCACTCGGCAGGCACCAACGTGTGCAGCGCATCCATTCATTCACTCACTGATTTGGTGAGTATTTACAGAGCACCTACTGTGTGAGGCATCACGTCTGCGGACACAGCAGCAAAGAGGCACAAGTCCTGACTCTCAGGGAGAGGATGTGTGAGTGGGGGAGGCAGGGGACAAACGAAGAAACAGAACATAGGACAGAGTGGGGTGCAGGGTGCACGGCAGGGCTGCTGTTGCTGAGGGAGGTGCTCCCTGCGGGGGACGAGGCAGTGAGCCACGCAGGGCTCCGTGGGCAGAGTTCATGTCTGACGGCGCCCGGGAGGCACAGCGAGGAGGCTGGTGTGGCGGAAGCGGGCTGAGCCGACGGGAGGAGGGAAGTGACGGCAGGAGGGATGGGGGCCAGGCGGTGCTGAGGAGCTGGTGTTTTGTTCTAAGTAGACCGGGGACAACAGGTCATCGGTGTGAGCTCATGGGGGATCCGATGGGATCCTCCTGGCTGCCTGTGGACAGTGGAGGGCTGAGGTGGAGGTGGGGAGGCCACGGAGGAGGCTTCTGCCACAGTCCAGGCCGGAGGACGGTGCTGGACCAGGGAGGGGATGGTGGATGCTGGATACAACTCGAAAGCAGAGCCAGGAGACTTCCTGATGGTGTGGATGTGGAGTGACAGAGGGGAGGAACTGAGGATGAAGCCCAGGTCTCTGGGTCAAGCAAGGACACAGCTGCCACCTCTGTGCGATGGGAGACAGGGTCCCCACAGCCTGAACCCCATTCCTGTGCATGCACGTACACACACACGGGTGTGTGAGTCGCCATCAGAATGGCGCAGACACTAGGTAGGTCTCTGGCCCCTGGGGAAACCGAGGCAGGCAGCGGGGCTGCAGGGACTCACCCACGCCCAGCATCACGAGGGGCGTTTGCTCCCAGCGGGCCAACAGCAGGAGGTGGACCACGTTGTGGGCGATGAGGCTGAAGCACAGGACCACACAGCACCACTCCTGGAAGCGCTTGCCTGCGGGCAGAAGGGGCGAGAGTGAGTGCAGGGCGGCGGGCCAAGGCCGCGGGATCAAGGATCAGAGCCAGGCGGGGCGGTCCCGGCGGGGGCGGGGGGGGGCGCTCTCTGACTGTGTTCCATGAGTCTGCAGTGCAGACCGCAGGCTGAATGCAGGGACAGCCTGCCCATTTCACAGACTGTCACTGAGGCCCAGAGAATGGAACAGGTCTGTCCAACGTCACATACTCCGGGCCGGCTGTGTTAAACCAAGCCCTTCTGCGCATAGGCCTGCTGCCCACGAGGCTGGCCTTACACGTGCTGAGTCTTTGGCAGACAGAACCAGAACGCTGGTCTCGGGGGCCCCTTCGGGCTCTCTCTGGAGACCCCTGAAGGAATTTTAATGAGCTTCTTTTTTTAAAAATTCTCATTATTCCATCACCTGCCCCCTTCCGGTAGGCAATTATTTGGAAGTGCTACAAACAGCTTTTAATTATGCACATTCAGACCCTGCCCCACGTCCATCAAGTGAGGCTCCAGGCAATGAGTCAGGAATTCAGGAGAAACTGACCATGGTTATCACTTCCATGGCTCCAGCCACAGGGCTGATGAGGGGGTCTCAAGCTCTTAACATCTCCAGGGGCTGGACAGGTGGTTTGAAGCAGTGAGTTGGGCTGGGTGGGGAGAGTGGGACACCATGGCACATGTACCCTTCCTAAAGCACTAGGCACTAACTGGCTGACTATTGCCAGGACAGGGAGTGTGGGCCCAGGGAGGTCAGACCCTCTAATTCTCAAGAGGAGCCAGAAATCAGGATGCAGGTGTGAAACCACCTCTATAGTTCTGGCACGTATTTTTAATATCCTGTGGGCTGGGACAGGCTGATTTCACTCAACTGCAGCTTTGTTGAACGTATCGAAACATTGAGAATAACCTCAGTGTCCACTGCCTGGGGAATCAGACAAGTTAATTTGGTTTACAGTGTTTCTGTTGCCAGGCAAAAAGCCTGGGTGACTGTTCCGATGTGGCTGATGGAGGGACTGGATATTCAGGACAAACTGGTAAGTGCAAACAGCAAAGTGCCAAACATCCATTTACGTAAAAAAAGAGAAAAAACAAACAACTGTAGAGTTAAGACTGTCTTTTCCCCTCCTTTTGAATTTAAAACTTATGAATGCGATATTTCAGCAAAAATCTCATAATTATAAATTAAAATTTAAAAACGCCAAAGGAAATAAAAACACCGTATGGGCGACACAGCATGTGACATGGCCCCCAGGAACAGTTTTCTCAGGCAGCTGGTCTCAAGGACAAATCTCTTGCAGATCTCTCCGTGCAACCTCCACCTCCAGGAAGCCACCCACGATTCCTCCTTTAATGCCTGGGATCCCTGACCACGGGGCCCATCATGAGAAACTCTGCCTGCATAACATCCCCCCTCCCCTCCCTCAATGTCAGCTCAGGAGGCCTAGAACGTGCCTGCCTTGCACAGCAGGGCCCCGGCACGCGTTGGTGCTTAATAAATGCTTGTGGAATAACAAATTCCTAACTGCGATCCTAGAGGAAAACTGCCAGGCTATGCTTCTGGGAACCCTTCACTGAAGCACTGCATGACAGGGAACGGGCTCAGAGAGAGAACGGGCCTTGTCCAGGCTGCAGAGAGCGGACTGTGCTCCGAGCCAGAGCCAGAACTTCCGCCCTGTGAGAAGACCAAGGCTCAGAGTGGGCAGAGGACACGCCCAGGGTCGCATCCCTTGTACAGATGGGGACCTTGGGGCCCAGACAGGGCCAGGATCCTCAAGGCTTCACACGGCGGCAGTTGCAGAAGCCCCTCGCCGCCCACTCCGCAGTCAGGGGCTGCTTCCTTGGCACCACGGGGCCCTGCCACCCCAGTGGCCCCACCTGGGGTCACCATGACGTGACCCTGAAGGGCTTTCCCTTTCGTGGCTCTGGTCTGTGGCTAGGATGGGGGGCTGAGAAGCAGGAAGCCGGGAGGGCCAGTGGTCAGGGACGGGAGATTCCTCAGTATAATCTGCTGCCCCCAGCCTGCAGCGCCAGCAATGAGATTAAGTGACAGGAGCAATAACCAGGCCAATCGCCAGGTGGGTACAGGGTGCAGGCCACGCTAGAGACTCTGCAGACCCGCTCGCTCTGTCTTATCTCATTTACCTATCTAGGGCCGCACTTCAGTCTTTCCCAGCACCAGGGTCTTTCCTAAGCATGAGATGGTTGGATGGCTTCGCATCACTGACTCAATGGACCTAAGTCTGAGCAAGCTCTTGGGAGGTGGTGAAGGACAGGGAAGCCTGGGGTGCTGCAGCCCGTGGGGTGGCAAAGAGTCGGACACGACTGAGCGACAGAACAAACGGCTGCACTGGGTCTTCTTGGCGACACACAGGCTTTCTCTGGTTGTGGGGTGCGGGCTTAGCTGCCCTGTGGCGCGTGGGATCTTCCCGGAGCAGGGATCAAACCCACGTCCCCTGCACTGGCAGGCATATTCTTACCCACTGTAATACCAGGGAAGGCCCTCCCGCTGCCATATTTTGCTCTTAGTTGTTTTTTTTTTCAAAAAGGAGCTGCACTTAAAAAAAAAACCTTAAATTCCTATTTTCCTGCTTCCTTTAAGAACACAGGCTCTGGCCACCCCAGGTCTGAGCCCCCCTCAGATGGGGGCAGAGCTCCCGGCTCACCCCAGCCCTCTCTCCTCCCTGCGGCCTCATCCTGGGGGGCTTCCCCTGGTGGAGTGCTGGCCAGGCCCCTGCAGTCATCTGGGTTTTCAAACCTGAGGCACAGTCTTTCATTCAAGTCTGTGTGCCTCGAGGGAGGAACTGTGTGATCCCACTACTTGGATGAGGAAACTGAGGCTCAGCAGGTAAAAACCAAGAGCTGGGTTTGGATCCTGTGCCTGTAAGTGGGATACCTTAGCCTGGATGTTTGGGGCTGTCCTGATTCCAAAGGTAGCCCAACTCTCTCCCCTTGCCACGGACAACGTCCTGAAATCTGAATATTTTCCCATCTAAACTGTCTCTCTAGGCTCTGGGATCTGGAGTCTTCTGCAGAACAGTGCCTCAACTATGACCCAGAAAAAACACATCTATCATAACAAGCGGCATTCACGGAGCACCTCTTACATACCAGGTACACTGCCAGGGAGGATCCCAGCCAGCGCGGCCTGCCGTACCCCAAACGCTGGGGGCTCTCTGCCCCGACCTTCAGAGGGGGAAACTAGGCCTGGAGAGGTGAGGTGGCCGAAATCCCTCAAGAGTCACCAAAGTCAACATGGACAGTTAGCCGGGCTGGGACTGCACAGTCAAGGGGTCTAAATGGTGTCACGTCACAGATGGGCAGGCTGAGGCCAGGGAGGGGAAGGCCTTTCCTCCGGAGAGAGGGCTCGGGCCGCCCCTGGCACAGTGCCAGGCCTTGGTTCCCTAAGCCAGCCCCTGGCTTGACCACGATCGGGGCCAAGGGACACAGGTGATGCCTCTGGCCTGGGGAGGGGCCGAGCTGGCGTGTGGTGGCTGTGCCCGGCTGGCAGGGGCGGGGCGGGGGGCACCTCTGCCTTCCTGGGGACAGGTCACAGCCGGAGGCCTGGCACCGGGCCCGGCTTTTCTGGTTTCAGTCAGACGAGCCCTGGAATCTGCCCTTAAGGTGGGTCCGGGGCCACTAGGAGACCCTCGGCCTCAGGGAGGTGGGGGGACAGGAGGTAGCGGGGAGGCAGGGCCCAGAGAGATGCAGAGGAAGACAGACATACAGACGGGGGAGAACGGCATCAGAGACACAGAGGTGAGAGGCAGGGAGAAGAGGCGGGAAGAGACGGGGGTCTCTACACACACGGAGACGGAGAGAACGAGTGTGGCCAGAGAGGGAGAGACAGACACGGCAACGAGGGAGACAAGCCGGGCCGGGAGTGTGACAGACCAGCCTGGCCAGGAGGGGCCTCAGGAGGCCCTCTGCGGACAGAGCCCAGCTCAGCTCCAGGACAGCAGGCCAGGACCCCCACCCGGCACCCCCCACCCACGCTGAGTGCCTGTGTCCCACAGGCCGGGGGGGCTCCGGGGACCCGCCAAGATCCACCCCTGGAGCTGGCGTATCCACATAGCCAGAGGTCAGCTGGTACCTGACAGGAAGTGGGACACCCGCCTCACCTCCGGGCATGCCCGTGAGGCTGGGGTAGGCCTGCCCAGCCTGCCCACCCTTCACCAAAGCTCACCTAGCAGAGGGTCTGCAGAACCCACACTTGGACCCTCTACGGCTCCCAGGCCCCAGGCGCGTCCTCGGGGCAGACTCTCAGGGTCCAGGGGATCAGGCAGAGGCTCTTCACCCCAAGCTGCCCCGATCAGACCCCTCACGGCTCCCAGCCGACACTAGGCCCACCGTGTCTGGTGCCAGCCCTGCGGGCATGTTGCCCTGCCGCCCTGGAACACGGGCCCCCTCCCACACCCCCACCCTGGGCAGGCTCACCGCCATAGCGAAGATTCAGAACACGGAAGCCAGATCGCCCGCGAACAGTGTTCAGGTTCTGGCCCTGCTAACTCTGTGTGACCGTGACCATCACTCTTTGCTAAGCCTCAGGGAAGGTCTTAAAGACGGACAGGGTGCAGCCACTCCAGGCCAGCCAAACATGTGGTGTCCCTGGCAAGGCTGACCTTCCCCTCTGGTGGGCAGAAGCAAGCCGAGTCCCAGGCAGGACAAGTGCTGGGAAGAGCACGTGTGCGGGGGTGGGCTATGAGGAGGCTACAGGGGTCTCGGTTTCCTCCCCTGTAAAATGGAGTTAATACCAGGATGCCCCGAGACAACTGTAGGGAGGCTGAAATGACAGCGTAGGGAGGAAACGCCCAGCACACAGTCAGGGACCAATAAATGTCAGCTATGTTAACTGCCTGATTATTGCTGCCAGCTGTCACGGTACCAACCTACCTCTGGCCCCGTGAATCTCAGGAATTCAGTCCCGGAACCCAGAACCCTTTGTGACTCTGCCCTGGCTCCTTCTGCTCCAGCCCATGGGCCGCCTCAGTCTCCCTCGAACACTTCAGACTTGCTCCTGACCTCAGGGCCTCTGCACTTGTTACGTCTGTGTCCCTGGTCTGGACCAATCCTTCCTCAAATATCTTCTGGCGTCCCTCCCTTCTGGTCTTGGTTCAAATGTCACCTGCTCAGGGAGGCCTTAACTGCCCCCCCTAAAATGTGACTGTCCCCAACTTCTCCCTTTTCGGCTATTTGTTCCGCAGCACTTGCCACCACTGGGCAAGTAAGCTATTTCTCTTATTTACTGGGTTTACGAAAGCCCAACTCTGTTTTCCCTGTTTTGTTCACCACTGTTCCCCCACGGCCTAGAACAAGGACTGGGACAAGGGTCCCAGTGCTCAATATGTATTCAGCCTGGTTCCTTACTTTATAGGCCAGGCCCAGAGAGACGGAGGTGCTTCCCCAAGGTCGAGGGACAGAGGCAGGCAGACGGAGGCCTGTGGAATTTAGGGAAGCCAGTGTCCTTCTGCTTCACTCCCCGCTCGAGGCACTCCCCTTGCCCCACCCAAACTCCAAGTCGGGAGGAGACAAGGCCTCTGATTGCAGGTTTGGGGCACCAGGAGACTGTCTGCACCCTTAAATCCCTGAGGGGCTGTCCTTCAGACGGCGAAGGGCGCTTGGGGAAACCAGAAGTGGACAAAGATGCAGTCATGGTGGAATGAGAAGTGGGGGTCCACAGGGGCAGCTCAGAACACCCTTATGATTTCCATGTCTGCAGGGTTTACTTGAGTGGGTGGAGCTGGACACCAAAGGAGGAGGCCTCTGAATCTTACCCTGGATTTCCAGGTGGTGAGCCTGAGGACCACAGGGATGAGGCAGCGTACCCCAAGACTCACAGGAAAGGTCGGGCTATTGCATTAATAATAGAGATTGCCCGTTGTATGCCAGGCACAGCACAAGATGGATGATCTCATTTCCCCTCCCCAGTGACACTAAGGAACAGATAAGCTTTATCATGTACCCATTTTAGAGGTGACGAAACTGAGGCTCAGAGAGGGCCAGCCCCTTGGCCCAGGTCACACAGTTAAGAAGCGGAGTCAGGATGCTAAGTCCAGGCTGCCCCAGGGAGCACAGGAGGTTTTAGGTCCACAAGCTGGGTGCTGCAGGAACAGGTTGAAGACACTATGGCATCATGGGCCAGGTGCCCAAGTTAGGTATGAAAAAAAAAACACAAACCAGACTCAGAACATGAAACTGCAAATCCAGAAAGGCCTCTGGTGACCTAGGACTCAACGAGAAAGCAAAGGGCCCAAGGTCACACACACAGCTATGGCAGAGACGGTATGTAAACCCTGGTCAGTCAGGGCGGAAAGCCAAAGGTGGTGGTGGACTCGTTCTCACCCCAGGCAAGGGCTGTCTATGCGTGGTGTCCCCGTCCCTCTGCCACGGGCAAAAGGAAAGATGTCAGAATGTTTAACAAATAAATAAAGCTGGATGAGAGCTGGACACCCAAGCACAGGGGCCTCCCAGTCACCTGACTCTGGAGTTCTCAAAGGCAATTCCTTAACCCCTGGGGACACTTGGCTCTGCTGGGGCCTGGCAATGAGATTCGTGAGGCTCAAGTGGAAGTCAGAGAAGGGGGTGGAGGTCGGTGCTTGCTGGAGCAGAAACGGTAGGCCCAGCAGGAAGACACTGGGACCTTGTCCTGGGGGCAGAAGCAGAGCAGGGTCTCTAAGTTTGTGGTCTGGTCTGTGGACACCCCCAAGTCCCTATGGAGGAGGTTCATATAAACATCTACATGGGGGAGAGGAAATGGCTGGGTCTGGGGCTTAAATTTTGAGAGAAAGCTTAAACTGGAAGGTGTGCAGGGAGGGCCCTTACCACCCAGAATTTCAAAATACAGCGTGACAGTTAATTCGGGGGGTGCGGGCGGAGGGATGAGGGTCTGTAAGCTGAAGCTATAAGTCGAGGATGGGGCTTTGGAGGAAGGGCGTCTGGGGCACTCGGTGCCTGGGGCCCCCTGAGCTGAGGTTCCCAGAGCAGACCTGATATGTTCAGATTTGTGGGGTGAAGCCACTACAGCCCAGGGACCCGGGAGGGGGGCAGACAGGGCCCTAGGGTGTGAAATCTGTATCTGGGGAACCTGGGATAGGGTGTGACGCTTACGGGGGCGGGGGGGGGGGTTGGGGATGGCAGTGCATGTCGCTGAGGGGGGTGCCTTCGGCTTGTGGTCTTGGCGTGGTCGCGGGGACCCCGGGCTAGGATTGGGATCCGACAGCGTGATGGGAGCTGTCCGTAGCCCGAGGAGTTGATATGGCAGCTCCTTGATCTGGGGGGCTGTCTTTGCATCCAGAAAGCCCCGTGGCTGGGGTTCTGGTTTGCGCTTGGAAGGGGCGCTGGGGTGGGGTCCCCAGACTTAGGGGCGCTACTTGCAAGTTAGGAGCAGCGGCTGGAGCTCTGCATCGGGGCCTGAGGCTGGGGTTCCGATCCAGGGGACCTGGGATCGCGGCCCCGCAGCTCAGGCTGGCTGGTGGCTGCGGGCCGGGAGGGGGGCCCGGAGGTCCTACCTGGGGAGTAGAGCGCGGCCAGCTCGCGGGCCCCGGCGTGCTGCGCGCCCCAGCGCCGGCAGGACGCCGCCTCATCGTCTTCGAGTTCCAGCTGCTGGCCCGGCCCGTCTTCGGCGCCCGCCATGGCCCCTCGCCCGGCCAGCCCGGTGCGCTCCGCTGGCGGCGGCGGCAGGGCCGCGGAATCGCGGCGAGATCACGCCGCCCAATGACTGCCCGGCCCGGGGTGCGGCCGCGGCGCCGGCGGGGGACCTCGCCAGGCCGCGCGTCACAGCCAATGGGGGCGTGCGCCGGGGGCAGCGCCAGCCAATCAGCGGCCGCCGAGCCGCAGCCAATCGCGGCGCGCGGGGGGCGGGCCCGCAGCGTGCGGAAGAGCCGGGGGGCGGTGCGTCTCGGCCCCACGCGCTCCTCTGCGCGTCGCCCTCGCCCTGCGGGTCGGATCGCGCTGACGGCACAGGTCGGGCTGAGTTTGCCCCCCCGGTGCCGACGGCCGAGATCTGAGCGGGCGTATCTTGGGCACGCGCAGGCTGGCGTCTGTGACGGGCAGGGGACGCGCGGGGAGGGCCCCTGGCCGGGGAGGGGAGGCCCCGTTTGAGGGTCCCTGGCCGGGGCCGGTTTCAGGGTCTCCGAGGACCCCGAGCGTCCCCCGCACCGTGGGCCCACCTCGCGCGGTGCCCCCGGGGACCAGCCTGACCGGGGGTTGGGGGCAGTGTCCCCCGGAGGGAGGAGACAGGAAAGTGGTGAGTCTCTGTCAGATTTGATGAGCGCTGACTATCTGTTGGGCGCCGGGCCAAGAGCTCGACCGCAGGGTGTTTTTTACTCACGGTCAGGAGCTGGGTGGCCTCCTCAGAGGCCCCTGTCACCGCAGCGCCCGGAGGTACCCCCTCTCCGGTCACTGTGACATCACCACGCCTTCCCAGTGCTCGTCGGAACGGACGGTGCCAGGCTCCCCCCGCCCCAGAAAGCAAGCTCCCCCAGGGCTAAGACTTGCTGGGTTCACAGCCGCACTCCCACGTCCCGATCAGCCGAAGTGAAGTGAAGTGTAAGTCTCTCAGTCGTGTCCGATTCTTTGCGACCCCATGGACTATACGGAATTCTCCAGGCCAGGATACTGGAGTGGGTAGCTTTCCCCTTCTCCAAGGGGATCTTTTCAAAGGGCTCGAGTAAATGCTTGTGGAGTGAATTAAGTCTCAAGTGAATTTATTACTTCAGCAGGAACTCGACCGGTCTAGCTCGCTACAAAGTACACGGCAATTGCTCACATAAATTTTACAGCGCGTCACCCACCAGATGGGAGCTAAGAATGTTCAAGAGGTGGTGGAAGGACCCGAGAGGTACCCAGGGGAAACAGGGAGGGGAGGTAAGACCCCATTCTGTAAGCCTCCTTTGGAGGCTCCATCCTTGTTCTCTGAAGGTTTAAGCCCTGGATTGTCCCGGTGCTAGGAAAAGTCAGTCACCCCAGGAGTGTTTCCTGGGTGTTCCCACCCTGGGCGGCCACTAACCCCCGCCAGACCCATGCCCCTTTTCTGTTTCTTTGTATATACCACCTCCCAGGAAAGAAAAGCGCGCTTCCTTGGCAGGGAGAGATTGCAGTCTGCAATTCACATCCTGCTGAATTCTGGCAAAACTGCCTGGCTTTGCCTTCTTGTAGTTTACACAGTTCAAATTTTCAATCCGGGAGATTAAGGTGCCTAGTGTTGGGATGGGCTGGATCTCAGATTTCAGGGACACGCCCTTCCAAGCTCTGCCTGCCTCCCAGACCTCCAAGCAGGATGAGGTGGCTGGTCCTGCTGGTGTCGGGAGCTCCCCTAGTGGCCAGCACAAGATGGGTGATGGACAGACAGGTTATTCATTTGCTCAGGGAACACATTTGTTAAGCACCAATCTGACCCAGGTTGCTGTAGGGAAAGAGCAGGGGACATGACTGTCATATTTTCTCTCACTCTCTGGTTGTCTTTTCACTTTCTTGATGGTGTCCTTTCATGCACAACATGTTTTTACTCTTGATGAAGTCTTATCTACTTTTTTCTTTGTGCTTTAGGGGTCATTATTTCCTCATTTTTTAAATAATGTCATCGTTTTCCACTGTGTGGCTAGATCATAATTCATTTAACTAGTGGTTTATTGATGGACGCTTGATGGACCCAAACATCTTTGAATGTTATAGACATTTTGCTCAATGTCATTTTGGCACATGAAGGTAGGTCTATTGAACTCACTCCTGAAGTGGGATTGCTTTGACAAATGTTAACTGCTTAGCCATTTTGGTAGACAGAGATAAACCTCTTGGTAGGTAGGTAAGCAGATATTGCCATTGGAATCATATAACTAATTTATATTCCCACTAGCTGTGTTCAAGCATGCCTGTTTTCCCCAGTCTTGCCAAGAGAGGGTGGCTAATTAAGTAAGTTAAGATTAAAATTTCAGTCCTTCAGTTACACTCAGCACATTTCAAGTGCTCAGTAGTTACACGTGGCTGGAGGCTAATGAATAAGTGCAGATGTAGAACATTTCCACCATTGCAGAAAGTTCTATTGGGCAAATTTTAGTAAAGAATTGTACAGTGACCTTGACCTTACATTTTTGTAGGATCCTTGGGCTGCTAGTGGGAGGTGGACTCAGAGACTGAGGAAAATCAGGAGACCAAAGAGGAGGTGACTGCAATAGTCCAGGTAGGAGGGGTCGGATGGTCAGACTAGAGTGACTGTGGAGGTGGGAGAAGTGGTGGGTTCTGGTTGCATTTTGAAGGTGGAGTGGCCAGGACTTGCTGGTTGATGTCATGGGGGCTGAGGGAGAGAGGTCAAGGATGATGCTCAGGTTTCTAGCCTGAAGCACTGGAAGGATGGAGGTGCCATTGCCTGAGCTGGGTAGAACAAGGTGGGAGCAGGTTTGGGGAGGGGAGACCGGGAGTTATGTGCTGGGCATGCTGCGTGTGAGGTGCAGGTTGGACATCCCAAGCAGCGATGTCCAGGGGCATCAAGCTGTTATTTCTGACCTAGAGAATGACACATGATTGTGGTCATCAAGTTAGAGCAAAGCCAGAAATGAGGGAAGACCCAGAATTACACACCTAAGACGGGGACGGAGAAGAAGCTTGGTCTTTGAAGCCTGGAGTCTCACAGCTGTGTTTCTGAGCCTCTGTGGGTCCATTTTCCTTCCTCGAAATGGAAAGAATAGCCCTTCATAGGTTTGTTGTAAGGTTCACAGTGAGCACCGTGAGAGGTGGGGTTCTTGGCAGAAATGTTTGTTACGTTTGATTATGAGGATGCTGGGGTGAGATCGACACCCTCTCCTGGCAGCAAGGCCATGCTGACTCTCCAGCCTCCTTTCTTGTCACCTCCTGTGGTCATCCCCCTGCTGGGCGTTTTACAGACACCTATAAAAGCAAATAGAACCCTTTCTGGGAGATTCCTGGGGCCATAACCTCTGTGGGGCCCAGTTCCTAGGCATAATCATGCCTCCCTTCCCTGGGAGCAGGTGGGAATAGCAGATGAAAACTATGTTTTAAAAAGTAAAGCATCGATGATTTAAAAAAAAAAAAACCCTTTTAAAATAATAATTTCTAAAAAATAAAATTTACAGAAAAGTTGCAAAAACAGTACGATAAATTTCTATATATCACCTTCATTCGTATCCCCCAATTGTCAACATTTTACTGCATTTATCATTTTTTCTCTCTCTGTGTAATTTTTCTGAACCATTTGAGAGTCAGTTATGTAAAAAAGATACAATGTCCTTTTACTGCTAATTACTTTAGTGTGCATCTCCTAAGAACAAGGACAGTCTCTTACAGGACTGCTGTATAGTTTTCAAAATCAGGACGTTTAATGTTGATAGAGTGTTATAGCATCATTCTTATTGTTCTTATTCAAATTCCAATGATTATCCCAGTAAGGCCTGAAATCTGACTCTTTTTCTAAAGTTTCCTTTTAATGGGAGGATAATTGCTTACGATGCTGTGTCGGTCTCTGCCATCCAGCAACATGAGGCAGTCGTGAGTACGCATGTGTCGCCTCCCTTTTGAAACTCCCTCCCTCCCCCGCCATTCCACCCCTCGAGGTGGTCACAGAGCCCCGCCTTGAGCTCCCCGTGATACACAGCAACTTCTTTCTAGCTAGCTTTCTGAAGTCCTTATTCTTACACTAGTGATTACCAAGGTCATGGACCTCTTCCAAAGAGATAAATCGTGCACCTGTCCAAAGAGAAGAAAATCAACGACAGCCATGAATCTGCTTAAGGAACCTGTGCTCATAAACCCTGTTTGCAGGCTCTGTACATTGAGAGCAGTGTTTCTCAACTGGGATGATTTTGCGCCCCCCCCCCCCCCCCCGGGACATTTGGCAATGCCTTGAAGCACTTGCAGCTGTCACACCTGGGGGTGGTGATACGCCGCTGGCATTGCATGGGAAGAGGCCGGGAACGCCGCCAAACCCTACCAGGCACAGAACAGAGAATTCTCTGGCCCAAAATGTCAGTAGGGCTGAAGTTGAAAAACTGTGACCTATGGGTAAACTGGGGAGAGACACCGCGCTCAGTTGTAACTGGAGCACCCCTCCCCAGATCTACAGTTCACCCCAACAATTCTCTCTCCCCAGCTACCCTGAAAAACCCTGCTCCTATAGGCACAGGGAGGGTCAGCCAAGTCTGTTCGCGATGGCTTCAAATTGGAACCAGCCCCCATGGCCTGTCAGGAGGAGACTGATAAACAGTGTGGTCACATGGTGCTTGCGGCTCTTCCTTTGCCTCTGTGTGCGTGTGTGCTAAGTCACTGCCGTCATGTCCGACTCTGTGCGACCCCGTGGACTGTAGCCCGCCAGGCTCCTCTGTCCATGGAATTCTCCAGGCAAGGATACCGGAGTGGGTTGCCATGCCCTCCTCCAGGGGATCTTCCCCACCCAGGGATTGAACCGTGTCTCCTGCATTGTCAGAGAGTTTCTTTACCACTAGCACCACCTTAAAAGCCCTTGGTTTTGTTTGCTGCTTGTAAAATGGGGTTGGGAGATAGGCTTGGAAAACGAAAGTTGCTCAGTCCTGTTCAACTCTGTGATCTCACGACTGTAGCCCGCCAGGCCCCTCTGTCCATGAAATTCTCCAGGCAAGAATACTGGAGTGGGTAGCCGTTCCCTTCTCCAGGGGATCTTCCCAACCCAGGGATGGAACCCAGATCTCCTGCGTTGCAGGCGGATTCTTTCCCACCTGAGCCACCAGGGAAGCCCAAGAAAATGAGTGGGTAGCCTATCCCTTCTCCAGTGGATCTTCCTGAACCAGGGATCAAACCAGGGTCTCCTGCATTGCAGGTGGATTCTTTACCAGCTGAGCTACCAGGGAAGCTTCCTGGGCTTGGAAGGATGCCAGGAATCCTGGGCCCAGCTGCTGCTTTATGACTGGGCATCAGTCTGTGACTCATGCATGATTGATGTATTGGGATTATTCGTGGACATGTCTCCAAGCTTTTATCGACAGAAGGCTGCCCTGGAATGTCTCCCCACTGGAATGGAGGGCAGGGCCTCTGCTGAGTCACCTCTGGCCTTGGGAGGCTGGCTCTGGGTATGGCTCATTTTAAAAGCAGCTGCCATTTCTTTTCTTTCTTTCAAAACATTTATCCTTTTATTTGCTGGTTTATGCCTTTTGTACAGTATAAGTGGTTACTGGGCGCTTGAAATGTGGTAGTCTGAACTGACCTATGCTGCAAGCGTAAAATACATTTTGCAGCAGCTGCTGTTTCCTTAGCGCCAAGTATAGACCAGGTTTAATGCTAAGCCTACACTGTGCCTCTCAGAAAACTCCCGCAGGGGATTAACACACTTACTTTCCTGTCTCCATTTTTTAAACGAGGAAACTGAGGCTCAGAGAGGTCATGCCACACAGCGGGGAAAGGCAAAACTGGGATTCAAACCCAAGAGGAGTAAAAGTCCAAACTTTGTGTTATTTCCAGTCTGCTACACCTTCTCCACACATGGTAGGTGCTCAGAAAATGTCTGAGTGGCAGAGAAAGGACAATATATTCACTGGAAATAGAGCCCTGAGTTTTAGAATAAAGCATGATGGCTGCCTAGCTATGTTAGCTAATGACTACTGTTCGTGGTCTCCCTTGCAGCAATATAGCACATATGACTAGTTTCAGCCAATAGGATGAGAATGGAAGTGGCACAAAGCACCCTGGTTTGTGCCCCTGAAGAGGTTGACTTTTACTGCTTTTTCTCTACTACCTACCAGCCGGAATGTAGACGTGATGGCAGTGCTAGGGCAGCCATCTTGGGCCATGAGATGGAAACCGCGGGAAAGAGTCTGGGCCACTAAAACCATAAAGCCATCATCCAGCTCTGAACTGCTTTTGTTCAGATTGATGTGAGAGAGGAAAATAAACTATTTTCTTGTCTAGGAGACATTTGTTATTTGAGAAATTCTTACAGCATTGAGCCTGTATCTCATCAGTGCATTTGTTGAATGAACAAATGGATGATTGAATGACAGAAGTGGTAGTCAGATCTAGGCCCACAAACATAAAAAATGCACAAAGATGGCATTTGAGCCTAGGTGGGAGCCAGTGGAGCCAGTTTCAAACCTGGCCCTTGTGCTAGCTTGCTGTGTGCCCCTGGATAACCCACGTGCCTTCTCTGGGCCCCACCTTCCTGGGTTGTAAACCAGACTTTGTTAAGTTCCCGGCTTTGCATGGAATCTATGCCGTTTAAAAGTGTTCATAGCTCTGTGGAATTCCATTTTTTAGGAATCTATTCCCAGAGAAATTCTCACCTGACAGCCCATAAATAGGTGTAAGGGCGTAGCTGCAGACGGATTATGGAGCAAAAGTTTTTCTTTAAAGGTGATTAGATAAACTCGGAAGGGTTCCTGCTGGGGAGTTCTGCACAGCTGATTGTGGCCATGATGACTTCTCTTGTGACACCTGCTGGCACAAAATGAAACTGCAGCTCAGCTCAGCAAAGAATTGGGAATTTCCAGAATAATAGGTTCAGCCGTGAGGGTCACTTGGGACGCCACAGAGCAAGGAGCAATTTAGAAGGAAGGCCAAGACAAGGAGGTGGGCCTGGCTGTGGAGGTTAGGAATACAGACCTGGTTCAATTTCCGGCTTCACTACCTACTACCTGAGTGAGCTTGGGACCTTCTCTGAGCTTAGTTTCCTCTTCAATAAAGTGAGACTCCGACAGCCCTCATCGTACAGATGTTTGGTGAGGATTTGATGAGAGCATTCACTCATTTCATTATTTACTGAACCAACATTAAGCGACTATGATGAATCTCATTTAGGCAATAAAGATATGCCAGGACCTGGAATCTGCCCTCATGCAGTCTTGTTGGGGGAAGATTATTTAAAAAAAAAAACCCACAAAAACCACACATAGAGGATACTTTCAGGTACAGATGCCACAGTAAGGGAAAATAAGGCGGGAGAGGGGTCTGTGTGGCTGGTGGCGCTATCACAAATGAAGCTGGGGGGGGGGGGCGTGTCCGAGGAAGTCTGAGCAGAGGCTAGGAGGAAGGGTGTCTTGTGTACGTGGAAGACATACAAAACAGTGGAAGAGCCTGGTCCATAATACATGCTCAGTACACAGTGGATCACTGTCTTATGACACAAAGGAGTTAAAGGGGAGACTGGAATGCATTTATTTCCCAGGGTCTGAGGCCATCACAGAGAGTGACAGAAGAGTCTTGGGGGCCTGACAGGTGGAGAGCTGACCCAGCTCTGGGTAGCCCTGGCAGATCGCCGTCTGGGCCTCCACCACCTCGTTTGGAAAATGGGGCTGACAATGTCCCCCTTGTGAGATTGGGGTTGTCATGGGCTGAATTGTAAACCAACCGGCCCCCACCCCCTGCCAGGCACCGAGTCATATGTTGAAGTCTTGGCCCCCGGCATCTCAAAATGGGACTCTATTTGGAGATGAGGTCTTTAAAGAGATTATGAAGTTAAAACAAGGTCAACAGGGTGAGTTGACCTTATAAGAAGAGGGGATTACGACACATGGATGCGCAGAGGCCAGAAGACGGCCATCTATGAGCCGAGAGAGGGCCTCAGGAGGAAACAGCCTCGAGCACACCTTGGTCTCAGACTTCCAGCCTCCAAAACTGTGATAAAAGACGCTTCTGTGGTTTAAGCCTTGCCGCCTGTGGAGCTTTGTTCTGGCAGCCCTGGCAAGCCAACACAGGGTGATATATGCATGCAGACAGGCACCCGAGGCCCTCAACAGAAGCTGATTCCCTTGGTCCAGAGCCACGCGGAGCCTCTCAGCTGTGCCCGAGTCCTGACTTGTGAATCCCGGCGTCTTGGTAGAAACCAGAGTCGGCCGTGGGATTGCCGCGGTTCCTCCGCAGCCTGGCCCACTCGGTGCCTGCGATGGGCCCTGCCTCCGGGACTCAGCTCACTTGACTTCTGCCCTCCCATCTGGCTCATTACTCAGTCGATCCACAGACTTCGCAGGTAGCACTGTGGCCGTTCTGTGAAATATGGCATGGCTGTATTAGCGAGGGTCCAGTCTGGAAAATGGAGACCACTCTAGGCGTTTCAAACAGAAGATGGGATATCAACACAAGGAGTTGCTTATACAGATGATGGAAGAGCCGAGTTGCTAAATGGGCCGCAGGAGGCATCCTGGGCTGAGCTACAGCTGGAGGGCGGGGAGACGGGGACGATGTGGTATCTCTAGATCCAAGAAGCCAGGGCTGGAGCTGTGGTGGGGACTCCCAGGAACGGAGGTCCTGCTGGGGAGGCACTGGTCCTCTTTGCCCTCAGACCCCTGTGCTGCCCTTCCCTGGTTCTGCTCTGAGTTGCAGAGAGACTGATTTCTGCAGACTGCACTTCCCAGGCTCCAGGTCCGTGAACTTCTCATTGGCCAACGGGAGGTCCTGGGGGGAGATGGTGGTTTGAGGAAGGGAGAAGCCAGGGTATTTTCCCCTGTCTCCTCACACCTTGGGCTGCGTCTCCATCAACCACCGAGTCTCCTCCACAGCTCCGGCTCCCACAGGACATTCCTCCGTGTTTCCAGCTTTGCTGAGCGACCACAGGCCCTGGGCTGCTGTCACATCACCCCCTCCCTTGGTCCCTCCAGCTTAGAGATGGCAATGACCTTCCACTGCTGTGAATTCTTTTCTTGTTGTTGTCTTTTTGGTGAACTGTTTATTTTTAAATGGAAACCTAATTCTAAGATAGGGATCTTCTCCAAAATACATTCTAAAATATCTTAATCTTCTCACAATATACATGAAAATACTGCTAGTCTAGAACATTTGCCCCATCAAAATCTATAGAAAAATAAAAAACAATCTTCTTAACCAATGCAAGAAGGGGAAAAAAAAAAAAACCCACCCAAGGTTAAAGAAAACCTCCCTCCAAAACTGCAGTAGCTTAGGCATTTAATTTCTCTTTTCACTGAAAAGTCGGAAAAGAATGATCTAAGTCACTCTTCCAAATAGATCTTCCCTTCAGTGGCCTGGTTGAGAAAGTTACTCGGTTGCCAGTAAAGTCAAGGCTTCATCCAATACCCTGGGGTTCTGCCAAGTTCACCCTTCTGAGGCTTCAGTGAAAGGTTTGATTCTGATCAGGTGCCTGCAAAGGTCTGCCAAGAGGGCAGGTGCGCAAGCCAGGGCAAGCCATGCCTGGTCAGCAGCTCCAGTCGGTGGATTCTTGATGATTCCATACTCGGTGCTTCCAAGTCCAGGTACACTGAAGAGCTTCCTATGTGAACTGTCACGCAGTGTTTCAATAAGGTACTCACAGGCATGTCCTGTGCTGGGCGGTCCATCGCAGGAGACCGTGTTATCCCTGTGGGGAGGGGGCCTGGGGGGAAGGAGGGGGAGGCCGGGTGGGGAGGAGGGGGAGCTGTGAGTTCTAAACCGCTTCCTGGTCGGCTTCTGGGCTCCTGTATCATCTCTATAAGCAGTTCCTGGTTGGCAAGGCTCTGCTTCAATGCTCAGCGGTTTCCTTTCCTGATATGAAAGCAGGCGGGCAAGTGGCCTGTCCAGCAGCCTTTCCAGTGCCCTCCCCCTTCTTAGAGATAAGATTGCAGTGCCCTCCCCCGCTTACAGATAAGAACCTGGCAGACCACAGCGGGAGAGGCAGCTGGGCCCCGGGGACCAGAGGGTGGCCCTAGGGCCAGGCGTGTGTCTGTCTGTCCTAGTTCTGCCGTCTGTCAGCTCTGTAAACTCCACCAGGCCACCTGCCCATCCTGAGGCCTCCGTCTCCTCACCTGTCACTTGAGGATCAGGGTTGAATCCATTGACACAGGGCTGTTTTGAGGATTTGACGAGGCGTGATGTGGAAAGAGCTTAGCCACAGCCTTAAAAACTTGGAGTAAAGAGGAGACGTCCCCATCAGCAGTTATAAGATGTGTAACCATCAGAACAGAGGCCATGTGGCTGCTGGTGTGAGGACCACAGGCCAGCAGGGTCAGGGGAGCTTGCGGATATACGGGAGTATATCTCGTGGGGATACAAGAAATGAAGACTCAGTGACAACAGCCCCGCAGACCGGTGAGGAGAGAAGTTGCTCAGAAGATGGTGTTGGGAAAGTGGCCCCCAATGAAACTGGATCTTTTTAAAAAACAAAACAATATTTATTTGGCTGTAAAGGGTCTCAGTTGCGGCAAGCTCTTTGACCTTCACTGTGGCAGGCAAACTCTTAGTTGCTGCATGCAGGATCAACATGACCTTCCACCTGGATTGAACCCAGGCCCCCTGCATTGGGAGCACGGAGTCTTAGCCACTGGACCACCAGGCAAGTCCCTGAAACCAGATCTTTCATTCGTGCTGAAAACAAAGATGGGTTCTAGATGGATTAAAGACAATATGAAGTGCAAAGTTAGAAAAATTAGAAGTTATATATACACAATGGAATACTGTTCAGCCATAAAGAGAAATTACATTTGACATGTGCTACAATATGGCTGGACCTTGAAAACATTATGCTAAGGGGAATAAGCCTGTCATAAAAAGGAAAATATTGTATGATTTCTCTGATGCGTAGAGTAGTCAGTTTCATAGAGAGAGAAATCAAATTAGTGGTTTCCAGAGGCTGTTGGGGGAGGATGGGAGGAGGGGTAGAGTTCAGTGGGGACAGAGTTTCTGTTTGGGATGAAAGAGCTCTGGATGTGGACAATGATGGTGGTTGCACAACATGATGAATGTACCCTTAAAATGACTAAAACGGTTAGTTTTATATTATCTATATTTTACCACAATAAAAAAGCACGATGTATAAAAGGCAAAAAAAAAAAAAAAAACCAATAAAATTTATTTTGATTATGTCCAAATGAAGGAATTCTGACCAAAAGACCCTATGGACAAAGTTAATAGAAAGATGTTAAGTGTGAACACATCACAGTGTCTAAGACTGCAGTGCTTAGAACATACGAGAAACTCCTGCAAACAACGACAGAGAAGACGGCAGCCCCAGTGGAAAAAGAGCAATGGATGTGAAGATCGATTTGCAGAAGAGGAAAACCGCAAGCACGGGAGGAAGGCTCAGACTCACAGGTGAGAGCAAATGCAAGGAGGAGCTGTCACTTTGTGCCAGTTAGAATTAAAGCCGGACGGCACCCGGATTTGCGCCACTGAAAGGATCAAGGCTGGGGTAAGAAAAGTAGGAATCACGCCTGAGATATCTCGTTGTGTCAGAAAATAGGGTCATGCTCCAAGAATAATGGGGATGTGGTAAAAAGACACAGGAGCCAGCTGAAAGGGGCTGACAGAAGCCATACAGGGCCCATCTGAGCACCAAAACAAATAATAGTAATGATGGAAGAAAATAAAAATGGAATAAAACAAGATCCATGAGTCCATATTGATGTAAGTGAATAAACAAATAAATGGGGGTAAGGTGATTTTAAGATATGGCTGCCAACTCTTCCGGCTTCCCTGGTGGCTCAGTGGTAAAGAATCTGCCTACAATGCAGGAGACGTAGGCAGGAGACGTGAGTTCTATCTCTGGGTTCGGAAGAGCTCTTTCTCCCCTGGAGAAAGAAAATGGCAACTCTTTCCTGTATTCTTGCCTGGAAAATCCCAATCCATGGGGTTGCAAAGAGTTGGACACAGCTGGGTAACTGAACGACAACAGCCATTAACAACCAGTTCTTTGACACTCTTCAAATTCACCTCCTCCTGAGTAGGGACTGGACTCAGCGATTTGATTCCAATAAACATAATATGGCAGAAGGGAAACTACCGGGAAACTCGGTAATATTAGGTTGGCCAAAGAGTGCCTTTGGTGTTTAAGTAAAAATAAAAGACACAGTTTTCATTTTCACCACTTTTCGTATTGAACAATGTATCCACCATTGTGGGCTTCCCTGGGGGCTCAGATGGTGAAGCATCTGCCCGCAATGCAGGAGACGCAGGTTCCATCCCTGGGTTGGGAAGTTCCCCTGGAGAAGGAAATGGCAACCCACTCCGGTACTCTTGCCTGGAAAGTTCCATGGACGGAGGAGCCTGGTGGGCTACAATCCATGGGGTCACAAAGAGTCGGACACGACTGAGCGACTTCACTTTCTTTCTTTCACTCACCATTGTGTTCCACTATCCTCTGCCATTTTTCCAGGCAACATAATTCCACTGTCCCAAAACTTTTTATCTTTTTGAGCAAAGAACTGTTCCAGGTGCCTTTTACAGTCTTCCGGGGAATTGAACTTTTTTTTCCCCATTAAAGAGAATTTTGTAAAGACTGAAATAAATGGTACTCTGAAGGTGCAATGTCTGGTGAATATGGTGGATGAATGAGAACTTCCCAGCCAGGCTGTGACAGTTTCTGCTTGGGGGAGGACAACTTCCATGTCACAAGGACACTCAAGCAGGCCTAGCAATCGGCCCGTGTTCTGGGAGCCGAGGCATTTGGAAGCAGATCCCTCAGCACTGAGCCACCAGCCACGTAGGGCTGTTCAAGGCTTGAGTGTAACTGGCCCAAATTGGAATGTTCTGTGTTAAATACTCACTGAATTTCAAAGAAGCCTGGAAAAAAAAAGATGTCAAATATCTCATTAATAATTTTTTATATTGAGAATATGTTGAAATGGTAAGATTTTAGATCTAGTGGGCTCGGTAAAATATATCACTAAAATCAATCACTAACCATGGGGTCTTCATTATGGCTCACATTCTGTTCTTCCCGCTGGACATCGATGCTCCAGCCCCAGCCGAACTTTCAAATAATTCTAGTCCCAGCCAACATCTTTTATTATTTTTTAGATTTCTTTATTCATTTATTTTTGGCGGCTCTGGGTCATCCGTCCAGTTACGGGGAGCGGAGGCCACTCTCTGTTGTGGACAGAGCTCCGGTTCCAGGTGCTCGGGCTTAGTTGCTCCGGGGCATGTGGGATCTTCCCAGACCAGGGATCGAACCTGTGTCTCCTGCGTTGGCAGGCCGACTCATAACCACTGGACCACCAGGGAAGCCCCCAGGCAACATCTTGACTTCAATCTTCTGAGAGATTCTAAGGAGAACCTTCGGGTCAAACAACACTGAATTCCTGACTCCAAAAACCAGTGAGAAAATGAATGATGATTATTTTAAGCTGCTAAGTGTTGGGGTCATTATACACATAGCAATAGACTGATTGAGGCAAGCATCATAATGGATGCTAAAGGTAGTGAAATTGTGAGAAAATGAGTGAAGATTGCAGGAATAATAGGATATTGAAATAGTTTTAAAATATCTCCCCATGAGATGCCTATTCATTACAAAGAGAAAATATAGTGCTCTGGCAGTGGTGAAACCTGGCCGACATTACTCAGCCAAGTGATCGATATTAGCATCACCTGTAAGGGGACACGTAGCTCTCAGGTCCTCCTGGTGGGAGCACCGAGAGGAACACCCCACCACTTGGGCGGTTCCTGACGAAGGTGCAGAGCTTGAATTCAACCACGAGGAAACTTTGGACGGAACCACAGGAGGGGCATTCTGTGAAATAACAGGCCTCTTCAAAAGTGTCAAGGTCATCAATTTTTAGGAAAGACAGACCAAGGAACTGTTTCCCAATGAACAGACACCAAAGAGATAGGGCAATAAAATGCAGAGTAAGTCGCAGACGCCAGGACACCTCGCCCCTAGATACTTCAGCACGGACACCGGGAGCTAGAGTTCCATAAGTAAGTGTTAGTTGCTCAGTGGGGTGTGATCCTTGCGATCCCCTGGGCTGTAGCCCATCAGGCTCCTCTGTCCATGAAATTCTCCAAGCAGGAATACTGGAGTGGGCTTGCCATTTCCTTCTCCAGGGCTCCTGTAGGGGAAATTAGAATTGGAGGCGTCAAATCCAAGGGAGCTGCCCTGGACATGTTCATTATCAGAGTGTTCCTCTCCTTTGTAAAGCACTTCTGACTGCCAGATTGTTTAACTGTGAGCCATTCAGGGGCCATTGCTCTTCTGATCTTAACATATCTAATATGCACCCCAAAGATCTTTCCTTTGGGATAGATGAAATATTTCATGTCTGTAAAACTGACATTCAGTGAGACGTACAGATCTTAGGTATACTTTGGATTATTTCTGAAACAAGGTTTTGCAGATGTAACCGAGTTAAGATGAACGCATACCAGATGAGGGTGGGCCCCACTGACCAGTGTCTTTATAAGAGAAAGGAGGAGATGTGGATACAGACGTGCCCAAGGAGAAGAAGGCCCCGTGAAGAGGGAGACAGGGCATGGCGTGATGTGGATCCAAGGCAGTAATGCTAGAGACTGCATCAGCATGGCTCTGATTTCAGACTGCTGGCTTCCAGAACTACTGGAGAATAAACGCATGCTGCTTTAAGTGCCCTGGTTTGTGATGCTTTGTGATGACAGCCTGGAAAAACTGATATGGAACATTTACCATCACCCCCCAAAGTACCCTCTTACTTTCCCACAAAACCCTGCCCACCCCTCAGAAGAGGAAATCACACTTCTGATACTTTCCAGCATAGATTAATGATGCTTGTTCTACAACTTCACGTAAGTGGAATCAGGCAGGATGTATTCCTTTGTGTTGGTGCTTTTCACTTGGCACAAGATTTTAGAGATAGCGAGGTGGTTTGTTGTTGCTCAGTCACTCAGTTGTGTCAGACTCTTTGCGACCCCATGGACTGCAGCATGCCAGGCCTCCCTGTCCATCACCAACTCCCGAAGCTTGCTCAAACTCATGTCCATTGAACTGGTGATGCCATCCAATCATCTCATCCTCTGTCGTCCCCTTCTCCTCCTGCCTTCAATCTTTCCCACCATCCGGGTCTTTTCTAACGAGTCAGCTCTTCACATCCAGTGGCCAAAGTATTGGAGCTTCAGCTTCAGCATCAGTCCCTCCAATGAACATTCAGGATTGATTTCCTTTAGGATGGACTGGTTTGATCAGGTGGTTGCACCTAGGTTGGCACGCCTACGATTAAAGTCAGTTTGCTTGAGAGGGAAGCAAAATTTGAAGTTGATGAGGGGGACGGGCAATACGGGTGGGAAATTTCTCTTCAAAGCTGGCTTGGAGCCTCCTGTCCTGGAACATCTGACCTTTCAAGTTGATCCCCTACACCTTCTTTCCTGTCTCGGCTCAGCCAACAGCGGGGCAAGTTGGAGGCTAGGCTCTGTCGCGCCTGGTGGTCATTCTAGATAACTGCAACCAGCGATGCCAGCCCTGCGTCCTGCTGGGTAGGGAGACTGGGGGTCAGGTCAGAGTGTCTTTTCCAGGGCTGTGTCCCTGAGGTACTGAGCCCCTATTCAGCGCCGGCATGAGCCCTGTGTGAGTGTGTGTACACAGATGACCTACGTTGGGCTGACCCTGAGGGGTCCAAGGAGAGGGACTGATGCCGAAGCTGAAGCTCCAGTACTTTGGTCCCCTGATGCGAAGAACTGACTCATTGGAAAAGACCTTGAAGCTGGGAAAGATTGGGGGCAGGAAGAGAAGGGGGCGACAGAGGATGAGACGGTTGGATGGCATCAGCGACTCAGTGGACATGAGTTTGAGTAAACTCCAGGAGCTGGTGATGGACAGGGAGGCCTGGTGGGCTGCAGTCTATGGGGTCACAGAGAGTCAGACACGGCTGAGCGCCTGGACTGAAGGAGAGGGAGGTTACACAAAGCTAAGTCCAGTAGGGTCAGAATAAGATCCTGGAGTCATAAGGTGTCGGGGGCACAGAGGAAGCAGAGGGTAACTGGACTTGGGCATTCAGGGGAAGTTTCTCAGGGCATTTCTCAGCTGGAGGCAGAAGAGAAGCGTGTTAGAAGCAGAGGGAACGGCAGGAGCAAAGGTGTGGCGGCAGGACCATGCCAGGCATGGCTTTCCGAACTCAAACAGTAGTAAGGGGACACACATCCAGGGCTTCCCTGGTGGCTCAGTGGTAAAGACTCTGCCTGCAATGCAAGAGACACGGGTTCAATCCCTGGGTCAGGAAGATCCTCTGGAAGAGGAAGTGGCAACCCGCTCCAGTATTCTTGCCTGGGAAATCCCGTGGACAGAGCAGCCTGGCGGGCTACGGTCCCTGGGGTCGCAAAGAGTTGGACACAACTGAGCAACTAAACAACAAAAAGAGTGCCTATCCGTGGTGCCCGTTTTAAAGTCAGAAGAGGAGGTGGTTTCCCTCCTCCTCCCACCTCAGGACCGCAGCCCGTTGTAGCGGACGTCCTCGAGGGCTCCCCACGAACCAGCTTCCTGGTAGGCACGCCCTCGTGCAGTCCCCTGGCCTTGCACCTGGCCCGGCCGGCAGGACAGTGTGGGGCCTCCGCCTGAGAAGGCCCAGCAGCTCTCACCTCTGCGCTTGGGGGCACGGCCACTGCGGCAGGGACCCCACGGGAGGAGCCACCTGGGGGCCACGGAGAGCATTCCAGCAGAGAGCTGGATGCGCAGGGGCCAGCGAGCAAGCCCCGTGACCATCACGGACACGTCCGCGGGCCAGTGGACGAGGCCATGTGTGGAGGGAGAGACTAGGTAATGGACAGTGGGGACCAAGGACTCGCCGCAGACAGGCTCCTGCAGCCAGCCGCCGTTCAGGCCGAGCCAGCGGTGGTCCCACAAGCGGGGATGAGCCCTGGAGTGGAGGCAAGCTGCCCCTGCTCGTGCCTTGTCCAGGGTCCTGACCCACGGGATTGTCAGCAAACCAGATGGGGGTGGTGGCAAGCGGCTAAGTTGTGGGGTGAGTTATTACACGGCCTTCCGAGCACCCTGAGTTTCTTCCGGCCCTCCCAGCAGGAGACGCACCCTCACACAGACACGTGGGGGTGCATTTCCACGTCTGTCCGCCTGCAGGTGGGGGCTCGTACACCGCATGTCCTGGCCCGGCCCTTCTCTTCCTCTCTCTCTCTTTTCAAGTCATTCATCTGTTCATCGACTTTTTAAAAAGTCGATTCCTTACGAGCGCGCTGCCTTTCTCTAGCAGTGATGCTCGGACTTATCACAGTGACTTCTCTTGTCGCAGAGCGTGGGTTCCAGGCCGCACCGGCTTCAGGAATTGAGGTGCCCAGGTTTAGTTGCCCATCCCCGGCATGTGAAGTCTCCCTGGACCAGGGAACGAACCTGTTTCTCCTCCATTAGCAGGCAGATTCTTAACCACTGAGCCACCAGGGAAGTCCCTGGCCTTTTTCCTTTAACCGCAGACCTTAGGGATGGTCCTAGACGCGTGCGGTTCATACAGTAGTCACCCGCCGCGGCAGTGAAATTGGATGAAATAAAAGCGCTGAGTTCCCAGTCACACCAGCCGCCTCTCGGGGGCTCAGCGGCCTCCTGCAGCCGGCAGCCGGCTCCCACATGGCAGAGCAGAGACGTGGGATATTCCCACCAGCCCAGGGAGTCAGTCCTGCGGGGCAGTGCTGGTCTGGATTCCCCCCCAAAGCACTGCCCCGTTATTTTTAGCAGCTGCAGAGTCTTTCCTGGAAATACAGATGCCAGAGCACGAGATCCGCTATTTCAGTGTCCGTCTGTCTCTCTGCAGTTGTGTGTCTTTGTAGAATAAATACCCAACATCTCTGGGCCCGATGAAGTCTTCCATTTTGATAGCTATGGCCAAAGTACTAGACGTCGAACCACGTTGCAAAGCCACTGAAAGTGTGTAAGCCTGTTTGTTTTCCCAAAGCGGCTTCATCAATGCATGTGGGATTCAGAATTTCTTTTTTTTTTTTTTTAGCTAATGGTGAAGGTTTGCACAACAAACAAGACTCTACCAGGAAGCTGCTCTGCCAGGCGCTTCTTTCACTCACAGTCCTGCTGCTCGTCTCTCCAAGCTGACCTAAAAAGATACCTTGTCCTTTAAAAAAATTCTGGTATTATAAAATTCACATAGCATAAAGTTTGCCATCATTAAAAACAAACGGAAGTAGAGTTGATTTGCAATGTTGTGTTCATGTGGACAGCAAAGTGATTCAGATACATCTACATATATCATCTCAGGTTTTCTGTTCTTGGTCGTTAAAACATACTGATTACAGTTCCCTGTGCTTCAGAGTGAATCCTTGTTACTCATCTATTTTATGTACAGTAGTTTGTATCTGTTAACCCCATACTCCTGATGTATCCCTTGTCCCTGTCCCCTTTGGTAACCATAAGTTTCTATTCTATGTCTGTGAGTCTATTTTTGTTTTGTGTATAAGTTTATTTGTATTGTTTTCTAGAGTCCACATATAAGTGACCGTGTGTAGTATTTGTCTTTCTCTGTCTGACTTACTTCACTAAGTATAATATTCTCTAGGTCCAGCCATGTTGCCACAAGTAGCATTATTTCATTCTTTTTTGCTGACAGAGTAATTACATCTGCATACATATGTATATATCTCCTAACTCTTCTCTATCCATTCATCTGTTGATAGACCTTTAGACTGTCCTGGCCTTTGTGAATAGCACTGCCGTGACTAGTGGGGTGCCTGAATCTTCTCGAATTAGGTTTTCGTCTTTTCTGGATACATGTCCAGGGGTGGGACTGCTGGATCATATGGTAGCTCTATGAACTTGACCATCTTATAACCCATAGTTCTGATAAATGTGTCATGTCTACGTAAGATGCTAGTATTAGAGGAGGCTGCACAAAGATGTTATGAGAATGCTGTACTGACTTCACAACTCTCCCATAAATCTAAAACTGTTACCAAGTAAATAGTTAAAATCAACCAGCAATTAAAAAACAGTTCAAAAAAATGTACCATCTTAACTGCAGTTCAGGCATCCAGGTGGCGCTAGTGGTAAAGAACCCGCCTACCAATTCAGGAGACACAAGAGATGCGGGTTCAATCCCTGGGTTGGGAAGATCCCCTGGCGAAGGAAATGACTACCCACTCCAGTATTCTTGCCTGGAGACTGCCACGGACAGAGGAGCCTGGCGGGCTACAGTCCATGGGGTCTCAAAGGGTCGGACACGCGTGTAAACACACACACAACTGCAGTTCAGGGACATCAAGTGTATTTACACTGTTGCAAGCAATACCACCATCCATCTCTGGAGCTGTCTCATCTTCCCGAGCTGAAACTCCGTACCTGATAAACAACTCCCCACTCCCCTCTCCCCAGCCACCATTCTACCCTCTGTCTCTGTGGGTCTGACTGGTAAGTACAATCAGTGTTTGTCCTTTTGTGTCCTCCCTATTTCATTTAGCATAATGTCCTCAAGGTTCATCCATGCTGTAGGCCATGTCAGAATTTCCTTCTTTTTAAAGGCTGAACATTCCCTCGTATGTATAGACCACGTTTTGTTTATTCATTCATACATTAATGGATAGTTGTGTTGCCTCCACCTTTTGGCTATTGTGAATACTTGCTGCTGTGAATATGGGTGTTAAATATATTTTCAAAACCCTGCTTTCAGTTCTTTTGGGTATATACCTAGAAGTGGGATTGCTAGATCATATGGTAATTCCATTTTTAATTTTTTGAGGAAGCACCTTAGTGTTCCTAACAGTGGTTGTGCCATTTGACATGCCCAATGGCAACACAAAAGTGTTCCAATTTCTCCATATCATCATCAGCTTGTTTTTTTTTTTTTTTTTTTACAGTAGTCAGCCAGTGGATGTGAAGTAGTCTCTCATTGTGGTTTTGATTTGGATTTCCCAAATAATTAGTAATTTTGAACATCTTTTCACGGGCTTATTGGTCATTCACACGTCTTCTTTGGAGAAATGTCTATTTCAAGACTTTGCCTGTTTTTAATGAGTAACTTTTCTGTTGAGCTGTAGGAGTTCTTTATATTTTCTGTATATTAACCTCTTTTCAGAGGTTATGCAGTCACTAAGTCATGTCCAACTCCTCGTTACCCCATGGACTGCAGCCGGTCAGGCTTCCCTGTCTTTCACTATCTCCTGGAGTTTACTCAAACTCATGACCATGGAATCGGTGATTCCATCCAACCATCTCATCCTCTGTCATCCTCTTCTCCTCCTGCCCTCAATCTTTCCCAGCGTCAGGGTCTTTTCCAATGAGTTGGCTCTTCACATCATGTGGTCAATATTGGAGATTCAGCTTCAACATCAGATATGTGACCTGCAAATATTCTCTCCTGTCTTGTAGACTGTCTTTCTACTCTGTTGATTTTGTCCTTTCCTGCTCAGAAGTTTTAAATTTTGATGAATCAAATATATCTACTTTTTCCCCTGTTGGTTGCTAGGGCTTTTGACGTCATATACCTTGTCCCTTTAAATGGCTATAGAACGGTTCAATTGTGTGGTTGTTTTGTAACTGGATCTGTCAGCAAATCCTGAAGGTTCTACTTTTAAAGTGGACTTACTCTCTTTCTCACAGCCTCCATGGCTTGGTGGAGTCCCCTGTTATCTGGCTGCGTGACCCTGCTTACCTCCTCGCTGGGCTCCCCGCTTCCCCCCTTACCTCCAGGGCAGTCCATGCCCCATAGGCAGCCCACGGATTCCATCAGAACCTCAGCCAGCTCCTGTCCCTCCTCTGCCCAGAACGCGCCTTTGCTCCCCGTAACCCCAAGTAAAAGCCAAAGTCATTACATGCTCAGCTGCGTCTGACTCTTTGCTACCCTACGGACTGTAGCCCGCCAGGCTCCATGGGATTTTCCCGGCAATATTTGGAGTGGGTTGCCATCTCCTTCTCCAGGGGATCTTTCTAGCCCAGGGACTGAACCTGTGTCTCCCGCATCTCCTGCATTGGAGATGAGTTCTTGACCACTGAGTCATCAGGGAAACTAAAGCCTTGTGAGATATGGCCCCCACTGTTCCTACAAGATAATTTCCTGCTGTTTACACGAGCCAGACACGCGCTTACCTCAGGGCCTCTGTGCGTGCTGTGTTCCTTGCTGCTGTCTGCATGGCCCACTCCCTCACTGCATTCATGTTTTTGCTCATCTGTCACCTCAGTGAGGCCTCCCCTGACCATTCTAAAATCTTAATAACTGTAACGGGCTTCCCCAATGGCTCGGCAGGTAAAGAATATGAATGCAGGAGACACGGGTTTGATCCTTGGGTCAGAAAGATCCCCTGGAGAAGGAAATGGCAACCCATTCCTGCCAGGAAAACTCCATGGACAGAGGAGCCTGGCAGGCTACAGTCACGGGGTCGCAAACATGATGGAGCACGCGGCACAGTTATTTGACCATTCTCAAGTTAAAATAAAATCCCCCAACACTCCCCATCCCCCTCCTCTGCTGCATTCTTCCCCATGGAACTTTCCAGAAGGTAACACACTGTATGCTTAACTCATTTACCTTGTTTACTGTTTATCTTCCCCAAAAGGAATATCAGCTTCATGGGAACAGGGATCACTTATGTCTTGTTAGTGAATATGTCTCTAGGGCATGAGACACAGTAGGTTCCAAAAGTATCTGATGAATGACTAAAGGAAAGTACCTTTCGTCTGCTTGTTGGACATTTTTATTTCTTTCAGTGGTGGTTTGCTCATGCCCTGTGAGCATCTATTAGTATCCACAGTGCCCATAAGCCAAGTACTCACTAGGTCCTCCATCAAAGATTCATTTAAATCACTCTTGGATTTCCAGAACTGACTCATTGGAAAAACCCTGACGCTGGGAAAGATTGAAGGCAGGAGGAGAAGGGGACAACAGAGGATGAGATGGCTGGATGGCGTCACCGACTCGATGGACATGAGTTTGAGTAAACTCCGGGAGTTGGCGATGGACAGGGAGGCCCAGGCATGCTGCGGTCCATGGGGTCGCAGAGTCAGACACGTCTGAGCGACTGAACTGAACTGACTGCATTTCCAGAGCTGGCCACGTGGTGGCAGCCTGTGCTCAGACAAGTTTCACTAGCAGCCCCGCGGGTCTCCCACCCATTCCAAAATTTCGGATCCCAGGACACTGGACCTGGAAGCTCTCCGGGATCTAATCTAGGCAGGTGGAAAAGTGAGGTCCGGCAGAGGAGGCATGGAGAGGGACAACGTCGGGCACAGGAATCAGGGGCGATCTGGCTTTTGCTCTTATACCGGTTCACTGTGATTCCGGGGGCAGTCCTAACCAGCCCTGGGCCTGCAGGCCTGCCTGCTTTGGTAGGTTTCCAGGGCATGCGTGGTCGGGCACTTTGCGGGGCTCAGGGGAGGTCCTTCACTCTCCTGTGCCAAGGTGGGCTGGTGTGAGGGGTGCCGTAGGCCCAGAACGCCCCGAGAGAGGGAATGGCGTCACCCCCGTTGACCGGATGAGGGACGCCAGAGTGCCAGGGCCTGCAGGCTAAAAGCAGGAACAGACGGGCAGCCCCACAGCATCCCAGCTCCAAGGCCTCCAGAGACCGTCTCTCCGGACCCTCTCTGATGCTTCCCCCTTCAGCCTTACTTTTTGACCTGCTGGCTGACTTCTAAGCTCCACTGAGAACATCTTGACCACCGTCTGTCAAAGAAGCAACATTGGACACCTTTGGTTTCCTCCTCCTGGAAACGGGGCTAAAGAAAAGCGGCAGAGGCTGGGAGAGGGAATTCTGAAAGCAGTTTGGGGGCAGAGGAGGGCACGGACCGGGGCAGGAAAGGGCCTGTTCTTCCCCGGTCGACCCCCGGGCTCCTGCCCACCATTTGCAGCCACGTGGGCCCAGCTCACAGCTTCCAGTTTTAAAAGTGAAGCTAGAATTTTGAATTTTGATGTGACATGTCTTGATTTTGTTAAATGTTGGCAACACAGTCATTAAAAAACGAGACAGAGAAAAAAATCCGAAGCAAATCACCGTGGGGGTCAAGACGAACCTGTCTCTGGGATGGATCTGGGTGCTGGCTGCCGCCTTGAGACCCTTCCCCGCCCCGGCTTCCTAGGAACACCTACGCCACCGGTGACTGGGAGAGGTCGCCGTGGGAGGTGACAGGTGGGTCCTGGTTTCTGGGGCCTCGTCGCCTGCAGGGCCACTGGGGCGTGCTCCAGGGCTCTGGGCCATAGTGGTTCGGTCACCTCACCCCCCTCCTCGGGGAAAGGCTGAGCGCTAGTGGCGGGGCAGCAGGCAGGGCCTGTTGAGCAACCAGCCTTGTGAAAACAAGGGCTTACGTCACCCGTGCCGGCAGCTTCCCTGCAGGACACCTGCGGTGGCGCTGGGGTGGGAACCGTCACTGATTTCAGCGTCGGGGGTGGCAGGGTGGGAAGCCAGAGGCTGTGTTTGGTAGGTGAGGGCAAGGCCCCGATGGGACTGGATCTGTCCTTGGGGGCTGGTCCCCAGGGCCTGAGCGGCCCCTTGACTCACCGTGTAACCCCCAACTGCCCTTCTCTGAGCCTCAGTTTTTCCACTCGGAAAATGGGGCTCACATCAGACCTGTTATGATTTATTACAAACCCAAAGGGGAAGGCTGGGCCGGGAAGACGTTCATCCCACTCCTGGGGATGACCTTGAACAGACACCCTGAGGAAACTGCGTGGTCTCAGTTTCCTCATCTGTAAAGTGGGGATGATAATAGGACCTGCTTCTTACCAATGATCAGGAGTATTAAATGAGTTAATACATGCAAAGGGCTTAAAATACGGTTCAGGGAGGGTGAAAGACTGACCTGAGATCACACACAAATCCTTCAATTAGCTGCAGACTCCTCGCGTCTCACTGCATCTCCCCAGAACCCTGAGAAGCGGGGGCGGGTGCTTAGTCTCAGAGAGATCATAGAGTCCAGTTAATAGAGTGTCTGGGGGGACCTCACCATCCTCTCCTCTGCCTTCATTTATTGAGCCCCTCCTGTGCCAGCCACCGTTCCAGGCACTGGGCGAACAGCAGTGAACAAAACGCACAGAAATCCCTCCCAGAAGTCAGGGAGGGCTCTCAGAGGAGGTTACGTTCGGGCTGAGCCCTGAGGGGCCACCTGCCTTGGGCAGAGCTGGGGAAACCATGTTCTTGGTCCAGAGGCAACAGCAAATGCATTCTGTTCCCCGGTAAATGTTGAGCATGCCTGACCCGCCATTTCCCATATTTGAGGGCCAGCGCTCATGGAGCCGGGTAGTCTGGGGGGGGACTGAGGCAGACAAGACAGCAAGGATCATGGTGGCTGGGGATAAAGGCTAGGAAGGAAGTCCACCGGCAGGTGGGGCTGGAGGGCCTCTCGGGGGCAGTGGCCCTTCAGCTCAGCTCCGAGTGTCCCATTTTGCAGCTCGGGAGGTCTGGCTGGGTGGCCCCAGGGCCTTAGGTCCCTCCCTGGCCCAGAGGCTGCTGGGAAAGCCCAGAAAGCCAGCAGGCTGGGCCAGTGTTTCACCCTGTCCCTCCCTGCCCCCTACCCCCCAAGGGCACTCAGAGATGTCATTTCTCCAGCTCTCCCGGGCGGAGGTCACCCCAGCTCAGCAGATAACGCTGAAGGTTGAGCAATGCCCGCCTGCCCGCCAGGGCCAGGGCTGGGGTCAGTGGGTCGGGGGTCAGCACCAGGCAGGCTGGGAGCTCCTGCCTGGGGCGTCCAGGGGCTGAGAGAGGCAGAGGAGTAGGCCCAAGGGGCTGCCAAAATGGCCTTGGAATGGTGCAGGGGAGGGCCGGGGCGGCTGGCACCCCCTCGACAGGGAGGGCCTGCGGCCTGCGTTCCCATCCTGGTGGGCCATCTCGTCTCCCTTTCTGTGAACCAGGGGCTGTGAGGGCATCCTCCTGGCAGGGTGAAAAAGCAAACTCTGGGTCCAGACCCCTCTCACCGCACAGCAGGGACCTGCTGAAAGAGGAGAACTCCCTCTCTGTTCTGCACGGCCCCTTCTGGGCCCTGGCTGGACCCCCACCCCACCAGCCTCAGATACAGGTTTTTTTGGGGGGTGACAAATAGCTCTGAGGGTGCCCGGATAAGGGCTTTTCTTTTGAGAACAGTGGGGAACATGAAGCTGTGTGATCTTGGGTGTGCTGTGGGCCTCTGGGCCTCTTTGTACCCTGGGAGGAGGCCCTTCTTTCTGATGTGCGTCCCAGAGAGGTGAGCGTTTGGGAGTCTGCGTTGGAGACAGTTAAGACGACTAATAAAGATAACAGTAAGGACACCCTCGCAGACTGAAACTTGGAGAAGCCAAGCGACTAGCCCAAGGTCACACAGCGTGTGGTGGGGGGCACCCCATCTCCGTTCCAGCCTCCCGGGAGGGGGCCCCGGGTCAGGGCGGGGTGCGGCTGGAGAAGACTCAGGTGTGGTCCGAGGGGGCGGGCCCGGGGGATGGGCGCTCGCCCCCTCGCTTGCACCTCCCCAAGCCACCAACCCTAGGTCTTCCTATTTCAGAAGGGGAGTCACCGCAGGTGTGACAGTCCTTCCTGTCCAGATCTGGGGAGGCGTGCCAGTTTAGGGGCGAGGCCGCACTCAGGGGAGGGCTGTGGAGGCGGCTCAACCCTCCGGGAGTCCGAGCTGGGGGGGCTGGGGTCTCCAGCATCCCTTGGCGGGGGGTGGGGCGCGTCCCCTCCCTGGAAAGCTAGGCCCGGCGGCCGCGGCTCCCGAAGGCCAGCGCCTCCTCCAGCAGGGGGCGGGCGGCGGCCGCGTTCGGGGTGGGAGCAGGCGGCCGCCCGGCCCCCTCCCCGGGCTCCCCCTCCCTTCCCGTCCGGCGGCCGGCCCAGAGGGGGCGGTCCGGGGGCGGGCTCGCGCCTCTCCGCGCTCGCCATCCCGGGGCCGCCGGGTGGGAGTGGGCAGGGGGCGGCCCGAGGCCGCCCCCCCCGGCCCCGCAGGCCGAGGGACCCCCGGGGGCGCGCGCCGGGTCTCCAGGCCGGCCCGCACGCGCCGCTGGCGCCCGCCCGGGGGTCCCGGGCGGCCGCAGCGTGTCCTCTGCGTGCCCGGGGAGGGAGGGGCCGCCGCCGGGCGTGACGCAGCCGTTGCTATGGCCCGCCTTTATAAATAAACGGGCTCGGGAGAAACTTTAGCGAGTCAGAGCCGCGCACGGGACCGGGAAGGGGACCCACCCGAGGGTCCGGCCGGCAGCCCCCCGCACTGATAGCGGCCACCCCGGAGCAGCGGCGGCGGCAGCAGCAGCAGCATCAACGGCGACACAGCAGCGACCCTTCGGAGTCGGGAGGCCGCGCCACCTGCGGGCCGGCCGGCGCGGGCAGCCCCAGGCCCCCTCCCCGGGCACCCGCGTTCATGCAACGCCTGGTGGCCTGGGACCCAGCATGTCTCCCCCTGCCGCCGCCGCCGCCCGCCTTTAAATCCATGGAAGTGGCCAACTTCTACTACGAGGCGGACTGCTTGGCTGCTGCGTACGGCGGCAAGGCGGCCCCCGCGGCGCCCCCGGCGGCCAGACCCGGGCCGCGCCCCCCCGCCGGCGAGCTGGGTAGCATCGGTGAGCACGAGCGCGCCATAGACTTCAGCCCCTACCTGGAGCCGCTGGGCGCGCCGCAGGCCCCGGCACCCACCACGGCCACGGACACCTTCGAGGCGGCTCCGCCCGCGCCCGCCCCCGCGCCCGCCTCCTCCGGGCAGCACCACGACTTCCTCTCCGACCTCTTCTCCGACGACTACGGGGGCAAGAACTGCAAGAAGGCGGCTGACTACGGCTACCTGAGCCTGGGCCGCCTGGGGGCTGCCAAGGGCGCGCTGCACCCGGGCTGCTTCGCGCCCCTACACCCGCCGCCCCCCCCGCCGCCGCCGCCGCCGCCGGCCGAGCTCAAGGCGGAGCCGGGCTTCGAGCCCGCGGACTGCAAGCGGAAGGAGGAGGCCGGAGCGCCGGGCGGCGGTGCCGCGGGCATGGCGGCCGGCTTCCCGTACGCGCTGCGCGCCTACCTCGGCTACCAGGCGGTGCCGAGCGGCAGCAGCGGGAGCCTGTCCACGTCCTCGTCGTCCAGCCCGCCCGGCACGCCGAGCCCCGCCGACGCCAAGGCGCCCCCGGCCGCCGCCGCCTGCTACGCGGGGGCGGCGCCGGCGCCCTCGCAGGTCAAGAGCAAGGCCAAGAAGACGGTGGACAAGCACAGCGACGAGTACAAGATCCGGCGGGAGCGCAACAACATCGCGGTGCGCAAGAGCCGCGACAAGGCCAAGATGCGCAACCTAGAGACGCAGCACAAAGTCCTGGAGCTCACGGCGGAGAACGAGCGGCTCCAGAAGAAAGTGGAGCAGCTGTCGCGCGAGCTCAGCACCCTGCGGAACTTGTTCAAGCAGCTGCCCGAGCCCCTGCTCGCCTCCTCCGGCCACTGCTAGCGCGGCCCCCGCGCGCGGCCCCCGCGCGGCCCGGCGCGCCGCGGCCGCCGAGACTCCGGGGAGCGCCCGCGCTCCCGCCCGCGCCCCTGGCGGCGCCGGCAGAACTTTGGCTTTGGGGCACTGGGCAGCGCGGGGAGCGCGTCGGTAATTTTAATATTTTATTATATATATCTATCTATATTTTTGTCCACACCAGCCGCACGTGCAGACGGGGCGCCCGCCCGTGGTGTTATTTAAAGAAGAGATGTCTATGTGTACAGATGAATGATAAACTCTTGCCTCTCCTGCCCACCCCCCCTCTCCGGGCGCCGGCGGGCGGGCCGGTTTCGAAGTTGATGCAATCGGTTTAAACATGGCTGAACGCGTGTGTACACGGACTGACGCAACCCACGTGTAACTGTCAGCCGGGCCCTGAGTAATCGCTTAAAGATGTTCCTACGGGGTTGTTACTGTTGATGTTTTTTTGTTTTTGTTGGTTTTTTTTTTTTGTCTTTTTTTTTTTTTGTATTATAAAAAATAATCTATTTCTATGAGAAAAGAGGCATCTGTATATTTGGGAATCTTTTCCGTTTCGAGCATTAAGAACACTTTTAATAAACTTTTGTGGTTTTTTTTTTTTTTGAGAATGTTTACAAAGCCTTTTGGGGGCAGTCGTTGGCTTTGGTTTTTTTTTTTTTCTTCCCCTTTATTTTGGATTTATATTTGCCTTTCTGGTGTGTGTGGGGTTGTTGTTGTGTGTGTGTGTGTGAGCTGCTATTATTTTTGGCTTTTTAGGTGGTTGGGTGGGGGTGTTGCAGCTGCTTATTCTCTGCTAACCGCCCCCCCACCCCCCACCCCCAGGGCCTGTGCTTGGAGATGGGGGCATCAGGCCTGGCGCGGGGGAGGGGCAGAGGAGTGCTGGGTCAGGCTTTCAGGGTGACTCACTGCTGCTGGGTGCTGGGGAGGGGTGACTAGGCGCCTTGCTTGGGGAGGGCCTGCAGGGCCTCTGGCTGCTCCTGAGTGCTGGGCTTGGGTTTGGAGGGGCCTGGCGGGCTCTGATCTCTGCACAGTGCTTGGGGACCCAGCCCGCAAGACTGTGACTCTTTTTGAAAGAGAAGGGGTGCAGATCTTGGTCCCGCTGAGCCCACATTGGAACAGACTGTTTCGGAAGTGAAGCGGGGCAGGGTGTCTAGAAAAGTGTGTGTGCATATGTATGTTTTTAAGAGAGTAGCCTGGGTGTGTGGGTGAGCTCCTGTTTGTGTGTTCTGGCCAGAGGGAGGGGAGAATCTGGGCTAGGTTGGGGAGGCGGGGGAAGGGTTCCTAGACGTTCACTCCTTTTCCTAGTACCACTTGTCCTGCTTGTACCTACTGTGGACCCTGAGGTCCAGGCTCACCTGCTCAAGGACGCTGAGCCCAGGTGTGAACCCAGGACTGCCGTCCCTGATTCCCTGTGACAGAAATGGCCCCGGGCAAGCCTGTGTCTTCCTGCCCCCTGCTACACTCCTGCCTGCCCCTGTGGACGGCTCCTCCAACCTCATTCCAGCCCTGGACGGCATTCCTGAGAGTAGAGGATGTAGACGGAGGGGTTTGTGGATACCCGGACAGCGTCCCACGGTGCCTGGCATGCAGGAGGTGTTATATAAGTGTTTGCTCTTGTTATTATTTTTCACTGGGAGCCTCCTGGCATTTGGCACTTGGATCTTCAGCGCAGCGTGAGTGTGGCCAGCACTCGCCAGGGGCCAGTGTGCAGTAAGCCCTGGACCTGCCCATCTCGTTTAAATCTCACAGCCACCGTCGGAGAGGTTGCTACCATTACACGGCCTGCTTTCAGAGCTGTGAAACTGCCTTTTGGCTATCACATCCCTAAGGGTGAGAAATGTGTTTGTGGGAGGAGCCCTGCTTTAGGAATTCAGGGGTTGAGGGAGGGTGGAATGGGGGCCTTCATAGATGAGTTTGCTGGGGACCTGGGACAGCCTGGGATCTCGGGAGCAGTTGCTGATACTGTGGTTTGAGAAGGGGCAATGCGCTTCCTCTCCCTTGCCTTTTGGGGGCCTGGGTGTTTCCCACCACCCTTCCCGTGGAAGCCCGTGGGAAACAGACACTCAGCCCCCACCGTTACGGAGCCGAGGACCAAGGCAAACGCCACCGCCCTAACCCCGTTAGTGGCCTGGGCGCTGGGCGCGCATAACCTGGGCCCTGGGCGGCAGGAAGACTGATGGGAACCCGAAAGGTCCAAGTGTTCGCTACCAGCTCCAGCGCATCAGCTCAACTGCCGCTGGGATTTCCCTGCTGAGGGGCAGAGTGGGCTGGGGGGCTGACCTCGGGAGTGAGGTAGCTCAGTCTTTGGGTCGGGGTTGGGGGGAGGGAGTTGCCATTGAGGAGGGAACCTCTGCAGTCCCGCTCCTTCGGTCGTGAAGAGTTGGCTGGCGGCTGCGCTTCTCACCAGAGGATGCAGACGGGGTGAGGGGTGAGGAGTCTGGGCTGAGAGTGACCCCAGGCCCCCACATCCTGAGCGCCGCTGCGCAGAGTGTTGCATGTCGCCCTTCACACACGCAGACCCTCCTGTAATCGACACAAGCGCCCGGGGAAGGGGCCACAGCGGTTTGCCAGGAAGAAACAGGCCCACGGCAGCGGGGTTACTGCTCAGGAGGAACAAGGGTGGAGCCAGTTAGCCAAGTTTGGCTCCGGCGTCTCTGGGGAAAGCTTGGGGCTGAGAGCCTGGTTGGTAACCCCGGCCCCCACCCCAAGTCCTGGGCCCTGCCTGGAGGAATCCTTGCTGCCCGCTCAGGCACCTCGAATGACGGGGCTAAGTGACTTGCTTATGGTTTCACAGCTTGGAAGCAGCATTAAAGGAGTTTGAACCTGAGCCCATCTGACGGCCCCTGAAGGGGGCTTGGAGAAATAGTGAACAGGTTGAGGGCTCTGATGGTGCTCCAGGCGGCACGTGGGGGCACCGTGGACAGAGCTGTGCTCAGAGGAGTTGGGGAAATGTCATAAATGGGGGGACATCCACCCTATGCATATGCATTGACAGGCTGCAGGCTCGCAGGGAAGAGGGAGGGTCTGTTCAGAAGCTGGGAAACGAGAGAGAACAGGATGGGGTGAAGCAGGAGGAGCCCAGGGGTGTGCCTCGGGGAGCGGGAACCACAGTGGATGCACACTCAGGACTTACAGTGAGCAAGACAACACGCCAAGACCTTCGCCCAGATGGATTTGCTGGTTTCTCCCAGCTGCCCGGTCATGTTAACTGTAGACCCATTTAGTGGGGTTGACCACTGAGGCTAGCTGGGAACCCTGACCAATGTTTGCTTAGGACAGGAGAGTTGACAGAACACTCTGACGCCTCGTAATCTTAGGCAGTTGCCCCACAGCCTGGTGATTTTTACCAGGGATAGAAGTGAGTGTCAGAAATCGAAGCTGGAGACACTGCTGGGTGCCGGACCCTGTGCTCACCATGTAGTGGCTTATCAGCCTCTTGGAGACCCTGGCTTTTGTTATTGGCATTTTCCTGCCAATCAAGCCGTCTCTGAGAGGGGAGGTGACCTGTCCAAGGTTGCACGGCTAAGGATCGTGATAGTCAGGATGGGAAAGAGAAGGGGGACTTGCCCATCCAAATACCTAAAGAATGTGTCCTCCCCCTGAATCCCATCTAGACCTCTCTGGGACTGTTTTGTCCCTGTTTCTGACACACCAGTTATTATCATTATTTTTTTTCACTTATTCCTTAAGCATTTATTGAGCACCTGCTCTGTGCCAGGCCCTATGCTGGGTGCTGGGGACACATTCCCAAAATGGAGACGATGAGTTTTGGGGACAGACAGCAGACAGCGAGGACAAGATAATGACAGATGGGGACAAGGGCTCGGAGGGAAGGCGAGTAGGGCAGGGCGGCGTGGGGGCGTCCAGGAAGGCCTCCGCAGAGGCGAGTCAGGTGAGGCGTGGGGGGCGGGAAGAGCCTTGGTTTTCGGAGCCCTCGCCTACTCCAGATATCACCTTGTGAGCCTTTTATCCGCGATAATCCAGCGACGCAGGTGCTGTGTGATACCCCCTTCCCTAGTTGGACAGGCAGGCCCCGAGAGGCGAAGGCGCTGGCCCCACGGCTGGGGAGTGGCTGCACGAAGCCTTCTCCTGCTTCCCTCTCCCGGCCCCAGGCCTTTCCTCTGCTCTGCTTGCTTCTCCTGACACCCACCCCGCCTCAAACTGAGTCCTTTCTCAGCCTGGCTGACCACCTGGGTGACCAATGGTGGAGTCCCAGTGGCCCCAGCTGGCTAGCTTGCTAGGTGCCCCTCCTTAGGGGTGTTCAACCTTGTACTGACCATGGCCACGTATAGTGGGGTGATGGAGGCTAGGGAGGGCTGGGGAATCGGGGGGGTTCCTGGGGCTCCAGCCCGCTGAGGCCAAGAGGTAGGAGTCCTGTGTCAAAGAGTGGGGACCCGACGCTTTGAGAAGGGACATCACTTGCCCAGGAAGCAGCGAAGTTAGAATTTGAATCCATGTCTGTCTGAGACCCAGGCTAAGCCACTTTCTGGTGAGTTAGTGACTGTAAGAGGGGAAACAGATGGGCAGCCCTTGGTTTTGCCCTCTTTAGCTCATCTTTGAGTAAGAGGCAGGGGGAGAAAAAAGCTTCCGAGTTTTGTCCCTTATTTGCTGGGTGACCTCCAGCAAGATGCTCGACCAGTGTGGGCTGGGGCCTCCTCCCCCGAGAACAGAGAGTAGTACCAGCTCTTGTTCACGCACTCAGCCGGCCTCCAGTGAGCCCAAGGCAGGCCCTGTGCCCATGGGGCTGACCTGGTGGGGGAGCTGGTTGATGGGTTAGCGGGCTAATTTCAGACCACGAGGAAGACCTTGGGGAACGTGGCAGAGGGTGGCCGGGGAGAGTGTTTACAGGGCATTCCAGGCAGAAGGAGCGGCAGGTGCAAAGGCCCTGAGACAGGACCAGGCTCAGTGTGTTAGGGAAGCAGTGAGGAGCCCGTATGGCTGGCATCGAGGCAGCCAGAGGGGAAGACGGAGGGGCGGCTGGGTCCCTCACGCAGGGCTGTGGAGTGAGGCTCAGAGGGCTTGTCGGGGGATGAACAGCTAGATGTTCCCATCAGGGCCTGGCACCTGGAAAGCTCTTGACAAGTTTGTCAGTGGGGTGAGACGTGTCCCTCGGCCTCTGGGTGAGGCGAGGTGCAGTGGGTGAAGGGCGCACGGAGGCTGCCTGCCGGGCCCGGGAGACCTTGCTGGTGCGGAGCCTCTGACCCAGGGCCTGGGGCCACGGGGAGCTGCTCACCAAGCAGGAATGAGGCGAAGGCCATGCCAGGAGTGGGGCTTGGGAGGAGCGGAGGCGGGCGGCCAAGGGAGGGAGAGTTCTCTGGGAAGCCGTGAGTGCAGGGGAGAGGGCGCTGACGGGGGGCGGGGGTGGGCAGGCCTCCCAGCGGCCCGGGGCGGGGGCGGGGGGGGGGCAGTAGGCGGTCAGAGGGGAGGCGAGAGCTGGACTCCAGGAGGAGCGCTTTCTTACTTGATTTCCTCTGTAGCGCACGATCGTGGGAGGAGGGTTGGAGCACTCGGGAGAAGGGAGTACAAAGCACCCGTCCTCCTCCTGCCCAGAAACACAGACCCTCTGAACACTTGCTGTGCGGCCTTGGGCGATTTAGTTTACCTCTCTGAGCCTCTGTTTTCTTGTACATAGAGCGGAATCATAATAGTACCTGTCAGGTAAAGTTGTTGCGAGAGTTAAGTGAGTTAATCCACGCAGCATTTGAGAACACTGCCAGCACACAGTCAGAAATAGCCATCATCACTAACAATAACAATGATGTGACTTATAACATCATTAGCGACTCGGTGGGTGAAGAGCCCAGATGCTAGAATTTGACCGCCTGTATTCTAGTTCAGAGTACCAGACCCCCTTGTGAAGTCGCTCAGTCGTGTCTGACTCTTTGCAACCTCATGGACTGTGGCCTGCCAGGCTCCTCTGTCCGTGGGATTTTCCAGGCAAGAGTACTGGAGTGGGTTGCCATTTCCTTTCTCCAGCGGATCTTCCCAACCCAGGTCTCGGACCCAGGTCTCCTGCATTGCAGGCAGATTCTTTACCGTCTGAGCCTCCGGGGAATCCCAGACCCCCTTACCTGTCTCCTGAAAAACATGTATGCGGGTCAAGAAGCAGAAGTTAGAACTGGACATGGAACAACTGACTGGTTCAAAATTGGGAAAGGAGTATGATAAGACAGTATGTTGTCACCCTGCTGGTCTAATTTATATGCAGAGTATATCATGCGAAATGCCAGAGTGGATGAATCACAGCTGGAATCAAGGTTGTGGGGAGAAATATCAACAACCTCAGGTATGCAGATGACACCACTCTTATGGTAGAAAGTGAAGAGGAACTAAAGAGCCTCTTGATGCGGGTGAAAGAGGAGAGTGAAAAAGCTGGCTTGAAACTCAACATTAAGAAAACTAAGGTCATGGCATCTAGTCCCATCATTTCATGGCAAATAGAAGGGGAAAAAGTGGAAGCAGTGACAGACTTTATTTTCTTGGGCTCCAAAATCACTGTGGATGGTGACAGCAGCCATGAAATTAAAAGACACTTGCTCCTTGGAAGAAAAGCTATGAGAAATCTAGATTGTATTTTAAAAAGCAGAGATACCACTTGACTGACAAAGGTCCATCTAGTCAAAGCTATGGTTTTTCCAGTAGTCATGTATGGATGTGAGATTTGGACCATAAAGAAGGCTGAGCACTGAAGAACTGATGCTTTCAAATTGTGGTGCTGGAGAAGAACTCTTAAGAGTCCCTTGGACTGAAAGGAGTCAGTCAATTGACTAACCAGTCAATCTTAAAGGAAATCAACCCTGAATATTCATTGGAAGGACAGATGCTGAAGCTGAAGCTCCAATACTTTGGCCATCTGAGACCAAGAGTCAACTCACTGGAAAAGACCCTGATGCTGGAAAAAATTGGAGGCAAAACGAGAAGGGGGTGGCAGAGGATGAGATGGTTAGATAGCATCACTGACTCAATGGACATGAATTTGAGCAAGCTGTGGGAGATAGTGGAAGACAGAGGAGCCTGGCGTGCTGCAGTCCATGGGGTCACAGAGAGTCGGATGTGACTTTGCGACTGAACAACAAAATTCTAGTTCTGAAGTCACCATTTCCTGCTTGTGTGATTTGGAGCAAGTGACTGTATCTCCCTGTGTCTGTTTTCCCATCTGTCACAAGAGGATAATATTCTTTATAGCATTTTGTAAAGTTTTAACAGGTTAATTTGTGCAGAGTGATTGTAGGTAGAGACTTCTCTACACAGTAGTTATTTTCTTCCAGAAATTTTGTTCTATGTGTATTTTTTTCTTCAATATAGCAAATGTCTCTTTGATACACACCATCTGCTTTTCTTCCTTAACAGTGGGACCTCTCTATTACTAGGGGCAAGTGGCCTTACTAAGACTACATTTCCCAGCTTCTTTTGCAGCTCGGGATGACCAATAAGATATAAACAGAGATCGTGGGTGAGGTTTCCAGGAAGACTTAAAATGGGCTGACTCAGGTGTGAGACACCTCCCCTTTTCCTCCAACTCCCATTTCTTTCTGCTTCCTGCCTAGAACTCATATGTGATGGCTGGAGCTTCAAGGACCATTTTGAACATGAGGCAAACATTGATGCCTGGAAGACACATGCTGAGAGTGGTGAAACCAAAAGACAAAAGGCATCTGGGTTCTTGATGGTAATGCAACAACCTCACCAGTCCTTGCCTGCCTTGCTCTGGACTTGTTTACATGATTGGAAAAATAAATCTGTGCTTATGGAGATCCCTGATATTTTGGCTTCCTGTTACCGGCAGCTGAATCTATTTCTAACTGATACGTTTGCCAAAACGGAATCAACCTGTGTGGGCTGTTTTGTGACCTGTATTTCTTAGTGGTGTCCCAGTGCTTCCTTGTCTGAGAATGTTCTATTGCACATGAGCTCAACACGAGGAGGCTGCTCTTTGCTTAGGAAGAAGAATTTCCATGCAATGTGGTCGATTCTCTGTAGTCTTGGATAGGTCTTGTGACCCGGCCAGTGTTTAGGTAGACATGGTCTTCATTGTTCTCCAGTGTTAGGCGCTACTGTGGCAAGTTTGACCACAAGACATGGAAAGTGGGAGATGGTTGTGTTGATGTAGTGTTGGTTGATTTTCCCAAAGAAATGAGAGATCCAATTCTTTATGGATTTTATCTCTTAACAGCTTTATTGGTTTATAACTGAAATAGGATGAACTGCACTTTCCTAAATTGTGGGGCTTCTTAGATGGTTCAGTGGTAAAGAATCCCTGCTAATGCTGGAGACACGGGTTCAATCCCTGAGTCAGGAAGATCCCCTGGAGAAGGAAATGGCAACCCACTCCAGTATTCTTGCCTGGGAAATCCTATGGACAGAGGAGCCTGGTGGGGCTACTGTCCATGGGGTCACAAAAAATGTTGGATATGACTTAGCGACTAAACAACAGACAAGGGGGTGGCAGGATTTCTTTCGATTCATTTCAGTTCCAGAAGTAACGCATGAAGGAGTTGGTCAGAAAGTGTTCTCCCCGTCCTCAGGTGTCTCCTCTGAGACTGAATCTCAGCGCCTGTTCGGAGAGGCTTGAATCAGGATCTTGGAGTGGATGGAGTCTCTTCTGCTGACCCCAGTGAGCTCACACCCCGCTCACACTGTCCCCACATGAGCCACTGGGGGAGGGCCTCGGTTTGGAAACGGAGAGGCCCAGACCCCCGGCTGCAGCTCACAGAACCTGCTGGCAGCTGTGCTGGGACCAGACACCCCACGCCACCCCAGATCACCCCTTTGCCCCGAGCGGCCGCCACCACCGCCTGCCCCACTGAGCCTGTGGTCCGCCGGGGCTGAGACGCACCTCAGCCAGCCTGCCTGGGGCTGGCCGGGCTGGGCTTTCTGCAAGCTGAGTCTATAGGCCAGGGAGCTGGGCGGGTGAGCTCGGATTTTTGTAGCTGTCCCCAGACTCCTACCTCACGAGCCCTGGCCTATGGAGCCCTGGAGGTGGGAGGTGGCCGGGGAGGAGGCGAGCCCCCCGGAGAAACCGGTGGGTGGGAGTTGATAGGCTGTGGAGGGGAGAGGACTGGGCTAGGAGTCGGGCCGCCCAGGCCGCCCGGGACGCCTTACCTAAGCCAGGCCTCAGGCCTCTCGTGCCAAATGCGGCCAATCATCAAGATCGCCTGCTGGTTGGGGAGGGACACACAGATGATGTCTTTTCTTCCTTTCTTCTTCGAACTCCGGTGTAGCACATTTGCTAAGCATGCCTCCCAGTTCTTGGGACGAGATGGCCGTCAGTCCCTTCAAGCTCTGCAGGGCGTTTTGTTTCATTTTCCGCCTCCATCCTGGCTCCCCGCATCCATTCTACCCAATTCTCAAGGCACCCCCCCCCCCACACACACACTAATGTGGTTGATATCCATCCTTAGTCACGCATCTCATCGTCTCATGTCTTTTCTTCCTAGTGAAATATACACATATGGGAAGGTATGCACAGCATAGGTTCACAGCTCAATGGACTTTCCCTGTGGAGCCGTGTGTGAAACCAGCATCGAGATCCCCAGACGACTTTCCCAGAACTCCAGAAGCCCCTTCTAGTCACCTCCACCCGCTGTGGGTAGTCATTGTCCCACTCTCTAACAGCAAATGTTAATTTTGCCTGCTTCTGCACTTTATATAAACAGGGTCACACAATATGCCTTCTTTTGTGTCTGACTTCTTTCTCTGTGTGTGTGTGTGTGTGTGTGTGTGGTGTGTGTGTGTCTGGCTTCTTTTTTAAGCAATTTGTTCCTTTATTTTTGGCTGTGCTGGGTCTTTGTTGCTGTGCGGGATTTTCCCTAGTTGTGGTGAGCGGGGGCTCCTCTCAGATTACAATGCACAGGCTTCTTACTGTGCTGGCTTCTCTTGTGGCCAAGCTCAAGCACCATAGTTGTGGCCCACAGGCTTAGTTGGTCCTCGGCATGTAGTATTTTCCTGGATCAGACACCAAACCGGTGTGTCCTGCGTTGGCCGGTGGATCCTTTCTCTGCCACTGAGGCACCAGGGAAGCCCCAGTGCCTGACTTCTTTCTGTATTGAAACTGCAACACTGATCCAAGCTGCTGTGTGTATTAGCGTCTGTTCCTTTTCGCTATGCATGGACACCAAATACCACAATGTCTTTACCCATTTTATTGCTGAGGGGCATTGAGGCTGTTCCCAGCTTTTAGGTCTTCAGAATTGAGGCTGTGGTGAACATTCTAGAATACATGTCTTTTGGTGAACATATGTGCATATTTCAGTTGGGCATATACCCAGGAGTTCCTTGCTGAGTCAGGAAATGCTATGGGTAGTGCTTTAATTCCTGGTAGTCATATTCAGTCCTAGTTCTTATTCCATTTCTTACCTTTTTTTTTTTTTTTCTGTTTTAAAAATACTTTCTGTCTTGGTCCGTTTGGTTGCCATAACAGAATACCATAGGCTGAGTGACCTCTAAACAGGAGAAATCTCTCTCTCACGGTTCTAGATGCTGAGAAGTTCAAGTTGCTGGCAGCTTTGGTGTCTGATGAGGTCCTGATTCCTAGATGCTGGGTCCTTACAGGTGCTAATCTCATTCCTAAAGGGACCTAATCATCTCCCCAAGACCCTACCTCTAAATACCCTTACAGTGGGTTATTTCCACGCATGAATTTTGGAGGATGTAAATATTCAGTCTATAGCACTTTTTACTTTGAAAAAAAGATCTCACGTTTATAGAAAAGTTACAAATATGGTAAAGGAACATTTTTTCCCCTAAATTATTTGAGAATTGATTGTTGACCTATTGCCTAATCACCCCTTGATACTTTGATATATAGTTCCTACAAACAGGATATTTTCTGTGTAACCACAATCTAACCATCAAAATTAGGAAATTAACATTCTGCGTTGCTGCCAGGTCCTCAGACCCATTCAGGTTTCACCAGTTGTCCTAATAATATCCAGTAAAAGGATGCAGCTCAGAGCACATGCTGGATTTAGCTGCCATGTCTCTTTAGTCTCCTCTGGTCTAGAACGGCTCCTCAGTCTTTTCTTGAGTTTCATGACCTTGACTCTCTTGAGGTTGACTGGCCAGCTGTTTTGTAGCGTATCCGACACCTTGGGATTGTCCCTTGTTTCCCTGTGGTTAGATTCAGGTCGTGCATCTTCATACCATGCAGGTAAATCACAGTAGTGATACTGTGTTCTTTTCTTTGTCCCATTGTTGATGGTGTTTATTCTCTCCCCTTGCCCCCAGTTTTACTGAGAAATGATTGATGTATAGCATCATATAAGTTAAAGGTTTGATGCTTTTGAACTGTGGTGTTGGAGAAGACTCTTAAAGAGTCCCTTGGACTATAAGGAGATCCAACCAGTCCATCCTGAAGGAAATCAGCCCTGAATATTCATTGCAAGGACTGATGCTGAAGCTGAAGCTCCAATGCTTTGGCCACCTGATGTGAAGAGCTGACTTATTGGAAAAGACCCCAATGCTGGGAAAGACTGAAGGTGGGAGGAGAAGGGGACGACAGAGGATGAGATGGTTGGGTGGCATTACCAACTCGATGGACATGAGTTTGAGTAAGGTCTGGAAGTTGGTGACAGAGAGGGAAGCCTGGCGTGCTACAGTCCATGGGGTTGCAGAGTCAGACACACCTGAGCGACTGAACTGAAGTTAAAGGTGTACAACAGAATGATTTGATACATGCATATATTATAAAATGATCACCACAGTAAGTTTAGTTAACACCCCTCCCCTCACATGGTTATAACATTTTTTTTCCTTGTGGTGAGGATGGTGGTGCTTACTTCCATCACTTGAAGAGATTATCTGTCACAAGGAATGTCTGTGAAGTTACTTTTTTTCCCCTTTGCAATTGATAATTGTTTGAAGGGAGGTACTTTGAAACCATGTAACTATCCTGTTGCCCATCAAGCTTTCAATTACTAATTTATTTTTGTTACTTTCTTGCCCTTTTGACAGTTGCCACCATTCTTTAAGCACTTCCCTAGCCCTGTAGCAGGAGGTGTTCCGGTTCTAGCTAGCGCTTTTCCTGCTCCAGCCCTGGAATCAGCCATTTCTCCAAGGATCCTGGGCTCCTTTTCCTAGAGAACAGTAGAAGCCAATATCTTAGCAGGAAGTATGCTTATCGCTGCTGGAGTGTGTCTACTCCTAGGTTGTCTTAGGGCTGTGTGTCTATAAATACACACACACACACACATAACACGTATATTTTACATACTTATGTATGTAAATAGACATACATTTACATACATATTATCACTATTTCTGCACCTGTTTATCATCATCATCGGCCATCATCTAAGAGAAGACTATGAGTTTCCAACTGATAACTCTAGTTCCACTCTGGAACCACACCACTGATTCTGTTTGTCTCTCTTTCCAAATTGGGAACTCTCCTTTCAACAGGGAGGAAATTGGCTCCCATTACCCGCAGTATATCTCCCTATTTGACGGTCACCGATTTCCCATCTCTGCACACCGCCCTCCCCACCCCCGCAACGTGCCCCAGTGGGATGCCTCCTTACCCTACTCTGACCCCTGCCCTGCCACCTCTCTTGTGGATGATTTCAGTTCCACTCCCTCAGGGTCTTTATGCATTTTTCTTTTCAATTTTTGTTTAATCTGAATATATAACATATGCTCATTATTCAAAATTCCAAAAGATATGAAAGAGTTTGCAGTGAAGAGCTGGTCTTCCTTCCATTTCAGCCCTCACACTCTCGGTTCCCTTCCCCAGAGGTCACTGCAGTTCCCAGCAGTGTTTCTTGTTTCAGATGGTCTGTGTGAGCTGGAGTGTGCACAACGGCATTTACACCACACACCATATCTTACTGCTTGCCATGTGGTCTGTACTTTGCTTTCTTCATTCAACACTGTATCATATCAGTACTATAGAGCTGTCTCGATCTTTTTAATGATCACACAGTATTCTGTTGCATGGATGTACCATAATCATTTAACCTGTCCTCTTTTGATGGAGATTTAAGTTGTTTCCACCTTTCTCTAGCTCAGGTGATACTTCAGAGGACAACCATATCCAATCTGTTCCTGGAAGACAATGTTTTAGAGATGTCCCCATGCAGCTCTGGTCCCTTCATTATCTTTTACTCAGATGCATACCATTCTTGTGATGTGTCTGCTGCATTTTAATGTGCCCTCTCCCTTATGATGGACATTGATATGGCCTCCAAGTCCCCAAAGCCACAAACACTGTAATGATGTCATTGAATGTGTCTCTGTGCAGGTTGGACTGTCTGAATGCTGAGATGGAGTTTGGGGAGACTGATCAAGGGATTTTTTTTTTTTTTTTTTTTGCTGTAACTTTTGACTTTATTCAGGGGGGAGAGGAAAAAAATAAACTCAATACAATTGGGTTATTTCTCAAGTAATCTGGAGAGGGGCGAGTCTCTGGGGACCTAGGGAGGAAGGATGGGAACTAGTTTTCTCTGGAAACTAGTTTGAGCTGAGTTGGACTGTCCATGGTCCCCTGGCCACTGTCAGATTTTCCTCTCTTCCCTTTCTTCTTCTGACTCCCTGTGGGGCTCATGAGTCTGGTGGGTGTGGGTCACTGGGTGTTTGTCACTTAGATGTTTGACCTGGAATAAATGACCTCCCCCTTCTAAGCCTCAGTTTCCTCATCTGTGTGATGGGTCTCTCACATTCCTGACTGTTGTGTAGCATGAGGCTTGGTGGAAAGTAAGCCCTTGATAAACAAAAGGGTCCCCTTAAATTAGGGTCCCCAGATCTTTGTGGCATCAATCTCTACCTCGGGCTCAGTTCTGGGGACACAGCCCCTCAAGGCAGTGAGAGGGGGAGGACCAGGGAATCAGGGGTGTTGAACTGGGGTTGTTATGATGCCAAGAAGTGTTGTAACCAGACTTCCAATTCGGTAACGTTTGAAGCAAAAGTGCTAATCTAGATGGGGATGGGTATTCATTTCATTCATTCATCCATTCATTCATTTACGTTTCTTTTAACAGCTTGTGACTTCGGACAAGTGACTTAACTTTTCTGTGCCTCAGTTTTTTCTTCTGCAAAATGGGAATGGCAATAATAGTCCCTAGGCATGGTGGCATTAAATGAGATGATACGGGCAGAATGCTTATAGCAGTGCACATAGTACCTGTTCAATAAAGATCAATTATTATCACAATTGATTTTGCCAACAAACCATTTACTGAGAATCTGCTACATGTCAGGGTTGACTGTCTCTTTCTGCCAACAACTAGTGCCACCTGGAGCCTCAGAGTCTATAAAATCAGAGCCCAGAAATGATGACATGATCTCAGGGTGTAACCACCCCCACTTAGCAATCCACCTGATGTCCCGTAAGCCCCCACCACCCAGCTCTCCAGAGGCTGTGACAGCCTCCGACCTTCTCCAGCAGCACCGACCTGCACCCGTGGGCTGTTCAGATGCTAAGTTGTGTCCGACTCTTTGTGACCCCATGGACTGTAGCCCGCCAGGCTCCTCTCCACTGGATTCTCCAGGCAAGAATACTGGAGTGGGTTGCCATTCCCTTCTCCAGGGGATTTTCTGGACCCATGTCTTTTACAACTCCTGCATTGGCAGGCGGATTCTTTATCACTAGTGCCACCTGGGAAGCTTGAACCCTTGTGAACTCAGGGAAAATCAGACTCAGGCAGCAAACCTTCATTTGTACAGTGGGGACTCCTCTTTTTAAGCCCAGATGTTGCTGAAGGTCCAAACCACCCTTTCTTTGCCGTTGGTTGGGCCCTGGGAGAAAGCAGGCAGCCTGAGTTGGCCAGGGCTCCCTCAGTGCCTGCTGCTGTGAGTTGAGTGTGGACCAGGGTTTCTCAACCTTGGCACTATTGGCATGTGAGGCAGGATCATTCTTTGTTGTGGGGCACTGTCTGGGGTATTGCAGCATCCCTGGCCTCCACCCACTAGATGCCTAGTAGCATCCCTGCCCCCAGCTGTGACAACCAACAATGTCTCCAGACATTGCCAAGAGTCCCTTAGGGGGCAAAACCACCCAGGGTTAGGGCCCCTGGTGTGGAGGGAGCAGAGGCTGGCCTGAGTCCCCACTGGCTTGCTGTGTGACACTGGAGAAGTCCTGTGCATGCTCAGGGCCTTGGGTGCCATCCCTCAGGGCATCAGGCTGAACCAGCACAAAGGGGCCTCCAGTCTGGTCTGACTAGAATTCTGGGCTCCCGTGTACTCCCATCTCTCCGTGCATCTTGGCTGCAAGTTCGTGGAGGTAAGGTGAGGATTAGAGCCCAGGAGACAGGTCTGGGTGGGGATAGCCCTGTGTTTGTTCTTCTAGCCATGTCTGGCCCTCCCTCCAATGGCAAGAGATAATAATTACAAAATCAGGCCTTAGGTTGTGTCTCATTTAATCCTTTTAATACCTCTAGGAGGTGGGAACTTTTATTATCTTTATTTTCCAGCAATAGGTCAAATCAAGATTGTGTGCTGCTTAACAGGACACACAGGAAGAATACAGCATCACTTCTATTATCTCCCTGCAAAGATGCATAACCTGAATCTAACTAGGAGGGACTATCGAGCAAATCCAGAGTGAAGGACATATTACAAAAGAGCTAGCCTATCATCCTCAAAAGCAGGACGAGAACGTCCCAGAGAAGCTGAGGAACTATTGAAAGAGCCGCCATACAGCTGAGGGAAGCTAGGAATCATTCTGGACCAGAAAAAAGAACCATGAAGACTTTTTGAGGATGATTATAGCATATTGAATTGGTGTGTGGGTTTGACAGTAATGCTGCATTGATGCTGTGTCCTGAATCTGATAGTAGTACTGGGTGTGTAATGGGGGTGGGTGGGGAGGGGAGAGGGTTAGAAGATAGGGCTGGAGGGTTTAGAAATAAAAGAACATCATGTCTACAACTGGGTTTCCCTGGTAGCATAGTGGTAAAGAATCCTCCTGCCGATGCAGAAGACGCAGGAGACATGGGTTCCATCCCTGGGTCAGGAAGATCCCCTGGAGGAGGAAATGGCAACCCACTCCAGTATTCTTGCCTGGATAATCCCATGGACAAGGGGCCTGGAGGGCTACAGTCCAGGAGGTCACGACTTAGTGACCAAACAATAACGTCCACAACTGGCTCTCAAATAACTCAGGATAAGAGAGAAATATAAACAGAGGGGAAGTGACAAAGTAAGTGGGACAAAATATAAACAATCTGGGTAAAGGATGTTATAGCTTGACTGAAAATTCCCTGTAGCTCTTGTCATTTTTTATGAGTCGAAAGGTTACACCAAAATAAGTTTAAAAACAAATAAAAACAGCTGACCTTCAGTATACCCAAGAGAAATGAAAATACATGTCCACGAAAAGACCTGTAAGCATATTCCCAGCAGTTTTGCCTATAGGAGCCCCAAACTGGAAACAACTCAGATGTTTTTCAGCAAGTGAGAAGAGCAACACATTGTAATCCACCTATAAATGGAATGTTATTCAGCAATGGTATGGAGTGAGCTGTGGATTCGTGCACATTATGGATGAATCTTGAAAGAATCTTGTGGAGGGAAGCAAGGCAGACACAGAAGCCCATGTACTGTGTGTGATTCCTCTGATACGAAGTTCGAGAATTGGTCAGACAAACCTAGAAGGCAAAATATTGATTCCTTTTGTGGGCAGAGGTATTGTCTGAAAAGGGGCATGGAGCAGCCTTCCCGGCTGCTGCAAAAGTTCTATGTCTCAATCTGGGTGGTGGTCACATGCATTTATAGGTAAATAAATAGGCTCTGAGATAAAAATTCATGGACAAATATTTGTTGGGAGAAGTTCCTTTTCAGCACGTTATCCTATGTAAGTTAAACTCAAAGTAAAAGTAAAAGAATAAAAAGAGACATATATCAGACGTAGGAGAATGAGGTGGGCAGGGAGTGGAGAGTGGGGTTAAGGGGAATAAAAAATGAAACCAGAGAGGAGCCTTGCGTGGACAATGAGGACACCATTGTGAACTGAGGAGTCCGCTCAGATAACCTGGCCTTTTTGGTCCTTGAGGTTCAAAAGGAGAAACAACAACCAAGAAAATCCACACGAGCTCAGAGATGGAGACGACCTTGCCTGGTGGGTGTGGCAGAGGCAGGACTGGGGGGCCCAGGAGTGTGATCCTTACCCAGTGCTCTGGCCCGGACTCGGCGGGCTGGACAGCCCTGCTGGGCTCCCACAGGCTCCCCGGGGCCTGGCAGCGGGTGATGAAACCTCTGCCTGGCAGAGGCTGCTCCAGCCCAGAGCTCAGGCTCAGGGCTCCAAGTGCGGAGGGGAGGCAGTGGGACAGAGGGCAGCCCCGCCTGCGACTCCCAGGCCGGGCGCCTGGTTCTCCGGCCCGGGGCGGCCCTGCCGATCTCCGCCCGCGTCCCGCCGGCCTTTGCCTTCCTTCCTGAGCCAGCGTGTGGGCTCTGGTGCCAATCCCAGCTCTGTCCCCATCTGCCTATGTGACCCGGGCCAAGCGGCTCCCCACTTTGTGCCTCAGTTGCCACTTCCAGAGGCTGCCCATGAGAGCATCTAGCAGACTCGGGGAGCTCAGCGTGTGCAGGTCTCGATACAATGCCCGCCCGTCCCAAGCACCCGATCATAGTAGCCGCTGTTGTTGGTGTTGTTATTGCTACTTGCAGGAAGGAGGGAGTCCGTGTTGCCCTTAGCCCTAGCAACACCAGTGTGGTAAGGCAGCTGGCATGGGATGGAAAGTTCTGGAGAAAGGAGCTTGATTCAGACCGCTTTGAAGATTACTCAGAAAACTCACTTATTTCCCACTCTGAGGTTTTTTCTAAAAATTTATTCTTAATCGGAGGATAATTGCTTTACCGTGCTGTGTTGGTTTCTGCCATATAACAATGTCAACCAGTCAAAAATACACATACATCCCCTCCCTTCCACCCCCCTCTCATCCTGCCTCCATCCCACCCCCCTAGGTCATCACTGTGCTGGGCTTAATTGCTCATTGTGTCTGACTCTCTGCGAACCCATGGACTGCAGCCCGCCAGGGGATTTTCCGGGCAAGAATACTGGAGTGGGTTGCCATGCCCTCCTCCAGGGGTTCTTCCCCACCCAGGAATTGAACCCAGGTCTCTCACTGCAAGCAGATTCTTTACCATCTGAGCCAGCATGGAAGCCCAAGAATACTGGAGTGGGTAGCCTATCCCTTCTCCAACGGATCTTCCCGACCCAGGAATCAAACTGGGGTCGCCTGCAATTGCAGGCGGATTCTTTACCAGCTGAGCTACTGGGGAGCACTGTTATATAGTAACTTCCCAGCAGCTCTAGTTTATATATGGTAATATATATATATATATATATATATATATATTTCAATGCTACCCTCTCAGTTCGTCCCACCCTCTGCTTCCCCTGATGTGCTCACACGTCTGTTCTCTGTGTCAGCGTCTCTATTCCTGCCCTGCAAATAGGTTCATCAGTACCATTTTTCTAGATTCCTTATATATGTGTTAATATGCAATATTCGTTTTTATCTTTCTGACTTACTTCACTCTGTACAAGTGGATGAATCACTCTGAGTTTTGAGAAGCTCTAAGCGAAGGTGAGACCAGCGCGGGCTTCCCCAGCCTGCATCCCAGTTTCACGCTCTGCTGTTGTGTCCTGAGATTCTCGGTGGTTTCAGAACCCGAGTCTCCTCATTTTCATGGAGCCGGGCTCGTGGCGTCCAGGGAGGTCACTGAGCACTTTCACCTGAGTTTCTCCTTAGACGTTCAGGAACATTCTTTGAGTGTAGGTGGCACCATCACTAACCTTGCTGACCTCAGTTTTCCTCACTTGGGAAGTAGGAAGAAGTACTTTGTGCAAGGCTACAGGGAGACAGGAGAGGAACTCCGTCTTCTGCTTCCCGGCTGCCATCAGTGGCTGAGCTAAGGTGAAACTCAGGAAGATTAGGGCTTGTAGGGCTAGCCATGTGCCCCTGGAGCACAGAGCAGGTGCTTAATAGATACAAGTTGCTCATTGATGCCCTGAGTGACCTCTTTGCCTTTTTAAACTGAGATTTCAAATGATGCTAGTAAGACACACATTCATCCTCTTAAGACATGAAAACATTTCTGATGAGGCTCACCTGCCCCAGGGCTGATCCCTTCCTCACCCTCCTTGGAGGGTTTTATGATTTTGGGGTGCAAACTTCCAGACCTTGGTCTATGCATTACTTCAATCTGTGTGCCAATGTGGGCTTCCCTGGCAGTCCACTGGTTAATAGTCTGTGCTTCCACTGCAGGGGGTGTGGGTTCTATCCCTGGTTGGGGAACTAAGATCCTGCATGCTGTGTGGCATGGCCGAAAAAAAAAAAAAAAAAGTGTGTGCCAATGTGCCTTTTATTCCATGGACAGAGGAGCCTGGTAGGTTGCCATCCATGGGGTCGCAAAGAGTCGGACACAGCTGAGCGACTAACACTTTCACTTTTTGGGCTTCCGTGGTGGCTCAGATGGTAAGGAATCTGCCTGTAATGCAGGAGACCCAGGTCTGATCCCCGACGCACTCTAGTATTCTTGCCTGGAGAAGTCCATGGACAGAGGAGCCTGGCAGGCTATAGTCCATGGGATCAAAAAAAGTCAGATGCCTGAGTGACTAACACACAGACAGAGCACTCATAGGGCTTCCCTGGTGGCCCAGATGGCAAGGAATCCGCCTGCAATGCAGGAGACTTGGGTTTGATCCCTGGGTTGGGAAGACCCCTTGGAAATGGGCATGGCTACCCACTCAAGTATTCTTGTCTGGAAGAGTCCATGGACAGAGGAGCCTGGTGGGTTATAGTCCATGGGGTCGCAAAGAGTCAGACACATTTGAGCAACTTACACTTTCACAAAGTGTCTTTTCCTTCCTTTCTTTTCTCCTGTTATACTTTTTAAAAGGTAAATCTTTTATGGAAGTATGACCTGGGTTCAAAAGTGATGGTACATTTTCACCAGCCTCATCCACCCAAAGCCCACTCCGTGGGCATGCCTCCTAGTGGCTTCCCACCTCCTCCCCATTTTCTAGCTTGTCTCTCCTGCTGAGTCCCCGTGTATTAGTCATTAATCCCGTCTGTAAGTGGAGCATCCACGATCCTCCATGACAGCCACACACTTGGTGCCCAATAAGTAAATGGCTGGTAGATGAACTCACGGAAACAAAGGGAAAAACAAACAACAGCAAAACCCAGTTCTGGTCACTGAGGGCCCCATCGAGGCGGCTTTTGGTTAACTGGCATCTGTTGTGAAAGTACAGACCATCTGGTAACGGAGCGCAGCGTCTTCCAGAGAATTGCCTGTCACGGGGTCCTTGGAGGAGCTGACGGGATGGCGTTGGATGGGGGTGGGGGGCCTGGGGGGCCCAAGTCTCTGGGATCAGCTGAACCTCAGGGCTCCCGTGTTCTTCGGAGGCCCCACCACTGGGAAGTCTTGGGCCCAGAGCCTCTGATGCCGCTTTCCACGTTTCCCCGTTGTTCTCTGCTGTGTCTGTGACCCCGTGTCCGGCCCACAGAAGACTCCCGAGGATGTGTTCCAGGAATGAGCACAACCTGGGCTAAGCCCCCGAATACAGCAGAAAACAAGACAGTCCCAGACTGTGCCTTCATGGTGTTTGCAGCCTCATGCTGGGAGATGCAGCCCGTCAGATGGTGAGCGCTGTGAAGAAACATGAAGAGCCTGCAGCCTGCCAGGCTCCTCTGTCCATGGGATTCTCCAGGCAAGAACACTGGAGTGGGCTGCCATGCCCTCCTCCAGGGGATCTTTCCAACCCAGGGATCAAACCCAGGTCTCCCACATTGCCTGAGCCACTGGGGAAGTCCACAGAAGAGGAAGGAGAGGGAATTCTCAGCTGGCCCAGGGTTTGAGACTCCATGCTTTCACTGCCAAGGGCCTGGGTTTCATCCCTGGTCAAGGAACTAAGATCCTGAAAGCCTTGCAATGTGGCCAAAATAATTTTTTAAAAAGAAAAAAAAAACCACTTTGATTAAAAAAGGAGAGAAGGGATGCTGGTGTGAGTGTGTGCCCTTGTGTGTGTGATGTTGCGTTTAACTGCAGAGGTCAGGAAGGCCTCAGTGAGAGAGGCTGTATTTAAGCGAAGGCCTGAAGGAGGAGGGAGAGTGGGACAGGGACCAGTATGTTGCAAAGGCCCTGTGGTGGGGTCAGGCCTCCCCTGTGGGGGAGCAGCAGGGAGGCTGCTTGGGGGCTGCTGGGAGTGAGGGGAGAAGCAGGAGAGGTTCTAGAAGGCGGTGCGTGGATGCGGTCATGGAGAGGTGGCATTCTGAGCAGAGGGGGATATGATTCGATTTCTCCCCCCAGGGTTACAGGTGGTGGCAGCCTGGGAGAGGAGAGACTGGAACAAAAGGACAGTGGAAAGTGCTGAGTCCAGGGCCTGGTACACACAGTAGGCACTCGATAAATAGCATCATGGTATTGTGGAAGTGATGAGGAGGCTTCGAATGAAGTGACCTGCAAGTTTAATGGAGTCCTTGCAGGTTGGGTGAGGCCCGAGGGGGCCCCTTATGGAAGGCTTGGTGCCCTCTGATGAACTGGGTAGGGGGGAGGCAGGGGAAGACTCCCTTGCAGGAGTGGCTGGTGAGTGGGAGGAGGGGCCAGGCGGGGGCTGGCAGGGAGCTGGGAGCTGGTGGGGGTGCTTGCAGAGTGCTGTGACTGGGTGCACGCGCGGGACTGGTTCTCCTGCGGGAGAGGCAGGAAGCAGACCGTGTCCCCTGAAGCGCCTTGTGGCTCCCCAGGGCCTCTTCTGTATGGCTTCCTGGGAGTCTGATTCCTGGCCTGTGGTCTTTGCTCTGTGGCTCCTGCCCCAGGCCTCCCAGGCCTCTCAGGATCCCTCTCCTGCACACCTCGTAGCTGGGTCTCCCATCAGTTCTGTCCTCCCTGGCCAGCACGTCCTTGCTCACAGCTACGCCTCAGCCCTGCTCATCTCCCACCCTCCCTCCTCTTTGGAGGGCCACTCCTCCAGCTCCCAGCTCACTGTTCCTCTGTCTCTAACTCTCGGCCCATGCTGCTGCCTCGTCAACAAATGCCTTTCCCTCCCCTCTCCCCCAGGTTCCTGCCTACTCCTGACCTAACCCTCACTGGAGAGGGTCCTCACCCAAAGAGGCCTTCCCTCGCCCTCCACGTGCTCGCTTCCACCCTCTGCATGGTCTTCACAGCCAGGACCCCGTTCAGGGTCTGCATGTGTGTGATTCTCTATCTGTGCTCACTCTCTCCCTTAGGCGCTGAGATCCTGGGGCAGGAACCGGTCTGTCTCGTGGATCCTGGGCCCCCAGCGCTTAGAATGGCACCTGGCACTTGGTAGTGCTCCGAATCCTGCATGGAGGTTGGGGGTGGGTGGTTGGATGAGGGTCTGTGGACAGGGAGCTAGATGGATAGATGAATGGATGGATTTGGATGGGTAGGGTGGGCTGCGTGATGACATGAAGAGTGAACAGGAGGGGGAGGAGGGATGGGCTGGTAGGCAGATCCCTGGGTGGGTGGCTGGATCAGTGCTGGCTAACTGACAGGAGATGGACCGGGGTGTGTAGCATGCAACAGAAAACCTGGGGCCTGACAGTTAGGAGACCTTGGTTCAAGTTCAGCCTGGCCGCACATCAACACCAGGCCCTGTGGAATCTCAGCCTTGTCCAGTTGCCTCTCTTTGCCTCTGTTTCCCCATTTATTGATTTTTCAGCTTCATTATTGCTTACGTTTCACTGTGCAGAGTCCTTTTTACCACCCCTGCCAATGTTTCCAGAGCCCCACATGAATGGAACAAAAGGGAGCCTCTGAGATGGAGGGCAGGGTGTACCCCTGGGCCCTGCGAGCTGGAAGCATGGCTGGAAAACACAGCTGGACCGTCCACGATTTTGCCACAGCCTCTCAGCTCGACGAGTCCCTCTTCTCTGGGAGGTGTTTGCTAAACACGCAGATTCTAGGGTCCTTCACCCAAGCTCCCACTTCGGGTGCTTTGGAGCATCCAGAAGTCTGCAACTGTGATGATTTCTGAGCCTATCCCTGGGTTTTACAGTCACCGCCACCTTCCTAGACAATTGGCTCCTACGGGTCAGCAGCCCAGCGAGTGGGTGAACCTGTGTGGATACACATGTGTGTGTTGGGAGGATGCGGTTCACTGTGACATTTTCTATATATTTACATGTATATATATATAGAAAAAGGACTAGAAACAACCAGGATGCCCATTAGTGGGGCTGGGCAAGTTCGCTGGGGCTGGTCTACTCCCTGGAGGACACGGCAGGCGTTAGAAATAAGGAAGAAGGCTTTGATAAGACAAGATCTCCAAGATACGGCTAAGGGAAAAAGCAGGTGCAGAACAGTTCCTATTGTTCCACCACTTGTGTTAAAACATTTGTAAAAGAAGAGACATATGGATGTGCCTGGATGATTCTGGAAGGACACACAAGAAACTGGGACCAGGGTGACCTCTGGGGAAGGAGACCCAGGGGTCAGGAGCAAGAAGGGGACCTTTGTTTATATCTGCACCCCTTCCTGGGTCCTGGGTTCAAAGTCTGACCCTATTCAGCTGTGTGGTCCTAAGCCCTGTCTGAGTCTCAGTTTCCCCCACATGCTCATAGGGTGGTAAGTTTCCAGCCCTAGCCTGGGCTGGCTGGAGGGCCCAGGCGAGCTGGTCCTGCCTCCCCTTCTGTTTTCCAGGACGCTCCTCTCCAGGCCCCACTTGGCCTAAGGAGGGTAGGTCCCTGGGGAGGGGGCGGCCCCATGCAGGGTGGAGCTGAGCTGGAAAAACCGGCAGGGTTGGAGCAGTCAGCGCGCAGACACGGTCTTCACTCGTCTGCCTGGGGCCTCTCAGCGTCACTCACTCCCACCCTGTGCCCCCGAGGGGCTGGGACCCGAAGGGCGTCCCTCAACCTGGGGCTTCGGGCTGGAGACCAGCGGGGAAGGGGAGAGTGCCTGGGCTTTAAGCTGGGGCTAGAGGGCAAGGAGATGGGGAGAGACAGAGAGGGAGAGGGCGGAGAGCAGGAGAGACACAGTGGGGATCTCGGGGCAGGAGTGGGGGTGGCCAGGAGCCTGGGGCTGCCCAAGGTAGAGGGTGCTTGGAGGCGGGAGGGTGTGGGCACGGGGTGGAGCTGCTGCAGGCATCGCCAGCAGGGCTGTTTCCACACCTCAGGGTTGCAGTTGCAGGTCTGTGTGTTCCTAGGAACCAGCTCTGGGGGCCCCCTTCTCTTGCCCCTCCAGCCTTCCCTTGGGACCTTGTACCTGGAGGCTGCCTCTCCACGGGGCCCTCTCAGAGCAGAGCTGGGGAGGCCTGAGGTGAAACTGGGCTAATTAGTGCTCGAACCTGAGATTGAGATAATCGCTGCCTGGAATGTTCCCTGGGAGGTCCAGGTGGGGGCAGGCAGGCAGGGGCCATGGGTCCCTGGGATTGGCTCCATTGGGCCTCTGCCTGCAGGCTGCCAGAGCCCTGAATATTGGACTGAGGAGGGCCCCGGAGGCCTGGAGCCTCAGATCTGAGAACCTGAAGTTGCTCAGGCCCCTCCAGGCCATCCTGCAGATCTGATGCCCTGCACTCCTGGTCTGAGCACATCTAAGCCCTGCCTACAGCCTTCCGTGGCTCCCAGTGGCCCATAAACTAAAATCGCAGCCCCTCACCTTGGCCTAGAGGTGCCTGTTGATGTGTTTCTGGTCCTGCCTCATCACCCTGACCCTCCCTTTCTACGCTTTTACCCCACATAGTCCACACTGGGCCCACCACAGGACCTTTGCATATGCTCCCGGGATTCTCTTCCTCATCCTCTCCCCAGAGCTCTGTCCTATGTACGCTTCAGCCCTCAGCTCAAAGTCACCTCACTGGGAGGCCTCTCCTGCACCTCTCCTTCCTTTTCTTCTTCTTCTTCTTCTTTTTTTTTTTTTTTTTTTTTAACTCTTTTGGCCAAGCCACACAGTGTGTGGCATCTTAGTTCCCTGAAACCAGGGATTGAACCCATGCCCCCTGCATTGGAAGCTTGGAGTCTTAACTACCAGAACACCAGGGGAGCCCCTCTTCTTCCTTCCTTTTAGTGGGCCTCCAGCTCTGATGCCTGTTTTCCTCCACGCAAGTGTCAGCTTTCTGAGGACAGGCACCCGCTCTGCCTGGTCACCACTGTGTCCCGCCGTGAGCCAGCCAGTGACCGTCAAGAAGTGGCCTGGACATTTTCTGCTGTGTGGATTCCTCCTAGGAAGGGATCTGAGAGGAACCCCTGGGTCTCCCTGCACCATCCCTGCCCCTCCTGCAGTCCCAGCCTCAGCAGATCCTGCCTCTGAGTCTTCACAGCTGTGGGCGGCTCTGGCTGTGATGTTGTAATCAATCACTGGCCAGAATCCGGTCCTGATTATCTCTGGGCTGTGCCTGGCCTGCCTGACATTGAGGGGGCTGGGACCACAGGCCACTGTATCAGGGGCCCCAGCTATCCCACTGGGCCTCTGGCCGCAGATAACAGCACAGGCCCCGGTGGCCTCACCTCAGCTGTAGGCACCTGCACCAAGGACATGCTAGGTGGCCTCGGGCAAGTCCCTGCCCTCCGCTGGGCTGCCAAGTCACGGGGGGTGGGGTCCTGCCCTGTAGAAGAGTGAGGGGCGTGGGGGAAATGGGGTCTATGGCTGGGAGACCTTGGATGTGATAGCAGTGACTTCTCAAGGAGAGTGGAATAGGAAAGGGGGGACACATGACGAGATTCCCATGTGTCCCCCATGGGGGCGGGGAGGGTCCAGGGTGACTGACAGCCCAAAGGAGCCCTGGATGCCCAAGGTTTACAGTGTCCTGAGTCCCACTGATGTGGGGGCAGAAAGTGTTGGCAAGTGAGGGTCTGAGCTATTTCTTGGGCGTTGATCCCACGATGGCCTCAGTTTCCTCCTTGTGAAGCAGGGACTGTAGAGTTCCCACTTCACAGGGATGTGCTTACACGGGATACTGTCTGTGAAGTGCTCGGAACCATGCCTGACGGTGGGAAGCAATCGATAAGGACCGTTACTACCACCTTCTGAAGTCTTGCCTTTTCCGGCCCCCCTGCTCAGGGTTTCCCATCCCAGCACCGTTCAGGTCTGGACGATTGCTCTCCTGCTCCAGGCCTCATCCCTACATCTCCTCTCCACGTGCTGCCCGATGGAGCCTCAGGAAATGTAGGCAGGATCTCCGTACAGCAACTTTGCTCAACAGTCTCCCGTGGTTCCCACTGCCCTCAGAATAAGGATTAACCTCCTCATCACGACCCGAAGGTGCTGCTTGACGTTCCCCCCAGGCTCCTGCCATGCTCCCTCTCATGCTCACTGCTAGAGTGTTTTCCTCCCCGTTCCCCCCACCCCGCCTCCGCTGGCCTCATCTCTGTGGATCTCCCCTTGCAGCCATCATTATGGCCATATGGTTACACTTGCTCAGTCGATGGAGGTCTGTTCCCTACTCCAGAATGCAAGGCAGGAACCGTGTCAATTCTGTTTCCCTCTCTATCCCCAGTGCCCATCACGGGGCTTGGCACACACTAGGTGTAACATAAAGATTTGTCGAATGAGTGAAAGAAAAATGGTTGGTGAGTTGGAGGCTGGGGTGGGCTGGGCGTCACTGAGGGCTCATGTTCTTCCCACCTCGTGGGTTTGTCCTCTCTTCTCAGCCCAGTTCCTGATAGCTCCATGATGGCTGCCAAATCTCCTGCCATCTCTTGTGGCTATGGTCAAGGCAGGCAAAGGCCTTCACGTGTCCTCTGAAGAATGAAGAAACTGTTCCCAGAAGTCCCCTGGCAGAATTCCGCATCTCACTGGCCACAGATACACTCCACATCTAATCTCAGCCAATCACTGCAAGGGGAGAGAGAGGGCCACGTTTGGTTTGGGCCAATCAGCATTCGCCCCACAGGGCACTGTGGGCAGAGTCTGCCCTTGCCTTATAAGAGAGAATCCAGCTGGGGCCTGGTCTGGGCCCGGAGCTGTGGAGCCTGAACTGGGGGCATTTTGAGCATCACTGAGGCTGTGGGCCCCCCACCCTGCCTTCCCTCTCTAGGGAACCCTTGGGTGGTGGCTGTGAGCGGAACCGTATGGTTGGGTGACGGTGTCAGGCAAATTAGGTGGCCAGACGCCTTCACCTCAGTAAATACTGATAGAGCCAGGAGTGGAGCGGAGGTGGGCAGGCCCAAAGGGAATGTAGGGGAAGAGGGAGCCTGGGTCAGAGATCCTGAGGAAGGGCCAGAGAGAAACGACGGAGAGGTGGAGACACTGAGGGAGAGACAGAGACATGGGGGAGAGACAGAGAGACAGGGGAGAGACAGAGACATGGGGAGAGACAGAGAGATGGGGGAGAGACAGAGAGATGGGGGAGAGACAGAGAGACAGAGACATGGGGAGAGACAGAGAGATGGGGAGAGATAGAGACATGGGGAGAGACAGAGAGATGGGGGAGAGACAGAGAGACAGAGACATGGGGAGAGACAGAGAGATGGGGAGAGATAGAGACATGGGGAGAGACAGAGAGACAGGGGAGAGACAGAGACACTGAGGGAAGAGAAAGGCAGGGAGATACAGAAGGAGACAAACAGAGAGAGACTTCGCAGGAAAGCTTCTGCATCTGCGCCTCAGCAGGCAGAGGCCCTGTCATGGTGGAGCAGCATCTCTGCCCCCTTCTGCTTGGACTGCTGTCCTGGGCAAGTCATGTGCCAGCCTGAGCCTTGGTGTCCTCCTCTGCTGATGGGGTAAACGACCCCTTTCCATAGGACTGCTTGGCAGGCCCAGCATACCGGGATTATCATTGCCTCAGTGGCCTCCTTTGGCCTGTAAATGGCTGGAATGGTTGGGAATTGTTGCCCCAGGGGACAGGGGGGATGTGCCCAGGGTCACAGCAGGAGGGCAGGAGGGATTTGGCCATGATCCTAAAGCCTGTGCCCTGTCAGTGCCCTGCAGGGCTGAATGGAGCAGGAAGGAGGGGCATCCCAGCTGCTGGGCACCCTGAGGGGTGGTGCTGGCTGCGGCAGCAATCCTGGTGATAATGCCAATGGCCCCTGTGTTCTCAGGGCAGCCCAAGTACTGGACACCAACCCTCTGAGGGCGATGCTGCTTGATTCTATTCATTTTGTGCTTCCTAGTGTACAGATGAGGAAACAGCCTCAGAGACCCGCAGTGGCTTCCCAAGACAGCTTCGGTTTGGACTCAGACAGGCCTGGGTCTGAGTCCCTGCTCCTCACAGGCTGGCTGACCTGGGACTCCTCTCTTTCAGCCTCAGTTTCCCCATTTGTAAAACAGGAAAACAGCAGTTTAAAAAATTTAAAAGACATGAGGATTAAATGAGATGATGTAGAGAAAGCATCTAAGCACGGGTCCTGGTACACAGTCAATGTTCAATAAAGGTTAAATGGTAGGTTGGGTAATAGTTTTAAAGTAATTTGAAAACAATCCCTTTAATTGCTCTCCTTTTTACAGAGGAAGAGCTGAGGTCCAGAGAGGGGGGAAGTGACTTGCCCAAGGTCCCCGGCCAAGTGGACAAGCTGAGATTGGAATCTCGTGACCCAGAGGCCAGAGCTCTCTGCCAGCCCTTCATGGCGCCATGATGGCTCAGCCCTGGATGGCCTGCTGGAGCGTCAGTCCCTGTGGGTCAAGGAGATGCCCGTGGCTTGGTCCCATGTCCCTCTGGCCTGGCATTAGCCATATCACCCGTTGGGATGGTTGCAAAATCCCACTCGCTTTAGCAGTCGATAAAGAGTGCCCATTGCAAAACTCAGTGGCAAAATTATTAACTGTTGTGTCACCCTGTGGCCAGGCCCTGGGCACCCCCTTCCTGCCTGGAGGCCTGGGTGGGGCCAAGTGCTCACTCTCTCCCTCCATGCCCTGACCCCGCAGAGGCTGGGGTGGGCTAGGGGCCAGCAGGGGGCTTTCAGGGATTGGGCAGAGGGCAGACCTGGGCACTGGGCCCACCCACAGCTCTCCACGTTCAGGAAATGACAGTCCCACCCTTCCGGGTGCTCAGGCTCAAACCCTGGGGTCTCTCAATTCATTTCTTGTCCCGCATCCAATGCGTGGTAGGAGATTCTCTCAGTCCTACCCTTGAAATACACAGACCCAGCCAGGCTGCCCTTCACTTCCACACCTGGATTCAAAGCACCTCCCTGCCGATCTCACCATTCTCCACACAGCCCAAAGGATCCTGCTAAACCCAGGTGGATCCTAAGTCAGATCTTGCCCTTCTGCTTAGGACCCCCCGTGGCTCACGTCCAGAACAAAAGCCAAAGTCTTCCCAAGGCCCACAGGGCCCTGCTTCGTCTGGCCCCATCACCTTTCTGACCTCCTCATCACCACTCTCTCTTCCTAACTCACTTTTCTCCAGTCCAATTGCCTCCTTGCGATCTCTCCAACACACCAGGTGTGATCTAACCCCAGGGCTTTGCACTTGCTGTTCCAAGTGTCTGGAATGCTCTTCCCCCAGCTGTGTCACATAGCTGGGTCCCACGTGGCATTCAGATCTCATCTCAATGTCACTGCCTCCAGGACGCCTTCCCTGGCTACCCTGCTGAAGTGTCACCTCCAGTATCACCCTCAGCCCTTCTTTCTTCCTGACTCGCTATCATATTATATATTTGTTTATTTGTTTAATATGTGTCTCCTTCCTCAGGGCAGGGACTGTTGTCTGTTCTGTTCACGGTTCTTCTCTGATGCTCAGCCCAGGCCTGGCCCATAGCGCGTGTGTGCGTGCATGCTCAGTCATGTCTGACTTTTTGTGACCCCCATGGACTGTAGCCCACCAGGTTCTTCTGTCCATGTCTCCTCTTGTCCTCCTTCTCCAGGCAAGAATACCAGGGTGGGTTGCCATTTCCTCCTCCAGGGCATCTTCCCAATTCAGGGATTGAACTTGCTTCTCCTGCATCTCCTGCATTGGCAGGCAGACTGTCTCCCACTGAGCCACTTGGGAAGCTCCTGGCACATCATAGGTGCTCCACAAAGTTTTGCTGAATCAGAGCATGGGTGTGCAAGAAGGGCCATGTCGGCCTAGATTATGCCTCAGTGAACCTCACCAGGGCCAGTGAACATGCTTTGCCCTCTTCAGCTTGTATTTGGAGACGCTTCCCTGGCCAGCCTGTCAGATGGTCCCTCGACTGCCCTCTCCCCAGCTCCCTGACAGCGCTCACCGTGAACTTGACTTGTTTTGTTTGTGTCTGTCTACCCTCAGCCCTCCTCCCCCCAGCCTCGGAGCTCTGTGAGAACAGATCCATGGCTGCCTTGGTTCTCCCGCTGCCCATCAGTGCCCAGCAAGGAGTCTGGCACCCTGCGGGATGTGTCAGGGCCTGGCTAATCCAGATTTGTGTTACAAACCCCATGGGCAGAGCCCACTGGCCAGGAAGGAGTTAAGCGGAGACATGGTGCCCGGACCTGCAAAGTCAGGAAGAGAAGGGGGCCCGCTGGGGCCTTAATTATAACACGTCCCATAATGACACGGTATTATAAACGGCACACAAACTGTACTAATCTGATATTATATCTGGGCTTTTTACAATAGATACAATCAACCGACTGTAGTTTGCTAACTCATTCTCGACCTATCTCCACGCTCCACCTAGATTATTATCGGCTTCCTTAATTAAGTGGAAGGCAGAGCTCTGCAGGCAATGCCCACAGCCCCAGCTTCAACGAGTCTAGCCCAGCCCTCCCATAAGCAGGGATAATAGCTGCTCCCACACGGGGCGAGGCTTCCACCGCCTCCTCCATCCCAAACCCCTGTCGCAGGCTTGGGCGGGACAGGCCTGTTCAAGGCCTCCTGAACCATGAGCGCCAACCACCTAGGGCTCAAACTGGGGGCCCATGGGCCTGCTCGGCCTCCAGGCGCGTTGGGTTTGGCCTGTGCAGTGCTTTTGCTGAAAGCCAAAACAAGTTGCCAACCCTGAAAATTAAGGATATTGCACAGAAACATCCAGACTTCTGGCTTCCCTTGAGAAACGAGAAGATCCAGGAATCCCGGGTTCGTAAGTGCTGTGTGTTGGAGCCGAGGCATGGATGCCGCCAAGGGCCCTATGTGGCCGCGGCTGCCCCTGACCTGTTTCACTTTTGTGTCCCTGCATGACTCTTGTGGCAGCTGAGTTTGCAACCCCAGCTGTAGGGTTAGAGGTCAGTTACCCGTTTGCGAGATGGGACACTGAGGCTCAGAAGGAGCGAGTGACTTAACTAATATTGCACCGTGAGCCCAGAACTCAGGTCACAACCCTTTACTAAGTCTTTACTGAGCGCCTAGTGTATGCCAGGCCCAGGGACACATACTGCGAGAGTGTGACAGATACCATCCCGCCATCTAGAGGTAACAGTCTTCCGCTCTCCACGGCCATAATGTCGTCTTTATTGCCGCGTGACGTATCTGTTGGAGACAGGTTCTTTCTTGTTCCCTTGAAGTAGCTGCAAGTAGCTTTTTCGTAGCTGCTGGACTCCATCTTGGGACAGGAAGTGGAAGCAGCCATCTTGGAAGGAAACCGTTGGAAGCGTTCCCAGGACAAGGCCGCCCCTACTTCCCAATCTGGGCTCTCAGAGAGCAGAGGGGGTGACAGGGTCGGCTGACAGGCGTGGAGGGTGGGAGTGAGGGTGCTGGGTGGGGAAGTGGGCAGAGAAGGCACAGGAGTATCAGCTAGACAGAATCGGAGGACTTGTCCATCCCGACTGAACCGAAGGTGAATCCATCAGGCGTCTCCCACTCCCTTTCTTTTTTTTTTTTTTCCCCACTCCCTTTCAAAAGACAAAAAGTGGACGGACAAGTCACCGGGACACCCAGGTTACCCCATGTGCCAGTCCAGGAAAAAGGCGTTTGCTCAGCCAGCTTGCGAGACATCGCTCCTCCCACCCCAGCGCCACAGTGCCCGCCCTGGTCAGGAGGAGAAACTGCAGCCGGGAACGTCTCTCCGCAGCCCCTCAGTCCTGGACCCGGCTCGGGTCTCACGGAGCCCAGGGCCATGGAGGCTATAGCAGACCTGCGGGCCTCCCAGGAGCCACATGTGACGAGCACTCAGCTGCCCGCTCGCTCTGTGGAGTGGCTCCCTACTGATGCGGGGCGGGGGCGATGAACAACAGTCCCAGCCGTCATGTGCGTTTGCTAAAAATAAACTTGACATACTTTTGCGTTGGGAAACAATGTGGATTCCAAACATTCTCAAAGGGCAGAGAGGGGAAAAAAAGGAAGAATGGAAATCAAGTTTTTGAGCTTAGTAGTTAATTAGCCTGTAAACAAATGACTCACGCTCTTTCCTGGCTATTTTTCTTTCCATTTTGCGTGGATTTTCGTAGGGGCAGGGGGAGGGAGGCCAAGCGTGCCAAACACAGAGGCAAGACTGGACCCAGATGCGTCTCCCTGGGGTGCAGGATGGCAACTGTTGGAGGAGGAGTCGGCCAGTTGGAGAAGGAGAGGCTGGGCTTCAGATGGAGAGCACAGCTTGCTGCTCTCGGCAGCCCTGAGAACTGAAAGAGCTTGGCACATTCTGGGAGCAGTGAGAAGCCCAGTGTGGCTTGAGTGGAGTCAGCAAGGGGGTGAAATCAGAGAGGGCCACAGGGGCGGGTCACCTGGAACCCTACTGGTTGTATGTACAGCGTGTAGACTTGATCCTGAAGACATGGGGAGACAAGGTTTTGAGCCAAGAAGGAATATCATCTCATTCATACAATGACGTCATTTAAAAATTGGGTGATCAGAATAATAGATTCAAAATGTTCTCTGTTGTTTGGATGCTTCTTGTCTTTAGATTTCCCCAATGAACACTGATCTAGGGGTTGTATTTCCTGAGGGTTCCTAGGGTTAGTGTCTGTCTCTTCTCCATAGCACACCAGCCCTGTGATATCAGAGACTTTCTCGGTCTTGTTTACTTCTGTGTCCCTAGTGCCAAGACCAAGGCTTGGCACACAGTAGGAGCCCAGTAAATGCGTGTCAACTGACCGAGCGCTCTCTGCAAGGTCAGCAAAGGAGGAGCGGAAGGTAGTGAGGGCTCCACCGCCGGCCTGGGATGGTCCTGGGAAAGGCAGGTTTTATTTAGTTCAAAATAAGGAGAAGTTTTAAGGCTGGAAAATCACTTCTGTAAGGGACTGGGCTCCCCGGTAATGGGGACGTTCAAATAGGGTGCACACCGCCAGCCCCACGGTACCCGTCTCTGATCTGAGACAGACTCTGTGCCGGCTCACGGATGTCACCCGACAATGAATGAGGTTGGGGTGTTGCCCTGTCCATTGTGCTAAGTCGAGACCTAGAGAGGAGGTGTGACATGCCCAAAGCCACACAGTCATAAGCAGGGGAGCCCACACTGGAATCCAGGCATGATGACGAGGGCTTTCGTTCGAACTCCTTTTCTGAGCCATCGACATTGGTTGCGTCTGAGCTCCACCACTTCGATGCTGTGTGGCCTGGGGCAAGCCGCTGTACCTTTCTGAACTTCCGGGTCTTGCTACATTAAATGGGAGTGTGGCTACCTGCCTTGCAGGGCTGCTGGGCGGAGTTACGGAGGTCTGAGTGGATAACAGCCGCACACGGTGCTCAGAGCTCATGGACGCCTCCTCTCTCTGCTCGGGTCCTTTTGACTTTGGCCCTCCTCCTGGGCTGTGGACCCCCTCTTCGGTCAGCCGCTCCACAGAGTCTGGTTTCTAGGCACCCACCGCCCACTGGGTGTTGATTCACCCATGCCATGCGCCTCTTGCCTTCTGCCTGGATTTTCTTCTTCCTCCTTTTCTTGGTAAACCCACTGCCTTCTCTGATTGCCAAAGGTCCTCTCAGGGACTGGCGGGTGGGGTGGGGAGACCCCTTCATCCCACAGAATGTTTCCGTTGCTTCCTCATCCCTCCCACCCTCACCACGCAAGCTGAGATCACTAGGCACGAGGCTTGGCCCAAGAGTGCAGGTCAGAGTTTGGCGTTTCATTAATCATTACGGAGCAGGTGGGGCTCCGGCTGGTCCAGGGCCCCCTGTGCGGGGTGGGGGCCAGGCTGGTGGGACCTGGGGTGGAGGAAGGATGTCAAGGGAGGAATTCTAGGAACGATGGCGCTCACAGTCATGGCAAACAACTAGACAGTCAAGCCAAACTGGGTGTTGGCGGGTGTGCAGTGATGGGGGTGAGCTTGGTGGTGGTGGGGGCGACTGGGTTTGGAGACACTTCATGGAGGAGACGTGTCTTGAGCCAGGTATGCAGAGGGGAGATGAAGGGTTTGTTGTTGGGGTCAGCTCAGCTGGGCTTTAATCTCCTCTCTGCCCCCTTTCCCAGTAGGTGAACATGGTCAAGTTCTCATCTCTCCCTGAGCCTCATTTAGAAAGTGAGATAATAATCATAGCATTCCACTCATAGAGGGTGGCGAGGACTGAGTGAGGCGATGCAGATTAAGTGTCTTGAGCAGGGCCAGCCACACAGTGAAGCACAGACTCCGTATTGCGGATGGAGTGTCCCGCAGCCTGGGGTCTGAGTCTCCGCCTAGCCCTTGGGGCTTACTGCGGGGCTTAGGACTGGAGGTGTGAGATGTCCAGTCTGACACTTGGCACTTAGTAGGTGCATGGTCAGGGGGAATGAAATTAGGGTCTTTGCGTGCCTGATGACCAGAGTGAGACCACCCTGACATCCCGGGTGGGAGGTGACCTCCCTTGTGAGGTCGGATGTTCCTACTGCTCTCTCAGTGAGGAAACGGAGGCTCGGGGAGGTTAAGTCATTAGCCAGAGGTTGAACCCTCAGTCTGCTCAGCTCTGGAGCCTGTCTTTTTGTAAGCAGGGGAGTCTCTAGGTGCATACATTGTTGGTATATGTCCCACTGGGCCCCTTAGGGCCACCATGGCTCCAGATGGAACAGCCTTTAAAACAGCCTTTACAGCCTTTAAAGGTTAGATAAAGCAGTGAAAGTAGCAACTCTTGGCCCAAGATCCCGAGATCCAGCAGTGTGTTCCCAGGGTCCCTGTCCCAGGCTGGGGACCAGGAAGCAGCTTTGCATATATGAGGGCTGGCTCAAGGTCTTGGGACAGGGGCAGCTGCTACCAGGTTTAGCCTGGCTTTTCAACTCCCACCCAACCAGCCTCATAGCACTCTATTTATTATTTGTTACTATTGGTCACTTTGGGCCACTTTTTTCAACTGTCCAGAACCTGAATCTCCTTCTGATGTTTGGAGAATTCCCGGCTGTATGAGCAGATTCTACTTTCCACAAAGGATGCTGGGAATATGAAGCTAGGTTTCCAGCCTCCCTTGCAGCTAGAGTATGGACATGTGACTGGGCTCAGCCAATTAGATGCACCATCCTGGACCCGGAGGGAGTCAATTCTGCCTCTATCCACAGACTCTAGTTCCAGGCAGGTCATGTCCCTCTCCTGCTCAGAATCTTCCATGGCTCCCCATTGCCTTAGGATAAAAACCACATTCCTCCCCATGTCCCACAAGAACCTCACCTCCCCCGAGCCGTCTCCGCCTCAGTTCTCCAGTCACATGGCCATCCCTCAGCTAAGCTCAACACTTTGAGCTCATGCCTGCTTCAGGGCTGTGTGCTTCCTTTTTCTTCTTTTACACAGGTGTGGGGATGGGCTGAAGGGAACTTGGCAGGGCAGAAGGGGAGCTGGGACTGAGCTTGGCCTGGCCTCTGCCTCAGTCTTGCAGGAGTCTCAACCCTTGTCCCAGAAACTTCTACCTTCAGGAAGACAAGATAGATCCCTTCCAAGAGCTGCAACTGTGTTCACCTCAGCTCAGCCTAACTTAACATTCTCAAGGGCAAGGGGGTGGTGGTGATGGGGATGATACTGCCCCCAAGAGGGTGGAAACTGATTCTTGTGAGGTGAAAATCTCTTAATGCTTTTATGTATAAAGCACAGATATGCATACAAAAAAATAAACAGATATACAATAGTAGATTAGAAGACAGGCATCAAAACTTCACAGGGAGGCAATTAGGAAAAAAAAAACTGTCTAAATATGCTCCTCACATGCATGAAAGCATGCTTAGGCACTCAGTCGTGTCCAACTCTTTGAGACCCCATGGACTGTAGCCTGCCAGGCTCTTCTGTCCATAGGATTTTTCAGGAGAGAGTACTGGAATGGCTTGCAATTTCCTCCTCCAGGAAATCTTCATGACTCAGAGATCGAACCCGAGTCTCCTGTGTCTCCTGCATTACAGGCAGATTCTTATCCACTGAGCCCCCAGGGAAGTCCAGCACACAGCTTCTCAGGGGCAGAGCTGGGACCTGAACTTGGGCATTGATGCTCCAGAGCCCTCAGGAGGACTGAGCATCCCCTTCAAAGTTCTCTTGGCAGGTCCATCCTGCAGATTCTCACTCCACATAGTAGGTGCTCAGGAAACTCGTGCTGTGTCAGTGTACGGGGATTTAGATCATAGTCTCCACGTGGGTTGGGGGGTCCGTCCGCATTTCAAAGGGAGAATCTGCTATCTTTGTTTTGCAGGAGAGGAAACTGAGGCCCGAGGTCACAGAGCCAGGGCGTGGCAGAGCCGAGCTTTGACTCCCCAGGGGGAAAGGGTTCTACAGACGGGCAAGGGGGTCATCATCGGGGTCTTCAGCCGTCTGGACGCTAACTGCACCTGCGCTTGTGTCCTGAGCAGGCCCTACACGTTGCACCCCAAGCTGATCCCGCTCGGGGCCCTCCCCCACTTAAACTTCTCCCGCAGCTGCCCGCTGACCTGAGGATGCAATCCAGGCTCACGCTGGCATCAGGGCCTGCCCGATCCACTCCCCACCCTGCCTGCCTCTCTGACCTCTCCTCCCACCACTCTCCCCTTCTTCCTCCCTGCTCCAGCTTCCTCCAACACGCCGGTTTCTCGCCCCAGGGCCTTTGCACATGCACTGCCCTCTGCTTGGAACCCTCTTCCCGTGGCAGCTCCATCTCATCCTTGGGTTTTCAGCGCTAATGTCACGTCTCCAGAGAAGTCCTCTGTAACCCCTTGAGATCAGTTGTTCCCTATCACATCAGCTTAAAAAAATACCCTACTCCTCTGATGGATTCTTATTTGTTTATCGTTTACTTCCTCTAGTAGAATGAGCTCTTGTGGGCATGACCACGTCTGTCTCGTTTGCTGCAGTGCTGACATCTGCCTGCTTGTGTGCTCAGTCACTTCAGTCGTGTCTGACTCTTTGCCACCCGAGCACCGTAGCCCGCCAGGCTCCTCAGCCCATGGGATTCTCTAGGCAAGGATACTGGGGTGGTTGCCATGCCCTCCTTGCTTTGTGAATGAATGAATAAGTGAAGGAATGGATGGACACAGTTCAGCAATCTCGGTGCTGAGAAGAGGAGCAGACATCTTAGGGCCCAGGCTGGGGTCCAACACCTCCTTTCCCAAGGTCCCCGTGTCCTGGGAGGAGCAGGAGGGCAGGCACGGGGGGCAGCGGGCAGGACTGGGCGAGGCCTCCTCGTTCCTCACTGTTTTCATCCTCTCGGTAATTATGGGCTCAGACACTCCTCGATGCCTTTCCCAGAATAATAGCTGGGCCTGTTATCAGCAGCATCTCTGGGACCTTTTCACAAACAGTCATTAATCAGGTCTCACCGCCACCCTGCCTTCCTCGCAGTGGAAGCCGAGGCCCAGAGAAGCGAGGCCACGTTCTCAGCATCACACAGCTGATAGGGGGTGGGAGGTGCAGATGGGCTATTTTGCCCCCAGCTCTCCAGTGTGGGATGGGGGCTTCTTCTCTGTTTCGCTGAGTGGGGAGCCTCCAAGTCTGCCGTGGCTGGGGGGCCCTGCCCCCAGCCTTCCCCGAAGCCCCAGGGGCCTTCCAAGGTGGCCTCTTAATCACTGCCGGTTAATTAAGGAGGCTAAACAGCTCAGAGGACCCACGCAGGCCTGCCTGGGGAGAAGGCTGCCTGGCCATTTCGCAGCGAGGCCGCTGATACCCAGGCCCCAGCTGGCAGGGTACTGGGCCATCTCTGCCCTCCGGGGAGCCGGGGGTCTCTGGGGCAGGTGCCCTAGGACTCCATTATGGTGTGTGCCCCCTCCCCTTCTTCAGGTGTGTGTGGGAGGCACTGGCATCACTTAATGAGGCCTCCACAGCTGCCAAGGAGAGCTGGAGGAGTTGAAACAGGTTCTGGGTGAGGTGAGTTTCGTGGGCTGGGCAGAATCCGTGGCTCTCTGCCATGTGGGCGCTCCCTGGGGCGGTGGGGGGCTGGCGTGGGACCCCTGCCTCCTCCCTCTGCCCCTGTGGGGTGGGGGCAGAGGACGCCGGGGAGGGGGCAGCAGGAATGACAGAGGACGGTGGTCAGGACCGGAGGCTCACACCCCACCTCCCCAGCAACCCCACGAGGCCTGCCTGTGGGAACCACACCAAATAGGGCCAGGGCAGCAGGGTCTGGGATTCCCAAGACATGGCTCACCTGCACGCTGACACTGTCTCGGGCCTCAGCCCTCCAATCTGAGAAATGGGGATGCTTGGATGTGACGACCTCAGGCTCAAAGCTTTAGGAATGATCCATCCCAGACAGAGCGACCTGACTTGCTGGGTGACTTTGGGCAAGTTGCTTCCCTCCTCTGGGCCCCTGTAGATCCAGCTGTACCCAGTGATGGCAGGGTGGGCCAAGTGATGATGATGAGTGGTCACTCACTCCTCTGAGGGGCACCCAGACCCGCTCTCTCTGGGACACACAGGGAGTTAGTTATTCAGTATGTCCCTGCTGGTCCTGGGGAGACTGAGGCCCTGCAGTCAGGCCGAGGCGGTAAGGCGGGAAGCATCTAACTGGTGCCTGGGTGCTCCTCGAGGCCAGGCTGCGGGTCCCAGTATCTGGAGAGCCAGCCTCAGTGCATTGCTGAACCCCTGGGGTCCACAGTGGAGCACACTCAGGCATGGCTGGCTCAAGGCAGGACCCAACTGTGTTCCCAGAGCCTGTGTGGGTTGGGGCCTGGCTGGCTGTTTGTCTTCTCCAACTTTTCTTTTTTAAAGTCACCTTTTGGGAAGTATAATTCAATAAAGGTCACTCTATTAACTTACAATAAAGGTCAGTCTGTTTTGGTGCACAGCTCTATGAATTCCGTTGCGTAACCACAGCCATGATCAAGACACAGATTCCCGTCACTCCAGAAGGTACCTTGGTGCTCCTTTGTGGTCAGTCTCTTTTGATACCACTGCATGCGGACAACCAGTGATCTCCCCCCAATTTTTATTTTGAAGATTTTCAATCTTTCTAGAAATGTGCAAAAACCTTACACGGAACCGCTGTGGTGCCTTCATCCAGATGCCCCGACTATCAACACTCAATACTTGGCCCCATGGGCGTTCTTGGTCTCTGTCTGCATGACTTTTTTGTCTGCATGACATGCTTGTAGGTTGCGCACATCCTGACCCTTCACCCTAAATACTTCAGCAAGCACCTCTGAAGAGCGCGGGCATTCCCAGGCTCAACCCCAATGATCACGTCCAAGAAAATTAACATTGATCTGGTCATGTTACCTAATATCCAGTCTGTGTCCAAATTACTGAGGTTGCTCCAAAGTGTCCTCGATAGCTCTGCGTGTGTGTGTTTATTTTTCTTGTCTGGACTTTAATCAAGGATCAGGCCCTGCATTTGATAGGATCTCTTTGGTCTCCTTTCATCTGGAACATTCTCTCTGCCCTGGCTTGATATATAATATACTTACATTTTTTTTGATCGCATGGGGTCTTCCTTATTGCATGCGGGCTTTCTCTAGTCTCAGCTAGCGGGGGCTGCTCCTCGTTGCGGTGTGTGGGCTTCTCACTGTGGCAGCTTCTCTCGTGTGGAGCACAGGCACTTGGCTCCATAGCTGCGGCCCACGGGCTTTAGTGGCTCCGCAGCATGTGGAATCCTCCTGGACAGGGATTGAATCTGTGTCTCCTGCATTGACAGGCGGCCTCCCATCCTCCGGACCACCAGTGAGTGAAAGTGAAAGTCACCCAGTCGTGTCCGACTCTTTGCAGCCCCATGGACTCTCCATGGAATTCTCCAGGCCAGAATACTGGAGTGGGTAGCCTTGCCCTTCTCCGGCGGATCTTCCCAACCCAGGGATTGAACCCAGGTCTCCCACATTGCAGGCGGCTTCTTTACCAGCTGAGCCACAAGGGAAGCCCCAGAATACTGGAGTGGGTAGCCTATCCCTTCTCCAGGGGATCTTCCTGATCTAGGAATTGAACTGGGGTCTCCTGTATTGCAGGCAGATTCTTTACTAACTGAGCTATCAGGGAAGCCCTAATATGAACACCAGGGAAGTCCTAAAATGTACTCTTCTTAAAAGCTGCCCCCAGGATTCTTCATACCTGGAGCTCAAAGGCAAGTCCCAGGGGGAGGGGGACATGAGTGCTAGGCGAGGGGGATGGCTGCCATGGGGACATAGGAGTTCTGAAGGCCTTTTCTTAAAAGTTTTGTTTAAAAGGAGAGGGAGGTAGGAAGAGAAAAAGAGACAGACAGAGAGACAGATAAGCAGGTTCGTTGTTTTAGATTCCAGCAATGCTGAAAAATTCAAAGCAAAAGTTAAAAATCACCCAAGTGGAATTGAGGGGCCCTGTGGCCCTGTGACTGCGGCTCTCATCTCGCTCTGCCTGCCCTGACGGTGAGACCTTGGCCGGGAGACCACCCCTCTTGGGCCTCAGTCTCCCCATCTGTGAAATGGGGTCAACACCAGCCCATCCTCCTCCCCCCACCTTTGTGAGGATTACTGAATTAACAGAGTGCATCAACAGCAGCGACTCTGCTTGTTAACAGTTTCCGGACAGACATTTCGCCCTGTATCTACGTCCATGGGTTTATGTGAACACTGTCTTATAAAGATTGGGTCGTCTCCTTTTTCTCCCCTCAATAGTTCATCCAAAGCATTTCCCCACATCCCCAAATGTAGCACTCTCTATCATTTAAACTTCTTTAAACATTTATTAATTTTTGTTGATCAATAATGCATCTATATGGTGCCAAATTCCAGAGATACAAGCAATGCGCAGTAAACTGTCTCCCTCCTGTCTCTGTTCCCTCACTTCCTCGCTGAGATGTTTTCTTGTTTCGCTTTCCAGAAGAGTTCTATGCATAGATAAACAAGAAACATATAATTTCTTTCTTCTTGTTTTCCTTATAGACATTGGAAGACCCTACACGCTGTTTCTATGCCTTGTTATTTTCACCAAACAGTAGACCTTGGAGAAGGACCACATAGGTGCATAAAGGACTGTCCTTTTGGCTTTTTTGATTGTTTGTTTTTAAGCCCATGTGGTAGGCCCTTATGGAAATGAACTGTTTGGTGAACCAGTTCCTTATTCAGGGATATCAAGTTACTTGTAGGCTTTCACCACTACAAATTGCAACAGATAGGCTTGTGCAAACCTCTGTGTGCCCATGTGCAAGTCTGGAGGATGTGTTCCTAGAAGTGGAACTGTGGGTCAGGTGTCACGCATGTTTTCAGCTTTGCTCTGCCACCGTCTTCAATGGCTGCGTGAATCCCGGTGTGACTGAACAGTCCCCGACTGGTGGACGTTGAGGTGGTTCCAGTTTGTCTTTCCCATAAACAACGCCACAATGGACATCTTTGTGCAGCTGTCTTTGTGTGCCGCAGCAGTTGGCTTATGGGGAATTCCCAGGCATCTGAAGGCAGAGCAACAGGAAGCGCTGAGAACAGAAGACTGACCCGAAGGGGCCGAGGGAGCCCCAGGGCCTGCGGCCTGGACGGGGATCCGGGGGCTGCCGATCAGATCCTCGGATTAGCAGAGGCCTCTGCGGCTCGAGTGTGATCTGGGATGCACGGTATCTCGGGCCCACCTGAGAGGCTGTGAGAAACGCCGTCTTGGGCCCCAGCCCTGTCGAATCAGGACTTGTGCCATCTTTGGCTGGCACAGCCGAGTTTGAGAAGAGCTGCCCTAAAACAAATCTAGAAACCCCAAGACCCGTTACTAGAGGAAGGGGCTCGGCCTTCGGCCTGGGGCAGACTTGAAGCTGGCTTCACCATCTGCTGGCTGTGTGACCGGGCATGAGCTGGGGACCTCTCTGCGTCCCATCCTTACAACAGGGATGAGAGTAACACTCACCTCACGGTGAGTGAGAATCCAACACGATTGTTCACGTCACCGTGGGTAGCACGTGCTTGCGCGTGGGAAGTGTTCAGTAAACACTGTCGTCGTTCGCGAGGCGCACACATACTGAGGAGGTGCGGGCGTCAGGCCCTGCCTCCGTCTGCCTTTTGGTCTCTCCTCTAGCTGTCTCTGTCATCCTTCTGTCTGTCTTTCTTTCTCTGTACCTGCCTCTCCATGTCCACCTGTTTCTCTTTATTCTGCCTCTGTGTCCCTTCTTTCATTTCTGTCTCTTTCTCCCCATTTCTTAGTGTTTCTCTCTTTTTATCTTTACCCTCTGGGGGCCATACAGGCTTTATAAGCATCTATGAAAATGCTAAAAACCTGGGGGAATGGGGCTACAAGACAAAGAAGAAACCCCAAACTAAAAATTAACAACAATATAAGGGCAAAATCATACCATTACATAAAACTCAGAGATATCAAGAGAAAAAATACATGTTCTCAGCGGGATGTGGGGTCCTTCAACCTGCTTGGTGGTTGGGATGGGATCTGTCAGGACGTCTGGCCCAGAGCATCGTCACCTTTCTTTCCTGCTTCCTTGGCCTACATGCAGCCTTGGGCCCTGGGTAGAGCCGAGTGATGAGGAGCAGAGATTCTGGTCCTCGCGGTCACGAAGTCCCTTCTCTGTTGCATCCTCCTGGGTGATGCCGGTGGGCACCATCAGTCAATGACGGGTGTTCTCACCCATTCACTGAGCACCCACAATGTCAGACCCCAGTACCCAACACTGGACAACAAAAACCCTGCCTTGTGGCCCTTATATCCTAGGGCTGTGCGTGTGGCAGATAAAAGAGAAGTGGGTGAATAAACACCCAGGGCAATTTCAGATAATGCTAAGTGATGGGACTAGAATAAAACGAGGGTGGGACTACTTTGCCCCCGGCTTCCCAGGTGGTGCTAGTGGTAAAGAATCTGCCTGCCAATGCAGGAGATGCGGGTTCTATCCTTGGGTCGGGAAGATCCCCAGAAAAGGGAATGTCTACCCACTCCAGTATTCTCGCCTGGAGAATTCCTTGGACAGAGGAGCCTGGCGGGCTACAGTCTACAGGGTCACGAAGAGTCAGACACAACTGAAGCGACTTAGCGCGCATGGACTTTGCCCTGGTGGCGGGGAGTGGGATCTGGAAAGGCTGCTCTGAATTCAGAAACCAGAAAGATGAGAAGGAGCTGGGCACAGGACGATCTGGGAAAAGGGCATTCCAGGTGCTGGAACAGCATGTGCAGAGGTCATGGGGCAGGAACAAGCTTGGGGCCAGTCATGACTGCAAGCTTTCAGGGGATGCAAAGACCTCAAAGACAGTCTTTGCGGAGTGTTTTGAGCGAGTCACTTGCCCACTCTGAGCCTTTGTTTCCCCCAGTGTAAAATGAGAATGATAAAGACCCAGCCCTTAGGGATGAGTGAAGATGAGATCCTATAGTGGGCCAGAATTCCTCTACCGGGGAGGTGGACTCTGGGAATGGGGTGTGGGAGAATTTGTCTGGAAACTGTGGCATACCAGGCCCACTCCTTGTGCTTGAGATCTCCGGGATAGCTTTTGGGGGGTGACAATGGAGATTATTTTGGGCTGAAAGCAGGGCTCTAATCTCCCCAGGGCTCAGCCTCTGGTTTCAGGAGTTAATAGCTTAAAGCATAGTGCCTGGCACAGAGCAAGTAGACAGGAATGGGGAGGGCATTCCAGGTGGGAGGAAAGGCGTGGAGCTGGGAATGTTTAAGGTGTGTTAGGGACAGAGTGCAGAGACCAGCCTGGCTGGTGGGGAGGAGCGAGAGAGGAGGCTGGAAAGACAGGTTGAGGCCCAGGATGAGGCCTTGAATGGCATGCAAAAGGAGGGTGGGCCTCAGCCTGGAGGCAGTGGGGAGCCAGGGTGCCTTCTGGAGCAGGAGAAGCCTTGGAAATGGGTTTTGGTTTTGGTTTGCTTTTTCAGTGACATAGTTCAGACATTCAGAAAAACGTTTAAAAGATAATAAAATCAGCTTTCATGCAGCCATCACGCCTCAGCTTAAGAAGAAAACAGCCCAGTAGAGATGGTACTTCCAGCCCCTGCCCCTGCCCAGTTACATTTCTCCTAGAAGATACTGCAAACCTGGCTTGGTGTTCGTGATTCCACTGATGTCTTTGTCCTTCTGTTGTTTGTTTGATGGAGGTATAATGTATACACAGTACCATCCACAAATCTTAATCATGTAATTTGATGGCCTGTAGGATCACTACCCGGATCCAGTCACAGGCCATTCTGAGCCTTTGGTTTCGCTATTCTCGAACTTCATACAAATGGAATCATTCTGTGTGTGCGCTTCTGTACCTGGCGCTTTCTCTCAACCTTGTGAGATCTATCTGTATTTGTGTCAGTGGTTCATTCCTTTTCACTGCTGTGTCGTAGTCCACTGGTTAAATAAACCACAGTTCATACAATCACTGTACTGTCCATGGAGATGTACATTTTTTCCCTGGTTTCCAGCATTTCAAATAGCACTGTTATGCACATTCTTATGCATATCTTTTGGCAGACATAAGAACACAGTTCTTTTAGTGTATGTTCAAGAGTGAGATTATAGATGCACATATTTAGTCCTCATAGCTATGGCCAATTTCCCAAAGTGGTTGTACAACATCTTTCTGCTTCTATACACACACACACACACACACACACACAACCTTAGGGATCTGGGGTGCTGTTTTGGTTGTGGGTGTGATTCAACAGATGGTGTCACTTGTACTTTTGCTTCTGCAACTTGCTTTTTTTTCCACTCAGTGTTCTGTTCTCGAGATCCGTCCCCGTTGGTACAGCAGCTCGGGTGCCTCTATTTATTTTTGGTGTAGGATCTGTCCTGCGAACAGACCACAGCGCTCTCCTGCAAGCTCTCGCGCATGGACGTTTAGCTCGCTCCTGACTGGGATTCTCTTTCCGGATTTTCATAAGCATCTGTTCTGTGTTGGGAGAGGCCAGCGGGGATGGGGGCAGAGGGGCAGCTGCATCCAATCAGGTGGGAGATGAGGAGGAGAAGCCGCTGGTGCAGATGGATCCGAGGGACGTTTCACAGACCCGGTTGAGGTAGAGGAGGAAGCAAACCAGACTTGGATTCTGGGGCCCAGAAGCCCGGGGTTGAAGCCCTCCTCCCACTTTCTGGCTGTGTGACCTTGGACATGTCACATTGCGGCCCAAAGCCTCGGCGTCTTCATCTGTAATTTGGCATCATTCGTTCCGCCTGGCAGGGGCTGAGTGAGCAGAGACATTCAGGGTCAGGGTTTAGATCCGTTCGTTGGCTGATTGGCTTTGGGTAAATTGTGTCTTCTGAACCTCTCAGCTTCCTCATCAGTAAAATGGGGACAAGGATAATACCCGCCTCCCCATGATTTTGCAACAGTGAAATGCGATTCTGTACGTAAAGCACTTATTGAATGCTTGGTAACTGGTAGCTGCTCTGTATTATCACTGTCCCTCTTGTTGGCTTCCGTCTTTCCCACTAGACGGTAGGTGCTGGGAGGGCCAGGCTCCCATCTTTTGCCCCCATCTTTCTCTGGAGGTCAGTGGAAACATTTGGAGTCCAGCTACGCGTTACTGCTGCATGCTGGGGGCCCTTGGGAGAGCCCAGCCCCCTCTCAGAGCCTCTATTTTCTCTTGTAAAATGGAGCTCCTGGCAGTGCTGGCCTGACCAGGTGGTTTCCCACCAGGCATGTGGTCTCAAAAGGAGAAAGAGCTCTAGAGCGGGTCCGATGGAGCCCCCAGGGGTCACGGTTTTCCTAGCAGGACTGAGGCTGTGGCAGTCTGGGGGGCATCTCCCAGAGACTGGGGGGGGGGGATTGTCACTTCCAGCTGAGCTCCTTTGGGAAGGGGACATGGGGAGAGTGAGGAGGGGGGCGCCCGGCTCTGCCGACCCCCTGAGGGTGGGTTTGAGCAGCAGGATCGTGCAAGCCCCTGGCTGCAGGGTAGGCACCCTCCGGCCACGTGACCGGGAGGCTGGCATTGCAGGCTGCCACCCGGCCTCTGACGCTCCTGCGCTGTGTGGCCCTGGGGGCCTGGCACACCTGCTCTGTGCCCTGATCTCCTTGGCTGTGATTGTCTCGGGGAGAGGCCTTGCTTCCTTGTCTGCTGGATTTTCCGGCCCCCTGGCCCGCATGGAGGCTGGGGCCAGGGCTCCGGGCCAGGGCCGCGCACCTTGACAACCCGCCCACGCTGGGCACAAAGGCCCATTGTCTGGGCCCACGTCGGCGGGGAAGCGGGCGGGGAGCCGCCGCCTTTCACCCAACCCGCTTGTGGTCGCGGGGACTGAGGAGCGATTCACAGAGGTTCCCGCCTCCTGACCGGGCACCTGGCCAGGCCGCCTCCCGGGCAGGCACTCGCGCCAAGCGGGGCCAGCTCCCACCTTGAGCCGGGCCTCAGTTTCCCCCGAGATCCTCAGGGCTCTGTCCTCACTGTCACAGAGAAGCCGGCCTGCCGCGCTTGAGGTGGCCGCGGGCACCAGGGCTTTAGGGCTCTGGTTCTGGATGATTTGGGGTGCGTCTCTTCACCTCCATGAGTCTGTTTCCCTGCCGGTAAAAGGAGCCTTGGAATCCACGACTCTTGGGGTGAAAGGTACAAAGTGATGCCCCAGGCAACTTTCACCCGGCCGTCCATTTATTCAGAAGTCCATGTTGTGTCGGTTGCCCGGTCCTGTCCGACTCTTTGCGACTCCATGGACTGCAGCCCACCAGGCTCCTCTGTCCATGGGATTCTCCAGGCGAGAACACTGGAGTGGGTTGTCATTTCCTCCTCCAGGGGATTTCCCCAACCCAGGGATCCAACCCAGGCCTTCTGCATTGCAGGCAGACTCTTTACCCTCTGAGCCATCAGGGAAGTCCAGAAGTCCATACTGGGTGTCGACTATGTACGTGACTAGTTATAGAATTTGGCGGGGGGGAGCCCTGTGCAAAATTAAATGCAGTGCCTCTTATTCAAAAGGAAGAATTTCAAGATGGTGCCAGCAAGGGAGCGTCTGAACGTGGGGCCCCATGTGAGGGGCCTGGTCGCACGCCCACGAAGCCCACCCTGACTGTGTGTCAGATACCACTCCTAGCACGGGACACAGCTGATGAAAGAGGAAACTTCTGCCTTCCTTGGACTGACGATCTGTGTGGGGACCTAGGAGTCCCTCAGGGTTGCCGGGTGCCCCTGGAGGCCTGCTCCCTCTGGGTCTGCTCACCGGGCCATGCAGGGTGAACTTGGGGTGCCCAGGCTTCCCTGGGAGGCTCCAGGGTCAGTGACCCTCACGAGAGTCTGGGCACCCACAGCAGTAACGGCTGACATTTACTGAGTGCAGGCTCCGCGCTGGGGCTGCCCAGGGCGTGGACCTGATGAATTCGGAGCATCTCTGTACCAGCCTCGTGAGGAGGCAGGGCGACGGGACTCTCTCCGGTACAGAGGGAGACACTGACGCAGGGCTTAAGCCCAGGTCTCCTGGTGCCGGAGCCTTCATCTCCCTGTCCCACCCTCCGCCGGGGGCCAGCGCTGAGCCGGGTGCCGAGCACTCGGGTTCGAGGCTGAGAAGGGCGCGGGTGTGCTGGTGGCCCGCCAGCTGCCACCTGGGCTGGCCCTGCTCTGCGGCCCTGAGTCACAGCCCTGAGCCCTGGGAAGCTGTCTGCGCCCCGGGCACCCGTGGGGCCTGAGTCACGGTAGAGCACGCCCTGCCACCCTGCCCACCTCCCGCCTGGGCCTCGGGACAGTCGGGCCCTCGGAGCAGGTCCCTAGTCGGAAAGTCACATTTCTATCCACCTTCAGGGACATGAGAGAGGCATCTATTTGCAGCCCCGGATGCACATTTCTGCCTTCTCTCCTTGAGCCCAACCCCCCTCCCCGTTCCAAGCCACCCCAGGATGGATTAACTGGCTAGTGAGTTACTGAGCTCCCCATCGCTGGGAGCATTCAAGGCAGGAGAGCCTGTCAGGGGTGCTGAAGTGTGTTCCTGAATCAGGCGGGTGTATGTTTCCAAAGCCCAAAACTCTATTCACGTGCTTACTTTTGAATAGCTCCTGTGAGTAAAAGATACAAACTCCAGAAAGTACAAGAGAATATGGAGTGAAAAATAAGTCTCCGCTCTTCCTGACCCCCAGTCTCCAACTTTCTCCCCCAAGAAGCAGCCAGTTTACCAATTTCCACCCCCCCCAGAGCTAATTTATGGAATACAAACAAATTTATAAATTGTCCTTTCCTGTCTCCCTCCTACCCACACAAATGGTAGCCAATGTCTTTCATACCTCAGTCTGCCCCTCGTTTTATTTTTGTTTTATTTGACAGCTTATCTTGGACCCTGTTCCAGATCGGCACACATAGATCTACTCTATACTTCTTATCTTTCCACACGGTATTTCTTACTTTTTGTCTAATCTATAACACATTTCATTAAAGGGCTTTTCAATCTCGAATTTACCTTTTTGGAATCTTTGCTGTTCTTTGCTCTGGAGGTGGTCAGAGAAAAGTTTTCCAGTTTGTCTGGAAACTATAACCTTTTCCCACTTCTGCGGGGATTTTTTTGAGTCTGTTTTGCTTGAAATTATAAAAGAAATAAAAAGAGAGGGAGAGAGAGAGAGGGAGAGTGAATGAGAGAGAGAGAGAAAGAGAGGACTCCTTCTACCCACAATCCCCGCATGCCAGGTGATGGTGATCCATGGTGAACCCCAGAGTATCAGCTATTCTGCCCAGAGTGTGGCCAAGCTGCTGAAGGAGGCGCTGAGGGTGGTACCAGAGAGCCCAGAAGAGAGGACTTCCTCTGTGTGTGTGTGTGTGTGTGTGTGTGTGTGTGTGTGTGTAGGGGGTCAGGGATGGCTCCTCTGAGGAGGGAATGTTTAGGTGGAGCCATAGGGATGCTTGGGAGTTCACATGAGACGAATGGAGATGGGCGTTATCAGGCAGAGGGAAGAACATGAAGAGTGACACTTGCCAGGTGCAGAAACAGCTACCAGCTTCCATCTATCGATCACCTACGACGTGTGCTCATGAGTCGTTGCTGCATGTAAACCCCCACCTCTAGGCTGTCAGCACCCCTCTCTGACTGATGGAGGCTGAGGCGCAGAGCACCGTGACTTGCTCATGGATAGCCACGAAGCTCCAGGTACTGAGTCTGGATTTGAATCCAGGCAGCTTGCATGCTTGGCTATTCTGCTATTCCGTAGGGTGAGAGGAACCGTTGGGAGGCCCTGAGTTTTCAGCTTCGACTGTCTGGCCTGCCCAGGTCAGGTCTCGCCCCTTCTCCGAGGCCTTCAGTGGTTTCCCACGGCCCCAGGACTCTCTGTGCCGAGCCCGCCTCTGCTCTTCCGGCCAGCGTGGGTGCCGTGGGCAGCCCAGGGCCCTGCCGGGTCTGGCCTGTGTGCTGGGTTCTGCAGGCGCTGCCTAACTATAAGGAAGAAGCCATGAATGCTAATTATGGAGCAAGGGAGTCGTCGGGGGGACACATATCCTGGCCTGTTCCCACTGGTGGAGTTTAGAGATGGCTGGAGATGGGCCTAGACCTCAAGGTCTTAGTGGCCAAAGGCCTCAGGGTTCTGTCTCAGGGGCCACAGTTGGGTGCAGCCTCCCTGGGCTCCCAGGAAGAAAGACAGTGAGCAGGCCCTGGCCCCAGGGAACCAGGTGGGCACCGGGCCTGGGGCTTTGTAAATTTCACTGACCCTGCAATGTGGGGATTCACCACCCCATTTTATAAAGGAGAAAACAGAGGATCAGAGAGTGCAAGAGACTTGTCTCAGGCCACACAGCGAGTCAAAGGCAGAGCCAAGATGTGAATCCAGACCCTGAGTTTGACTCTTAACCACGCCACATTCCTGGCCCTGTTTAAGAGGGTTTTCCAGTCTGCCCCTTGCCAGGGGCTTAATCTCTCTATCTTACCTGGTCTTCAGGGTCAGTGAACCCTTTGCCCTGGGGAGCTTGAATGCTGTTCCCAGGACCTCGGGATGGCGAGGGGGGGGGACTACGGATGGCCTGGGTGCTCCCCCACCCCAGGATTCAGGACACAGCGCCCATGTTCCCTCTGGCTTCTCCCACAAGTGAGAGAATAATAGTCGGTTCAAATGTCAGGCCAGCTCTGCTGCCTGTGGGGAGACTGGTTGAGCAGGTCTGGGGGAGGGATGGAGGGAGGAAATTATTAATAATCACAAAGTCACCTGCCCTGTTGCAGGCCTGGAGATGTGTCTGTGTGTGTCTGTGAAGGTGTGGGGCTGGGGGTGCTAGTTCTAGGGACCCCCATCCTGGAGTGGGAGAAGTCTGGGGATCGGCTGCAGCTTCCCAGGGGCCTGTGTGTGGGAGGCACAGTGATGGGAGACAGAGTTAGCCTGCCCGGGTTGGGGCTCACAGGGGCCTCCCTGCCTCCCATCAACCTGAGTTAGAGGAGTCGGCCAGTATCAAGACGAGGCAGGAAGAAGCCCACTCTGGGTCTTCAGGAGGCGCCTGAGTCTGTGCCAGATTTAATTCTCACAGCGTCACATGAGGAGGATGGTGTTTTTATCTGCAGTTGACGCCACTGAAGAAACTGAGGCACAAGGGTTTAAGTGGATTTGAACTCAGAGTGTTGGGTTGCAGCCTGACTGCTCTCACTGCCCTCTCTGCTGGGAGTAGAGAGATCCCCCTTCCCTGGAAGAGGCCCCTATCCACTCCCCCAACGTCAGCACACCCCGGGAGATGGGAGTTGGTCTGGACTGTCTCTGGACCTCAGTCTCCTCATCTGTAGAATGGGCAGCAGGGTTAGGGCCTCCAACCAGGGGAGGAGGTAAGGGGACATCCTTTCTTTCCTCTCTTCTCCAGCACCCCCTGCAAGGGCTGCATGACAGTCACAACCACAGGTGGCTCTCCACTGGGTCTTCCTTGACCCCTCAGGTGCTAACACCGGTGGTTCTCTAGCTGGGGTTTGGCAAAATCACTCTGACACGCGAGTGATCCACTTACATTTTGCAGGAACATGGCCTGAATGGTGGAACTTGAGGCCAAGTTTTGGGGAACAGACAGGGGGATTGCTGGGAGCCTGAAGTGAGCCCCTGGACCTGGGACTGGCTGACACCCGGATTGCGTGCCAGTGAGCCCCAGGACAGGCTGCGTCTGCAGGGACCTCTGGGGCGTCCCCTCCCTGGCCTGCCCCGATGGGCTGATAAGACCCAGCCTCGGAGGAGGCTAATTACAGGCCTCCGTGGTGGCGGGCAGGCCAGTCATGGGGTGGGGGTGACTCAGAAGATTGCTCCATGAGCAGGGCGGGGGTGGGGGCCGCCCATCTGCCCCTCACCGGGCTGGCCCGAGGAGGCCTGAGCACCCTGGGGAGGCCCTGCAGGGCTAGTGGGTGCGGCCAGGCCGGGGTCTCACCCCTGGGCTTGTGACCCAGGCCCTTGTGCCACTTGGCATCCCTGGGGCTTGGCATCATGTCGGGGCTGGCTGGGTTTTCCCCTTGCTCAGTCCCGGGTATTGGCTTCTGGGAAGTGGGAATCTGGCTTCAGAGGCATCAGACGCCTTGCAGATTTCCTGGACCACAGCGGCAGGGCTCCGGGAATCCCAGGGGAGCAAGAGGTAGAGAGCCTCAAGCATGCGTGGACTCCGAGAAGCAGCAGATGACGGTTTCTAGAACCAAATGTTCCCAGGTTCAAGGATTCACATGTTAGCAGGTTTGTAGAATTACAGATATGTAAGAGAATTGGTTACAATTGGTTCCAGAGAATTCATACATTCTTTGAGCAAGAGGTTAAAAAAAAAATTGCAACAGCTGAAGAATTTAGGGATAAATTATCTTTGTGTCTTCAACTGGCTCCCATATGGGTCAGAAAGGAAGAAAAAGACAAGAAAATAAAAGTATAAATATCCGTCTTTCTCGTTCTGTCTAGTGAGAGGAAGCACGTGAGGCTAAAAGTCGGTGTTGAAAGCATTAGCCACTCAGTCGTGCCCGACTCTTTGTGACCCCATGGACGGTAGCCCGCCAGGCTCCTCTGGGAGGAGGAGCCTGTCCGTGGGATTCTCCAGGCAAGGATACTGGAGTGGGTTGCCATGCCCTCCTCCAGGGGATCTTCCTAACCCAGGGATCAAACCCATGTCTCTCATATCGTAGGTGGATTCATCACCTTCTGAGCCATGTCAATCGACTGGTGAGATGGTAGGCTTTCATGGCCCCGTGTTTTCTTTCTATTTATTTATTTTTTATGCATTTAAAATCTGTCAAAATAAAAAGCTGGCAAAAGGTAAAACAGAGACTGAAATGTAAACATAAACTGTAGCATGTTAGGTTATACAGGTTGGTGGTCTGCAGTGTTTTGACTTTCTAATCTACACATCTGTGATTGTGTTAAGGCAGTGACCATATTTTCTATTTATACACTTATGCAGAGCACCTACTGGGGGCCAGGATTTTCTAAGGGCTCCACAAATGCGGACTAGTGAGTTCTTACAACACCCCAGGAAGGGGTGTGTTGTCACGGCGCTCATTTCACGGGCGAGGAGAGTGAGGCACGGAGTGGGGGCCTGGCGCCCGCCAATGTCTGCCGGGCGCCCGCTGCTGTGCTGGACCCCGGGGCAGAGCAGCAAGCAGGACGGACGCGTCCCTGCCCCGGGGATGCTGGCAGGGCAGATGAGCAATAAACTCATGCGGGAGACGGCCCTAAGAGCGAGGAGGAAAGGAAGCTGCTTGGATGGCAGGCTCCCTCCCTTGGAGGCAGCAGGAGGCCCCTCTGAGGAGGTGGCGTTTGAGCTGAGACCTGAGTGAGGAAGGAGGCTCCCCGGGCAGAATGCCCGCTGTCTGCCCAGGCTGTGCCTTCTGCCCGGGGCACCCTTCTCTCCACTTCTCTGCGCCAAACTCCCACTCCCTGTTCCAGGTCCGGCTGGGCAGACCCCTCCTCCTGGGATGGGAGGTGGACTGGGGGGGCTTCCTCCACCTGAGCGGGAGCCTGTCCTTCAACTCCTCAGCTGTCTTCTCTCCTCCTTGCTGCCCGAGCAGACCTTAAATACAGCGACTCCACTGGAATCAGCCACACCACCCTCCCGCCAGAGATGGAGGTCCAGAGAGGTGAAGAGACCTGCCCAGGGACACACAGCTAGCAAGCGCTGAAGGAGGGGCCTGCACTGGGGATTTACAGGCTGCCTGTCGGCCACTGTTTACCTGCCCTCCTCCGCTTAGAGCCCCAGAGGTTAGCTCTGCCCTCAGGGGAAGGCAGGTGGCCCCGAGCCTCTGGGTCCCCAGAAGCACCCTGTGCCCGCTGCCGCCGGCCGAGCCCCAGGGACCCCCGGGAGCTCACCTGGGGCCCGTGGCCCCCGTCAGCAGCCCCGGGACGGGTCCATACCCTTTGCTCCCCAAGCTGGTTCCCGGCACCGACTGGCGTAAGGCCAGGCTGCCCACACACCTGGCTCCCAGCTTGGTCCCCGGGGCTCCACCAGGTGGAGGGGACAGTGAGGCCCTCCAGAGGCGCTGTCTGAGACAAGGGGTGCATGTGCAGGGCGGGGCTTGGCTCCCCTCCCCCAGCCTTCTCACTAACGGGGAAGACGGAGCCCAGGCCCTGGAGGCCCCAGGCTGAGCTCAAGGCCAGCTCTGTCCTTTTGAAGGCCCTGAAGCCTGGGACTCCTGACCTTAACTGCAAAATGGAGACCATAAAACCACCGTCTGGGAGGATGAGGCAATAGTGTGGTGACTGGCATACAGTTCAGTTCATTTCAGTCGCTCAGTCCTGTCCGGCTCTTTGCGACCCCATGGCAGCAGCTCTCCAGGCCTCCCTGTCCATCACCAACTCCTGGAATTTACCCAAACTCATGTCCATTGAGTCGGTGATGCCACCCAACCATCTCATCCTCTGTCATCCCCTTCTCCTCCCGCCTTCAACCTTTCCCAGCATTAGGATCTTTTCCAAGGAGTCAGTTCTTTGCATCAGGTGGCCAGAGTATTGGAGCTTCAGTAGATGCTCACCAAATGCCAGCTTTTTGGACTGCAGACTCCGCTGCCGATGAGTTCTATGACTCGGGTTTCATTCGCTCATTCACTCCAGCAGGATGTACTGAGACCCTACCGAGTGTCAGGTCCTGGGCAGAAGGTCACGGTCCAATTGCAGAACAGACAGAACAATCCCCACCTTTGGACAGACAGCGCACGAGTGAGCAAACAGCCTCATTTCAGACCGTGGGGCCTGTTTAGGCGAAACACGCCAGGCAGCGTGACGGAGAGGGGCTTCTTGAAGTAGGGTGGCCGGAGAGTGTCTCCCCGAGAAGCAGCTGTGACCTGAAAGAGGGCTGTTCATGGTGAAGCAACCCCCGAGGCCAGGGCCCTGAGGTGGGAACAAGTTAGGGGCTCCGAGTATAGGAAGGCACGGCCAGAGCAGGGGAGAGGCAGAGGGTCGGGAAGGAGGGAGGGGTGGGCCCTTCTGGGCCTCGGAGGCAGGAGGAATCTGAATTTCATTCGAACGGTGTTTATTATAAACAAAGACTGCAGTTATGAGTGACTACAATATACAAAGTGCAAACTCATGGTGATTCACTTCCAGCCCAGAGCCTGGGCCCTTTGGAACTGGCACCTTAAAGAAAAGCACCTGCCCACCCCTCCCTGCAGCTTTTCTGTTTTCAAGAAATACAAAGGGGACAGGTCATCGCAGTCTGTTAGATGGGAACGTGAGTTTGTCAGCTGGGAATGTCTCTGGACTTTGGCGCTTATTGGGAGAGTTGTGGGGGGTGTTGCTGGGAAGGGGAATGGTATCACCTGCCCCAATTTCAACAGCGCCTGTCAAATGGGGAAGGCTCGGCAGACCAGCTGGTCCACCCCCTGACTCCCCGATGAGGAACCTGAGGTCCAGACGAGGGGAAGTGAGTGGCCAAAGGTGACACTATGAGTCAGAGGCAGACGCTGGACTTGAACCCAGGCCCCCTGACTTCCAACCCAGAGCTTCTGAGAAATGGGTGTCTTTCCAGGGGCTTCCCCTTTGCTCTTTCCTCCCAGACAGTGTCAGCTGCCCTCGGGGTGGGAGGGATGCTGGGAGCAGGGGAGGGGGATGCTGGGAGCATCGGAGGGGGATGTTGGGAGCAGGAGAGGCAGATGCTGGGAGCAGGGGAAGGGGGATGCTGGGAGCAGGGCAGGGGGATGCTGGGAGCAGGGGAAGGGTGATGCTGGGAGCAGGGGAGGCGGATGCTGGGAGCAGGGCAGGGGGATGTTGGGAGCAGGGGAAGGGTGATGCTGGGAGCAGGGGAGGGGATGCTGGGAGCAGGGGAGGGGGATGCTGGGAGCAGCGGAGGGGGAGGGGGATGCTGGGAGCAGCGGAGGGGGATGTTGGGAGCAGGGGAAGGGTGATGCTGGGAGCGCGAGGGGGGAATGCTGGGAGCAGGGGAAGGGGGATGCTGGGAATCAGGGAACAGGGGGGATGCAGGGAGCAGGGGAGGGGATGCTGGGAGCAGGGGGAGGGGGATGCTGGGAGCAGAGGGAGGCAGATGCTGGGAAGGCAGGGGAGGGGGATGCTTGGGAGCGGGGAGGGGGACGCTGGGGATCAGGGGAGGGGGCATCAGGGAGCAGGGGAAGGAGGTGAATGCCCCGCTGGGAGCGGGCGGGATATGTTGGGAGCAGGGGGGGGGATCTGGAAGCAGGGGAGGGGGATGCTGGGATCAGGGGAGGGGGATGTTGGGTCAGGGGGGGGATCGCAGGGATCAGGGGAGGGTGATGCTGGGAGCAGGGGAGGGCAGATGCTGGGGCAGGGACGGGGGATGCTGGGAGCAGCCGGAGCGCAGCATGGCTGGGACAGGGGAGGGGGATGCTGGGATCAGGGGAGGGGGAGCAGGGAGCAGGGGAGGGGGATGTTGGGAGCAGGGAAGGGTGATGCTGGGTAGCAGGGAGGGGGATGCTGGGAGCAGGGGACGGGGGATGCTGGGAGAAGGGGAGGCGCATGCTGGGACAGCGGGAGGGGGACGCTGGAGCAGGGAAGGGGGGGGCTGGGATCAGGGGAAGGGGATGCTGGGGAGCACGGGAAGGGTGTATGCAAGGGGAGCAGGGGAGGGGGATGCTGGGAGCTGGGGAAGGGGATAATCACAGGGAGCAGGGGAGGGGGATGCTGGGAGCAGGGGAGGGGGATGCTGGGAGCAGGGGAGGCAGATGCTGGGAGCAGGGGAGGGGGATGCTGGGAGCAGGGGAGGGGGACGCTGGGATCAGGGGAAGGGGGATGTTGGGAGCAGGGGAGGGGATGCTGGGAGCAGGGGAGGGGATGCTGGGAGCAAGGGGGCAGGGAATGCTGGGAGTAGGGGTCCAGAGGGGTCGGGGCCCACCCTTCCTCGATCACAGAACTTCTCATCCGCAGCACTGCTGGTGTTTGAAGCAGATCATTCTCTGTCGTGGGGCACGTCCCGGGTGGAGCCTTCAGACCACTTCTCAGCTGGACACAGGGCCCTGAGAGGACCTCTCAAGGTCATAGAACTGGAAAGAGGGAGGAGAGAAAGCAGTTTAACTAGGAGTTAATGACTCCTGAGGGGTCAACCCACAGCGGCATTTGTGGGATATTCAGGTTAAACAACAGACGTCAACAGGATGAATTAACCAAAGAACTTCTCCAGGGTCAGGAGGACAGGTCCTTTGGTTTCAGGAGCAATTTCCAGACAGAAAAGGTGTCACATGAGGATGAATAGGCCGTGTTCTGGAACCGTGAGGTCTGAAGCTCACAGGTTAGATAGTAAAATAGATCAATAAGACTTCTGGTATAGAAGATGCATTGGGTGGGTTTGGAAAAAGTCATTCCACGACCTAGAAAAGTGTATAAGGGACTTCCCTGGTGGTCCAGTGGTTAAGACTCTACGGTGTCAATGCAGGGGCCTGGGGTCGATCCCTGGTCAGGGAACTACGATTTCACCGGCTGCAGCTAAAGATCCTGCCTGCCCCAACTAAGATCTGGCCCAGCAAATAAATAAATAAATATTGTAAAAAAGAATCTATAAGAGAGCATATTGGAAAAAGATACCAGTTTTTAAGGATGACTTTATTTTTTACAACAGTTTTAGATTTACAGAAAAATGAAAAAGGTTAACACCCTACCCCTAGCTTCTCCATCGATGAACACTTTAACGTTCGTCTGGTACATTCGTTACAGTGAATGCACCAGTGTTGATGCATTATTATTAACTAAAGTCTGGCATTTATTCATGCTTGTAACATTTTTTACCCAGTGTCTTTTTTTTCTTTGTTTGAGAATCCCATTTAGGATTCCACATCACATTTTGTTATCATGTCCTTTAGGCTCCTCTTGGCCATTCCCCAGACTTGGCCTTCTTATCGGTGAAGTGACAATTTTGAGGAATACCTGTGACGTTTAGGCTCCTCTTGGCTCTGACGGTTCCCCAGACTTGGCCTTCTTTTCGGTGAAGTGACAGTTTTGAGGAATACCTGTGACGTTTAGGCTCCTCTTGGCTCTGACGGTTCCCCAAACTTGGCCTTCTTTTTGGTGAAGTGACAGTTTTGAGGAATACCTGTGACATTCTCTGTAGCCTGCTTCCCTATTGGAAGAACTGGCCGGCTGTTTTTGCCACAGCTAGGTGGGGGTTATGGGTTTGGAGGAGGAAGCTCTCAGCAGTGAAGGGCCATTTTTATCACATCACATCAAGGGCACATACTGTCAACAGGATTTATCACTGTTGATGTTGACCTTGGTCACCTGGCTCAGGCGGTGCTCGTCAGGTTTCGCCGCTGTGACGGCACGCGCCCCCCGCCCCCGCCCTCCTCCACCTTGCGCTCTTGGGAAGGAAGTCGTCCTGCTTGGGCTCAGCCGTGTCTGGTGCTTTGGCGACCCCGTGGACTGTAGCCCGCCAGGCTCCTCTCTCCATGGGATTTTCCCAGGCAAGAATGCTGGAGTGGGTTGCCATTTCCTCCTCCAGGGGATCTCCCTGACCCAGGGACTGAACCTAGGTTTCAGCGTCTCCTGCATTGGCAGGTGGATTCTTTAACCACTGAGCCACCAGGGAAGAAAGGGAAGAAGGAAGTCACTCTGTTAGCCTCCACCCGAGGAGTAGGCAGTTACTCTCTGCTGTGCAAATGATTCAGAGTTCTTCTGCCCACATCTGTCTGTTCTCTTTACATATCGGTTTATTCAGCCATATCAGCATGGACTCCTGGCTATTTATTTCACTTATACTTTGAGTTATAATTCAATACTAATTAATTTTATTATTCAAATTGTTGCAACTTTGGCCAGTGGGAGTTCTTTGAGTTGGCTCCCTTGCCCATTGATGTACCACCATCAGTGTAGGTTTTTCTTTCTTTCTTTCTTTGAACATTTGCTGACTTCCGGTGCCACAAATGTTCTAGGCTCATCTTGTGTATTTCTTGCCCCACACTTAGACTCAGTCATTTTTCCATGAAGCCCTTGATCCTCTCTGGAGTGTGGTGTTAGAAACTAACATGCCACCAGGGAAGTCCCATCTGAGTGCCATGTGTGTCCACTGCGAGTGGGTGGCATTTCTTTTAGGCCTTCTCAAAAGTGACAGAAAAAAAAAAAAGGAAATATTGAGTTGGCCAAAAAGTTCATTTGAGTTTTTCATACCAGCTTACAGAAAAATACAAATGAACTTTTTGACTAACCCAATATATGTGTGAATACGTGTCTATTTACTAACTCATGTATATGATTCTATCGACAAATATTTCTATACGTAACCAGCTATGTCTATATTTCACTACATGCTGAATTCATGCTGATATCTCCAGAATCCAATGTGTTTTACAGTGTGATTTGAAATAGCGATGAGTCACTATATTGATAACGATAATTACCAGCACCACTTTGTACTTACCATGTGCTACCTACTTTCTAAGTGTTTAACGAGCATTATCTCCTTTAAGCTACTTGTCAGCCCTAGGCCCTAGTTATTCCCCTCAACCTCATTTTACCAACGAGGTATTAGAGGCACAGACAAATCAGATCTTGCTCAAAGTTGCCCATGTAGTAAGTGATGAAGTTGGTGTCAAACCCTGGTTCAGTCGTGTCAAACTTAAAATGCATGTACATCTTCTGTTAAAGAGAGTTTATATACCGTCAAAAAGAAAGGAAGAGACGTTGTCTTACCCTTTTGACTGGTTGATATAGTATTATATTTCAAACACATTTCATGTCAATGTCATGACTTCCTTTGAAGCCAATACAGTATTTTGGATCTCAGACCTTTTCTGCATGAAGCTCTGCTGTCTCTGATGACGGACGGATGAAAGAGCTCAGTCACTTCCACCCAGTGGTCCTGCTAGGCCATCGTCAGGGTCTCCCTCCAGCTGGCCTCATGGGACACTTGCGAGTACACAGTCTTCAGGGAAGCATGTGCTAGGCGGCTCAGATCCCAGAGGGCCCAAGGAAGGTGGAGAGGGGGCGTGGGTGCGGGGAGGCGGCGGGCGGCCATGGTGTTCTGACCCCGAGGTGTTCCTGGTGTCAGTCTGGTCCGACCTGCTGGGCATCTTCAGAGGGGAGTCTTGGACGGGAGACTGCCCTGACCCCCAGCGTGGCCTGAGGGCAGCCCAGGTCCCTCCTGCCTCTCCATTCCCTCCACTCCCTTCTCTCAGGGGCCCCACCCTCCTCTAGCCCAGGGCCAGGCTGATGCTACCTTCCCCAGGAAGACTTCTCTGCCTACTTCACTGTCAATGACGTCCCTGTTCTTGGAGATTCCAAGCCCAGACTCGGGGTCTCCAGCTAGGGGCCCTCAGACAGGCTTTCTTTTACCTGCACAATGCTTTCTAATATTTTGATTTGGTAGCTAGCATCGAAGGGCAGAAGATTTCAGGGGAAAACGTGGGCACCCAGGCTCTCGTACAAAGGGTGAAAGCCTGGCCACCCTGAGCTCACATCCCCCAGCTGGTTCAGCCCTGTGCCTGGCACGGAGCAGGTGCTCGGCCACCGCTGAGAGCATGCGCGGGCCAAATGCAATCAGCTTGGAGCCCTGGCTTTAGAGGCAGATGGGATTGACTTTGAGTCCGTCCTTCATGGATGGAAACTGGGGGAAAAAAGTTTCTTCTCACTCAGCCTCAGTTTTTCCTTATCTGGAGAATGGGCTTAAAATAAACCTCATAGGGTGTTTGTGATGCTGAAGTGAACTAACATATGGGGTGGGCTTAGGACGCGGTGGGCTCTCAGGGAGCCTGGATAAACATTTCCTTTTCTTCCTTCTTTCCATTTCCCAAAGACCCCGTTCACCACCTGTTCAATCCACAAATGCCTACTGTGTGCTGGACACGTGAGTTCTAGTTGCTGCCCTCAGAGAGCGCCTCTTCCTGGCCTGGCCGAAGAGAGAGCTGTTTCATTCGTGTGCGCATTCATTTGCTTATTCATTCACCTGGACAGCAAATGTTGTTTACTGAACACCTACTGTGGGCCAGGAGTTATTCAGAAGACAGAGGATACAGCAGCGAACAAAACAGACAGAAGTCCCTGCTGTCAAGGAGCTGGCATTCGAGCGGTTGCTCAGGGACCATAAAACAGTCCAGGGTCAGACTGCGCTAACTTCCATGAAGAATGGCAGGCGTGATGGAGGTGCTGTTGTGAGCAGGCAGGGAGGGGGCCCTGCGCCTGGCTCTCTGACTCAAGAGCATTCCAGACGGAGAGAACAGCAAAGTGCAAAGGCCCCGGGGCAGGCACAGGCCTGGGGTGTTTGCAAGGCAGTGAGAAAGTCAGTGTGACCAGAGGAGAGTGAGGTGCATATTTCCGTGATGTGCTGATTCCTCCTCCCTCTCTTCCTCCTTCCCTTCCCTTCCTCCTCTCTCATTGTCTTTTTTTTTATAGTGAGTCTCTTAATTTTATAATCCAAATACACAACAATTTATAAAAATAGAAATAATATCTGGGAAGCCCTTGGCATGTTGGTATGCAGGAACAGTGACTGCTATTATTATCATGTCTTCTTCTCATTTCTGGTAGGAATGAATCACTTACTCCTCAAGTTTCCTAAAGAGGCAACGGACCCTGGAGCCCTTGTCCTGCTCTGGCATGCCTTCCTTCTTCTTTTCTCTTTCCAGCTTCATTGCGGTATCATTGCCCCAAAACACCGGGTACATTTAAGGTGAACGACGGGTTGATTCACGTGTTGATTCACCAGAGGAGCCTGGAGGGCCACAGTCCGTGGGGTCGCCAAGAGTCAGACATGACTGAGCGACTTTCACGTGTTGAGTGGGTATACTTAGAGATCTCAAAATGATTGCCCCCAGAGGCTCAGCTCACACCTCCGGTGGAGGCCTTTCTTCCGTCCCATCATACTTTTTGGTTGTTGTTTTTCCCTCTTTGGTTGAGTGGAGTGGTGTGCAGGATCTTAGTTTCCCAGGGATCAAATCCACACCTCCTGTGGTGGCAGCGCGGAGTCTTAGCCACTGGCCCGCCAGCCAAGTCCCTTCCCCATCATTCTTAGGGATTCTGGAAGGTGAGTGTGCCAGGGTGGGCGTCCATGGGTCTGTGATGAGGGCAGGTGCCGCTTCCTTCCCTTCCCCGCCCCCCACCCACCCCGCTTCTTTCCATCTGCAGACTCTTCAGCAGAAGGAAGCACCCAGATTCCGAAGGGCTCATTTCAGGGACTCTGAGAATATGTGAGTCCTCTGGAGTGTGTGATACGCGTGGGGGCTGCGGGGAGGAGCAGTTCATTGTATCAGGAAAGGGGGGTTCTCAGGGCGCTTGAGGCTGAGCCCCAAAACAGGCTCCCGGTCCCCCCTGCGGTCCCTGCCCACCCCCACCCCCGTCACCAGGGCGGGACTTGCAGGCTCCTTCCAGTCTCCCCACCTCTGCAGACTCCGCCTGGCTCACACCCCCTCCTCTCTGCCCTGATCCTGGTGGCCGCCCCTTCCCTGGGTACCCTGCTTCCACCTTGGGCCCCCCGGTTGGGTCTCCGCCCGCAGCCAGGGATTCCCCTGGGAACTGAGGCAGCCCATGTCCCAGTCCTGCTCAGCGCTCTCCCAGGACCCCACCTCGCTAGGAGGCTCCACCAGGTCCCATGAGGCCTGGTGTGATGGGGTCCGTCACCACCCTGAGCAGGCCTCCCCCACCCCCGTCCCCACCTCGCCTCCTTGGGGCTCCGGGAAGAACTCCTGCTCCAGCTCTCTGACCTCTGCACCTTCCCCAAACACACGGCTGATTCTTCCCCTCTTTCTGGGGGTCAGTGGGCCCCCAGCAGCCTGCCCTGCCCACGACGCCCTGTCTCCGCCCTCCAAGCCCTTCATCTCTGTTTGGAGAAACACAGCCATGCATCTGCTCACGTGAAGATGCCTGTGTCCCCTCAGCGTGTCTGTTCCAGGAGGGGAGCTGGGCCTGGGGGCTGTACCCCAGTACCTGGAATGGTTTTTGGCCTACAGCATACAGTAGGCGCCCAGTGGGCGCTTGGCAAATGAGTGAGCGTTAGTGCTGTAAAATCAGACCGTGCAGTCTTTGCAAGGTTCTTAAAATCTCTCCAGTAGTGGAGAGGTGGAGACTCGGAGGCACGGGAACTCAGGGGCTCTGGGGTCCATCTGCCCCCATCCCCAAGCCCGGCTCGGTGGGCCCCTCTCTGTCTCCGTCGATCTCTGGGTCTTCCTCTTTGTCGCTCCGTCTCAGCGTCTGTCTGTCCGCCTCTGTCTCGTTCCCCTCCCTCCCGCCGCCTCTCCCCATCTCTCGGTCTCTCCCTTTCTCTGTCTCTCTGCTCTCTGCCTTTTCTTTCCTCTGCTCCCCTCTGCCCCCTGCTCCCTCCGGTCTTGTCTCCGCTCATTCTGCCTCTGTCCTCTGTCTCTCTCGGTATCTCTGTCTCCTCTCTGAAGCTCCCCCTCCTCGGGCAGTAAGCCAGCTCCTGTTGCAGGTTGCTTTCCTGCCCTTCTAGCTGCCATCTGCCCCACCGAGGGGTCCCGTCCAAGTGTGACAAAGTTGGTCTGTCCCACGGTCCTGTGAGGCGCATAGAGGGAGCCAGGAAGGCTGGTGCCGGGAAGGGAAGCTCGCAGCAACCTTCTCATGAAGTGACTCGTTGAAGTCGACAACCTGTCTGTTCCCTGGGCCCTGTTCTCCTTGTCTGTCCGAAGAGATGAACAATTTCAGGGACTTCTTTTATTGGTCTTCCAATCTTTTTTTTATTTTATTGGCTTGTGGTGATGCTCAGAGAAGTTTATGGCGGCCGGATCTTTACCCGCACGGTTTCCATGGCAGCAGGAGCAGTCCTTTGCTGGGAGCTGACCACGTGTGGCACCAGGTTGGGTATGCTCCCTGGCTTACGCCGCTGTCTGTCCTAGGCTCAGCACACAGGGCTCTTTCTGTCCCGCCAGGCCTCGTTTCAGGAACATGAACTCACTAGGCTGCCTCCAGTCTCTTGGCAGTTTTGTCTGTTTGGGATGCTCTTCCTTCTATCCTTGGCCTAGTTAGACTACTACTTCTTCTTCTGATTCTTGCCCAGACAACTGCCTCCTCCAGGAAGTCCTCCTTGATGACCCCCCCCCCCACAACCCAGGTCACCCTGTTAACTATTTTCCATCACTTAGCACAGTTGTAACTATTTATTTGCTTTCGGCCCCCACAGGCTCCCCACCCCACCATCTGCACTTAGATTCCCCCATCCGTCCTTCCCCGCGGGAAGTTGGGAGGCCCCTGCACGTGAGTCAGCAAAATTCTCCTTCCTCTCTTGGCACTTTCTCTGTGGAGATAGGGAGCTGGCTTCCTCCAAGGGGAATTAAGTTCAAGGATGCATAGATAGAGGGGAGGTGGGCAGGGCCTCTCCCGGGCCGCTGGACCAGTCATGCAGCCCCAGACAGCTTTTCTCCATCTTCATCTCCATGACAACCCCTCCTTGCCTGAGCCACCATTGACATGCTCTCCTGGTCTTCCTGCCCGACCCAGAGAGGCCAGAGGGAGCTTTTCACAAGCCGGATTTAACCTCCAATCTGCCTTGCTACGAAATCTTCTGAGACTCCCAGAATAAAGCCCAACCTCCTCAGTGGGTCTACAAGCCCTCTGTGGCCTGACCTTGCTTCTTTCCCTTCACGCACCAGCAATACCCAGCTCCTTGTGGCTCCCTGTCTCCAGATCTTTGCACTTGCTGTTCCTTCCAGTTTGAACACTGTTCCCCTAAATGGATGAGGGCTGCAAGGCTTGCTCTCTCTCTGATCTGCTTCAGGCCTTTGCCCAGATGTATCCTCCCAGCAAGGTCTTTCCTGACTACACTATTCCCTTCTCCCTGTCCCTCCTTTTTCTCTTCCTATAACCTTGACACCTGGGACAGGGCACATAGCTCAGCAATTCATCTTGTTTCTCATCTCTCTCCCGCATTAGAATGAGGAAGCTGCCAGCTCTCAGGGGACAGGTCCTTGGTCAGTATTGTTCCCTGTTGTATCCCCAGCAAGCAGTGGGCCCAGGGCTGTGTGGCTTTGGGGCCAGACAGTCCTGGTTTTGAGTTCTGGCTCAGATACTTCTTGGCTTTCTTCTTTCTGGGCCTTGGTTTTCTGACCTGAGGAATGGGAACAAAAACTTGGAACTGGAGTGAGGGTGAAATAAAATCCTGTGTGTGAGAAAAAAAAAAAAGGGAGGAAAAAAAAGAATGAAAATGAAACCTCATCACTCATCATTTTGGAGAAATGGGTGAGTCCATTCTGGTCTGGCCACACCATGGGACTATTATGCAGCCGTTAAAAAGAATGACTCATGCTTTTCCCAGGTGCCTTGTGTGGTTAATCTTTTCTGTTTGTTTTTAAACATTCTTAGCTACACAGGCATTCCCCCACCCTGGGGTTTATTTTTTAACTGAAAAATTTCAAGGAAAAATACAGTGTATACAGTATTCTTGTTATTGCTTAGTCCCTCAGTCATGTCCAACTTTTTGTGACCCCATGGACTGTAGCCTGCCGGTCTCCTCTGTCCATGGGATTCTTCAGGTAAGAATACTGGAGTGAGTTGCCGTTTCCTTCTCCAGGGGATCTTCTAGACCCAGGGATGGAACCCATGTAGCCTGCATTGGCAGGCAGATTCCTTACCCCTACCTTTGTTCTCAAAAGGAGAAATATATACATTCATATTTTTTATAGTTAAAAAAATTATGATGAAATTCACAAAACGTAAGTCATCTGGTGGTTTAGTCGCTAAGTCATGTCTGGTTCTTGCCACCCCATGAACTGTAGCCCGCCAGGCTCCTCTGTCCATGAGATTTTCCAGGCAAGAATATTGGAGTGGGTTGCCATTTCTTTCTCCAAGTCATTTCAATTAATCATTAATTAGTTAATGATTTTAGAGTGTGCAATGCAGTGGCATTTAGTACATTCAGTATGTTGAGCAACCATCTTCTCTGTGTAGTTTCAAGACACTTTCATCGCCCCCCCAAAAAGAGACCCCTACCCATTCAACAAGTCACTCCTCATCCCAACCTGCTCCCAGTCGCTGGCAACCTTTGCTCTGCTTTCTGTCTCTATGGGTTAATCTATTCTGGCTATTTCATGAAATCATACAATACATGATTTTTCGAGGCTGGCTTTTCAATCAGCATAATGTTTCTGAGGCTCCTGTATCGTGTATCAGTTCTTCATTCCTTTTCGTGGCCGAATAATTCTCCATTGTGTGGATGTACCACGTTATGTTTACCCACTCATCTGCTGATCGACATTTAGGCGCTTTCACCTTTCGGCAATTATGAATAACACTGCTAGGAATAACCAAGCATGAGTTCTTATTTTGTGTATTCCTGAATGAGAAAAGCAAGATGCTGACAAGCCACGTGATCCCGACTTGTTTAAAAAAAAAGGACAGATAAAGAAATCCTTTGTCCAGCCGGAGTCTGCATAGGATTTTGATGCTTACAGAAGAATATGCAGGATCCCATTCTCAACTGTCAACATGGTGACAGATAGGGCTTCTGCAGAAAAGGAAAAGCAAAAACCAAAAAAACGTGGCTAGATGCCAAACCAAAACAGTGCACACAAAATAATTCCATTTAGGCATGTGTGACAAGTTACACATTGAGTCATTGTGTATGTTGGTATTAAAAACACACAAAAAATAAAACACCAACCCCCCACCGCTCCAAGTATTCTCTGCAAAAAAGGGTTGGACAGGGGCCTGGGAAGATGAGGAGCTAAAGAGGAGAGACCACCTCCAGGAGTCTGCTCTCCGGAGGGAGGGTGTCCCCCGTTTCCCCTGGCCCCCCCCCCCCCCGATTGTGAGGTCCCATTGGAGCCAGATTCCCTCAGTGCTGCCTGTTCTCTGACTGGGAACCATGGTCCCAGAGGGGTCCCAGAGGCACACAGCAGTCCCGCTTGGGGGACCCTCTGCAGTGATCCCCCATGCGGTTCCCACTTCCTGCAGAGAGGTTCAAGGCAAAGAGAAAGTGGGAAGGAGACCAGAAGGAGCGAGCAGCGGGTAAGTGTGGACCCTCTGACCTCTTCTGACCTCAGGGCGTGCCCCCAGGACCCCGGATGGGCTGGGCTTCCTGCCTGCTGAGCTTGCTTTCTCTCTGGTGTCTCGTTCTTTAGAAAATATATATCAATGGCCCAGAACATGGTAGGAGATAGTATAATGAGCCCCAGGCCCCTGTCACCTGGCTTCCTCACATCTCAGCACTGGGCTATGTTTATTTCATGTCTGTAACACTCAGGGGCTGGCGGGAAACAGACCCTTCTCGAATGGAACACCCTAGGAAGGGTTTATTGGAGACTTTTCGGGCAGGATTAAGGGAACTCGTGAGGAAAGGTGCAGTGTGGGACTGGCCGCAGCAGGAAGCTGATGTCTGCTGCACTGAAAGGGTCCTGGCAAGGAGCTGAGTCCTTCCAGGACAGCCTGCAGGGAGGGAGCTGTCCCCATACCCGCCTTGCCCTCCCCGCTGGGTCTCTGACGCTTCCTGCATTCAGAGAACCCCCCAGGAAGCCGAGAGTGGGGCTGGTGGCATTCACGTGGGTCTGCTTTCCAGGCACGTACTAAGATGGGAAAGGCGCCGATCTAGAGGAACGAAAGAGGACATGTGTTGAATTCCCTGGTGACCCAGTGGTTAGGGCTCCATGCTTCCACTGCAGGGGGCAGGGGTTTGATCCCTGATCGGGGTACTAGGATCCCACACACCACACAGCTGGCTGAAAAAAAAAAGAGGGTACGTGCATCACTTTACACCCCTACCCCCATCTGTGGTAGCCCCTGTTGTTGCTCTGATTTCAGTTCTGGCCCCTGGGATGTGACGGGTGATGTGGTTGAGGGAGCAGTCCTCACACTTCGCTCCCTTTTTGCAGCTGCTACATGCCTGCTGGTAACCTTTGTCGTTTTCAAACTGGTCTTTTAAGCACCTGGTAACTGAGCACTTAGCCTGCTGAGGAGTGTCTCTCACAGTCGATAACCTGAATCATCTTCTCACCAAGGTTTGGAGAACAGCAGGGTTTTGTGTAAGGCCGGGCCAGAGGTGGACTTGAACTTGGAGCAGTTGTTGGGGGAAATCATAGCCCTTAGCCACGACATCCTCTGCCCCACGGCTGAGGTTTCTTCCTTCTCTACTCTGTGAGGTTCCCAGGAGGACCTCCTGCTCACAGGGTGTGATGCCTGGCTCCAGCTGAGGGCCCCGGGTGCCCTGCTTCCCTCCTGGGAAAGGCTCTGCCACTATTCCCTGCATCAACTTGTGGGATGACTTGATGCTCCAGGACTCAGTTTCTCCATCTGGAAAATGGGCACAGTGTGGGCCCCTCATACAGGGAGGTTGTGAAGGTTTGGTGAAGTGACATGCAGGAAGCCTAGGGCTGGGCACACACGGGAGGCCGCCCAGTGGGCCCTGCTGGGTTTCTGATTTCCCTGGAGACGCCTTCCGGGGGCCGGATTTCCAGGTGGAGGAAGAACGTGGCTGGGCCCTGCGAGCCTGGGGGGCCTGGTCCCAGGACAATGCAGAGCATTGAGTTCATGCCAGCCCAGATTTGGGGTTAGAAAAATAGGTGCGTGATCTGGCCAGGACTCAGACAAAGGCCTGGGGGCTGGTTGACTGGGGGCGTCAGGTTACCCCTGCTACATAGTCGGTGCCCCCAGTAGCTCGTGGGGGTGTGGAATTTTCCCCAAAGATTATAATTAAATGAGTGATCAGGGCCCCTGGCGGAGGCCTTGGCAGGAGGGTTTCATTACAGGAAGGACTGCAGGTCCAGGACTTCCAGGCCTAGGGGGGCGTGTCCCTGTGACAGTGATAATGCGAGCAGCAGTGATCACGCCAGCCTGTGGGGTGTTTCCTGCAGCCAGGCCCCAGGTGAACAAGGCCGTGTGTGCCTCGTTTCTCTTGCGGCCCCGAGAGGCAGGTCCCAGGTCCCAGAGAGGCAAACAGGGGCTCGGAGATGCTTCGGAGTTGCTCCCCTCACCCCTTCAGCAACGTCGGGGTGAGAGGGTGCAGAGTCGCCTCTGCGTTCTCTTCTAGAAAGTGCGAATAACCTGACCTCATCGAGTTGTTGTGAAATTGAGTGGGCACGCAGGGAGGATGCAGAAGATGCCCCTTCTCTTCCTTCCTTTTTACCAGAATGAAGCAGGGCCAGGCTCTGCCTTTCGGGAGTGCGTCCCAGGAACGCCCTGTTCCTCACCCACCACCTCTTTCTGTGTGTGTCAGGCCTGCAGGCGGCATGCAGAGAGTGAGGGGAGGCTTCGGAGGAGGCTGCAGTGGGGCAATTTCTGCCAGGGAGGAGATGGTGAGAGTCTGGTCTGGGCAGAAGCAGCAGCCAGATCCAAGGTCTGATGCTGGAGAGACAGTCTAGAGAGCATTGCAGGGACTGATTAGACGGTGGAGCTTGAATTTCAGCTCTTTCATTTCTTTGCTGTGTGACTTCTGGCGGGTCACTCGACCTCTCTGGCCTCAGTCTCTCACCCGTAGAATGGGCGTGTGAGGAAAAAAACCTTGCCCAGAGGGCCAGAGAGAACAGTGCCCTGCTGTTTAGCGTTATGTGCCACATAAGATAATTCTTAATAGATGCTATCTTTTTTTCACTTCCTCCAGGAAGCCCACCCTGACCTCCTCTGGCTCTTGAGGCCACCTGGACTTCCTCTATGGAAGAATGTTGCCTCTTTCACATGCTAATCTCCCATCCCAAGCTGGACCCTCTGACTGGGACCCCAAAGAGGGCTGTATCTCCAGAGGCCGGCAAGAACCCAGCAGAGGGCAGCCGTGGGGGCCAGGTGCCGGGTGAGTGATGTCACTGAGCACCTGTCGTGTGCTGGACTCTTCACACACAAGTCGGTGTTTAACATCTTTCTTCTGGAATGCTGGCTTTGCCAAGACTGGACCATAGTGAGCACTCCAGAATTACGTGATGGAAGTGCTGAGATGAACTGGCCCTCAGAGGAAAGAAGGCTTTCTGAGGATGGGGCTTAGCAGACTGAGCTCATGAGACAATAAAAATAAGAAGAAAATAATAATTGTCACTATTCTTTATGATCTGGGATCATTATTTATTACGATCCCGGATCGTAATAAATGGCTCATCTTCCCAGGGGGTTAGTACTGCTCTTGTGCCCATCTCACAGATGGGGGAACTGAGGCACAGAGAGGTGAGAGTGGAAACCCCAAGTCACACAGTCAGTGAGTGGCAGGGCCAGGATTAGACCAACGCTGTTTGACTGAGGAGCCTGTCCTGAGCCTATTACAACACACCTTCCCCTACTAAAAAGAGAAGCGCTGACTGCTGTACCCATTTTGCAGATGAGGAAACAGAGGTTCTGAGAGGGGAAAGGGCTGGCTTGTGTCTGGAAGCAGAGATGGTGGCTCAGCTGGAGATGTCCAAGGGAGGGCCCCGTCCTCCCGGGTTAGTGCTCTCAAGGAGGCGAGCTGTCCCCTGCCTGCCGCGTATCTGGCCGATACCCCAGCCTCTGTTTACCCAGCCCAGCGCCCAAGAGCTGCCTCTTCCGCCTGCCCCGGAGTCTCAGGTGCCTTCACAATAGGATTCTCTGTCTGTGCAGCTGGTTTTCATTCAAGCCCTTTGTGCTGAAAATAAAAAAATGAAAAGAAAACTTGGCTCCTCCCCGCTGCTCTGCTTCCCAGGGAGAGAGGATCTCAGCCTTTTCTTTCCTGCATTCTGGGGCCCAGAGATGTCCATCATCTGCCCAAGATCACACAGCAGGGTTGGAACCAGGACCTGGCCGTGGGCTCCTCATCCAGTGCTCTGCTCACGGTCTCCACCCTCCGGCTTCAGGGCCGGTCACCCCTCCTGGCCCCTGCGTCTGCTTCTTCCTGACTCCGTCTTCCAGGCCTGCGGGGAGCAGAGGAAGTGGGACTGATGCTCCCCGAGGCTCACGATGTGCTGGGCACCCTGCCACCCACAGATCACAGGCTGCTCACTGCAGTGCAGTGAGGTCTTGCCTCCCCTCTGAACAGAGGAGGAAACCGAGGCTGCGAGAGGGGAGGGCCCGAGGTCCCGCAGCTGGGGAGTGACAGAGCTGGGATTTGAACTCGTGCTCCCACGTCTGAGTCGCTGCCACATCTGGCGCCTCATCTGGGTCCTGGATGGAGGCCCCGGCCCCGGGGGTGATGGGGGATCCTGGAGGGAAGTGGGAGCCTGGGCAGGCCCAGGGCCCCGGACCGAGTCAGATGGGAACAATGGGTCCTCAGAGGTGTGGGTGGCCCTGGGTCGGGTGGGAGCTGGAGCCGGGGGCCATGGGGAGAGGTGGTGGGTGGGCCCTGGAGACTCAGCACCTCCCGTCCCTTCCTCCAGCTTCTGTTCAGGACGGGGGTCACTCTGGGCATCTCGGCGCCCACAGCCAGACAGGCCCAGGGCTCCAACAGGAGGCAGGAAATGAGAGGCCGGGAGGGCCCATGCCATGGGATGGATGGTGACCACACACTCGTGTTGACGGAGCACTAACTGCAGGCCAGGCACTGGGCCGAGGGCCGTCCTGGGGCTCCCAACCAGCCAGGGGGCTGTGGCGGTGATTCACGCCCATTCACGCGTGTGGAAACAGAGGCCCAGAGCGGCCCTCAACGCCTGCTTAGGGCCACACAGAGACCAAGAAAGCGGGGCCCTCGGGAGTGAGCTGCCTGTCCCAGGAGGCATGCAAGCAGGGGTGAAGGGAACTCAGTGGGGGTCAGTGAGGACTTGGAGGGGAGTTAGAGAGTTAGGGTGCTTCACTGAACGTGGGGCCAGGGAAGCTCTAAGTTGGGGAGTGAATGAAGCCTCTTGAGCTGTTTGTTGTGGGGATGAAGCACATTACCGGGTGCTCTGGATTGGAAACGTGCCTGGTATGGAGTAGGTGCTCAGTGGATGGGCGGGTCCTTCATAGACCACCTGCTGCTTGCAGAAACAGCTGCTCACACTTACGGAGCCCGCCACGGGCCAGGCCCTGTGCCTTGATGTTGTTGAGTGCTCCCTGTATCTCAGCCACTGTGCTGAGTGCTCATGGATTCTTGAGACTCATGACACCTCAGATGGACACCTGCTGTCCTTGTTTTTTTTTTTATATTTATCTATGTGGCTGGGTCGGGTCTTAGTTGTGGTACGCAGGATCTTTGCTGCATCATGTGGGATCCTTTGTTCTCCGATCTAATCCCACATCCAATCCATGTAGGCTCTCTAGTTACGGCTCGCGGGCTCCAAACCGTGGGGGTTCAGTAGTTGCGACATGCGGGCTTACTTGCCTCATGTGTGGGATCTTAGTTCCCCGATCAGGGATGGAACCTGCATCTCCTGTGTGGCAAAGTGGATTCTTAACCACTGGCTGCTTTTATCCCTATTGGCGGATGAGGACATGGGAGGCAGTCAGCATGGTGGGGTGCATGAGCTAGTGTTTCTCTGCTGTGTGGCCGTGGGCAGCTGCTAAATTCCCTGGGCCTCAATCTCCCCCATCTGTACCATTATATATATCTACCCATGTCATCCTGGACCTCTAGAATGAAGTTGTAAGTGTCATTCTAGGTGAGGGTTTAAGTGTCTGTGAGGCTGGCTTTTTTCTCTCCCAGGGACTGGAGAAAAATGTTGCCCTAAATGAAATCCTCTAAAAGACTCTTTTAAGGCCTTCTTACACCTCCTCTCTATTTTCTGCCATCTCAGGGTTCCTTCTCATTTTCCTCTTATACTGATGAGAAATTCCATGCCTGGAAGAGTAAAGAAACTTAACTAAACCCTTTAACAAGAGTCTGGGCTCTAGGTTAATTTCTCTTCCCTTCTTTTTTCCCTCATGGGCCCTTGTGGCTGCTGTGGCACCAGACATCACAACCCACATGACCACATCCTAAACAGGAAGGGAAGGGAGGTGGGCAGGAAAGAGATCTTTCTCATCTAGAATGTCACTCTTTTATCAAACAGGAAAATATTGTCTAAATATCCCAGTAGACTTCTCCTAGTGTCCCAGGTAACTGTGGAGTCACATGTTTACCTTTAAGCTGGAAAAGAATTCCTGTGGCTGACTTTAGACAAATCAGGACACAGTCTCTCCATCTGCCCCAGGGAAGTCTGGGCTCTGAAGGTGATGGGGGCTCATCTGGGCCGGCCGCCAGTTCCAGTCTCACCGATATCCCCCATCCAGGCTGCATAGGTGGGCTGGGTTTGCCAGGACGTCACTCACTTGTCCCCTGTGTCACTCCTCGCCCCTTGGCACCATCTTCCCAGGGCTGCAGAGGCTGGTCTCTCTGGTTCTCCTCTGTCCTCCCTGCCTGTTCTTTCTCAGGCCCCACAAATGGCCTTTGACGTGGAGTGGAACCCTCTGCTGCCTTCACCTGGCCCCATGCCTGGTGAGCTCAGCCGCACAGGGCCCCTCGTCCTTGACCAGGTCTCCCCAGTCCCTGTCTGGGCGTCCATCGGTGGCTCGGGACACTCGGTCTGCCTGAGACCAGCTTCTTCCTCCTCCCGGGACTCTGTCTTGCTCAGTTTCCCAGATCAGAGACATGGATGTCATTTAACTCCCTGCGTCTTCCCCGGCTCAAAAAACGGCACTGCCCCCAACCCAGGAGGGGATCAGCTCTCAGACCCTGGAGTCACTCTCAGCTCGCTCTCACCCCACATCCACTCCACTGGAAAGCCTGCCAGCTCTGCTCCTGACTGTCCAGACGCGGGCCGTCTCTCCCCTTCTCTGCCAGCACCTGGCCCCGCCTCATCCCCTTCTCCCTGCTGCCACCTTCCAGAAGGACCCTGTTAGACCTCAGTCAGCTCACCGCTGCCCGGCTGTTTGACAGCCCTCCCAGGCCCCCGCCTCCCTCCCCGCCCCGCAGACCCTGCCTCCCATCGCCCCTCTCTGGGCACCTCCTTACCCACACCACGCTTTCCTCACTCTGCCCCCACCTTTGCCCTTGCTGCGGTTCACTCTGGAACACTGGAACACTGTCCTTCTGGACCTTTCTGTGACCTGCTCCCCTCCTCACTCAGGCCTGTGCTCCTGCGAGGGTCCTCCCAGTTCACCCGCCACGGCAGCCCCCCATCCTCCTCTGTCCCTGACTCTGATTCATTTTTCTGGTGAGCTTGCCAGCCTCTCTCTCTCAGTTTAGCTGGTCATTTGCTCAGTGTTTTCTGCCCCCCCGAACTCACTCTGAAGGTGAGCTCTAGCAAGTGGGAATGGTTTCTTACTCACATAGGGCCTGGCACATAGTAGGTGCACAAAACAATGTGGGTTTTTTTAAAATTTTGTTTTAATTTTATTACTATTAAAAAAAAAATTAACCATAGCATGTGGCAAGTGAGCTCTTAGTTCCCTGACCAGGGATCGAAGCCGCGGCCCCTGGTTGGCAGTGCGGAGTCTTAACCACCAGACCACCAGGGAAGTCCCCAAATCTGTGTTTGGCAACAGTCTTGGCAGCTGTCTCAGTGATGCAGCAGTGGGGTCCCTGGGTGCCGAGGTAACCCCTGGCTGAGAGCTGATGGGTCCCTCTCAACCCGGGGCACTGCCTGGACCTGTCAGGGTTGGGGGGCAGTGAAGGGGGGCCCAGGAGGCGGGGTGAGCAGCCTGAGCCTCCCTCCTGCCTGAAGCAAAGGGCAACAGAGCCCAGAACTTCATGGCAGCCTGGGCCATGGCACTCTGCAGGAATGGAATTTAGGAATGTTCACATCACCCTCAGTGCTCCCTTTGGGAACATCTGGTCCGATGGTTTCCTTTCCTTTTCCTTTTTTTTCTGAGCCATGGTACCCACTGTTTGAAAGAGGATCCCATGGCGGCGGCCCGCATCGCCCAGGGGCAGGCTCAAGCTCTGGCCCGTAAGGTGGAAACCGGCCATGGCCAAGTTCCCCTCGGGGATTCCACAGGAAAGCCACGACCCTCCCCGACCGAGGCGGATGTGCGCCCTCGGCAAGCTCAGCCCGCCATCTCCCCGGCACTGGGTCCCACCCGGGGAGGCCGGGCGGGGGCCTGGGGGCTGCGGTGGGGGAGCAGGGCCGTGTCTGCGCAGACTCAGACCCTGGGGCACTGCTGGCCCACGTCTTCCCCTCCCAGCACGTCTATCAGATGATCGGTTCTTCTCGCTCTGAGACTTGAGTTTTTGCTGAGCATGTATGGTTGAATTCCTGTTAAAGTGCCTAAGTTGGGACTGCCCTGAATAGAACATGAGTAAAAGGGAGAGGTCTGTTCTGCTTGAAGTCAGGGATGGGAGACCTCCCAGCCTTGACCTCTGTTCGAGGGCGGCCCCAAGGCTCGGCCCAAGAATATCAGGCTCGGGGGAAGCCAGTCTGAAAGCCCACGACTGAGGTCCCTCCCTTTGGTTTCTGTCCAGGAAAGGAAGTTTCTCTCTGCTGAGAGCTGAGTGAGGGGACAGGTGGGGGTGGGGGCTGAAGCAGCCTTCCTGGGAGAGGGGCTCTGGGCAGGGCAGTGGTGGGGCTGGGCCCGCGGCCAGGGCGGGAGGCAGGAGAGGGCATCTGGAGGGCACGCGTGTCTGTTGCTCCATTCTTTCTGCATTTGCCATTTATTTATTCATCCATTCAACAAATATAAACACCTACTCTGTGCCAGGCATCAGGGAGACAGTGACCATTGCCCACAGGGAGCTCACAGCCCAGTATGGGAGCTGGACGTTAATCAAATCACCCTCGGAAATGCCCGTTTATGACTGACAAGCCTGATGTGATTTGAGGGCCTGTAATGGGGCTTCCCTGGTAGCTCAGCTGGTAAAGAAGCCACCTGCAATGCAGGAGAGCCCAGTTCGATCCCTGGGCCGGGAAGATGCCCTGGAGAAGGGATAGGCTAGCCATTCCATTATTCTGGGGCTTCCCTGGTGGCTCAGATGGTAAAGAATCTGCCTGCAATGCGGGAGACCTGGGTTGGGAAGATCCCCTGGAGGAGGGCATGGCAACCCACCCCAGTCTTCTTTCCTGGAGAATCCCCATGGACAGAGGAGCCTGGTGGGCTACAGTCCATGGGGTCACAAAGAGTCACTCATGACTGAGCAGCTAAGCACACGATGGGGCAGGAGGGTTGACGTGAGTGGGGAGGTCGGGAGCCCAGACGAGAACTGACCTAAGAGCTGGAGCGTGAGCAGGGCCCAAGGACCTGAGGAAGGGAGGAACGTATGTTTCAGCAATGGGCCCAGCATGTGCAAAGGCCCTGTGGTGCGGCAGAGCAGGGTGAATAACGGAGTCTAAAGAGACCATGCAGGGGCTTGCCTGGTGATCCAGTGGTTAAGAATCCGCCTTCCAATGAGGGGCACGTGGGTTTGATCCCTGGTCGGGCACTAGGATCCCGCCTGGCGCAGGGTCTACGCCCCCAGCTGCTGAGCCTGCCTGCTGCCACCAGAGAGAAATCCTCGAGAGGCTCACCTGCCGCAGCGAGGAGCCCACGAGCCGCAAGACGGGAAGGAGCCGAACACATAAATGTGAAGAGCAAGCACAACATAAAATGAAAGCCCATGAAGCTGGAGCTGTGAGGTGAACGGGGAGGGAGGAGTAGGGAAGGCTGAGAGCTGGACGGGGCAGGTTCCATGGGGCCAGCAGCCCGCTCTTACACTGGAGGCGGTGCAGGGGCTGCCCTTAGGGTAAGAGGGGGACGGGGTCCAGAGGCCCCTCTGCCCACCTCTGCCCTCCCGCTGGACCGCCTGTCACAGCCTGGCCCGGCATCTTCCACGACTTTTCTTGAATCCACACACAGGCCAGCTCCTGGAGGTGTCCGGGGTTGAGCCCACTTGCCAGATGAGGAAACTGAGTCTCATGGCCCCACCCACTTCCTCCTGCCCAGAGAAAAGAGGAACAGGGAACAGACACCCTCATGGTCAGCTGGAAAGAGTCTGAGCTGGGAATGGAGAGGGTGGGGCCCTCGGAGGTCCGCGCCCGGGATGGGCAGGGGCCCTGCTTCCGTTTAACCACAGCCGTGTGACATGCCTCAAAACGGAAGCAGAGGCCACCTCTCTGCACCCCCTGTACCCGAGGGATGGGGCTACGGATGTCCTGAGGGAGGGCAGGAGCCTGGGTGAGGTCTCTGTCTCCCGGCCGCCGGGCTGCAAGACTGAGTTCTGGCAGAACTTTGGGGTCAACTACATCCAGCCGGGTGACCTCAATCAAAGCTTGTCCTCTTGGCTTCCTCCTCTGTAAATAGACTCATCTCTCCCCAGATGGTTCTCAGGTTCAGTACACCTTGGGGACTTGCAGAATGGCCGGCCAACAGTTGTTAGTTAGACGAGCTAGCGATGTTTTTCTATCTGAAGAAAGTAGCCAGTTAGGCAAAGAACCCATGTATTTGACCTTCCACGATATTTCTTGAGCACTGGGATCCAGGCATTGTCCTGGGTGCTGTGGAGATAGCATCGAACAGACCAGACACGAAAGCGCGCAGATGCCCCACCGTGCCTGCTCTGTGGCAGACTCACTAACCCATCACCTTCTCACTGAAGTCAGCATTTTACCCAGCCCTGTACACCCTCTGGTGGATGGCACTTAAGGGACCACCTTGTCATTCCCAGGGAGGGACAGTGAATGGGGGCTCGGAAGATCCCAGTGAGAACTCCCCTAGGCGATTTATGCTATTTCTTCTCAATTTCAACAAGTTTCTCTTAAACACCTACTGTGTGCTGGGTGCTGGGGACACAGCGACCAGGGTGGGCACAATGCCTGCCCGCTGGCATTCTGGCGAGGGAGACAGACAAACAAGTAATCCAATAAGGAGACAGTTTCGGGGCTTCCCGGGTGGCTCAGTGGTAAAAAATTTGCCTGCCAATGCAGAAGATGCAGGAGCTGTGGGTTTAGTCCCTGGGTCAGGAAAATCCCCTGGAGGAGGAAATGGCAACCCGCTCCAGTATTCTTGCCTGGAAAATTCCATGGATGGAGGAGCCCGGTGGGCTACGCTCCATAGGATCACAAAGAGTCAGACACGATTGAGCGCACAGCCTTCCAGGCCTGGCATGGGGTGCTGCAATGACATGACCGGAGGAGCACGGTGCAGGGTGTCAGGGGAGATGTCAAGGGTGGCCTGGGGAGGTGGGGGCGGAGCTCCGGGAGAAGGTGGCACTTCTGGAGACCTGATTCATGAGATGCAACCACCAAGGGGAAATATGGAGGAACAGTGTTACAGGTGGAGGGACCGGAGGGAGCTAAGGCCTGAAGTGGAATCGGCTTGGCTTCCTTAAGGTGTAGCAAGTTTTCCTGGGGGTTCCTGGGCGGCGTCAGTGATGGGGAAAGAAGCAGGAGATGGTGTTGAAAAGGGGGAGGGGCCAGGCACCCGGGGCTTGGAGGCCAGGATCTGGCATCTGGATTTTATCCTAAATGTGAAGGGCAGTCACTGGGGGGTTGAAGCAGGGGCGTGGCTTGCTCGGGGTTATATTTCTGATCCCTCTAGCTGCCGTGTGGAAAGGTTGTGTAGGGGACAAAGGTGAAGCAGGGAGACCAGGTTGGAAACAACTGCAGATGTCCAGGTGAGTGTTGATGGTGGCTTGGACCAGCGTGATGGCAGTGAACACAGGGCTAGATGGCCAGGGCTGGCTGGAGGCCCAGGGCTCTGCATTCGGTTTCATTTTTCCTCCTTACAGGATCCACCCTAGGGCTGTGGGTCACTGGACTTTCCCGAGCATGGTTGAGAGTCCACAGCATGCTGGTGATCTGGCCTTCTCTTCCTCCTGGCCCCCTCCTTGCCCAGCCCTGGACCCCAAACCCTCCTCTCCAAGGGCAAGCCCAGCCCCAGTAACTATGCAAACGTCTCCCTCAAAGCCCAGACTTTGCCGGTGGTCCCCTCAATATGCTGCTCCAGGAAGAGCCCTAAGAGTCTGGGCTGATAGGTGTAGATATATTCCAGGGTCCCTGATTGCAGAGAAATTCCCAAAGACAGCTTGCCAGAGGGCAGCTTCTTTCTTGAGAAAGTCTTCCTCTGATCCAGGCTGTTGCTGAGTTGGGGGAGCAGACTTTCTCTCCCTACTTACTGAGGCCTCAGGGGCTTGGACTGGCAGTGTCTGAAGAGCTGTACTGAGGCTGCAACAGGGCTCCTAGGAGGGAGAATCATAATTGATTAGTAATGCCTATTGGTGCTGGAAAAGACTCTTGAGAGTCCCCTGGACAGCATGCAGATCAAACCAGTCAATCCCAAAGGAGATCTACCCTGGATGTTCATTGGAAGGACTGATGTTGAAGCTGAAGCTCTAATACTTTGGCCACCTGATGTGAAGAGCCAACTCACTAGAAAAGACCCTGATGCTGGGAAAGATTGAGGGCAGGAGGAGAAGGGGGAGACAGAGGACAAGATGGCTAGATGGCATCACTGACTCAATGGACTTGAGTTTGAGCAAACTCCAGGAGATGGTGATGGACAGGGAGGCCTGGCGTGCTGCAGTTCATGGGGTGGCAAAGAGTCAGACTGGACTGAGCCACTGAATAACAACCACAGTGGGTCCAGGACGGAGTCCAGGGGTCTTGTTGGCCTCATCTTTGAGTCACCAGCGTGCAGTAGGTCTTCAGGCTTACCCTCTCCCATCATGCCCCTAAATATCTAAGTATACTGATGCTGTTCAAAAAAAACCCCCGTGGACTTGCTTTCCTCATCTGCGAAATGCGGATGATGACGACAATACCTTAAAGAGGTGGGAGGCTTAGAGGAGAAGCGTCTCCGCTCCCCAGCAATGACGGGAAACAGAGGTGCTGAGCGCTGCCTTGTCCAAAGTCACACAGCTGGGAGATGGCCGGGCTGAGATTTGAACTCAGGGCCCCTGAGTCAGGGAGGGCAGGCGGAACGGTTGGGCCGGGGAGGGGGAAGATGCTGCCTGGATCTCCCTGTGACCCTGGGCCTCACTTCCCCTTTCTGCCCAGTGTGCTCAGCACACAGGAAGCCTGGCGGGGGCCTCCCCTTGCCCATCCCGTCTGCAGCCGGGTGGACACGGGGTCCTGGCGTCACCGGCCGCCCCCCCCCCCCGGGCCTCCCACTTCCTGTCTTGTGTAAGACGAGGCGTCCCCGGCGTGGAAGGGGCAGGCGGCTCTGGTGGAGGGGTGGACGGGCGAGGACAGGGCTCTTGGGCAGGGTCAGTGGCCGCGGTTACTGCCGGCCAGCCTGCCTGAGCCCCCACCCCTTCCTCCTCCTCCTCTGTTTCCCCAAAGTTCAGGCAGCCTTGAGCAAGAGGCAGGGGGACTCGGGAGGTCTGACCCAGCCGTATCTCGTCTCAACAGAACAGGTCTGGGTTTGGGTCCTTGGGGAGAGGGTCCCCAACCACCGTGACGACCACAATAATAGTGGCTTCCGTTTACTGAATGCCAGAGACACAGGCCCCCTCTCACTGAAATGCAAATACTTATAGAAGCACCTCCTGTGACTTGTAGGTGCTGTATTAAGCCCTTTATCTCATGTCCCCTTGAATCCCTGCAGAAATCTTGTGAGTTGGCTTTTTTATTTTAACGATCCCCTTCTTCAGATGAGGAAACTGAGGCTCTGAGAGGTGGAAGGACATGCCTGTGGTCATGTAAGTCAGCTGCATCTCACTGAAGGTCACTGTCTGCATCCCGGGGCCAGCCACATTCTAGAAGTCGGGAGACCCATAAAGGAGGGGCATTCAGCCGCTCGCCCCCTGAGCAATCCGGGGCGTGCGGGCAGTCTCTGTTGGCCTCCGTTTTCCCGCTGGTACCAGCTCTGGTCTCTCAGGCTTATGTTTGCGGGTCAGAAGGGCTGGGGCAGGGCCAGAGTGGGCGGCGTGCGGAAGAGGGAGGACCTGAAGACCCCTCTGGGGGGGCACAGCCCTAGGTCCTCACGGTGCCTACCTGGGAGCTCACGCTGTGGTCACTGTCCTCGCTCTTTCTGCCTGAGGGCTTCCTGGGGCTGTGGAGTGCCGGGCAGTAGGGTGAAACCCCCGCCCACAGAGGTGGGAAGGGGTAGGTGAGCACCCGGGTGCATAAATGCGCTTTCTCCCCCAGCTTCCCCGGGGCTGAGCTCACAGAGGTAACCCGCTCACCGCTTCCTTGTCCCACTTCCGCACTACCTACTGATGTTTCTAGGGTCATCTTCCCAAATACACAGTTTGCACCCAAATCTTTGTCTTGGGTCCATTTTGCCCACCTAAGCGAGCAGGTGTCGCACTCTGAGGTTAAGAGATCAGGAATCAAGACCTGAGTTTGAATCCTGGCACTTCTGACCTTGCCTGTGACCTTGGGAACCACCCTCCTCTCTCAGAACCTCAGTTCCTCCATCAGGGAAATGGGAACTTAGTACCGGAGACGAGCGATGACAAGATGGAGCGTGAGGTGCTGCGGGCCAGAGCCAAGTCCCCAGCCGCAGGGCCCATAGGTGATGCTGGGCGTCGTCTCTGAAGGTTTCTGGGTTGGGACGAGCAGGAGCCGGGCAGTGGTGGAGGCAGGGAGAGAGGGGAAGGGGAGCAGGCTAGACAGAGGTGCGGGGGAAGAGCTGGCCCTGTCCTCAGCCCTGTTTGACTGGCAGGGGAGGCGGGTGGAGGGGACCATGAGGATGGAGACAGCCTGCTCCATCCCATCTCTGCTGCCTCCTGGGATTCCAGGGAGCCCAGTGGGATTCCTGGGCACAGCAAAGAATAGTGAATTCACTTATTGTGGGGTGAGAGGTTGGGTGGGTAAAGGGTGCTGTATGTGCAGGGGTCTCACCAGGGACAGCATCTCATCTCTGGGGTCTCAGATTCCAGGGCTACCTGTCCATGGGGTCTCTTCACTGATTCTGTGCTTGAGGCAGGGTTGTGGTGGACCGTGCTCCGTGGCTAAGTCGTGTCCAACTCTGCAACCCCATGGACTGTAGCCCTCCAGGCTCCTCTGGCCATGGGATTTCCCAGGCACAAATACTGGAGTGGGTTGCCATTTCCTCCTCCAGGGGATCTTCCCAACCCAGGGATCAAACCTGTGTCTCGTGCATTGGCAGGCAGATTCTTTACCATGAGCCTCCTGGGAAGCCCTAGGTACCCCCTTTTACTCTGGGTGGGTCCTCATGCCCAGAAGGGCCCCCAACCTCTAGCAGAGACTTGGGGTCTTCCCCACTGCGGTGACGGCACCCCAGCACCTGGCTGCCTGGGCTCCAGGCCTGAGTTTCACCCTGGCTAGTCCACCAGCGAGCTCGTCCAAAGGCCCGAGGGTCCGTCTCCACCGCCCACCTGGTCCAGCGCCGCCTTCTCCCGCTGGGACTTCTGCAGCTGCCTCCTCGTGGGTCCTCCTGCCTCGACTCTGGCCTCCTGAGCCAGAGGGATCCCCTTAGAACCCAAGACAGGTCCTGGCCCTCCTCTGCTCAGAACACTCCATGGCTCCCACTGCTCTCAGAGCAGATGCCAAAGTCCTTACAGCCACCGTCAAGGCTCGGGGTGGGGGGGAGTGTCACCCCACCCCATCACCTCCTAGTCCCCTCTAACGTCCCTCCCTTCTGCCACCCCAGCCCAGCTGCTCTGCCCCATTTTCTGCTCAACTGTAGCCACGCTGACCTCCTCCTTGTGCCACAAACACACAATCATGCTGCGGCCTCAGGGCCTTTGCCCTTGCTGTTTCCTCTGGAATAGAGAACTCTCTTCCCTCAGTTCTCTGCAGGCCTCAGCTCAGAGGGGCCCTCCTGGGCCAGCCCCTCACTTCCACCACCTCAGGCTCTTTTATTTTCTTCCTAGGACTTAGAGCTTATCCTTATTTGTCTATAACGTTTGTCTGTCTTCTTCCGCTGGAACGTCACCATCGTCAAGGTGACGTCAAGGGGGTAGTGTTGTCTATGGCTCCTTGCTGTACCTCCAGCCCCCAGCACAGCGCCTGTGCGGAGCGGGTGCCCAGGAAACCCTTGTGAACGAATGAATGACTAGTTCCTTGACACAGCAAGGGGCTAAGGCCCAGAGAAAGCCCCATGGGGCTCAAAGTCCCACGCTGCTTCTCTGGACTCACCCTCATCTCTGCAGCACTTCGTGGCCAGCAGAGCCACAGAGAAGGAAGGCCAAATTCTGGGTCCTGGGTGCCCGTCTCAGCTCCTGCTTGTCTTGTTTCATCCTGCGGGACTGTGGGCAACTTCACTTCCTCATCTGACAGTCGGATCATGCGAAGGTCCCAGCGGCACAGGGGTGAGGTGCCGGCGGGCCGGGACGGAGCGTGGTGAGGGTTCAGTATGTAATAGGTGCTCAGCAAACAGGAGTGGGGCTGGCTGAGGGGGAGGCTCCGGCCTGCAGTCCCCGCCCCTCTGCTCCGGGCCCTGTGATTACCACGCACCCCACTCGGGGGGCTTGAGAGTCTCCACGTGTGGGCAGGCCTGTGGCCAGGGTGCCCGCCTAGCCTCCCAGCAGGTCCCACGGGCACTGTCCGGCCCAGGCCTCGTGGCGGACATTCCAGGCACATTGCCCAGCTCTTCGGCTGCCACACACAGGTCAGCACGGGCCGGGGGTGGGGGTCGCAGGCTCCAGGCTGGACAAACCAGCCAGCCTCCCGGGCTGGGCCTCCAGCCTGCCGCCTTCCTGCTAGGCTTCCTGAGGCCCAGAGGGGTCTCCACATCCTGCCTTCTGCCTGCACTCTGCCGTCACCTCTCACCCGCGCGGGTACAGACGTCCCTCCAGAACTGTCTCCACCCTCAGCAGAGGGGTCCTAGGACCCTACGCATCAGCCCACCTTGCTCCCCCGCTGAGTCACATCCCCGGCACTCCGAGGATCGTCGTTTGGCTCACAAGGTCCGGCATCAGACGGACCTCCTCTCCCTCCTGCCCGCTCCTCACTCACCCTTCCAGACACGTTGGCTTCCCTGTGTCTCTGAAATGACCCAAGCTCATGCTGCCCCAAGGCCTTTGCACTGGCTGCTCCCTGGTCTGAAACACTGTTTCCCCAAGTGTCCACAGGCCCCCCTCCACCTCCCCTCCTCACCTAGTATTCCATGTCCCTGTCCCTGCTTCATGTTCCCCTGAGAGGGTGCATCACCTTCTGACTCTTTGAGACACTGTGGACTGTAGCCCGCCAGGCTTCTCTGTCCATGGGATTCCCCAGGCGAGAATACTGGAGAAGGTTGCCATAACCTCCTCCAGGGGATCTTCCCAACCCAGGGATCGAACCCACGTCTCTTACGTCTCCTGCATCGTCAGGCAAGTTCTTTACTTGCATCGTCAGGCAAGTTCTTTACTTGCCACCTATTCTTGCCCAGAGAATCTAAGGACAGAAGTGCCTGGTGGGGTACAGTCCATGGGCTCAAAAAGAGTCCCACGGGGCCTAACGCACCATTGTTCCTGTTGTTGTTCAGTCACCCAGTCATGTCCGACTCTTTTGTGACCCCATGGATTGGATTTTCCAGGCAAGCATACTGGACTGGGTTGCCATTTCCTTCTCCAGGGCATCTTCCCGACCCAGGGATTGAACCCAGGTCTCCTGCCCGTGTCTCCAGAATTGCAGGCAGATTCGCTACCGCTGAGCCAGTGGGGAAGCCCTTCTGACAGACTGTAGACATTAGTCATCCCCAGAGGCAGGGATTTTTATTTCTTTTGTTCTCTGTTGGGTCTCCAGTGCTCGGTACAGTGCTGGGACTTGACAGGTGCTTGACAGTTGAAGAAAGACTGAATGAACAACTCTGTGAGCTGCTGGCAGATAAAGACACTAAGTCACCCCAAACGGTGCAGTGGTAAAGAACGCACCTGCTGATGCAGGAGACAGGAAACCTGGGTTCTAATCTCTGGGTCGGGAAGATGCCCTTGGGGAAGGAAATGGCAACGCACTCCAGTATTCTTGCCTGGAAAATTCCATGGACGTAGAAGCCTATTGGGCTACAGTCTATGGGGCCGCAAAGAGTCAGACACAACCTAGCAGCTAAAACAACAAGAACAAGGACACTAAGGTCCCTCTGGGTAGGTGACCAGCCCAAGGCCACACGGCTAGTCCGAGCTGAAGCCAAGACAGGGGCCCAGGTTCATCAGATCCTGGAGCCAGCCTCTTGGAAACTGCTTCAGGAGGATGACGGATGGGATGGAGGCCCTGGCTGGGGATGCTGTTGATTCTGCCGCCCCGGCAGGCCGGGCACTGCTCAGGCCGGTCCAGGAGTCCCGGCTGGCCCGCCTGCCGGGCATTTCAGGCTCCAACCCAGGTTCTGAGCTTTCTATTTTGAGCCTCCTAGTCCCGAGGACTGTGTGTTCCCAGCAGGCGGCGCGGGCCAGAGGCTGAGCCTGGGTGTGGCCGTCACCCTATCTGGGGCCTGGTGGTGGCGAGAGCTGGAGCTGGATCTGGAGCACTGCCAGGGAGCCCGGGGACCCGGATTCCTAGGGGCTTAACCTATTGGCTGCTGAGGCCTCTGACGCAAGTCTTGTTCTCCGCCTGGCTGTCCCCCAATCAAGCTCCTGCTCTGCTAACTTGCAGAGCAAGTACCGACTGGTATCGACTCATCCCACCTTGGATTAAACCCCTCCAACTGGCCCCAGGACTTCAGGGCCTGTTTGAATGGTTCTGCCCCTTTACAGCTGTGGGACCCTGGACAGGTCACTCATCCTCTCTGAGCCCATTTCCTTATCTGAGAACTGGGGACTATAAGAGTACCTATCTCTTGGGCTTGCTGAGGAGATTCAGTGGGATTAAAGTTAATTGAAGTGCCTTGCACTCAGGAAAGTACTCAATAATTAGCCACCCACCCCGTTCCCCCCCCCCCGCCCCCCGCAATGTCCTTGAGTTATTGAGGTATGCCCTCCTTACCACCTGGTACTTTTGTGGTCCTTAGCATGTAGGTTTCTCAGCTGCCTTCCCACCTAGGATATCAGCCCCTCCAGGGCAGGGAATTTTATTGGCCTTCTTCACTACTTCATCCCTTGTAGTCCAGCAGAGGATCTGGCACACAGCAGGTGCTCAATAAATGTTGAAAGAATAAGTAAATAGTGACCCCTTGGGGAATATAAGCCCTGAGCTCTGAAAGTGTCCTTAGCCCCCTTCCCTAGCCCAGGGCGGGAGTGGGGTGCCTAGGGTCCTTGGGTGCATGTAGGTACCAGTCAACCATGACCATACGCTCCATCTGGAGCAGCAGCCAGCGAAGCGGTCCAGGTCAGCATCATTCATTTCACAGATGGAGGGAACGAGGGTCAGAGAGGGGGAGCCCCTTGTCTAATGTCACACAGTGGTCACTCTCTGAGCCAGGATTCCAACCCAGGACTGTGTGGGGCATGGATCGTATTTTCCATGGAAAGAGTCGGTGATGGAGAGCATGGCGGGGCTGGGAGGGGGCCCCAGGGCGGGAAGGAGGGATGGGAGGTGTCACCCCCCTTGAGTTCCACCTCTCTCACGCCTCCGTTTCTCTTTCCGTCTCCCTGGACCCCCGTCTCGGTCTTTGACCGTTTGTCTCTGTGTCTCCCTCCCTGCTCAGGAGGAGTACGGGTGCAGACCGCTGGCTGTGGGGAGGAGAGAACTGAGAAGCTAGAGCCAGAGCCCGCTGCAGACCCAGCGTGGGCCCCAGGGTCTTGGTCTCAGCCTCCAGATCTCAGAGTAGAGAAAGCCCCAGGCTCAGTTTCGGAAGATCCGGGTTGGAATCCCAACTTCGTCCTGTCCCCACTCTGTGGCCTTGTTCACTTAGCCTTGCTTTTTGTAAAATGGGACTACTGAACCCCTATCTCATCAGGGTTTTGGTGATTATTATTGTCACCATTCCTACCTTTCTGAAGCCTCAAGTAACAAGGGATTTCTGGCCATGACCCATGTGGGATCTTCGCTACCCAACAAGGGACTGGACTCACACCCTCTGCGTTGGAAGGCAAAGTCCTACCCACTGGACCATCAGAGAGTGTTAGCCACTCAGGTTGCCCAGCTCTTTTCGACACCATGGACTGCACCTCCTCTGTCCGTGGGGTTCTCCAGGCAAGAACACTGGAGAGGGTAGCCATGCCCTTCTCCAGGGGATCTTCCCGACCCAGGGATCAGACCTGGGTCTTCTGCATTTTAGGCAGATTCTTTACCATCTGAGCCACCAGGGCAGTCCCTGTAATTATTTCTTCTTAAGAAGCGAAGAAAGTGAAACCCAGACTCATTTCACTCATTCATCAAATATTATCGAGTGCCTACTCGGTGCCAGGTGTTCCGGCTTGCATTCTTTATCCCAAGGGTTGGCAAACCATGGTCCGTGGGCTAAATCTGGCCTATAGCTTGGTTTTGTAAATAAAGTTTTATTGGCCCACAGCATGCCCATTCATTTACTATCATCTATAAAGCCTGCACCCTACAACCACACGTTGAGGAGTTGTGAGAGAGACCATGTGAGCCCCAAATGGGAAAATATTTATTATCTGGTTTTTTACAGAATAAGTTTTCCAAGCCCTAGATTAACCCATCACAGCCCTGGGAGGAAAAAGGGGATCGCAACTTTGATTTTACGTATTAGAAACTTGGTCCAGTGGCTCTCACAAGGTTGGACCTCAGCAAACACCATCTGGGTCTTACTCTTCTTCTCCTGACCTTTAGGGGATGTTGAGAGGACAAATCGAACCCCACAGTGCAAATACTGATTCACACACACACTGTATACAAATAACAAGCATGGTCCCACACACAAAAGGACAAACCAGAGTGGACCACCCCAAAATGACTCACAGCAAAACACCCCTGCCTCAGCCTTTTCCCGGCTCCATCTGGCGGGTTGCTATGGCTGCAGTGAATGGTGAGCATGAGGCATCTGGCGAAGAGCGCTTGTGGGCTCCATAGGAGTGGTGGGGGTCTCACTGACGCCGAAGCCTGCCCTAAAGTCTTAGAGTCTCTCGCCTGGCTTGAGGCTTCGGTCTGGTCCTCGACTGTAGCTCCCTCATCTCCTCCAAGCTGCTTTCCCAGTCTCCCTCCTGCTAGCCTTGGGTAGCTCTAGGTTTGCCCTCCACCTGTTCCCAGGGGACCTAGAGTCATCAAGAGGCCACCTTCCCACTGCCTGGAGGATGTTCCTCAGGAACCTCCAATTTCCCCAGGCCCAGGGCCAGTGTCACGGTCAGACGCTGCTGAGAATGGCGGTAACTCCCCTGGTGACCTTGATGGCTGCTTGCTGTACCCTCGACTAAAGCAGCCTTCTAGGATGAACTAATCCAGTAATTTATTTTCTCAGTGCTAGGTGACACCTCAGGCAAAATTCCTTCACCCTCAGCTCTGCGAGCAGGCTGTGGTGGTACCCACCCCGTCAGAAGTTGTGAGAATGAAATGGGGAATGAAATGGGTCAGTGGGAGACGTTTCTGGCATGGCCCCGACCGTGGTGGGCACCCAGGACACGTGCTCTGGGATTTATTCGAGGGTCCCCTGGATGCTTCGCAAAGGCCCGCTAAGGTCTGGGGCAAGGGGAAGAGGGGCACAGAGGTGCCAGAGTCACAGCTCTTGTCCTCACCTAAACGCTAGTGATTTCCAATCGCATCTCTCCAGCCCGGACAGTTGCCTGGACACAAGCGTCCACTCACCCCTCCCAGTTGTCACTGGGGTGACTGACAGGAGCCCCAGACTCAGCCAAGCTCTGTGAGTGGGCCAGTCTCCTGATCTACCTCCAACTGCCCCATCTCAGCAAGCTACTCCTCCATTCTCCAGGTGCTCCCCAAACCCAGGAGCTGTCCTCTATGCCTTGTTCTCACCCTGGCACCTGACGGCCCGCCGCGTCCTGCCAGCTCCACCTTTGCATCCAGAACCAGCCTGCCTCTCCCCAGGTCCACTGCTCCCGCCGTGGTCCGTGCCACCAGCATCACCCCGCTGGGGACCTCACGCTCTGCCGTCTGACCTCTGCACACAGCCAGACAGAAGCCCTTAGGACTTGAGGCAGAGCCGGTCCTCCCCTCCTTAGAGACCTCTCAAGGCTCCCACCTCGCTCAGAGTTAAAGTCAAAGTCCTCCCCAGGGCGCACCAGGCCCTGTGTGACCTCCCGACCCCAGCAAACCCTCTCCCTCTGATGGCCTTGTCGCCTCCACTCTCCCCTTGGCTTATTCCTTTCTGGACAGATGGCTTCCTTGCTGTTCCTCTAACAAACCACGGATTATTCTACCTCCGGGCCTTTGCACATGCTGTTCCTTCTGTCTGGAACCCTCATGGACCATGGATCCCCGTGACTCCCTCCCTCAGCCCCTTCAGGTCACAGCTCAGACGTCACCCCTCCGAGCAGCCTTCTCTGAGTGCCCGCCCTCACCAGCTGAAACACCCTCCACCTCCTAACCTCTCTCTCTGTACTCTGATCCTGCTTTATTTTCCCTTGGGAGAGGAGGAGGAGATGGCACAGGGGAAGGAAGAGAAAGAAACTCCCCAGAACAGGAGTGTTCGGGAGGGCAGCTCCACTTGCGTCTCTCCTGATCGTTGTTATGTTCCCAGCCCCCATCACATGCCAAGGCCCGGAAGCGTGAACAGGGTGAGGGGTGCAGGGTGCTGGCTGAAGGGGAGGCGGGTGAAGACATCAGGGCAGGGCGAGCGGCTCGGGCGACTGAGATCCAGGGTCAAGGAAGAAGCGCTCGGGGCCAGCAGCCAGGCAGCCGGGGTCACCCCAGCTCTGTCCCTCCCTGACTGTGTGACCTCAGGACGCCATGCCTCTCTCTGGACCCGAGAATTCACAACTGCCATCATCATTGCTTCGTTGCTCATTCATGTCTGACTCACTTGTGACCCCATGGACGGGGACCCGCCAGCCTCCTCTGTCCATGGGATTTCCCAGGCAAGAACACCGGAGTGTGTTGCCATTTCCTTCTCTGGGGGGATCTTCCAGACCCAGGGATCAAACCCACATCTCTTGCATTGCAGATGAATTCTTTACCGCTGAGCCACCACGGAAGCTCTACACAGCTGCTACTGGAGACCACCAAAGTGGACCCATTATTTGACAAACGGGGCAACTGAGGCTGCAAAGCTGCTTCTCTGAGCTGGTTCAATTCTCAGGGACAGGGATAAGCCGGGAGCTGCTCGCAGTCACTCCTGGCTTCACCTGAATGAGCTCCTGGGATTCTCGGCCACTGGGTGCCCCTTAGACCCAGGGGCCTGGGAGGCGGGGTGAAGGCAGGCTGGGGCTCCCTGGTCACACGATCGCAGCGTCCGTGGCTGTGACCCAGGCTGGTGACACATGCACTTTGGGGGTCGCCCTCGGGCCCTGCAGCCTGGGGCCCACGCTCCCGCCTCCCCATACAGCCCGCCTTGTGCTCCATCTGCCATTTCCCGACTCTGTGCCTCTGGGCAAGTCACTTCCCGTCTCTGAGCCTCAATTTCCTCTTCCGTAAGAGGAGGTGACAGCAGCACCCGCCCTCCTGCCTTGGGAGGACTTTTTCTGCCCCGGCCCCAGCGGCCCTCTGGCTGGCCCTCACATACACCATGCGTGCGCGAACCTCGGGGCCTTTGCACCAGCTGTTCCCTCTGCCTGGAACACCATTCCCGGGGGTGGCCTGCTCTTGCTCCTTCAGGCCCCTGCTTAATCGTCACAGCTCAGCCAGGCCACCGCTAAGGCCTGACACCCTCTTCCCGGCTTCATTTGCCTCTGTAGCTCTCACCATGTCTCGACACAGCCTGGTTTTCCCCTGTCTGTCTGCCGTGTTCGGGATGGCCGCTCAACTTGTGACTCTCTTGATCACTGATACGTTCCCAGCCCCCAACATGGCACCTGGCCCAAGAAGAGGCTCAAGAGAGACTTGAAGAACGGATGAACGGGTGAATGAATGAATGTAAAGTGCTTGGCACTGTGCCCTGCCCACAGTAAGCACTCCACACCCCGTGTCCTAACGTGGTGAGCGGTGTTATTTTTAGCTTCCCAGGGTCCCTTCCCCCAGCCCTCTCAGGCCCCGTGCTTGTCTCCTGGCGCTCCTGCGCTCTGCCCAGCCCGGCTCCCCGGCCGCTCTCGGCCGCCCGCACCGTCTGGTTCCTGGGTCAGGGCGACCTCGGGGAAGCGCAGGCCTTCAGGGCAGGCGCCCTCGGGCTCTGCCCTTGGCTCCCTTCTCATTCCCCGGGGGCAGAGGCTTCTGGGAAGCGGGCAGGGCCAGGCTTTGAAGCTCCCTCGGTGGGTCAGACCCACCGAGCTCCTGGGCCTGCCTCCGTCATTGCCTGGGGTGACCCCGTGATTGCGTAAATGGAGACGGGGAGGCTGGAGAGGGGCCTACCACATCGGGGAGGCTAGTCTTCAGGGCTCCCGAACCGTCCAGGGCAGCTTCCGGAACCCGGGAACAGGGCTGGGGCTCGAGCCTGTTTTCCAGAGGCAAGACTGAACCCCACACAGGCTTTGGGGCCAGGCATGGCTCTCAGCCTCCCGCCTCCTGGCTGTGTGACCTGAGGCTGGTCCCTCGGCCCCTCTGAGCCTGTTTCCTCATCAGTGGAAGGAGGCACATGAGTGGTACCCAGCTCACAGGGGCGTTTGGGAAGACAAGACCAGCCATCCCACCAGGATCTAGGATCTGGCCCCTACCATGGGCGCCCCCGGCTCCGGCACCCCCGGGACCCTTGGCCCACTCAGGGGCCGGGCATCGTTACCTCCTGTTGGGGTAACTGACAGCCCCAGGAGGTTGTTACCGCTTTATTTTTTCCCTTCTCCGGCTTCTCCCCTCCTCATCCCAGCCTCCCTCCTCAAGAGCCAGCTTGTTTTTGTTTTCTGTTTTTACGGCTCCATAAATGAGTCACGGGCCCGATTTGATTTAATTTTCGTTGTAATTGTTATCTTTTCAAGCTTGTTTTTTTCCACTCGGTTACTCACGAGACCACAAAACCTAAACAGGACGGGGCCTTCCCCAGCCCGGCCTCGTGGTTCTCCGAGGGCTCAGGGCCAGGGTCAGCGGCCACTGAGGTGGGGGTCCGTGGGGGTCCGGGGAGGAGGTGGTTTGTGTCCGGAGTCCTCAGGCTGTAGCCCTGTTTTGCGCGCTGTGTGACTTTGGGAGAGTTGCCTCAGCTCTCTGGGCCTGATTCCCCAGCGTCCTCCCTGGCAAACTTCAAAACAGGGAGTCAAAAAAACTCAGATGTCTTGGCGATGTGACGAATGAGGGGTGGGCTGGGTGGTGGCTGCCGTGAACTGGAGAGAACAAGCCCTTCTCAGCTGCTTCTTAGCCGGCCCGCGGCCCAGGTCTTTCCATTTATCAAGAGAAGCCAGAAATCCGAGGTCGTGTGTGCAAAGGCTAGATTTTTAAATGCTGAACCAAAAAATCAAATTAAAAACCACACACAGAACCCAAGTCGGTGGACACCTCTGGTTTGGAAGGTTCTAGAAGCTGTGGCTGGCGTTCTTCTCCCGCCACGCCTTTGCCTGAGCAGCGCCTTCTTCCTGGGGCACTCTGACCCCTTCTCACCCCACCACCCCTTCACGTGGGCGTGTCCCTGCCGTCCCCCAGCTCCCTGGGCGCTCCTGGTCCCCGCGGAGCTCGGACCAGCCTCGTAAGTCATTTTTCCCACGGACGGTGAGCTCAGAAGGAAGCAGCCTTCGTCCACTTTTGTATCCCGGCATCTGGTGCCTAGTGGATACCCAAGCTGCTTTCGTTTTTATGGTGTTACCATTTTCTCCATGGAGCGTTTATCTTGTTTATTTGATACCATCTTTGTAACGGGAAAATTAGCTCCTTCGTTGTTAAAAAATCGTAAAAATGTGTTTTCCGGGTTTCTTATTTGTTCCTGAAGTGGGGCACAATAATCCTTTACTTATTCAAAAACTGGAGGTGCTGGATTCGTCCCTCTTGGGATGGGGAACGGGCTGCAGGAGCCGGGGAGGGCTTAGGACAGGGACTTTGCAGGAGGGAAGGAAGGCAGGACCCCAGCGGGGCTGAGGAGGGGCTGGGGGCGGATCCCCCAGAGGCGTGGTTACAGCCACGTGACCGGCGTCCATCAATCAGGGGCATCCGGGCCTGTCTTCGGAATCAAAAGCTGGTGGTGGGAGTGGTACTCAAGAGTCCATTCTGGGGTGGGCGGGGCCTCAGCGTCCTCCGGGATTCCAGTCTGCAGTGGGCGGCCCAGTTATGGGAGTAGGGACCAGGGGCCCCAGGGGTGGCCCCAGTGCAGACTGAATAACTTTCTCCGTGATTATGTCGGGTTCAGTTCAGTTCAGTTGCTCAGTCATGTCCGACTCTTAGCAACCCCATGAACCGTAGCACGCCAGGCCTCCCTGTCCATCTCCAACTGCCGGAGTCTACCCAAATCCATGTCCATTGAGTCGGTGATGCCATCCAACCATCTCATCCTCTGTCGTCCCCGTCTCCTCCTGCCCTCAATCTTTCCCAACATCAGGGTCTTTTCCAATGAGTCAGCTCTTCGCATCAGGTATGTGGGGTTGGTCACATGCAATGAAAAGGATATGTGCTGTCATGCCATTTTATTTACATCTATTTAAATATATCAACACTCCCTCACTTTGATCATCCTAACAATTTGTATAATTGTGTTATTGTGTTAGGTCAAGGAGAAAAACAAATTTATTTTCACTTTTCTTTTTTTATACTTTGCAAGACAGCTTCAGTTCAGTTCAGTTCAGTTGCTCAGTCGTGTCCGACTCTTTGCGACCCCATGAATCGCGGCACACCAGGCCTTCCTGTCCATCACCAACTCCCAGAGCTTACTCAAACTCATGTCCATCGAGTCGGTGATGCCATCCAACCATCTCATCCTCTGTCGTCCCCTTCTCCTCCTGCCCCCAATCCCTCCCAGCATCAGGGTCTTTTCCAATGAGTCAACTCTTCACATGAGGTGGCCAAAGTATTGGAGTTTCAGCTTCAGCATCAGTCCTTCCAATGAACACCCAGGACTGATCTCCTTCAGGATGGACTGGTTGGATCTCCTTACAGTCGAAGACTCTCAAGAGTCTTCTCCAACACCACAGTTCAAAAGCATCAATTTTTTGGCACTCAGCTTTCTTCACAGTCCAACTCTCACATCCATACATGACCATTGGAAAACCCATAGCCTTGACTAGAGATGGACCTTTGTTGGCAAAGTAATGTCTCTGCTTTTTAATATGCTATCTAGGCTGGTCATAACTTTCCTTCCAAGGAGTAAGCATCTTTTAATTTCATGGCTGCAGTCACCATCTGCAGTGATTTTGGAGCCCAAAAAAATAAAGTCTGACACTGTTTCCACTGTCTCCCCATCTATTTCCCATGAGGTGATGGGACCAGATGCCATGTGACCAGATAATCACAATGGTGTGATCACTCACCTAGAGCCAGACATCCTGGAATGTGAAGTCAAATGGGCCTTAGAAAGCATCACTATGAACAAAGCTAGTGGATGTGATGGAATTCCAGTTGAGCTATTTCAAATCCTGAAAGATGATGCTTTAAAGTGTTGCAGTCAATATGCCAGCAAGTTTAGGAAACTCAGCAGTGGCCACAGGACTGGAAAAGGTTAGTTTTCATTCCAATCCCTAAGAAAGGCAATCCCAAAGAATTGCAAGACAGGCTCTAGGCAAATTTCTCTATGGTTGATCTTTTTTTCCTGAGGTTTTGGCCTGGTTCTTGGTGAATTCACATTAGGTGTCTTTTCCTTAGAAAAAATTGTCCACCTTTATCTTCTGAGCTCCCGCCTGGGGTCTCCGGGAGTTCCCTCCTCCACACTCACAGCTGGAGCTCTTGTTCTGTGAGGGGGACCAGGGTCTCCCATGGCTGGGGCTTGTCTCATATTAGTACCACCTGTGGCCTCAGCCTCCTTGCCTGGCCCAGCCTTTGCCTCCCCTTCTCTCTTGCCTTTCCGTCCTTCTCTAAGCTGGGACCTAGGTGTCTCTTTGGTGGTTCTGTGGTCTGGAATGGAAGCTTGATGGATGCTTAAGACCATGGAGTCCCAGTCTGTAGAACTGTTCCTGTTAGGACTAAGGTGTCACCAGTTTACCAGCTCTCAACTGACTGAAAGTAAGAAAGTGTTAGTCAATCAGTCGTGTCTGACTCTTTGCGACCCCGTGGACCGTAGCCTGCCAAGCTCCTCTGTCCATGGAATTCTCCAGGCATACATACTGGAGTGGGTGACCCATTCCCTTCTCCAGGGGATCTTCCCAACCCATGGATCGAACTCAGGTCTCCTGCATTGCAGGTGGATTATTTACCATCTGGGCCACCAGGGCAGCCCCTTAGTTGACTAAGCCCCTGCAATTCTAGAATTCTAACACACTGGGCACCTAGTATACTGAGTCATATGTTCGCTCAGTAAGCATTTACTGAATGTCTATTATGTGCGAAGGGCTTTTCAAGTTGCTCAGGAGTAAAGAATCTGCCTGCCAGGCAGGAGATGCAGGTTTGATCTTCGGGTCAGGAAGATCCCTTGGAGAAGGAAATGGCAACCTGCTCCAGGATTCTTGCCTGGAGAATCCCTTGGACTGAGGAGACTGGCAGGGTACAGTCCATGGGGTTGCCAAAGAGTTGGATCTGACTTAGAGAGTAAACAGCAACTACATTCTGAGCTAAGCACTGGGAGGACAACAGTGAGCAAAATGGACTAAAATGATAGATGAACTCTCTGCTCTCGTGGTGCTTATATTTGAGCCGCGGAGATAGTCAAGAAACAAAGGAGATGGAAGATGTCAGATAGTGAAATAAATGGAAGTGCGGGGGTGGGGGGCGGGAGTATGGGGGCTGCGCTGTCACTCAGGCCATCACGGAAGGGCCAGGAGGCTGGAGGGGAGTGAGGGGCTGGCCCTGCGGATGTCTGGGACAGAGGGTTCAGATGCTGGGAACGGCAGATGCAAGTGCCCTGAGGGAGAAAAATCTCGCCTTGTTGGGGGAAGATAAGGAGACTGATCTGGCCGAGTGAGCCCATGGGAGGGTTGGGTGGGAGACGAGATCCGGGAGGCCATGAGGGTTGGGATCACCGGGGTCGTGTGGGCGACGGGAGGAGGCGGAGGCTGACTGCAAGTGAAGTGGGAGCCCCGGGAGAGTTCTGAGCGCAGGCACGCGGGGCCTGACTCAGGTTAGATCACAGGTTCCAACCCTGGGCCTGTTGACACTCGGGCCAAGGACCCTCTGTTGTGGAGATGTCCTGTGCATCGCAGGGCTCAGAGCAGCGCCTCTGGCCTCTCCCTCCTGGATGTCAGGAGCACCCCCTCTCCCACCCAGTCCTGAGAGCTAAAAATTGTCAAGTGCACCCTGGGGCCCCCCAAATCACCCCTGAATTGAGAACTACTGGTCTAACAGGATCCCTCTGGCTGGGCATGGGGATGGCGACTGCAGGGATTCCGGGATGGAGGAGGGAGCGGGGCTGGAGGAGTGGTTGGATTCTGGATCTAATTTTTTAGAATATTTATTTATTTTTACTTGTTTATTTGACCGCACTGGGCTTAGTTGTGCCACATGCAGGATCTTTAGTTGCTGCATACGGGATCCAGTTCCTGACCAGGGACCAAACCCAGCCCCACTCCACCCCACCCCACATTGGGAGAGTGGAGTCTTAACCACTAGACCACCAGAAAAGTCCCTCTGGATCTGTTTTGAAGGCAAACTCAGCAGGATTTGTTGGCCCAAGCAAGGGTCGGTAAAGGTGCTGTCTTGCTGAGCGGGGGGCTGATTTGGGGGTGGCTACATCAGGAGGTTTCTTTTCTCAGGTGCCAGCTCAGTAGGTCTGAGTTGGGTCCCAACCTGGCATGAAGTGATGCTGAGGTTTTCAAACTCTGCTTCAAAGAATTGAAGTGTCCAGAGGATGCACCTGGATGGCAGGCATGGGGGTGGGTGCCTCTTCCAGGAGTGAGGACATGGTCAAGTGAGCAGGGGGTCCCTCATTTCAACTAGATCTGGAGATTCTACCTAAGATGTTTCAGCAAGGGGCGCTGAGATTGAAGAAAGCCTCAGGACTTCTGCTCCAGGGTAAGGGTTGCAAACTTAGGCGTCTCCAGGGCCAGGAAAATGGCACATGTGTTGAACTGGCTGGTGAGAGAGACAGGCTTATCTAAAGGATGAACTCCACTCAGTTTCAGCCCAATGTCTCCAAGGCAAGGGCTTGCAGTTTCTCATGAGAAACTGTAAGTCTGGATTGATTATTCAGTATTGGAGCCAATCTATAAATATACAGGCCAGATTTGGCCTGAGGGCCATGAGTTTGATACCTCTGTTCCCCTCTACGTGCTGTGTGCTTAGCAGGGTCCGACTCTTGGAGACCGATTGGGCTGTAGCCCGCCAGGCTTCTCCCTCCACGGGATTTTTCAGGCAAGAATACTGGAGTGAGTTGCCGTTTGTTTCTCCAGGGGATCTTCCCGACCCAGGGATCGAACCCACGTCTCCTGTATCTCCTGCATGGCAGACGATTCTTTACCCGCTGAGCCATCCCCTCTCCTTTTGCAGATGGGGAATCACAAGTGTAGACGCTCCAGCGAGGGGGTTAGGGAGGGACAGGGTACCAGGTGGGAGGAGGAGCTTGGACTCAGGTCTGAAAAAGGGTCAGATTCCGGCAAAAAAAAAGAGAGGAGAGGGCATTCCAGGAGGTGGAGGAGTGTGAGCAAGGGCATGGAGGTGGGGGCTGGGGTATGCAGACTGTTTTTGAGGGTGAGGGAGGTAAGGAGAGATGGAACCAGGGAACCAGGGAAGGGGGTGTGATCATGGGGGCGGGGATGGTGCTGGGAAATAAACGAAGGGGCCAGGCCTAAAGCCTGGCTGGAAAAATCACTAAAGGATTTTAATGATATTAATAATTTCACTTCCGAAATTGTTTGGCAACGAGCAGCTCGTTTTTTCACCACGGGCTCTGGGTTCTTGGCAATCCCCATGTACACCAGGGAGTGTTTGCCCAACAAGGAACATTCTCGTTCACAGATTATTTTCAAAACGCCATAAAAATTTTCATAAGTACTAAATTAGAAATTTAATAACGAATTGTGAAGTTTGAGTAGATTCCTGAAAGCACTTATTAATTTCTATTTAGCAGGTTTCTTCACGTGTTTTAGAGACAAGACAATTTTTTTCCCCCCAATCTCCCTTGCAAATTTTCCACCTCGCAGCAGCCAAAATTTGAGGTGGCATGTGCAAAAATAGCTGATGTGTAATGATAGAAAGGGGTAAGTGAGGTTTAGAGAGAGTCCAGGAGAGTTCGCTTGCAAGGGGTGGATCAGAGCGGGCTCCCTGGAGGAGGTGGTTTCGAATCCGAGTGGCGGGGGACGGGGGCAATGTAGACCAGGCGCTTGGGTTAAGGTAGCGAGAGCCTGCCAGGCGGAGGGCCCCAATCGTGCAAATGTGTGAAGGTGGGTGTAATGAGAGGAGAGTCTGGACGAAAGGGTTGGGGGCTGGGCTGGTGGGCAGCAGGATGGCGGACAGCAGCGTTAGAACAAGAAAGCAGAGGCCAGGGGCACAGCCAGGCCTGAGAAAACAGCGTGCGAAGAGGAGCGGGGAACTGACCGCCTCTGTGCAAATCACTTGCGGGTACAGAAGGGTGCTTGTGTGCGCCCTGTCCTTCTGTCCGTGACCTGGCGCCCTTTCCCCTCATCCCAGCAGAGTCATCTTAGGTGAGATGCAAGAACGAGTCGCTCATGTTAGCGCCTGTGGAGCGCCCAGCCCAGCGCAGAGGCTCCTGGGGCGTCAGCTCACTTGTTCCTGCTGTCGGTGGTACGAGGGAGGTGTTACTACGACCCCCACGGTACAGAGGACACGGAGGCCCGGAGAGGTTAACCATCACGCCGAAGGTCACACAGCTAGGAAGCAGCTTGGACCCAAACCAGTCCAAGCCCAAAGTCCTTGCCCTCCCTCTCTTCTTACCAGGTCTGACTCTGTGTGATTTGAGTACAATCATCACGTTTATCAGAGGGGTAAACTGAGGCTCTGAGAGATGGAGGCACTTGCATGAGGTCGTACAGCCCGAAGGGACAAAGTCAAAGTTTGAATTCTTGGGTCCAGCCGACCCTGGAGCCCACTTTCCTTCCACCAAGTAATCCAGCTGCTTGTCTTTCTTTGTCTCTATTTCCGCATCTGATGAAGAGGGGGTGAGGATAATGTCCACCTCATGGGGTCCACATGACCACCAGCTCAGTGCCTGGGGGATAGTAGGTGCTTTAAAGGTGATGGCTGTGATTATTGTGCAAAGGTGGCTGCACATCATATGAGTGAATTCGTGTCAGGCACTTAGCGTGGCGCCCAAGTACCGCTTCGTGTCTAAGGGCACGTTGTAGGTGCTCACAAAATGCTAGAATGTGTTATTCTTTTTAGAGGACCCATCTCGGGGGCAGCCTCACAGCCTGCCAAACCCGCTTCCTTCCCAACCTGCTTTCCACTAGTTTGTCTCTTCATCCGACCAACTGGCTTCAGAGTCCGGGACAGGATCTGGAGGTGAAGAGGAGGCAGAGTTTCCTGCCCATTAGTCAGAGAGATGCTGAGAGCCCTAGATAGTGAGTCCAGAATTCTGAACCTGAACCCTGGCCCTGCTGTGTGACCTCTGGCAAGTGCCTTGCCTTCTCTGAGCCTCAGGTTGGCCTTGCATCGGCAGAGCCTGGGCCAAGCTGCCCTGGGAGGTGCAGCCCTGCACAGGGATCGGGGCGGCTCCTGGGCCCCCTCTGGCCACCAGTCCCCACCTCCTGCCTCCCGAGCTGCAGGCCCGCCCGGCTCAGCCGTGACGACCAACCAGCCAATCTGTTTACTGAACTGGCTGACCCCTTCCGGGAACTCGGCCCAAGCTTCCCAGAACTCGGGTATTAATGACCCGGAGCCACATGACAGAGCATGACACAGCACTTCTGGGCTCAAGACAGGGCCCAGAGGGGTGCGTGGGGGGCCGCAGCCCGGCCCCTGGAGGCCGGCTGGCTGGTGAGTCACCGCAGCCTCCGGCGGCGTCCCGATCCCGCCCCCCCGCCGCCCCCCCAGCCCCAGGGCTGCCTCCCCCTGCCGGGGCCACCTTAGGACCCCTGGACCTTTGCCCCAGTGACCTAGAAGAGGTCTTGGGTGATCAGGACTGCCCTCTGGAGTTACAGACGGGGAAAGTGAGCCCCAGAGGCCTGGAGTAAATAACAGCGAGCACTTATGAGGCACTTAGTGTGTGCGAGCCATTGGGCATATAGCTTATCCTACCCTCGCCACAACCCGATGTGCCAGATGGGGAAACTGAGGCCCAGAGGGCGTGCAGCAGGGCGAGGCAGCAAGGCATCCAAGCGGCTCTGTTGGACCCTACAGGATCTCCTTTCATTCCCTCAACACCCGGGCAAGGGAGAGACGGCGGTGTCCGTTTCCCAGCGGGGGAAACCGAGGCACAGAGGGGCTGGGTCCCCTGCCCGAGGGCTCAGTATTCTGCCTCCGGGATCCCTGCTCAGAGCTGGATGCGTCGGGCGCATCGCTAGGGCACACTTCACGTCTGTGCACTGACCAGCCCAGGTGGGCGCTCACGCGGGCATCTGTTGGAGCTCACACGGGCATCCCTTGGAGCTCACACGGGCATCCCTTGGAGGTCACACGGTCATCCCTTGGAGCTCACGCGGGCATCCCTTGGAGCTGCATTCGAATTCCGACTGTGCCTTTCTCTGGTGGCACCACGGCCTGGGCCCGGCCCGTGGCCGCACCCCGCTGCACTCGGTGTCCTCCCTGGTGGGGGCGATCGTGGCGGTCCTGACCCGGCAGGGCAGCCCTCGGGCTGTGCCGTGGAGTCAAAGCGGCACCTGGCCGCCCGGCTCCGTGGACGCTGACTTGGGCATCTGAATCCTCTCCGGAGCCAGGCTGGGGTCAGCCTCGGGGCCCGCGTCCGCCTCTCTCTCCCTGTGCCGCCCAAGGGCAAGGGGAGGGCGGAGGTTTTTATGAGGCTGGGAACCAGACAGGCTCTGGGGCTCAGAGGGGCCTGCCGGCGGCGGGAGTGGGGCCGCCTGGTTCCCAGCCCCTGAACTTTGGGCTGGGGGCCACTCGGTGGGGGGTGGGGGGTGCAGGGAAGAGGCAGGGGTGGAGCAGCATTTTGATGTCTTCTCTTCATTCCACGCCTGTTGCTCGAGCCAGGCTCCACTCCTGGAGACGGAGACCCAGCAAGGTCTCCGTCTGCATTCTGGTGGAGGAGACAAGATCAGCTGAGCGAGCCCAGGGACAGAGAAGATTGTTTCAGCGGGAGAGAAGCCCCATGACCGAAACACACAGGGGTGTTCGGGAGCTTCGTAGATCAGAGAGGGCTTCTCTGAAGAGGTGACCTGGAGAGACATCCGAAGGAGGAGAAGAAACAGGCCCTGGGGGAAGGGATTGCAGTAGGGGTAACAGCCAGGGCAAAGGCCCTGGGATGGGTTGGGGCTTGGAGGTCCTGGGAAAGGCGGGGAGGCCAGGTGGCTGGGGGGAGTGAGGGAGGGGAAAGGTGATGTCAGAGAAGTTGGCAGGAGTCAGATCACACAGGGAGCTCTGGGTTGAGCGCCCCTCGTGGGATCTGAGTAGGGGCCTTCACTTGCTATTTTCACTTAAATTTCCTATGCCTCTGACAGATGAGCTAACAACAGCCAAGTTCACCCAGAAGGTCAGGGGTGGGGTGGGGATGAAACCATGGTGGCTGGACAGACAGTTCGGGCCAACTCCCCCGAGAAGAGGGAAGTCAGAACATGGGCTGAGGAGTCGATGGCCCAGGGTCAGTGGCGCGGGTGCCCTCGCAGAGCCCTGGGCGCTGGGTGCTTCCTGGCAGAGGAGGTGCCCTTCAAGCTGAGGCTGGGGCAGTTTCTGGAAGAGTGCTGGTCGGGGGGAGCCCAGAAGCAAGGAAGAGCAGGGTGGATCTGGGAAATTCATCACGGCTCAGGAGCTAGGAGAGAGGACGGGTGGACTTGTCAGGATCTGATCCTGCGAGGCCTTGGAGCCACGGGGGGAAGCTGCAGTTTCAGTCTGCAGGTCAACTGTGTGCCCCAGCCAGATGCTAGGGACACCGAGACAGACGCATGGTCACCCTCCTGGGCCCCCTGGTCCAGCCCAGAGAGGGGTCAGGGCCACGAGGGGCCAGGAGGGGCACGGGGCGTGAGCTCCCATCCTGGCTTTGACAAAAGACACCTGAAGTGCAAATCTCAGTTTGCGGGGCACCGTACCTGAGTGGCCTGTGGCAAGTCACCTGACCTCTCTGCACCCTGGATTTCTCATTTGTAAATGTCACTTGGAGAGATATTGTCAGAACTCAGCGGGGCTATTCTTTCATTCACTCACTCACTGTTTTTTTCTGGGCACCAGGCTGGGCACTGGGGAAGCACAGCCTGGATGCAACCTGCTGCTGAAGAGGCGGGATGGCCTGGCAAGCCGTGAAGAACGCGGACTCTGAGCCGGAAGGCCTGGCTTAGCTCCTGGCCCAGCTCTTACCAACTCTGTGACTTTGGGCAACTTGCCTTACCTCTCTGAGCTTTTTCTGTCAAATGGAATAATTACAGTACCCACCTCATAGGGCTGTTCCAAGAACACAGGAGTTAATACGTGTGTTTAGCACAAGGTACACAGTACCTACTCAATAAATGTTCTCCACGTTTTGTGCTCAAAAGGAGGAGAGAGACAGTAAGCGATCAGGTGAACGGATGCGGTGGTGTCTAAAGTGGGAAGTGGCAGTACCGGCTCTTGGCGCCAAATGGGCATGCAGTAGGTACTCAATGAGTGCTTCCCCTCCATTGTCTCCTCCTGAGCCGAACTTGGGCTAGGAGAGGAACCTGAGGTTTGGGAGTCTGTGTGGAAGACGAGAGGCTGTATTCGCGGATCCAGAAATCCAGGGCTGAGCTTTGGGGCCGGGGAGGAGAGAGGCACTCCCACCACCCCCGTGCCCCCGTATTCCCCGAACCCCATCCCCAGCTTTGCTCACAGCCTGGGTGGCTGGGGCGAGCTGGGGCTTGCCCGGCGGGTCCCCAGTAATGACACTCATTACGCAGGTGTCTGGCAGCTCAGGGGGAGGCGAGAGCCCCAGGGGCTGCGTTCACATGGCACCCGGCCAGCCCACCCCGGGCCCTTCCTCGTCCTTTATGAGTCTGGTGCCCAGGGCGGGCAGGCAGGCTGGGGAGAAGAGCTGGCGTGGGGCCAGCTGGAGCCTGGAGAAAGGAAGGAACACTGGGGCGTTTGGGTGCCAAGGGCTGGTGTGGAGGAAGGGGGTGCTGGGGTGGCGGGGTGTGTGTGTGTGTGTGTGCGTGCACATGCGTGCAGGTGTGTTTAGGGCCACAGGGAGTCTGTGTATCAATACAGGTATTCTTCCAGCCCATCCGTGCGGAGGTGAGAGGGTCTATGCAGGTGAAGCACTGGCCGCCCCCACAATGGGCTCAGCATCTCCAACATCCCTTTCACTTGTTCACTTAACCTGCACTGATGGGTGGGTGCCAGCCTGTGCCAGGTGACATCAGATCCAGCACTGGGCCCGTCGTGGCTCCTCCATCTAAGGCTCCAAACCCCAGGAGAGGCTGACGCCACACCCGGGGGATAAGACATCCCCATAAAGCCTCCCGTGGAGGAAATAAGGCAGGATGGTGAGACAGAGCCACTGGATGGGGTGAGGGAAGGCCTCTCTGGGGAGGTGACCTTGGAGCGGTGGCCCGAAGGATGAGCTGCCAAGGCAAGATCTGGAGGAAGCGTGTTCTGGGCAGGAGGAACAGGCTGTGCAAAGGCCCTGGGGCAGCACTGGCGTGGCATGTTTGCGGAGCACTGGGGAGGCCCCCGGTGCAGAAGTGACTGAGGGGAGGAGGTAGGAAGAAAGGTCAGGTGTGGGCCGGGCCAGGGCCAGGGGTGTGGATCTTACTCTGAGTACAGTGAGAAGCTTGGCACATGGTGAGCGCCCAGAAGGGGGCACCCACCCCCCCCGCCCTGGGAAGGATGGGCTTGGAGAGAGTGGGGGCCAAGCCCACTGGGTGTGGGAACCATCGGCTCTCAGAGCTGCAGGCAGGAATGTGGGCTGCTTGATTTGTGTTTGAACCTATTCCCCTGGGTTCAAACCCCCTGGATCCGGGAGCCTGTTATTAAGCTGGCTGTACCCTGCGGCACCTGCCTTTATCCCCAGACGGGCCTGCCTGCCCCGTCTGCCCTGAGGTCAGCTCTGGCCTCCGAGAAGGGAGTGGGTGGGCGGGACTGGTGAACCCCCTGTGACTGCCCCAGCCTCCGCTGGGCCCCTGTGTGAGGCCCGATCGATTTCTAACAGCTGGAAGGAGATTGCGGAGCAATGAGCGTTTCCATTTACAGACACTGAAGCCCAGAGGAGAGGGTATGTCCCAGGGCCTCGTGGCAGGGAGCCGGTGGCAGGGAGCCGGTGGCGGCACCCAGGAAGTCTCTGTCATAACTCACATCGCTTCCCACTTCCCGTCCTGTCTGCTGGGCTCCTCTCAGCGTGACTCTGGCCAGAGGAGCAGTTGGCATCTGAGCAGAGTCGGAGGGAAAAACTGGGGGCAATTTGGGAGGCCTCTCTTTGTTGAGCCCTACAGGATGAACTGCCCAACAGTTTAGACAGTGAGTTCCCCATCATTGAAGGCATGTAAGAAGACCCAGATAACAGTTCTTCAAGGGTTCTTCTGCTTACAAGGGTTTGAATGACTGAGAGACCACTTCCTTTTAAGCTCTGTTATTCCACTGGAACTTGGCCTAATCTGTCTCTGTTTAAGCCTTGGTTTCCCAACTGTAATTTTTTGTTTGCTTATTTTTTGTTTAATAATCAGAGTGGCTTTGGAAAAAAAAAAACAGAGTGGCTTTGATAAGAGGACAGACTAGATGATGAAACTCCCCTGCTTCCAGCCCTTTCTCGGTTCCCTAGTCCTCAGGAGACAGCTCCATCCCTCACCATGGCCCACACGTCCTGCAGCCCTGGCCCCTGAGACCTCTTCCTGCCTCTCTCTAATGAAGCCACTTGAACTTTCTCACCATCATTCGGGTCACTGTCCCTTCCTGCCTCAGGGCTTTTGTATAAGCTGTGACTAATAGATGCCAGGTCAAGCGCTTTCTGTATTTTGTATCTCCCACCAGCCCTATGAGATCAGTACTGATATTAATACTATCATGGGATTAATTTTACAGATGAGGAAACTGAGTCTGAGTCAAGTCTTTTGCTGAAAGCCACATAGCCCGTAAGCAGAGGAGTCAGAATTTGAACTCAGGGCATCTGAAACTTGACACCACTCTCTTTTCCTCTTTCCTGATGGGACTCATTTTCATCTTCAAAACTTTGACCCCCTGGCCCCTTCTCCAGGAAGCCTTCCCTGATTACCCTCCCAGTGCTTCTCCCATGCCCCTCCTGAGTTTCCCTCTTGTTGCACTGGTCACGCTGCTGCACAGCTTCCTTCTAAAGCAGCTTTAGTGAGTGAGGTTTGACGGGCTTCCCAGGTGGTGCTAAGGGTAAAGAACCCACCTGTCAATGCAGGAAGCAAAAGAGACCTGGGTTCCATCCCTGGGTGGGGAAAGATCCCCGGGAGGAGGGCATGGCAACCCACTCCAGTATCCTTGTCTGGAGAATCCTACGGACGGAGGAGCCTGGTGGGACACAGTGCAGAGGGTCGCAAAGAGTCGGACACGACTGAAGCGACTTAGCACCGCTGAGGTTTAACAGACACGTGATGAACGGCACACCTTCTGGAGTACCCTTGCGTGAGTTTTGACATGCGTGTGCACTCGTGAAGCCAGCAGCACAGCCAAGATGGTAAACACATCCACCACCTCCGGAGGTTTCCTTCTGTTTGTCATCCAGCCTCCCCGCGCGCCCTCCTGCCAGTTGCCGGGTAGCTGCCAATCAGCTTTCTGCTGCTCTAGATTAGCCTGTATTCTCTAGAACTTTCTCTAGATGGAATCATATAGCGTATTCTTCTTTGTCAGGCTTCCTTGCTTCAGCACAATGATTTTGACATTCAACCATGTTATCGCAACCACTATTTGTTTTTAGGTCTCTCTCCCCCGCCCCTGCCCCCATCAGCTCCATGGGGACAAGCGTTTTGTTTATCTCTCTGTCCCCAGCACCCAGCATGGGGCTGGGCACACAGGAAGGGCCTAATAAGTGTTGAACGACTGGAAAGAAGATGAGGATGTGCCCAGGTCGGGGAGGAGCAGGCCCAGTTGCATGGCAGAGAGGAGTCCAAAGATTGACTTAAAAAAAAAAAAAACAAACAGCCCCTGGAATGGTCAGGAGTTATGGCAGCACGTGGCTCCTCCCTGGGACGGTCTCCGCGGAACAAGGACGTGAATTGCATAGAGGGTCGGGCTTGGGCCGAGGGGGCACTCAGAGGCTCCAGAATCTGGGGTGGGCATCCGGCTCCGTCTGCTGGAGCCGCGCGGCCCACACCTCCTGCACGGCCCGGGCTCGGGGCGGTGGGCGGGCAGGTGGGCGGTGGGAAGGGGAAGTGGCCGCCCAGCCCTCCCCAAACCAGTCGGACTCCTTTGCAGAGGTTTCTGGAGGCGCTTCGGGGAGCTGAGTAAGGGAGAGCGGGAGGCCAGGGCGCGGGAGAAGGAGGGTGGAGGAATCATTTAATTAGCAATATTATAGGGAATTTCCAGTTCATGCCCCACCAGGCTGGGCAGGGACGCTGTGGGATTACTCAGGCGGTTTCCAGGTATGTTCCAGCATTGGCCACGAAGGCTCAGCTGGGCCCAGAGCTCTCGAGGCTGGCTGGAAACTCAGCCTGTCCGTGTGCGAAGGTGGTACAGGTGGTCAGGGCTTCACCCCGCGGCCGGGCCTGCAGCAAGGGCTGCGGGAAAGCGCGAGCTTTCGGCATCAGTCCCCCTGCCCCGAGGGGACTTTGTTGGCCCTTTCTCAGGCCGAAACACTGAGTCTGGGAGCTATGGAGCTGGCTGAGGTCATACCAGGGTCACTGGAAATGGGAAGAGCTCAAGAACCAGGGGTCATTTTGGAGTGACTGCTTCAATAACAACGTTTTTTCACAAATGCTCATTGAACACTTACTGTGCTCAGCCTAGGGATTAAAAAATAAAATAAAATCCTGGGTGTATATTGTGGACTGCATCTTGTCTCCTGATGGAAAAACTATGCAGACAGAGACTGTTTAACGAAAGCTTGTTTCCCTTTATCGTGGAAATGAGTTTAGACCAGACTGCTGTTTTTCAGTCGCTGAGTCGTGCTGACCCTTTGAGACCTCATGAACTGCAGCATGTCAGGCTTCCCTGTCCATCACCACCTCCCAGAGTTGGGCCAGATGAGCATTTCCCAAATGAGCTTCTAAGGAACACAGATTCTCTGGGATATTAGTAGGAGTAAAGTGGGCAAACTTCAGATATGCAGATGACACCACCCTTATATCAGAAAGTGAAGAGGAAATAAAAAGCCTCTTGAAGAAAGTGAAAGAGGAGAGTGAAAAAGTTGACTTAAAGCTCAACATTCAGAAAACTAAGATCATGGCCTCTGGTCCCATCACTTCATGGGAAATAGATGGGGAAACAGTGGAAACAGTGTCAGACTTTATTTTTTGGGGCTCTAAAATCACTGCAGATGGTGATTGCAGCCATGAAATTAGAAGACGCTTACTCCTTGGAAGGAAAGTTATGACCAACCTAGATAGGATATTGAAAAGCAGAGACATTACTTTGCCAAGAAAAGTCCATCTCTAGTCAAGGCTATGGGTTTTCCAGTGGTCATGTATGGATGTGAGAGTTGGACTGTGAAGAAAGCTGAGCGCCGAAAAATTGATGCTTTTGAACTGTGGTGTTGGAGAAGACTCTTGAGAGTCTTCGACTGCAAGGAGATCCAACCAGTCCATCCTGAAGGAGATCAGTCCTGGGTGTTCATTGGAAGGACTGATGCTGGAGCTGAAACTCCAATACTTTGGCCACCTCATGCGAAGAGTTGACTCACTGGAAAAGACCCTGATGCTGGGAGGGATTTGGGGGCAGGATGAGAAGGGGCCGACAGAGGATGAGATGGCTGGATGGCATCACCGACTCCATGGGCTTAAGTTTGAGTAAACTCTGGGAGTTGGTGATGGACAGGGTGGCCTGGCGTGCTGCGATTCATGGGGTTGCAGAGTCGGACACGACTGAGCGACTGAACTGAACTGAACTGAAAGTGGGCAAAAGGGTTTATGATCCAATGAATTTGAGGATCACTGTGTTAAACAATATTAACATTTGCTGCAGGACTTCTCAGTCTTTAAAGTCTTCACAAACTCAGTGAGCATCTAGGTAAATGAGTGTTCTGTAAGTCACTCTCTGATATATCTAAGGGAACTTGTTCACTGTTTTCCTGTCTATGAATCATGGTTTACATGCCACCTCTTCCAAGGAACTTTCTCTGAATCCCCAGATAGACCCAATCCGCTCCAGTGGAGGCACCTGCCTCAAGCCCCCTTTAAGCTCCTAATAGTTTCCATCTTGGGTTGTAACTATCTGCTCCTGCCACTAGACTATGAGCTTCTCAAGGGAGGGGCCAGCTCTGATTCATCTCTTGGTTTTGGTACAGGGAACAGAATAGAATGAGTGGATGGAGAGGTTAATGGGTGGAAGGATGAGTGATGTTTTGATGGATGGGTGGATGGTCAAATGGATGATTTATGGCTGGGTATGTGGGTGGACGGCTGAGGGTGGATGGATGAAATGGATGAAGAGATAGATGGATGAGAGAATAGATGAATCAATGAGTGAAATGATGAACTGACTTAATGGATGGATAGATGGATGGATGAATAAAGAAGTTAGTGCATAAATGGATAGTTGGACGATGCATGGATGGTTGAATAAATAAATGGATAATGGATAGCTTATGAGATGGGTAGTATAGATGATTTCACAGTTGATACTGTGAATTATCAATGGTGAATGAGTAAACATATAATTAATGAGTAAATAAATAAGAAATGAAATGAAGGACACATTAATAGATGGCTAGATAAATAAACACATAAAGGAATAAATGGATAGATGAATTGATAAATAGTGACTTCATGAATGAATGGTTGGGCAGATTGATAAATGGTTTTGTTGTTGTTTAGCCACTAAGTTGTGTCTGACTCTGTGCGACCCCATGGACTGTAGCCCACCAGGCTCCTCTGTCCATGAAATTTTCCAGGCAAGAACACAGGAGTGGGTTGCCATTTCCTTCTCCAGGGGATCTTCCCGACCCAGGGATTGAATCCATATCTCCTGTGTCTCTGGCACCGGCAGGTGGAATCTTTACCACTGAGCGACCAGGGAAGCAACCAATGGTTAGATGAGATGGATAAATGAGAAAGTGGATGGACGGATGGGTCAGTGAATGGATGAATGGAGGGATGGATGGGTGGGTAGATGAGTGGATGGATAAATGGATGCGTGGTGGAATAAGTATATGAATGGGTGGATGGGGGAGTGGATGGATAGGTAAGTGAACAGATGGATGCACAAGTGAATATGTACCAATGTCAAAGGTCTGAACTGAGGTCAGGATGGCGGGAAGATCCCTGCATCCCTCCCTGGGGTAACAGTCTGTCAAATTTTGGGAGCTTGAGAGTTTAATGAAAGCTATGACCCTTATCTCCCAAAAACTACTCCTAGATATGACATGTAAGCAGTTTTAATACAGCGGTGGCCAGTGAGCCTCTTGGCCATCTACAGAGCCTGGGGGGAGCTCCAGCACTGCACAGGTAGTTTCTATTTCTCAAGGCCTGTCCATGGAGAGGAACCCAGGCCCAGAGGGATGAAGGTGGCTGAGATGGCGACAGGGAGCATCCCAATGGAGGGGTCACTTGTGGATTAATTTGTCTGACACACAACATTACTGTGACCTTTCTGGATGCTTGGGAGAGGATCTCTGTGAAAAGATAAAATTGTCGCTTGTAGTGTTTAAAGAGTAAAGTCAAGCAGTTTTCATTTTTAATCTCCTGTCTAATGCTTACTGGTTGGGTCACCTTAGGAAAATTACTTCATCTCTCTGGGCCTCCTCTTTAGATCTAAAATAGGGATAGCAATAATCCCTACCCTATGGGGGTACAAACATGTAAACAAGTGTGCAATGCACATAGCCTGGTGCTCAGGGCATAGTAAGTGCTCAATAAAATGCTGGTGAATCCGCAGTATCTAAGGCATTGTCAAGTCCCTTAAAGCGCTCGTAGTCTGGTAGGAAAGACAAAGAAGTAAACACAGGCTGACTGGGGCTGTGGAGGGGAATCCTGAGCCACCACCACCTTTGGGGTCCACTGGTACCCAGCCTCCATTCACGTCACTGTCTTCTGTCTAGAGGATGCAGAGGCTGGAGAGCTACAGGCCACATTTCCCCGTCTCCTCTGCAGACAGGGTTCTGTCTGCTCCTTAGGTTTGGCCACTCAGATGCTCTCCCACGAGATTCAGAAAGTAGAGCCATCTGGTTTTTGCCTTTGCTCTCTTTCTGCTGATAAACTTGGTCATGGCCAGGTTTTTCCTTTGGTAGCAGCATACTTTGTCTGCTCACCAGTTTCAGGGATTCAGAAGTAGCGGTGTGTGCTACATTGCTTCAGTCTTGTCCAACTCTTTGCGACCCCATGGACTGTAGCCCGCCAGGCTTCTCTGTCCATGGGATTCTCCCGGGAGGGATACTGGAGTGGGTTACCATGCCCTCCTGCAGGGGATCTTCTTGACCCAGGGATCAAACCTGCATCTCTTACATCTTCTGCATTGGCAGGTGGGTTCTTTACCTCTAGCACAACTGGGTGAGGTGTTCTGAAAGTCAGCAGTCCCTGTGGTGGCCTGCTGGTTCCCCACCATCCGGACTGGCTGTGGTGGCAGCTTCCCCTGTGGGCAAGCTCCACTGTGCCATTCTGGAGCCCCTCCAGGCTGTCTAGCAATTTTGTGAGTGCCCACATCCCTGTATTCCATCATCTCTGTGTAAAAAAAAACAAAACTGGAGGGCTTTCTGGTTCCTGTAGCTGTAATCTGATTCACATGGTGAGCGGGGATAGGACCTCAGTGGGTACCTAAACCAGACTTAGGGGATCGAAGACATTGTATGAAGCCCATGGCACCTTGGTTGAGTCCTGCCGGGCATTCGTAGAATAGTCAGACAAGAGATGGGGTTAGGGAGGGAGGAACCCTTCAGGCAGAAGGAACAGCCTGGCAGAGGCTCAGAGATGAGAGAAAACACAGCGTGCTGGAACAGTGAGAGGGGTTGGGGTTGGTTGAGGCCAGAATGTGTATGGATGGGGCGAGGTTACTGGACTGAACCTGGGTTTTAGTGCTGGCCAAGGTGTTTGAACTGCCTTCTGTGATGGGGAGCTACATGCAGCTGGCGGCCGTAGGAAACGGTAAACGTCAGCCAGCTGCTGTGGGAAGCTGGATTCAGAAAGGAGGGTGTTCCTATGAGGGGTACACAGCAAGGAGCTGAGTGAGGTCAGCCAAGGAGGAGGTTAGTGGCAGACGGATTCGAGGGGCGCTGAGGACAAGACTCCCTGGCCTCGGTGACCAGTTGGGCTGAGGGTGTGGGGGGGTGAGGCATTATGGGCAGCGCTCGGGCCTCTGGCTTTGTCCATTGGGCAGACGGTGGACCTTCTAAGAGTGTGAAACAGGAGGCAGAGGGGCAGTGTGGGGGAGGCTGGTGAGTTCACTTGGGGGGCATTGGTTTGAAGGCTGCCCCGGGGCCACACAGGGGCGACATCTGGGAAGCGTGCAAACAAGTGGCCAGAGGAACATGATGCCAAGGCTGAGACAGATTAGATATAAGACTATGACTCAGGGAAAAGGAGATTCCCAGGAAGCGAGTGAAATATTCATTCAACAAACACCATGGGGGAAGCCTGAGACAAACCCTGTCTCCTCATTTCTGAATACCCAGCACCTGGCCTAGGACCTGGCTGCTTGTTTTTTTCTGTCTTGTTTTGTTTTTTTTGGCCACACCACGAGGCACATGGGATGCTAGTCCCTCTGCATTGGAAGCGCAGAGTCCTAACCACTGGACCACCAGGGAAGTCCCTGGCTGCTGCTTAAGTAAACCAGGAGGAAGTTCTAGGGCCGAACCTCAGAGGATGGGCTGGGTTCCGGCAGGAGGAGAGGAGGTGAGGCCGCTGTGATCCCGCACGTGAGGCCTGAGCTTGGGTCCAGCTCTTCTGCAAGCTTGTGGTAGGGCCCTGGGCCAGTCTCTCCCCCTCCCAGAGCCTCAGTTTCCTCATCTGAACACTGGCTATGAAAGGATGTGGTCGAGATTCAGAGCAACGGCAGTGGAGCCGTCTGGCTTGGAGCGTGGGGGGTGGGGGGGGGTGGGGCCAGCATGTGAAGAGCAGGCTGATGAGGTCATGGTTTGGGGGTGACCTGGTGGAGCACAGGGTCACCTACTTCCTGGGGTGGCAGGGCCGTGGGGGACAGAAGAGGAAAATGAGGATCTGTCTGGAAAACACAGCCACAGCTGTGTCCCATGTGGGCCCCTTCCACCCCACGGCCAGCTGGGGTGGGCGGGCAGGCTGGGGAGCCTCACCCGGAGACGGAGGAGGGGACCAGATGACAGGGACCTTTTCCGCAGTGCCTTGGAGCTGCTCGCACCGGGCTCTGGCCACCGTCCTGACCCTCTGATCCTGACTCAGGATCAGGCCCTGATCCGCTCCTTCTCTGGCGGTCCTCTTTGGCCAAGCGGAGGTTACAAACCGGAGGCCCGAGAGACCGAATCTGGCCCTCGGGTTGGCTGTGTTCAGTCCAAACAGAATTTTTAAATGAAAGGAGGCAATGTTAAAAAAAAAAAATCTGTAGATGTTGGATAAAAACCCGTGTTTCTGGAAAATCAGAGGACCCAAAATTCTGATCGCACTGGGTCCGCATCCCCGAGGAGCCACACTGAGCTTTAGACAGGGTGCCATGGTCCCCACCACTCCCTCTTGTCTCTCGGAAACTGAAGCCAAGGAAAAATAGCTCTTTATCATCTTAACTCTGGCCTGCTTCACTCTTTTAAAACCCCACTGGATTTTCAGCCCTGAAAAATTGTCTCTTTTCCCTCCATAACCACCGAGGCCTGGGCCCTGGTTCGAGCCCGGAGCCCGTTAATCTCTGCCTCACGTGAACGCTCCAGGATCTCTGGTCTTCTCTGCCCTTGCCCCCTCCGAGGCCCAGCACCCCGCCCTGAGGGTGGATGCGAGGCTGAGTCTTGGCTGGGCCCCGCGGGGCCGTGGGAGGCGGGCCCACGTCTGCTCTGAGACGTGTCAGCTGGGCCTGGTCACACTCTCCGCAGCTCATCCCAGAGGTATGTGGGACCAGCGCTGTGCTCGCGGCCCGGCTGGGGTGGCGGGCGGGGCCCGGCCGGGACGTGGTGTATGTCCAGGCCGCACGCAGCAGGCCTGATAGTTCAGCTGCAGACACACTGCCTGAAAAGAGGGGAGGAGGAGGGGAGAGAGGCAGAGCTGCTTTAGCGGAAAATGCCCAAAACGCAGAGGCAAAAAGACCTGAATTCACACCCTTGGTTGCTGTGTGACCTTGGCCAAGTTGCTTCACCTCTCTGAGCCTCCAGCGTAAGGTGGAGCCAAGGAGAGCCCTCAGAAGTGGTAACATGGCATCAGCCTAAATCCCAGAGGGGCAGCCCGGAATGAGGGGAAAAATATCACAGACTTTTGGGGGTCAGATCAACTGACCACTTGTGAGCTGAGTGACCCTGGGCAAGTCACCTGTGTATCTGGAGCTCGGAGCAAAGGTCGTAAGCTCTAAACCCTCAGAAAATTAATCTGAGGGAAAAGAGAATTCATTCACTCGACAAATATTTATTGAGCATTTCCTGTGTGTCAGGCGCTGGGGTCATAGCAGGACACGAGACAGTCAGAGGTCTCTGCCCCCACGGAGTTCACACTTTGGTGGGGTGAGTGGACAACAAACAAGATAAATAAGTTGTATATTATATTTGAAGGGTTTCCCAGGTGGTGCAGTGGTCAAGAATCTGCCTGCCAATGCAGGAGACGCAAGAGACTCGGGTTTGATCCCCGGGTCGAGAAGATCCCAAGTCAAAGGAAATAGCAACCCACTCCAGTATTTTTGTCTGGAAAATTCCATGGACAGGGGAGCCCGGCGGGCTATAGTCCATGGGGTCACAAAGAGTTGGACATGACTGAGCGCGCGCACGCGTGCGTACATGCGTGTACACAAACACACACACGCACACCTTGTATTTGAAAGCACCAGTGCTACAGAGAGAAATAGAGTGGGGGAAGAAGCGGGGTGAGCTGGGGGTTTCAATATCCAGAGATGGGTCAGAGACAGCCTCACTAAGCAGGGAACAGCTGAGCAATGATCTGTAAGTTGAGGGAGGGAACCCGCAGGAGGAGGAGGAGGCTTTCACGAAGCAGGAGCAGCTCTCACTGCGAAGGCCCTGAGGTGGTGTGGCGGGAGGAGGCGGTGCGGCTGAGCAGGGCCGGGGGCAGGGCCGGGGCAGGCCAGCAGGACCCTCTCCTGCTTCTCCGCAGGAGGCGGGCGCCACGGAGGGTTCCGAGCAGAGGCGGGATGCAGTCTGACTTGCGTTTTCACAGGACCTGCAGAGGCCGGGACAAAAGCAGGAAGAACAGGGGAGGTCCGGCAGCGGTCAGTCCTCTGTTTGCGGATCATGCTCCCCCCTTGCTCTACAGCTGTCGTGGCTCCCCATTGCCCCTGGAGAGAGCCGGAGCTCCTCAGGCCGGCGTTCAAGGCTCCCGCTACGCGGGCTGGCCTCCTCCCTCCAGCCCCCCTCTCTCCCCCGCAGCCTCGCTGGACATGCGTCCTCCTCTGTTCCATGAGCTGTGCCTCCTTCTCCCGCTTTGGTCCCTCAGCCAGGAACACTCTTCCTGTCCTCGCTTTGTGAGGCAGCTCACGGGTGGCTCGGTCCCACCAACTCCTGCTAACTCTCAGCTGGGGTTTAGGAAGGCAAGAGGGGGAGAGGAAGTCCTCGCCCCAAGGGGCGGGGTGGGCTGGGGGGCGCAGACCTTGTCTCCCTCCTTCTCACATACACCCCAGAGCTCTGCCAGCTAAGAGCAGGTTTGGGAGGTAAAAGTGGAGCTGGAGCCGGCTGTGTGACCTTGAACAAGTCACGCACCGTCTCTGGGCTTTGCTGTCTCTGCCTGGTACAATGGGGAAAATAATGAACTTCCTCATAGGTGGTTGGACAGCGGCGGCTGTGAGCTCGGGGGCTGCTACCACTGTGGGCGGGATGGCATTCTGGGAGAAGATGCGAGCACACGTCTCTTTCCAGCTGGGCCAGGCCCATACCGGCGGCCCCGAGCTGACGCCAGGGCTATCTTGGGGGACAGATCCCTTGGCAGCCCCAGGGTTCTTCAGCTTGGTTGTCCTTGAGTTACCCAAGCAGCCACTGTGTGTCTAGCCCCAGTTCTGAGTAGGGACTAAGGGTCTTCCCAGGTGGCGTCAATGGTAAAGAACCCATCTGCCAATACCGGAGATATAAGAGACATGGGTTCAATCCCTGGGTCAGGAAGATCCCCTGGCGGTGGGCAGAGCAACCCACTCCAGTATTCTTGCCTGGAGAATTCCCATGGACAGAGAAGCCTGGCAGGCTACAGTCCATAGGGTTGCACAGAGTTGGACACAATGGAAGTGACTTAGCATGCATGCATGCAGGGACAGAAGACCTGGGTTCAAATCCCAACTCTGCCACATAGCAGCTTTATTATCTAGCTGAGTTAACCCCTCAGTCTCTCATCTGTGAAATGGGGAAACTAACAGTACTTATCTTCTAGAGTCATGAGAGAAACCAGTGAGGTGATGTAAATATTACGCTCAGCACTTGGAGTAAGTACCTAATCAATGCCAGTTAGTATTATTACTGAATTATTTTTTATGACTGCTATTTACCAGCTATGGGGGCGGGGCTCCCTATGCCTCAGTTTTCTCATCTGTGAGATGGGTAATTGCACTGCTGCCCTCACAGAGTTTCTGTAAGGATTGAGTTTAATGTGCATAAGTGGGGTCTGGAGCAGAGTAGGTACTCAGTGGGGTTTTTTTGAAAATTTCAAGCATAGAATTCATTTAATATAGTACCAGAAGTCGTCACTGATCTGCGAATGGTTCCTGTGAAAGCCTTTTATTATCTCTCTACTCAAACAAATGCCCATTTGGTTTAATTGAATTTAAGCAAACAAATGAGATAAGAAAGAAAATCCCCAGCCTCGGGATAGTTATTGCAACCCAGCGGGTGATGAGAGGTACACGTGCTTCTAATAAAAAGCCGAGGAAGAGCAGCAGGATTATATTAACATTTCAAGTAATTACGACTGTGCAGTTGGATGACCTTGGGCAAGTCCCTACTTTCTCGGACCCTCGGTCTTTTCTTCTCTGCAATGGGTATGAGAGCCTCTAACCTGCGGGATTATGGTTTGGCTCAAACCCGTCACGGCTGTGGCTTATGAAGCGCCTCCTGTATGCCGAGGACTGTTTGTCATCTCCCCCTCCCTCCCAGGAGGGGAGGTTGGGCACGGGCTGCCCCCCCCCCCGCAAGGAGAGGACAGTGAGTTTGGAGACGTGGCTGGAGATGCCGCTGCAGGAGGGAAGGAAGTGGGGGGCTGGGCAGGCTGGACTGACGCAGCTGTGATGTCAGCGACAGGCCGCAGGCGGTGGCCGGCCCAGTGTGAACGGTGAGCTCTCTGCTGGCCTGGCGCAGTGCCTCCCCCCCGGGGTGGGGGGGTGGCCTGCTGCCCCCCTTAACCCCTTCCCGGCCTCGTTTTCCCAGACAGCCATCCCCCGGGCCTGGCCTTGCCCACAAGATTCCCAGATTTCACAACCGGGGCTGGCGCTGAATCATGTACAGTAAGTCCGGGGAGAGAAACTCCTGGCTGCCCGGCGTCCCCAGGACCAGCTGCCAAGCCAGTCTTCCCTCCCCACGGGCGAGTGGCCGCGGGGAGCTGGGGATCGTCCCTCCGGGCCGCCGACCAGCTGGGGGGGCATCGGGCAGGGCACGTGATCTCTCCAGGCTGCGCTGGGAATCAAGGGGTGGGGCTGTCTCTAGGGGACCCTGGGGCTCTGGAGGGCGGGAGGTAGGGCGTGAGGGTGACTGGTGACCGGGAATGCGTCCCTTAGTCTAAGCTACAGTTTCCTGATCTGGAGGATGGGCATAATCACACAACTGACCTCCCGGGGCCCGTGCGAGGATTAAATGAGGTGATCCAGCGCTGAGCACAGGCAGTGCCAGACGAGCAGGACTGTTGCTGTTGTGGTGTCAGGTCCCCAGGACACGCTTTGAAAGGCTCCGGAGAAATCATTCAGTCCTTGGGGGGAGCCATCCCCGCTCCCTGCCCCCTAGAACACCCACCCCTTTCCTCGTGACCCAGATGACTCTTATTTTTAAAAACGTCTTCATTACATCAACAAGTATCTGTTGAGCACCGCTGTGTTCTACTGGGTCCTGGAAATACAGCAGTGAATAAAAAAGAAAAAAAGAAGAAGAAATAAAAACAAACCCCTCTGTTGTCATGGAGTCTATATCGTAGTGAGGGAATCAGACATTTGAGGTCGTTTCAGAGAGGGATAAGGGCTCTGCAGGAAATAAAGCAGGAGCTGTGATGGAGACAGCCCCAGAGCGATCCTCTGAGGAGGTGACCTTTGAAGAGAGATTGGATAACAAGAAGCCAGCGTGGGAAGGAGTGTGTGTGTGGGGGGCATTGCTCCGGGCAGAGGGGACTGCAGGTGCAAAGATGCACTGGTGGGAGCCAAGGCGTGTTTGGAGATCACCTGGGCCGGTGTGGCTGCAGCGGGGGGATTGCGGGTAAGAGCGGGACCAAGTGAGCTTGCGGGGTGGGCACAGATGCCCTGCACCAGCGCTCTGAGCCCTGGGCTCCTCCTGAAAGTGAGCTGCCTGGGGCCTGCCCTCTGCCTGCAGGGAAGGCCATTGGCAAGGACCTGGCTCCCTTCTCTCTGGGGTCCCCAGGCCCAAGAACAGCCCACTCATATGGAAAAACCTCATCTCTGGGGGCACCATATAGATCGGGCACCTATGCTGAGGCTTCAGCTGGGACTCAGACGGCCTCAGGGGAAAGTGGAGGGCCGAGGTCTGCCTCTTCCCAGCCCAGGGCTTTGACATTTGCCTCTCAGAGCCTCAGTGTCCCCTTCCGTGAGATGGGCGCAATGTTGCCACATAGAGGAATGTATGTGGTGGAATACTACTCACCCAGGAAAAAAACGAAGCCTTGCCGTTTGCGACAACTTGGATGACCCTTGAGGGTGTTATGTTCAGTGAAATAAATCAGACAGAGAAAGACAAATATCAATACCATATGATTTCACTCATATGTGGAATATAGACAACTACTAAACAAACAAAAAACAAACGAACAAAAAAACCAATATGTAGATACAGGGGAGAAAGTTGTGATTACCACCAGGGAAGGAGAGGCGGGGCGGGGGTGGGCAAAATGGATACAGGGGCTCCGCCAGAGGTGGGCAGATGGAAAATGAACTTTTAGGGTGAGCACACTGGCAGGTGGGCTTCCCAGACGGCGCCAGTGGCAGAGAAGCTGCCTGCCCAGGCAGGAGACATGACAGACCCGGGTTCCATCCCTGGGTTGGGAAGACCCCCCGGAGGAGGGCATGGCAACCCACTCCAGTGTTCTGGCCTGGGGAATCGCATGGACAGAGGAGCCTGGTGGGCTATCGTTCATGGGGCCGCAGAGAGTCGGACACGACTGAAGCGACTTAGCACTCACACGCACTGTCAGATATATAGGAGTAGAAATGAGGTGTTGTACACATGAAACATCTAACGCTATGTCAGTATTTAATTTAAGAAAATAATTTAATTTGAGAAATAATGCAAAATTTAAGAAATAATATAAAAAATAAATAACTAAAAGGAGGAAGAGAGGGCTTGCTCCAGTATCTGTCCCTGTTTCCCCTCCCCAAGCAAGAGGCTGGGATTCCAGGGGCAGAGGGCAGTTGGAGCTTGCTTCTGGAGCCCGAGAGTTGTGGGCAACATGAGGCCTAATCAGCATTCCGAAGAGTGTTTTATTTATTTATTTTTTTTACTTTTTGGCCATACCAAGCAGCATGTGGGATCTTGGTTCCTCGACCAGGGATCAAACCTGTGCCCCCTACATTGGAAGCACAGAGTCTTAACCACTGGACTGCTAGGGAAGTCCCCTGAAGAGTGTTTTAAAAATCATTTTTTTTTAACCATTTCCCATCAGGCTGTGGCAGTCAGGATGGCTGTTGGTGTGGGAGGTTGGGGCCTGACATGCAGCCGGGGAGATGGGACCTGTCTGTGTCCCTGTGAGAACCAAGTGCAGGCCCCGAGGGGCAGGCCAGCTTCTTGCCCCCATTGTGCAGATGAAGAAACCGAGGCCCTGATGGGACAGGTGCTGCCCTGGTCTCCCCATCAGGGAGGGGCAGAGACGCAGGCTCAAGACTGGTCTGTGTGGTGCGTGCCCATTCACAGCCCCACCTCCTCCTGGTACCGGGCGTCTTGGGGCCGGGACAGCCATCAGAGCCAGATGCTCACGCCTGCAGGGCTCCTACACATCTGGAAAGGAAACCGGATGGAGGCCGGATCAGACCAGGTGCGACCCCTCTTCCTCCTCCCTCGGGCTGGGAGTAATTATTTGCCCGGGTTAATAGTGCCCCCTTCCCACCACCTTTCATCACAGCTTCTGGAATTGCCAGGCAGTAATTAACCCTCCTAGCACCCCTCTGAAGTTGGTACTGGAGGCAGACATGTTATTATACCCATTTTTTTACAGGTGGGTAAACTGAGGCAGGGCCCATTGAGGCCTGGGAGCCTGTGGTACCCCCATGACTCAGCAGCTAAATCAGTCTCCACTTCCTTCCCACAGGAAGCAAGAAGGCTTATCCTCCAGACACCCCTTCCCCGGGGCCGAGCCGCAGATGGGAGGCTTGGCAGGTCTTGGGCACTCCTTGTTCCTGCCCTCTCGCCTCTCAGGAGCAAGGGGCACGGGCTTGGGGCCAGGTGGAAGGGGCTGGGGCCTGACTCTGCTGTGTGGCCCTGGGCAGGTCACTGCCCTTCTCTGAGCCTCAGTTTCCCCCTTGGTAAAGGGGGGATAACCACCCCGCTTGGTGTGTTTGTTTTCCTGAGCAGAAAGCACAGGCCAGACCTCTGGTCCAGCTCCAGTCCGTCCCCTGGCTCTGGCCACACGGGCCTCCTCTGTGCTCTTTGGACACCCAAGTCACTTTCAACCTCAGGGCCTTTGCATGCGCAGAGCCATCTGCCCAAAATGTCCTTCCTTCAGATCTCTGCCTAGCAGGCGCCTTCTCCGCTTTCTCAGCTCAAATGTCACTTCCTAAACCTAGAGTCCCTCCGCCCCCCAGCCCGGCCCCAACCTCTCACTCTATTTTATTTTCTTAAAGTGCTTATGAAGGTAACTCATCATTCACCTTGTTTGTTTCCTTGTCAGCTCCGCCAGGGCAGATATTTTCATCTGGTTGATTCACAGTGTACTCTTAAGGCTCAACTCAGTGTCAGGGACACAGTAGGTGTTTAAGAAATGATTTTTGCTTTCTCCACCTCTTGCCTGGCTCTCTCCAGGGTCAGCTACTCCTTGTCAACTGAGGATGGACTGAGCTCCATTCTCTTGAAGGACTCAGGTCGCTTTGGAATCCAGGACCTTCGGTCTCGTAGCTTCCCAGGTAATGCGAGTTGAGAGCGAGACAGTTGATGAGGGGAAAGAGCCCTCCCCGGAGCAGACACCCCCTTCCCTCCTGCCCCACCCCTCCCCTGCTGCCCTGGGCTCATGGACTCACTCCAGGCCGATCCCCAAGCCAGCCACCCCCTCCCTTGGCATGTCTGTCAGCACCCTTGGGGGAAAGAATTTGGAAAGGGGAGGAAGAGAAAGAAAAGAAAGCAGGGTGCGAGGGGATGGTTCCCACACCTGTGTAAATAATTTGTCGTCTTAAAACTTGTCAAATATGCTCACCTTCAATGCCCAGTTCTTGGGCTTGTTTTCCTTGGCAAGGCCCCCACGGGAGTGGAATTTCGGCTGAAGGGAGCCCAATTGTCATCCTCTAAGCATGTTCCCAGGCCAGGGGGCCAGGGACGGCTCTGGCTGGTGCTCCACTTCCGTCCCCAGAAGTACCGGAACGTTCCTGGGATTTCGGGAGCAGCCGCCAGTCCTGGAAGCTGTCCCAGAATTCTGGAATGTTGGAATTCAAACGGCCTCCTGCCTATTTTTCAGAGGAGGAACATGAGGCCCAGAGAGGGAAAGCGGTTGGCCTGAGGTCACACAGCATGTTGGGAAAAGCTAGAGTTTTCCAAGAGAAGGTGGGATCAGTATCCATCTTCTGGTTTCTCCTCTATTGGGGTGATAGCACCCCAATTTCCTGCTGGAGAACCCCCTCTTCCCTCATCTCATTCCATGAGATTTGGGTGGGGTGTCCTAGGACCCTGTCTCCAAGGGTGGACGTGTGACCAAGTCTGGATCCATGTGATTGGTCTGGGGATGGGCGTGTAACTAAACCTGCCCAATGAAACTTGGTCCTGGGACTTTGGTTGCTGGGAATTATTTGCGAAAAGATTTGCAGTTTTTCCATTGGATGGAGAGTGAGCAAGTGAAAGCCTGGAGCATCAGGGGACTTCATAAGAGAAAAACCTGCCTGAGAGCGATCAACACAGAGCTAGACAGGGTTGGAACCCCCGGATCCAGCCGTCCCTGAAATTAGACACACTTGGATGTTTTAGTTTCAGGAGCCACTACATTTCCGGTTTTCGGCTGGAAACAGTTTGGTTTTCTGTCACTTGTGCACAAAAGGGGATGATTGACCCAGGGGAAGGGAGAGGGAAGTGCTTCCAGGCCAAGGAAGTAGCTTGTGTAGTGGCCCTGAAGCAGCAATGCCAGGGGATATTCAAGTAGCAGGGCAAAGCGAGTCATCCCCAAGGCGAGGTTAGGAGTATGTCAGGTGGTCAAGTGGGAGAAGGGAGCGTCTCCAAGCAGAGGGAATGACCGATGAGAATGCTCAGAGGGGTGACCAGCGAGTGAAGACTAACCACGTGCTGGGCTTGTGTTGGGTGCCAAGAAAAGCAGAGAAGAACGTGAAATCGAATCCAGCTACTGCTTATCGGCTCTGGCCGAATGTGGGCTCTTCTGCTTTCAGAGCTGAGCCATCACCCGCTTCCAGCATGCTGGCTGAGATACTCACGTGCTCTCTTCATTGATGTTGGGCACCATCGGGGCCACCCAACTTCACTTTATAGGGTGCAGAGCATCAGTCCACATTGGGTCACATGGTGAGAGTCATTCCCTTAGCAGATCTTTCTACAGTTCTTCCTTCACATCGTGAAGGGCAGATGCTAACCTCTCGCTAACACCCAACACTTGCTTATCTCCCTTGGTGAAAATGAGCACGTCTCAGACGTCAGACTTCTGGCATATAGTTTTCTCTAGCTAAACTTTTCAAAACTTTGTACTAAGCTATGACATATGCAGGAGAAGGAACTGGCAACCCACTCCAGTACTCTTGCCTGGAAAATCCCATGGGGTCTCAAAGGGTCGGACACGACTAAAGTGACTGACCATGACATACGCAAAGAAGCGCTCCGCTTGAATGTTCACGGCCGAGTGATTAGCACCCAGACAGACAGACCCAGAGCCGCCCCACCCCCAGAGCCCGCCCCTCGCCTCCGTCACTTCCCTTCCTGTGGGCACTGCTCTCCTGACTTCCATCACCATAGGTCAGTGTCACTTGTTTTTGAACATTGATCTTTTTCTCTTTCTATAAATTTGCCCTTTCCAGAATGTCATATAAGTGGAATCCTATAGCTCATTGATTTTTGAGGCTGGTTTTTCTTACGCTCAGCACCTTGCATTTGAGATGCGTTCATTTCATTGTGTGTTATCAGTACTTTGTTCCTTGCTATTGCTGGATAGTATTCCATGACATGGACATACCACTGACTGTTTACCCACTCACTGCTGCTGCTGCTGCTGCTAAGTCACGTCAGTCGTGTCCGACTCTGTGCGACCCCATGGACTGCAGCCCACCAGGCTCCCCCGTCCCTGGGATTCTCCAGGCAAGAACACTGGAGTGGGTTGCCATTTCCTTCTCCAGCACATGAAAGTGAAAAGTGAAAGTGAAGTCGCTCAGTTGTGTCTGGCTCTTAGCGACCCCATGGACTGCATGCAGCCTACCAGGCTCCTCTGTCCATGGGATTTTCCAGGCAAGAGTACTGGAGTGGGGTGACATACCCACTCACTAGTTGAGGGATAGATGGGCTGTTGCCAGATTCAGTGATTATAAGTAAAGCCACTTACAAACTTTTGCAAACAGGTTTTTATGTGACCATAAAATTTTATTTATCTTGGGGAAATTTCTGGGAGTAGAATTGTTGGATCACATGGTAACTATACGTGTGACTTAATCAGAAACTGCTGAACTGTTTTCCAAAGTGTCTGTGCATTTTGTACTCCCACCCGCACTGCATCAAAGTTTTAGTTGCTTCCCATCCTTACCAGCACCTGATATTGTCAGCTTTTTGTTTTTAATTTTAGCCATTCTAATAGGTGTACTCTGGAATGTCATTGTGTTGTTAATTTGCCTTTCCCTAATGACTAATGATGTTAAGCATCTTTTTATGTGCTTATTTACCATCTCTGTTTTTCTTTTCTTCCTTTTTTTCTTTTTTTGGTGTAGTGTCTGTTCAAATTTTTGTCCATTTAAAAAATCAGATTGTTTTCTTATTAATGGGTTTGGAGAGTTCTTTATATATTCTGGATACGAGTCAGTCCTTTGTAGATGTGTGATTTGCAAATACTTCCTCCCAGTCTGTGGCCTGCCTTTTTTGTTCTCTTAACAGGCAGACTTTAATAACATTGTTTTGTTTTCATTGTGGTGGTTTTTCTGGTTATCTTTGATTTATGGCAAATATTCTTTGTTCTTTTCAAATTTAGTGATCATATCAAATGTCTTCTCTTAAGATAAATTCATTTAGATAGAAAGGTAATTCAACTTGAAGAAAAATATTAAGCAAAAGGCTTCCCTGGTAGCTCAGGCGATAAGGTATCTGCCTTCAATGAGGGAGACCTGGGTTTGATCTCTGGGTCAGGAAGATCCCCTGGAGAAGGAAATGGCAACCCACTCCAGTACTCTTGCCTGGAAAATTCCATGGATGGAGGAGCCTAGTAGGCTACAGTCCACGGGATTGCAAAGAGTCAGACACGGCTGAGCAACTTCACTGGTTCACTGGTAGAAATAGTGGAAAACATACTGCACAAAAATCATGAAGCCAGGTACTTGAATAATCGAAGTGTGGGCAGCTCTGATTCATTTCATCAACAAATACGGATTGAGCACCTACTATGCTCCAAGCTCTGTCTTAGGTTCTGGGACATACAGGTGGACAAAAGTTTCTGCCCTTCTGTTGATGGTTTCTCTCCAGCGAGTTCCTCTTCATCCTTCAAAAGCCGACTTGAATGACCCATCCTCTGTTTAACATTCCCTGGAACACTCACTACATTATACTGCAATTTTCTGCTTCTGTGAGCTTCTTTCTGGGAAGGGGATATATCTGGCAGCCTCTGAGCAGGTTGCATAGAGTCTGATGCTTAGGTTCTCAATGAACAGCATCTCATGGAGTAGATGTTATTATGAGTTGCCAAAGATGGGTTTGCTGATTTTAATGATTGAAATTAGCCTGTTCCACTCAGATGCACCCAGATGTGGCCTGAAGCCCCTCCCTGCTGCAGTCTGAGCTGGTGCTCTGCAAACCAAGGTCTTTCTCCTTGGCCTTCCCTTCCACTGACAAAGACATCAAGAGAAAAAACGTCCCAAACCCAGTGCCTTCAGCTCCCCTCCTTGCTCCCCATCCAGCACCCGTGGATGTCTTCCCTGGTACTCATGATCCCACACTCACTCACCAGGCATCTCTTGGTCTGACTCGGCTCTAGGGACCATTTCACCCTGGCTCCTACCACCCTTCCTCCTGCTTCTCCACTCCATCACAGCAGCCTGCTTCTGCTCCTCCAACACACCAAGCTCATTCCCACCCCTGGGACTTTGCACTTGCTGTTCCCTCTATCTGAGACCACCCCCCCACCCCTTTCTACCTCTTTGCATGACTGGCTCCTTCTCCACATTCAATTCTGAACTTAAACTACTCCCTCCCCAGAGGCCCTCCCAGGCCATACTATCTCACTTCTACATTTTGTCCTATCAGTTCAGTTCAGTTGCTCAGTCGTGTCTGACTTTTTGTGACCCCATGGACTGCAGCACGCCAGGCTTCCCTGTCCATCACCAACTCCCAGAGCTTGCTCAAACTCTTGTCCATCGAGTCGGTGATGCCATCCAGCCATCTCATCCTCTGTCATCCCCTTCTCCTCCTGCCTTCAATCTTTCCCCGCATCAGGGTCTTTTCCAATGAGTCAGTTCTTCGAATCAGGTGGTCAAAGTATTGGAGTTTCAGCTTCAGCAGCAGCCCTTCCAATGAATAGTCAGGATTTCCTTTAGGACGGACTGGTTGGATCTCCTTGTGGTCCGAAGGACTCTCAAGAGTCTTCTCCAACACGACAGTTCAAAAGAATCAGTTCTTCGACGCTCAGCTTTCTTTATAGTCCAACTCTCACAAGCTGTAATTTGATCCTATAATTCTGTTTATTTTCTTTGTTGCACCAAGGGCTCTCATTTCAGAGTTTATTTGCATGCTCACTGGTTTCTTTCCTGTGTCCTCCATTAGAGCATCGGTACTGTGGGGGATTCTGATCTGTCCTTCCCTGTCTTTCCAGTGCCTGAGGTATAGTAGATGCTCAATAAGCTTTTGTTGAATGAATGAATGAATGAATGATGTCTCCTTTGAGGCTCACTCAAGCAAAACCGAGTCCTTTAGCCCACGTGACAGGCTGACGGCTCTCCACGCTCCTTCAGGGTGGACCTTCAGGGTGGACCACATGTCTTCCTCTTCCTCCTGGTCCCCATCAGGCCCCTGCGGCCGGCCCAGTGCCGAGCACTACCTACTGGGTCCACCAGGCTCGTGTCCTGCCAGCTGGGGCATTCCACCTTCTTGGAGCCATCCTGTTGGGAGGCGGTCCTCAGGGCCTCACCCACTGTGGACTGCGGGAGGGGCTGGAGCTAGCTCTGTAGGCTCCGAATCACACCAGCTCCCTGCGAGAGTCATTGCAGCTCCCTCTGTCCTGGTTCTGTCACAAGGAGGGCAAGGCTCCACTTGAGGCCTGTGTGTCTTTCTCATTTCCTAATACTTCCTTCATTTTAAGAAACAGTGTGTGCATGCAAGCTCAGATGCTTCAGTTGTGTCCGGCTCTTTGCAACCCTATGGACTGTAGCCCGCCAGGCTCCTCTGTCCTTGGGACTCTCCAGGCAAGAATACTGGACTGGGTTGCCATGCCCTCCTCCAACGGGATCTTCCCAACCCAGGGATCGAACCTGCGTCTCTTTATGTCTACCTGCATTGGCAGGTGGGTTCTTTACCACTTTGTATAATATGCTGAATAGCTTCAATTTATAGCAAGTGCCTTAGGTTGGGTCCCTCTAGAAGCAGATCCCCAAGAAAATAATTCAAAGCCAAGTAGTTTATTTGGGAGATGATCCCAGAAAACTCTGGTAGGGTTATGGGAAAGTGAGCCTAGGAGGTAGGGGTCGGGGGAGGCCTCCAGTGCAGAGAATATTGTCGGGGCGCCTGGGGCTCCACCTGTTGCAGAACTCCGAGAAATGGTACAGAAGCTGATAACCTTGGATTATCCAGTGGGGGTGGGGGGGGGTGGGCGCTGCCAGGGAGCTGAGGCATGGATCCACCTGCTCCTGCCGCTCCTTGGTTGGGGGCAGCTCCCTGGAGTGTTAATTCCCAGAATTTCAGGTCTCCTGCAGGTGGGCAGAGCCCATGGTTAAAGGGGGTAGGTGCTGGCAGCTGGAATCCAGTTTATGTTCATGGGAAGTAAGCAGGAGGGGAGCTGGGCGAGGCACCAACAGAAATGCCTTGCACTTGATGCTGGTTTCTCATATAAAGCAGAGATCAAATGTTTCCTTTACAATGAAGTTTAAATAAAAGTTGAAAACATGAGTCGGCTTAAAGAGAAAGAGTAAATAGTGTATGGGGGAAGTGTGAATGTGGCAAACACTGCCACTTCTAAGGGCATTTAAAGCCTTTCACTTCCCTGGTGGCTCAGACGGTAAAGAATCTGCCTGCAAGGCAGAACATCCGGGTTCGATCCCTGGGTCAGGAAGATCCCCTGGAGAAGGGAATGGCAACCACTCTAGTATTCTTGCCTGGAAAACCCCATGGACAGAGGAGCCTGGTGGGCTGCAGTCCATGGAGTCGCAGAGTCGGACACAACTGAGCGACTAACACTTTCAAAGCCTTTAACAAGCAGACGTGTCTTCTTGGTGACCCACCCACACGGGGATACAGAGACCAGCCTTTCCTCCCAGCACACCCACCCCTAACACTGCTCTGGATTCCTGGGAATCTTGGAAATGAGCCACGAGGCTTGAAGCCCTTTGACTTGGGGTCTGTCACTTAATATCTCTAGGCCTGTCCATGAAAAGGGTAGGTTCCAAAGTCATGTGAAAGAAGAAATGTGCAAAAACAGCCAAGACAGCTCTGAGATGGAAGAACTAAGAGGGAGGGCTTGTCCATCCAGACTTTAGGATCTATGGCAGAGGTTTAAAAAGTAAAACTCTATGGTAGTGGCAGGCCTGCCTGCTAAGTCAGTTCAGTCGTGTCTGACTCTTTGCGACCCCATGGACCGTAGCCTGCCAGGCCCCTCTATCCACGGGATTCTCCAGGCCAGAACACTGGAGTGGGTTGCCGTGCCCTCCTCCAGGGGATCTTCTGGGATCAAGCGCACATCTCTTAAACTTCCTGCATTGGCAGGCGGGTTCTTCACCCCTAGCCCCTCCTGGGAAGCCCGGTATTGGCATAGACACGGGCAAACACATCAAGGGAATAGAACAGAGTCCAGTTAACTAGCCCAGGTGTCACTTGCCCTGCTGAAGGGATGTGAAAGGGTTTGAGGAAGGGGAGACGCGAGTTAGCATGGAGTTCTCTGGATTGGGCCTGGGCTGGGGCAGTAGCTGCCCAGCAGGTTCCTGTCGCTGGCCTTCCCCTGGGATCCACCTGCGGAGACAGCCTCACGGGCCACACGCTCCCTATGTCTGCCCTGGGAGTCTCAGAAGCCTCCAGGGCCTTGCGCCCTTCGGAGTTCTCTTTGATTCTTCTGATTAACCCGCAGAGACAGCCGCACGTGGGTGCTGGCAGGCCTTTCCCAGGTCTCCGAAGCTTGCTCATCTCCTTTTAGGAGGCAGAGCAGACCTCAGCCCGGAGCCCGCAGCCGGCCACAGAATCCAGCTAGAGTTTAACAATATTTCTTTGTGATCATTGCTTTTGAGGTTATGTTTTGTCTGTAGAACAGTAACTGTACAAATTTTCCTTGAAAATTTTACTGATACATGCTACAAAGAGGATGAACCTCCATAACATCATGCCAAGTGAAAGAATTCAGATCCTGAAGGTCACCTCTGGCACGATTCCCTATGAAATACATAGAATAGGTAAGTCCGGAGAGACAGAAAGCAGAATGGTAGTTTCTCAGGACTGGGGTGCAGGGCTTGAGAGGGCTGCTTCATGGTACCGGGCTTCCTTCTGGGGTGATGAAAATGTTTTGCAGCTAGTGAGAGATGGTGGTTGCATAACCCTGCGAATACCATTGTGACTAGCCCATGAATTGTTCATTTTAAAGTGGCTAATTGATGTTACGTGAATTTTACCTCAGTAAATGATTTTTAAAAAACCAACCAAGCAAAGGAAAAAAAAAATCATTCATAAAAAGTGTGAATGACTTTAAAGATGACTTTTCAGCGAGGTTTAGGAGACATTGGCTGAGGGAGCTGACCTCACCCCCAGGCCTTGGCCCCTGCCGTGCCCAGGTGTGGAATGCCCCCTCTGTGCACTGATGGAATGCTGCCCATCCCTGGGAGCCAAGCTGCAGCCTCAGCTCTGCAGGAAGCCCTCCCTGACTACGCGGGCCCGTCCAGAGGTCAGAGCGGTCAGGTGGGCCCAGTCCTGCAGCTGTGCAGACCTTGGTGCAAATCCTGTTAGTGGGGAGGAGTCTTCTAACTTTGGACACACTGCTTCCTTCACCTCCCCAAGAGGGCCTCAGTTTCCTCATCTGTCAAATGGGGGTTCACAGTTCTTCTTATCTCACCAGGTTGAGTTAAGCCTACATAGAAAGCCAGCAGACAGGGCCTGGTGCAGCGTGGATGCCCTTGGTTCACCCCTGGCTTTGAGCACCGGTCACATCATACTGATTTATGTACCTCTCGTTTCCTGAACTGGAAGCAAGGGTGCAGTCTTTGTCATCCCTGTATCCACAGTTCCCACAGAGGGCTCAGGCGTAAGTCTTCAGGAAGGATGTGTTGATTGATGCCCAAAGGGATTCCCCGAAACCCGCCTCTTCCGCCCACCTTCAGGGTCCCCACCTGTCGAGCTCCTGTCCTCACTCACCTGGACCACTGCGGGCCACCCAGCTCTGTGCTCTACTCCTCACCCCCATCCATTCTCCACGTGCAGCCAGAGGTCTCATCAAAACCTGAGTCAGCCCATCCCTCTGCTGCTGTGAGCCGTCCTGGGGTTCTCCTCCCATCTAAAGTCTGAAGCCCTCCTCGCGGCCCGCCAGGGCCTGCGTGATCTGGCCATCTCTCCCCTGCTCCTCTAAAACCCTGGCCTCCACCACTGGGCTTTTGCACCTGCTGTTCTCTTTCTTGAGGACACTCTTCCCCAGATATAGCGCCCACTTCCTCCCCTCCTTCAGGTCTCGATTCAAATGACTATTCCTGTCAAGGGAGATTTTCCCTGGCTTCCCAGACCTCACTGGACACCAAAGCTCTCTTCCTCCCCTAGGAAAAGCCCCTGGCTGGGGTCCTGGGTCCCAGCCGCACGTGTCAGGAGAGGAGAAGTTCCTGGGCCTCGCCCTGGACTTGGGGCCCCGGGGTCAGCCGTGGAGGTGAGCAGCACCAACTGTACCTGGTGTAGAGCCCCTGCCCGCCCGCCCTCCGTGGGAGGCGCCCTGCCCAGCTCCCACAGGCTTGCAGGGCACAGATGGGAAAGTTCCGCGGCCTCCTCCTCTTACCTGACGAGGGCTGACTCAGACCCTCACCCCTGGCCAGAGGGAGCCGCAGCCACCCCGCCCGGGCCCTTGATGGGAAACCGCGCTGCCAGGGCCTGGCTGGGCCCAACCCTGACTCACGGCACCCCGCCCAGCCTCTGCCACTGGGAGTCACACCTCCCTCTAGCCAAAGACGCTCCGGCTTCGCTCCCGGGGAGCGTTCCCCTCCACGCCTTTGCCCCAGCAGTGCCCTGGCTGGCAGTGACCTTCTATGGGGAGCCTTCTGTTCCTCTGAGCCCAGCCCAAAGGCCATCTTCTGGTGGGGAACGCCAGAGATTCCTCTGGCCAGGAAAGCGAAGGGGTCGTGGGAGAGGTGGTAATGATAGTAGTAATAATAATAATGACTCTTATACAGTAATAAGAGTAACTAGTCATGCTTGCGCTGTGCCAGGCACTGTAGGAAACACTTCATTGTATTAATTCATTCAACCTTCACAATAATCTTCTGGGGTAGGGACTTTCATTTTCCCAAGGCACAGAGTGGTTAGTAATCTGCCCGAAGTTACCAGCTGGAAAGTGCGAGAAGAGCGACTTGAATCTCAGGAGTCTGGCTCTCACACCGTCATTCTCATCTCCCAGACCTGGAAAACCCAGCGGAGACCCCTGAGGGAGCCGGGAGGGAGGAGGTCCAAGTTCTGGGCTCGGTCTCAGTTGCCCTTCACCCACAGTGGGCACAGGCCCTGCTCTTCAGGGTACAGGTGGTCTTTGCTCCCTCCATGAGGGTGAATCCTTGGAACACGGTCTGGGCAATCCACAACAGTGGTGGAAAAGGCATTTACATGTACAGAGCAAGGACTACGGCCTGGACACTTAACCCATTTACCTCCCAGCAGCTGCATGCAGTGGGGGCAGTTACTAGCATCTGTTTTATGGAGGAGGAGACTCAGGCCCAGAGCGTAATAAGATTTGCTCAATGTCACAGAGCTAGGATATAGCAGATGCTCGAGTTAAACCCAGAATTGTTCTGACACCGTAAGGCCAGAGTCCCTCCTGCTGAGTGGGGACATGGCATCTCAGCGAGGAGCAGGGCAGGGCCCAGATGTCAGAAAGAGCCTGGAACTTCAGTTCGTGTTGCTGTCTTACTCTAGCATCCTACCAATGTCCACCCATTCATTCATTCATCTGTCCATCCACCCACCCATCTTCCATTCACTTATCCATCCACTCACCCTTTCATCCATCCATCCGTCCATCCATCCACCTACTCATCTACCCACTCATCTACCTTCCAAGCATCTATCCATCCAGCCATCCTTCCATTATTGTCTGTCCCTTCCATTCAGCCTCCATCCATCCATCCAGACTTCCATCCACCTGTTCTTCTGTCCATTTTTCTATCCCTTTTACCTTCTGTCTGTCTGTCCTTCCACATGCATCTGTCTCTCCATCATCTTAAACAGTATCTGTCTATCCATCACCCATCTATTCTTCTATACATGCATCCATCTCTACATCCATTCATCCACACATCTCACAGATGTTTATTTAACTGATGGCTACTATGCCCAAGCCTTCAGATCACTGTGCCTTGAGCCAGGAGAAACATACCTAATTAGGTTTCTGTTTATTTGCTGTTCCAGGAAAGCTAATTGAGGGGTTTGTAAACAGCCCTTTGATGGCTGGAGAGTTACTTAAGAGGACAGTTAAATAAACAACTGCTGGGTGGAAACAGTCAGGGCTGGTACACAGCGGGTCCAGAGCCATGACCTGCCTTGCACAGCAGGAGGAGGGCTGAGCTCCAGACAGTGTAGAGGCTCTGGGTTCAGAAAGGAAGTCAGAATAATGGGAACAGTGGCAATAACACCCACCAAGTGTGGAATGCCTACAGTATGCCAGATGCTATGTTAAGCATAGTTCTTACAGAAACTCCACGTGATGGAAACTATGATCCCATTTATGGATGGGGAGACTGAGGTTTGGGGAGGGACATCCATGTGCTCAAGGCCAGAGAGCTGGGAAGTAGCACAGTCAGGACATCAATCTGTCTGTGTGCAGCAATTATGGTAATAATAGCACATAATTATATAGCATTCACTAGATTCTAAGGCATTGTTCTAAGAATCCCACTAAATACACAACTCTATGATGTCGCTACTATCATCAATACCATTTTACAGGTGAGAAAGTTGAGGTTGAGAGGCTTAAAGTAATTTGAAAAAAATTACTCAGTTGCTAGAATTTTTTAAAGAGTAATCTGGACTCAGAGTCTTACTCTTCACCGTGTTATGCAGTGGATTACGCCTTCTGTGCATTTAACTTAGAAAGATCTAGCCATACACGATTGGCTAAACACTTTTTTAAAATCATTTTTTTTTCACTTTTTCTGTTTTATATATCTAAAAATACTGTGAAATTATAACTTGTTATGTCTTTTTAATTGCTTAGTTCAGGGGTTGGTAATCTTTTTCTATAAAGCTAGTGGATAATGAATGTTTTGGGCTTTGTGGACCATATGGTCTCTGTTGCAACTACTCACCTCTGCTGTGGTAGCTGGAAAGCAGCCACACACAATATGAAACTAATGGATGTGGCTGTGTGCCAATAAAACTTTATTTACAAAAACAGGCGGAGGGCCGGATTTGGCCCAAGGGCTGTAGTCTGCCAACTGCTGACTCTGTGCATTTAAAATGTATCTGTATTCACCAAACCATGTGCTCTTGCCTTTTCATGAACAACAAAAGATTTTCAAGGATACCTTAAACCATTGCTCAGTTCCACCTCCAGACCATTTGCTCACATATGCCCTATACAACATTTGCCCCTTTGTCAGCTAGTGGCACCTTCTGAAGGAAATTTGCAAATTCTTGGCATTAAACTAATTCCTTTATTCATGTAGTCAACAAATGAATGACAGTCTTAAGAGGTGGTCAGCCTGGCTGACTCCCCACTAGGGACTCTGAGAATACTAAAGGACACAGGATTTACTCTTCTCCACACCAAGTTTTGTAAACTTCTGGTTTGGGGGAAAAAAAAAAGTAAAATAGAAGTTAAGTAGTCCTATGACTGTGGCTCTAATACTATTTCCTATTGGTGACAAGAACAAGGAAATGAAAGGATGACTGGTAGAGATATTACAAAATGTCCTCAGAGCTAGTGGGAACAAAACCGAGTGAGGTCAGAAAGATCCCCTTTCCTCTTTATCCCCACCCCCTTTGCCTCAATGTTGATTTCCCAGCCTCAGAAAAGTTGTGAGCCTGGGGGAACAGCATGTGTTCACTTCCAAGTCTAAAGACCAATGACAACCTGGGTAAAAATATTTGCAACATAAACGTAGACAAATGATTTATTTCCATAGTAGCTAAAGAATCGCTGCAGAGCAATAAGAGAAAAACCCCAAAAGCTGACCCCCTAGAATAACAGCGTAAGTAGATGGAAACAGGCAACTTAGAGAAACAGAAATACATATGGCAAATAGACACGCAAGATGTCCAGCCTTGCTGGTAATCAGGCAAATACAAACTAACAAAAATTAGACAAGGTTTTTGAGTCCTCCGTGTGTCAAAAATAAAAGACTGATAATGTAAAGTATTCAGGAGATCGTGGGAAATGGCCATGCATATTCTTCTGGTCCAAGTATGAATTGGAACAGTCTCTCAGAAAGATAACTTTACAGTATACAGTAATACTGTAAGTTCATGTTTTTTAGAACTCAGGAATTCCATTGTTTGGCGTCTCCTTTAAAGAAACATCAGGCACAAGGAATATGTGCCAAAATGGTTACTGGAAACAACCTAAATAGCTGTTGGTGGGGGAAGGGTTAAGTACCTTGAAGTGATCTAAGGACTCCCCATCCTTTGAGGCAGACCCTACCCACTCCCACCATTGATGGTGAATCTGCTAGATGTCCACACTTCCCAGTCTCCTTTGCAGCTTTGGGGTGGTCACATGACCTGGGCTCATCCAATCAGACACACCTACCCAAACTTGGAATGAGGGGTAGTCCAGAGGCAGCAGAGAGGTCTTACCGGATCTAGTCCTATGGTTGGGGCACTATCCCTGCTAACTTTGAAATCTGGTTCTTCAACTCTCTTAGACTCTCCCAACCCCAAATTTTAATTTGAGCTTTTAAAAAAAATTTATTTTTTAATTGAAGGATAACTGCTTGACAGAATTGTGTTGGTTTCTGCCAAACATCAACATGAATCAGCCATAGGTATACATATGTCCCTTCCCTAATGTGAACTTTTTCCTCAAGTGCAGAATACATGCAGAAAAATGCACAGGTCATAAGTGACAATGTGAGGAATCTTCCTAAGTGAGCGCATCAAGGCCACATCAAGACGCAGCGTTCCCGTTTCCCAGAAGCTCCCCGCTGCCCTCTGCCAGCGATGACTTCCCCGCAGGTAACCGGGGGTGGTGTGTCTGATCTAGTCCTTTGCTTGAATAGAATTAAATGATGTGTTTTCGTATCTGGTTCTGTCTCCTAATGTTGATGTCTTTGAGATCCATCTATGTTGTTGCATGTGGTTGCAGGTCATTCATCCTTATTGCTGGGCAAAAGGCCATCATCTGGATGTGGCTCAGTTCATTCATTCCCTCTCCTACAGATGGGCATGTGGGTATTTTCTAGGTAGAGACTGTTGATGAATAAGGCTGCTCTGAACATTCTTGTGTACATCTTTTGGCGAACATCTGTCTACATTGCTGTTGAGTAATAGACCTATTGCTAGGTCATGTGGTGAGGGTATGTCTCATTTGATTAGAAATCACCAGCTTTCCAAAGTGTCTGCATCATTTTGTGTTCCTACCAGGCATGTATGAGTTTCTTCTGGATGTTCCACCTCCTCATCAACTCTTGGTATTTTCTGTATTTTTCATTTTAGCCATCCTAAGTGGTATCCCGCTGTGGTTTTAAATTGCATTTCCTGACAATCAATGATGTCAAGTCCCTCTGTGTGTTTATTGGTTGTTTTGCTTCTCCTTCGTGAAATGTCTGCTTGACTCTGTCTTTTGTGTCTGTTTGATTGATTGTTCTTTTTTTTTCCCTAAAGTACTTGTAAGAGACTGTGTCTCTGTTTAGTTTTTTTAAAAGATATTTATTTATTTATTTACATGGCTGCGCCTAGTCTTAGTTGTGGCATGCATGACCTTTAGTTGCGGCATCTGAACTCTTAGTTGCAGCCTGCTAACTCTTATTTGAGGTGTGTGGGATCTACTTCTCTGACCAGGGATTGAACCTAGGCCCCCTGTACTGGAAGCATGGAGTCTTAGCCACTGGACCACCAGGGAAGTCCCCTGTGTCTCTTTAAATTACTGTAACAGGAGGGTTTTGCAGGAAAAGAAAATCAATAGGAGATGATCTATTTATTATCGATCTGTCTGTCTGTCTGTCTATCATCTAGCTTTAGGAATGCAGTTATGGAGGATGGCAAGTCTGAAATTTGTAGGCAGGCTGGCAGGCCACAAACTCAGGGAGGATTTCTATATTATAATCCAGAGACAGAATTCCTTCTTCTCCAGGAAACCTCAGTTTTCACTCTCAAGGCCTTTAACTGGTTGGCCCACCCACATTATGGAGGATACTTGCCTTTACTTAAAATCAACTGAGTGTAGATGCTAACCACACCTACAGAATACCTTCACTAATGTTTGACCGGACAACTGGCACAATAACCTAGCTAAGTCGACACATAAAATTTAAACATCCGATTACTCAGAGTTATTTACGCTGTTTGCAACTTGGGAGCCCAATCTAGTCCACCATTTACATAAACACACACACACACATGCACGCATGCTTGCACACACACAATATCAACGGCAGTGTTATGCATTTCTATGTGTGTACGTGTACAAGAATGAGTCTGGGAGGACACAGCCAAACCTGTTACATGACCACCTCAGGGAGTGTCTGGATTGAAGGTCAAAGGGAATTTTAACCATAAACAGTAACAGTAAAGAAAAAAATTAAAGAGTATAATAATGTCCATTATGAAATTAAAGTTAATTTTCAAGCGGGAAAACATTTTTCAAAAAATAAAGGAATCATTATGTTCCCATTATTCATTCAGCAAAAATGGACTGAACACCTGCTCTGTGCTCATGGCTGGAGATGCAGAGGGTAAGACCGGCAGCCTCTGTCCCGGGGCGCTGACGTCAGAGCGGAGGCGGCAGGCAGCGAAGAAGCAAAGACCTGGGCAAGGAACTTCAGAGGGCGCTTGGGAGGACTCTGCAGGAAGCCAGCGAAGAGAGGAGGAATGAATGGGGCTGTGGGGTTGTGTTGCCCTGATGGTCAGAGAAGGCCTCGCTAAGGCCACCTTTGAGTCCTGCAGGAGGGGGAGCAGCTGGCTTGGGAAGGAGCAGAGCAGGCGGCCAGCCCCGCAGGTGTGAAGGTTCTAAGGCAGCGATGGATCCGACGAGGCATGAGAACCCGAGCAGTGCGTTTGGGAAGGGAGGTTGAGAGGGGGCCCAGTGGTGGACGTGGGGGAGCCCGCAGGAGGCCCCGCTGCCTATCCCAAGACGAGTTCTCTGCCGATGCCGAGCTGCCTGTCTCGGGGAGGGGGAGGCCTCGGAGCTGCTCGCAGGGCCTTATCCCCACGCCACTCCAGCAATCCCTGCAGGATGAGACCCGAGCTCTGGAGATCCTGTCCCCAGGCCTCGCTAAGCCAGCCCAGGCCGGCAGCACCCCGAGGGACATCCCAGGGCTTTACTCTCTCTGCCTCTGAATGGGAGGGTCAGCAAGATCCACCATCACTGGCTCACTGAACCATAATGTAACAGGGACGAGGAAGGTAACCAAAGAGATGCTTTCCCTGCACCATGCCTATGGCTCCTGGTAAGAGCCCCAAGGGGTTGAAGGTATTATTATTATTCCCATTTTATGGCCCCGAACACTGAGGCACAGAGAGATTAAAAACCCTGACCCCAGGGTCTGCTTTCTTCACTCTTGCAGTCTGGAACCCAGCTCTTCTGGCTCTCAGGCAAGAGCAAGGCCATCTTTTTTTTTTTTTTTTTTTGAATGACAGAGCCCTAGATGGAAAAGGACAACCCCATCTAGACTCTCTTTACATAGATGGAAATTCCAAGGTCTGGGGAGAAAAAGGAACCATTCCCTGACTATACAGAGCCAGAGCGGGAGCTGGGTCTCTCTGTCCGCAGGACCCTTGCAGTTTTACCCCCTTATTTACCTCTACCTTCCTTCTTTCAGTGATGGTTAGACTGGCCTCTAGGGCTTCTCTAGTGGTTCAGCTGATAAAGAATCTGCCTACATTGCAGGAGACCCAGCTTTGATCCCTGGGTTAGGAAGATCCCCTGGAGGAGGGCATGGCAACCCACTCTAGTATTCTTGCCTGGAGAAGCCCATGGACAGAGGAGCCTGGTGGGCTATAGTCCATGGGGTTGCAAAGAGTTGGACACGACTGAAGTGACTTAGCATACACGCAGACTGGCCTCTAGGCTGTTCCTTCAGTATGCTGATCTCAATCCTGCCTCAGGGCCTTTGCACTTGCGGATCCCCTGCCAGATCTGGTCCATCATTTCTTTTATGCCTTCCTTTTCCACTCCATTGACAATAGCCCTGCACTCACTCTTCCTATTTTGATTTATTTTTTGGCCTAGTTTTTTTTTTTTTTTACCCTCAGTCATTTTATTAAATATATTGTTTATGATTCATCTCCCTTCCTAGAATATCAGCCCCTTATGGGTAGGGACTTTATTCACAGCTGTTTTCCCAGTACCCAACCCAGGGCCTGGGCCTCCATAATGCTCAATATGTGCTTGTGGAAAGGATGGGCAGATAGATGGATAGATGACAGATGGATGGATGGATGGGTGAGAGATGGATAACAGACGGATGCATTGGTAGGTAATGGATAGACAGACAGATAGATAGATACATAGGTGGTGGATGGATGAATGGATGGGGGATGGGTGGACAGTTCCCCCAACATGATTTCCCAACCCTGGGCTCCGGGTCTCCCACTTGGCTGTTCTGACTTGTCTCCTTTGGCTCCAGGCCTGAGCCGGCAGCTGTGGGGGCTTCCACAGGATCAGGCAGGAGCTGCCATTTCTCATCCTCCTCTGTGGCTGGGCAAACAAAAGCCTTTGTTCTCCCTTCCCAGCCTGGCCCCCCTACAGCCCCGGGTGGGAAGTTGCTGGCAAGTCAGCGACTCAACTTTGCCACAACTAAATTTTGAGGCTTAACCTGCCACGCTGGGCCCAGGGGATCCTGTGGTCCATACTGGCGCTGGGCATACCGGGGGTGTGATGGGGGCACCGTGGCCACAGCCCAGAGATGATTCCTACCTGGGTGGGCCCCAGAGTCTTCTGGAGACCTTGGGTTTTTGGAGGTGGGTGGGGGAGTTACAAGATGAAGTTGGCCCTGGGCTCTCTACAGACAGCTCAGGACAGGGTTTCCTCTCGTCCCTCAGGGCTGTCCCCACAGGGCAGAGGGGCAGAGAAGGGAGCCTCAGTGGTGGTGCAGTGGGCCCGTGAGGGTGGTGCCATCACAGAACCCACTGCACAGAGGAGGAAACTCAGGCCCAGAGAGAGAGTTAGCGTGCCCTGCTGAAAGCCAGACTGGATGGGCAGTCGTTACCCAGCTGGGCTGTCTCTGCCAACCAAAGACAGTGGCTTTTGGCCAGTTTCTTCCTGCCTTTGTCCAGGTCAGACTTGAATCTTGTTCAGATGAACCCCAAAGCCAGTGGATTGTGGGCGCAGTGACTGGAGAACCTGGCAACCTTAGCCCGCCAGCCTCACCAGCACACCCTTGAGGAATCTGAATAAACAGCTCACTTCCCTGTCTGCTCTGGAGCGGGGTCCCACTTCCCGAGCCGAAAAAGCAGGAAGAAGTCCGGGATCCTAGCGTGGCAGCTGAAGTCCATCCACGTGACTGCTCAACCTCCTCGCCATACGGTACCTTGTGCAGCGGGTGTCGGGAATCGTCCGCACGAACCACGTGCTTTCCAGCCTCTGCCTTGGACCCTGCTGTCTCCTCCACCGAGGATGCTGTCCTGGTCTGAGTTCTTCCAGAAACAGACCCTGAGACAGGATTCAAGTTCAAGGAGTATATTCGGAAAGTGATGCCAGGAAGTCCCCATAGCAGGGTGGGTGAGCAACACAGGGAAGGAAGCAAATAAAACACGTGCTTATCGGGCCAGCAGCGTCCGGGCGGATCTCAAACCTACTCAGGGAGCCAGTGTAGAGCATGGACCCCAGATTTTTTCCAGCCAAGGGGAGAGAAAACCAACCGTGTATCCGCCAACACCCCGTCAGTGGTCAACTGAGGGCTCATTCCAGGGCACCAGCTTTCTGGAACTTCTGGCTGTGCAGATGCCCTCAGCCAGACCAAAGGTCTCAGGTAGAGAGAGTAAACATAGGTGTTTGCAGCGAGCGGGAGTGTTCATCTGGGGGATTTACGTGGGCACCCACAGCATTTGCTACAAGTATTTATTGGTTCCTGATCTTTTTCTAGTAGATTCCTATTCATCCTTTAAAACCCATCCTTCACTCTCCCAAGGGAGATTTCCCTAACCCTCTTAAATCAATTACTTCACCCCATTCCTTGTATGCATGTCTAGTATTAGCCTTTATCACAGAGGGTTGTAATTACCCTTTAATACTCTGCTTGTCCCACTAGGGAGTGAGCAACTTGAGGGCAGGGACTACATCTTAGGATGTAGAACGTGCTGTTTGGTGTCGCGAAGTTTGGAGTTCCAGTCTCTTGGCCGCTCTGAAGCTAACTCTGGTCGCCATCTCCGCGTCCCCAGGACTTGGCTATTATGGGCCCTCAGTAAACATACAGGCAAAGGAATTGAAATTCCGTTTTTAACTCACTGACATTTCTTCTTTCCGGGACGTTTGGTGTTTTGATTATGGAGATTTTGGTAAGCAAGTGAGTCTCCATCTGTGTTATTCCGTCTCAGAATCACTCCTACAGAGCATTTAGAAAACTTCAGGGTCTGAGGCCCCACCTTGGAGATTCAGATTCAGTCACTGGAGCTACTGCATTAAACTTCGATGATAATAGGAAGCCTCAGAGACATTTCCCCCACTTCAGGGGTGCTCATGGAGAAAGCTCATCACAATGTCAGACATGAATGTGGAGAGGGTAGGCGGGAGCAACCTGGAGTCTGGGCTGGGAGAAGGGACACAGAAGTAGGGAGGACGCAGAAACCAGAAATGAGAAGCAATGCGCCAGGTTCACACACAGCCGTGTGGTTAGAGCTGGAAGGCAAGCACAGTGCCGGGTGGAAAGGAAAAAGGCAGGCTGATGGTTGATCTCTGCACGGTGTGCGCTGCTCAGATCCCCAGCAGACCCCGCCGTCCCCCGGGTGGGGTTCTCCAACCTGCCCCTACAAGCCACTGCAGCAGGATCTCTGGGGTGGGTTCCAGGAACCGATACTTTAAGGATGTGAAGCTGGGGTGGAGAACCGTGGAGCGCCGGAGTATGAGTATCTCAGTTCCATGTCCTGATCTGACACCAGGACTCACGTACCCAGCAGTGATGGGATGAGTGTGTGCACGAGTGGAGGGCGTGTGTCAGAGTCACTGTGCTGGCAGCTTCACGTGCTTCGCCTCACTCTTGTCCCAGATAGCCTCTGGTGGTACATACTCTTGTACTCCCCGTTTCGCAGATGGGGAAACTGAGGCACAGGGTGGTGAAGTCAGTGGCTGAGGATTCACGGCTGTTCAGCGGCAGATCGGGTTTGAACCGGGGTCTGCAAACCTGACCCCAGAGCCCTTGCCTTCTCTCCTCCTGCGTCCTCCAAAGTTGCTCTTTCTGATGCCCTTTGACCCACCAGTTCAGCAACCCACAGGCCTTGACCCACTCAGTTCTGCAAGAAATTACTGTTGTTGATGTTGTTTTTCCCCGATAAATCCCTCATGGCCTTCCCACCACCCCTCCCCGCCCCTTCTCCTTTAACCTCAGCACACAGACAAATCCCACATCACAAAGGCCAAAGCGGCTTCTGGAGGCGAGAGCGTCATTCCATGGGTCAAAACTGCATGGGCCATGTTTATTAGGCTTATTTTAAATTGCTTCCCCATCCCCCAATGAAAGGCGGGAAGTCTTAAAATTACTTCTCCTCCAAATCAGCCGTCAGAGGCGCCACCCTGCCCCGGAAGCTCTCTGACCTGCCTCCTAAGGAATTATTAATGATGATTTGTTTTTATAATCATCCCCTTGGAGCCTCGGATGACAGATGCTCAGGCTTGTCCACCCTTTAAAAGAAGGAATCAAAGGTTCGTGGCAATCAGTTATGTATAACAAGTGGGATTACTTGGGCTCAGCCCTGGATTTGCTCTGTGACCTTAGGCAAACCTCTTCCCTCTCTGGATCTCTGTTTTTCTAGTTGTAGAAGGAATGTGGACAGACTTCTAAAACAGGGTTAAGATATGTGTTTCCCAAACTGTGACTATGCCAGAGGTGTGGGAAATGGTTGTAAATTGTACATGGATGGACATTTTACAAGTTTTATTGTTTTACTTTAACTTTTAAAATTTAACAGTGCTGCAGTATTTCATTTATAAATGCGGCTGTTTTTGTTCGTTGGGATGGTGACAGGGAGGAGGACCCCTGATTCACACAGTCACTTAGGTATCCCCACTGCTGGAGGCACTGCTGTGTTCAACGTCACCCTGGGGATCAAGATCCAGCCAGAGAGAGGAGATGGTGGAGAAGGAGCCCGTCAGCCCAGGGTGATGTACATGTGTACCCTCCGCCCCGCCCTGCCCTGCGACGCTCCTCTGTCCAGAACTAGTCGCACGGTTCCGCCCAGACACGAAGGCAACTGGGAAATGTAGTCCTCTGGCTGGGCAGCTCCTTATCTACAGCACCCTTCAGCACCTCGGCCATGCCTGCTTCAATAGTCTATTTTTAAACAAGTAAATTGAGGAACAGAGCTTGGCCACCCCATTTATCAAAGAGGTAAAACACCATACACAACTTTCTACGAAGTGGGAGGGATCATTCTACCCCGTGTCAAAGTTTCCTACACAGCAGAGAGTAGTATTGGCAGAGGAAGAAGAATACAATCAGTGGAGGGGAAGAAAGGACTTAGACCCACACAAACATTTCCAGCTGATTTGTGATGAAATTGTAAAAGCAATTCAGGAGAAGGATAACCTTTCTAATACAGTAAGTCCCCTACATCTGACTGAGTTCTGTTCCAAGAACGTGTTTATAAGCCCAGGTTGTTTGTTAAGTCCAACAAAGTTAGCCTAGGTACCCAACTAACACAATTGTTTTACAGTACTATACTTAATAGGTTTATAATTCTTTTCACACCAATAATAAATTCAGTTCAGTCGCTCTGTCGTGTCCAACTCTTTGCGACCCCATGGACCGCAGCACGCCATTTTTTAATAACAAATTTTAAAAGACAAAAAAAATACAGAAAACATTTTTAATCTTACAGTGTAGTACCTTGAAAAGTACAGTAGTCAGAGAAGGCAATGGCACCCCACTCCAGTACTCTTGCCTGGAAAATCCCATGGACGGAGGAGCCTGGTAGGCTGCAGTCCATGGGGTCGCGAAGAGTCGGACACGACTGAGCAACTTCACTTTCACTTTTCACTTTCACGCTTTGGAGAAGGAAATGGCAACCACTCCAGTGTTCTTGCCTGGAGAATCCCAGGGATGGGGGAGCCTGGTGGGCTGCCGTCTATGGGGTCACACGGAGTCGGACACGACTGATGCAACTTAACAGCAGCAGCAGCAGGGAACGTCAGCGGGCATACAGGGGCTGGTATCGATCGCAAGAGGAGTCACTGCCTGGAGGAGGGAGGGGAGGAGGGGGACGTTGAGATGAGGGACTGTCAGCAACAGGAGATGGAGGGCAAGCTGCAGCGTCACCCACCCTGACGCTGACGAAACACACGTGCGCAGCTTTGAAAGTATGTAGGGGACTTACTGTAAATAGTGCGGGAGCAACGGCAAAAAGAAAAGATCTTTGACTTTGACCCAAATCTCACACCTTATAACAAAGACTAAATGGGTCATGGACTCAAACTAAAACATGAAACTATAAAACATTTATTTCTTTTAAAGCAGGAGAAAATTGATTTCCAGGATCTAGGGCCAGGCAAAGAATTGTTACACCCGAACAGCAAAAGCATGATTCATAAGATGAAAAAAGTGATAAATTGTACCTCATCAAAATTAAAATTTTTTTTTGCTCTGTCAAAGAGGATGAAAAGACAAGCTACAGACCAGGAGAAAATATTTGAAAACCATGTATCTGGCAAAAGACTAGTATTGAGAATGTATCAAGAACTCTCAAAACTCAGCAATGAAAATGAAATCCAATTAGAAAATGACAAAAGACAGGAACAGACATTTTATGGAACAGGATTCACAGATGCAAATAAACACATGAAAAGATGTTTAACGTCACTGGCCGTCAGGGAAATGCAAATTAAGACCACAATGAGGTATTACTACACACCCATCCAAATGACTAAAATGAAAAATGATGAGAACCCTAAATGTTGGAGAGGACTGGAGAAATTGGATCGCTCACGCATTCCTAGTGGGAATGCAAAATGGCACAGTGTTCTGGAAAACAGTTAGGCAATGTCTTAAAAACTACCAGATGATCTAGCAATTGTGCTCCTGAATATAGAAATGAAAACTTAGATTCACACAAAAACCTGTACACACGTGTTCATAGCAGTTTGATTTATAATCGGCCAAGCATGGAAGTAACCCAGACGCCCTGCAATAGTGAAAGTTAAAGAAACTGGTGCATCCATACCTTGGAATTCTACTCAGCATAAAAAGGAACAAAATATTGACACGTGCAACAGTTTGGATGACTCTTTAGGGAATTATGTGAGTAAAAAAAATAATAAGTCAGAGTCCCAAAGGGTTACAAACCGCATGATTCCATTTACATTGTCGTTGCTCAGTTGTCAGTCATGTCCGACTCTTTGCGACCCCACAGACCATAACACGCCAGGCTTACTCACGGAGCTTGCTCAAACTCTTGTCCATTGAGTCGGTGATGCCATCCAACCATCTCATTCTCAATCTTCCCCCTCCTCTCCTGCCCTCAATCTTTCTCAGCATCAGAGTCTTTTCCAATGAGTCAGCTCTTCGCATCAGGTGGCCAAAGTATTGGAGCTTCATCTTCAGCATCAGTCCTTCCAATGCATATTCAGGATTGATTTTCTTTAGGGAAATTTATATTCTATTCTTGTAAAAATCTGTGTATTTATTTAGGTTGCGCCGGGCCCCCCTTGCTGCGCTCGGGCCTTCTCTGCTTGTGGCGGAGTGGAGGGTGCTCTCGTTGTAGGAGGCGGGCGTCTCTGCGGGGGTCTCCTGCTGCAGAGCGCGGGCTCTAGGCTCAGGGGCATCAGCAGTTGCAGAAGGTGGGCTCAGGGGCTGGGCTGCATGGTTTAGTTACCCTACGCCATGTGCGATCTTCCCGGACCAGGGATTAAGCTGGTGTCTCCTGCCTTGGCAGGCAGATCCTTACCCACGGTACCACCAGGGAAATCCATTTATATAGTATTCTTACAATCACACAGCTGTAGAAATGGAAATGAGATTAGTGGTGGCCAGGAGAAAGGGCAGAGTTGGGGGTGGGAGAAGGCTGAGGCTATGGAAGAAGAACGGGAAGGATCTTTCCGGGGATGGAGACGTTCTGCCTCTTGGCTGGATTGGTGTCAGCAAGCTGGTTGTGCCGACGTTTTAAAGACGTTGTCATGGGGGACATGGAGGAGGGGGTAAGTAGAAATCTCTGTTTCCAGAAAAAGAGACACAGAAGTACAGAACAGACTTTTGAACTCTGTGGGAGAAGGTGAGGGTGGGATGTTTCGAAAGAACAGCATGTATACTATCTATGGTGAAACAGATCCCCAGCCCAGGTGGGATGCATGAGACAAGTGCTCGGGCCTGGTGCACTGGGAAGACCCAGAGGAATCGGGTGGAGAGGGAGGTGGGAGGGGGGATCGGGATGGGGAAATGCGTGTAACTCTATGGCTGATTCATATCAATGTATGACAAAACCCACTGAAATGTTCTGAAGTAATTAGCCTCCAACTAATAAAAAATAAAAAAAAGAAAAAAAAAAAAGAAATCTCTGTTTCCTACGACTGCCCCTGAATCCACACCAATCTCAATGTAAGAAATTTAATAGAGAATATGAACACAAATTTTTTCTACCTAGCCACTTCTGAACATAATTGTATCTTTGGTGACATGGAGGCAGTATCAGAATCTCAAACAGCGGATGTCGTGCCGTGGTTAAGTGTGTGGTTTGCCGATGGCACCGGCTGGGTTCAAATCTCAGTCGAGCAGACCTCTCACTGACCTGAGCCTCAGCTTCCACCCCTGCAAGTGACGGAGCAGGGCCCAGCGCTCCAGCACGCCTGCCGCTCTGTAAATTCCTCGTCACTGCAGGGCCGCGACAGGCGGGCGAGCGGACCTTCGGGCATCCTCGGCTAGCTCCCTAGGTTGGGGCGGTGAGGCCCCCATCCACGGTTTGCTTCGACTCCTTTCTCACTAAGGGCTGTGTGCTCAACGGCTGCCCTGAGGTTGGTCTGGTTGGTTCTGGTCTGCCCTCGGGGCTCTGGAGCACACTCTCCAGGACCATTCTCAGTGAAGGAAGATCACAGGTGGCTCCCGCGGGCTGGGCGGCTCCAGGGGACCATGAGCCCAGGGGTTAGCCTCTCTGAGGCAGTAAAGAGAAGGGATGAAAAGAATGCTGACTGCCTACCTACTGTGTGCCTCATGACTTACACGCCCCAGCTCATCCAAGTCTCCCAACCATCTTGCACAGTAGGTATTATTATTATTTCTACTTTCAGCAGAAGAAAGCCAAGGCTGAGAGAGAGGAATGGACTTGTCTAAGGTTATGGTGGAGCTGAGCCTTAGTCTGATTTCAATTTAGTGTCATTTTGCCTATTAATAATAACCTTATTTATTAAACATCTACCGTGGCCAGCTGGGACGCTTAGCTCTTTGCTTTGGGACATCATCACACCCTCCCCATTTTAGAGAAGAGGAAACAAAGATTGAGAGGGGTGAGTTGCCCAGATGGACTGCAGTTCTTGAAGAAGAAGTCAACTGATAGCTCTTCCTTCAACCCTGCCCTCAGCTCTGGCTCAGCTCCTCTGAGACTCAAGCTCGGCGATGTAAATGCTAAGCAAGCAAAGAGTTAGTACCTTGAGGTATGATGCCATGGCAGCCTGTGGGCATTTGAATGTCAACTTTAGCTGGCCGGGGTCAGCTGAGATGGCCAGAGCTTCCCATGGGGGTTTGGTGGGGTCCCGGGGAGCTATGCAGAGACCACCCCCCCTCCCCGCCTTGGGCCTGACAGACAGTGCGGCAGTTGGAACAGGCCCGGGGTGGCGGCGGCGGTGACAACTTCCTTTTGAGTAATAACATTTACTGAAAAGCAATTCTGCTTTTAGCACCAAAAGTTCACCACGCTTGCAAACAGGCGCCTAAGAATACCTCTATTCAACCACAATTCAGAGATTCACACAGATTCCCTTCTGCCTTACCTCCAGCAGAGTTTTGCATTTGGTGTTAAAGGGAAACCAAGACCGCAATTATTGGAGGAGGTGGGAGGGGTGTGGAGAGCGGGGTGATGCAAGGGGGGCCAGGTGGCATCAACCACAGCGCCCCAGGCATCCACAGGCCGCCTCCAGGCAAAGCCCAGCCCCCTGCCCTGCAGTTACTGGAAAGACATCGGCAGGCTCAGAGTGAAACTGAAGGGCTGACCATTTCTCTTCCTTTTACAAGAAAAAGAAAGTGATTGTCCTCGAAACAAGCCTGACTTTGGAGGCTGGGGACTTGCCCTGGCTACTCTGCATGGCAGAGGCCGAGCTACAGCGGCCCCAGGCGCTCCAGGTCCACGCCTGCTGGGTCCTTTGAATGGCCCCACTGGAAAGCTGGTCTGTACCGGGGAGGGGATAGTCTGAAAGGTTAGGCGCTCATCCACAGCCCAGGCAGTTGGAGGATGGCGGGGGTGAGGGAGAGGGCCTGAGTGAGGAGGTGTGGTGCTAGGCAGAGGCAGGAGTTGTAAACAGCAGCTCTAAGTCCCTTCTCTGCCCCCTGATCTGGCCTCCTGACTCGATCCAGAACCAGGCATGCACGAGCATGCTCAGTCGTGTCCAACGCTTTGCGACCCCCATGGACTGTACCCCGCCAGGCTCCTGTGTCCATGGGATTCTCCAAGCAAGAAGACTGGAGTGGGTTGCCATGCCCTCCTCCAGAGGATCTTCCCGACCCAGGGATCGAACCCACGTCTCCTGCATTGCAGGCTGGTTCTTTACCACTGCGCCACCTTGGACGGTCCCCCCAAACCAGGAGCTGTCAGGAAATGGAAAGACTGAGAATCATACAGATGTGGGTTCAAATTCCACCAGGGATGGTCACTGGCTGTGTGACCTTGGGCCAGTGATTTCACCTCTCTGAACCTCAGTTTCATCATCTCTAACATGGGGAGAATAATAGGAAGTCGGGTCATGACCCTCCTCTGCTCGGAATCCTCACATGGCTCCCACCTCACTTGGCGGTCTTCCTGTGACCCCCAGGGCTTGCATAACTGCCCCGCTGCTCCCCCTTACAAGCTCATCTTCTATTTTCTCCCCTTCCCTCCCCTCACACTGGGCAACTTGTGTTCTGCCGACAGGCTAAATACACTCCTGCCTCAGGGCCTTTGCGTTCACTGTTTCCTCTGCCTGCAAGATCCTTCCTCCAGATACCCCTCCTTACCCTATCGGGGGTCTCTACTGAAATGCCCTCAGGAGGCAGCTTTGGCCCTTTAAGTTGCTCCTCAATATTCTTTAACCCTTCGAAGGTGTTAGTTGCTCAGTCATGTTCAACTCTTTGCAAACCTGTGGACCACTAGGCTCCTCTGTCCATGGAATTCTCCAGCAAGAACACTGGAGTGAGGTGCCATATCCTTCTTCAGGGGATCTTCCCGACTCAGGGATCGAAGCCAGGTCTCCTGTTTTACAGGCAGATTCTTTACCGTCTGAGCCACCAGGGTTCCCCTTTGGCCTGTGTTAATGTCCCTCCACTGCTTGGCATGCTTTGGGGACTTTGTTAATCCCTGTCCTCCAGACTGTACCCTCCAAGGGGGCAGAGCTCAGTTCTGGGTTAATCTGTTTTCAACCCTCAGGGCCTGGCTCACAGCAGTTGCTCACCAAATGTTTGTTGACTGCACCCAGGCAGGGTTATGTGGTGAGGCTGAAGACTGAGTGTATAGACGGTTCAGACCAGCCGTCCTTGCTTAGTAAAGCGTTACTTCCTTTTCTCCCTTCCCAGCACCAATCACGTGCCACATGCTTGACTTCCCATCATGAAAGGACGCCTGTTGTAGATGCAGAACCCACACCCACTCACGGATGGGCCTCTGAGGTGTGGTCCAGGGGCCTCAGCCTCCTGGACGATGGTGACAGGGTCTGCAGTGACCTGGGCCTGGCTGGCTGAGGGAAATGGCTGGGGGCAGGAGGGGGCGGGCGGGACTCTTTAGACCCTCAAAAGGGCTGTGGGCAGAGGAGAGGCTGGCTGCAGCTTCAAGGGACAGCAGGCCCTGGACCTGGGGTTCACACCCTTGCCCTGTAGACCCCCTAGTTCCCATCAAGGGGGCCCAGGGTTTGCAGAGAGGGGCTTTTTCAATTTTCCGTTTCTGGAAAGTTCTGTCCCAGGAAGGGCAGATGTCAGACGAGCTGTTGGATACGGCTGGAGCCTCAGAGACTCAGAGACTCCGGGTGTCCTCTCTCCCCGGCACCCAGCCAGTTCCCGAAGCAGAGGGACTTTCCAGAGAAGTCCGCCTCCTGGCTCCCCCTGTGCCTGCCCACGAGACTACAGGCCAAGCTCCCAGTGAGGCCCTGCCCCCACCTTTGTTTCCCTGTTTTTATTTCTTAGAGAGGCCAAGGAATCTGGGGTGAACAGCCCCAACACTAGGCCCACCCTGTGGAAATTTCAGAGCCACAGACTGGCTTGGCACAGGCCCCAGGATGTGACCCCCCAACCTGGACCTCCACCCCAGGCTCTGGGTTGGACTGGGCCTGTAGCCGGCCTAGGGTGGGCTGAGCAATTGCCTGTGAACCCCGTCTTCTGTTGGTGGTTTCACCTCTGCCCATCAGAGCTGCCTTGCCCTGCGAGGACCCCCTTCCACACTGCTAGAGCAAGGCGGATGCGAGTGATTCATGAGGAAGAACTGCTTTCTAGCACTTCATGGTACCCAGAGGTGGCCAGACCCCCGAAACCCCTCAGGGCAAACATTGCTGCCACCCACAGGCCCTATCCAGCCCAGGAATATGTTTGGTTTGGCCCTTGATGTAATTTTTTAAAATGTGAATCAGTTACCAACATTCAAGATACCAGGAGAGTTGACATAAAACCCATTTCTCTGACTTCTCTTAAAAAACAGGAATCTCAGGCTGTGCGGGGTCCGCTTTCCTGTAGGGCGTGGGGAAGCCGGAGTGGGTCCTGGTTCCCCTTTCAGAGCAGCACATAGCAGTTATTCTCTTCTTCTTCCCAGTCCCTGCTCAGCCCACTTTTCTCACACACATTGCCTACCAGGATCTTGAAGTATGCATAGGAGTTCACCAGACAAAGGCGTGGAAAAGCATTCTGAGGAAAAGAAGAGCATCTGTCTTTGCAATATATCTCTTTAAGATTCACCCAATAAGAATGTACTGAATGCTTACTGTACACCCTGGGGCATAGAGCAGGAAACCAAATAGATAGGGATCCCTGCCCACCTTGAGCTCATTATTGCAGATAGCAGTTCTCAGCTGGGTACTATTATGTCAGCCAGGGACACTTGGCAATGTTTGAGGCATTTGTGGTGTCATAACAAATGTGGGTGGGGGAGGGGATGCTACTGGCGTCAGTGGGGAGAGGCCAGGGGTGCTGCTAAACCAATCATGGCGTGCCCAGGACATCGCTTCACAGCAAAGGATGATTTGACCTCAAATGTCCAGAGTGCCAAGACTGATAAACCTGGGTTTAGCGGGAAATAGTAAACTAAACGAGCCAAAGAACACATAACCTGAAGTCAGGTGGTGCTGAAAGTTTTCTGATGAAACTGATCAGAGTGTGGCAGCGGGGATCAGGAGGTGGGTGTACGGCTGCCTGGGGGAGGTTCTGTTTGCACAGACACCTAGGGATGAGAAGGAGCAGGTCCTGAAAAGATGGGGGTGTCCCCGGCAGGGTGACCCCAGATGGTAGTTGCTCGCTTAGCAGCAGTACCTCCCCCTTCCGCACTGCTTGTCACCTCAGCCTCACTTCTGGGGCTGGGGTCAGTGGTCCAGCTGCCACTTTACCAACAAAGAACCCTGACTGGATGTCACAAGCCTCTAAGAGGCTGACCCAGGCCACCCGGCCCCTCTGAGCTGGTGTCCTTGGGGTGCCTGGAGGGCATAATGGGCACTGAATTGCCTTCATTCATTCATTCATTCATTCATTCATTCAGCTCAGTCACCTAGTCGTGTCCGACTCTTTGCGACCCCATGGACCGCAGCACGCCAGGCCTCCCTGTCCATCACCAGCTCCCGGAGCTTACTCAACCTCATGTCCATTGAGTCGGTGATGCCATCCAACCATCTTGTCCTCTGTCCTCCCCTTCTCCTCCCGCCCTCAATCTTTCCCAGCCTCAGGGTCTTTTCCAATGAGTCAGTTCTTCGCATCAGGTGGCCAAAGTATTGGAGTTTCAGGTTCAGCATCAATCCTTCCAATGAACACCCAGGACTGATCTCCTTTAGGGTAGACTGGTTGGATCTCCTTGCTGTCCAAGGGACTCTCAAGAGTCTTCTCCAACATCACAGTTTTCATTCAAGCAGTCAATAAACATCTACAAGGCCCACTGTGGCCCAGCAACCTCAGGAGCAACCTCAGGCTATGTCAGCACCATTCACGGCACATAGTAGGTCCACAGGAAATATTGTCAAACAAATGAAAGGAAGGTACCGATGAATAAAGGAGCCCTCGTCCATGTAAGATAATGGGTCAAGGCCAGCATTGATTGGGTGCCCACTGTATGCCAGACGCACCCCCAGCTGGAGTCGACACCAGCTCAGCGGGAGGGACAACGGTCATGCCCACTCCACGGTGAGAAGGCTGAGGTCCGGAGGGGACGCTGATGGCCCAAGGCCTTGTAGCCAGGAGTCTGCAGAGCTGCGCTGAAGCCCAGGCCTCCCGGATCTGAGGGTGCGCCCCCGCCTTGGCGTTTTGTATGCTCTGACTCCACTAGCTGTGCTCTCAGCCCTGTGAGGTGGCTGGTGGCATGATCCCATCTTACGCATGAAGCAGCCGGGGCTCAGAGAGGTGGAGTGACTCGCCCAGGGTCACACGGCATGGGTGTTCCATCTGCTTTCCACACTGCGGACCCCCAAGCCCTGCCCCTGGTAACACTGCCTCCCCCCTGAGGAGGGTTAGTGAGACCCACACGGGAGGCGGGCCGGAGGGTTAGGCCCCCTGGGGTCTGTAGGACCAGGAGGAGGCTCTGGAGGAGGCGGGGTCCGGGGTGGGCGGATGGGAGCAGGTGGGCCTGGGGAGCCGCCAGCCTTCCGCCCCCACACTCGGGCCCAGCCGCAGCGAGGCCGTGGAGAGTCTGCCCCGTGGTGCGCCCCGGCTGACAATGGCTCCTGTGTCTGCGCGGCGGGAGGGGAGGGGCGCCACTGTTCTCCGGGACACCTTCCCGCCCGGGCTGGCTGCGGGCGGTGCCCGGCCTGGGACACTTGGCGCACGGCTGTTCTGGGCACCTGAGGGAGGTGTGTGCCCGCACCTGTGTGTGTGTGTGTGCTGCTGGAGGGTGAGTGTGTGCACAGAGGGGCACGTGCGTCTGAGTGCACATGCACGCCTTGCATGCTGGGGCGCTGTGTCTGAGCAGGCTTGTGGCTCCCTGCGTCTACCAGCGTGCTTCCTGGGTGTATCTGCCACGGGGTGTGTATCTGCCTCCAGATGTGTCTCTGGCCCCGTGTACCTGGTGTGTGCTCCAGGGGGTCGGGAGAGGCTGCCCTTCTCTGCCAGTGTCTCTGTCTCCATCTGGGCCAACGGGACAGCAGAGCTCTGGCTTTCGGGTGAGGCCCGGGTCCCGCTTGTTGCCCACTTGTGCGGAAAGGGGTTCCAGGCAAAGGGGGTGCAGGTGAAGAGCCCGAGGCAGGCCCGTGCCAGGGGATGGAGGGAAGCAGCCGGCGGCCAGGGTGGCCACAGCAGGGGGAGTGGGTGGAGAGCACCCCAGCAGGGAGTGGAGCTGGGACTTTGTTCCGAGTGTGGTGGAGCCATCGGGGTGTTCGTGCTGGGGATCGACACAGTCTTTTATGGAGGCGCCCCTGGTAGAGAACAGACTGCAGGGCCAGCATGAAAGCGGCTGGGGGTCACCCCGGGGTGCCCCCACGCTAGGCAAGAACTGCAGCTCCAGTGGCACTGAGGAATTTGTTTACGGGGCAACAGTGGAGAAACAGACATGGAGAACAGACTTGTGGACTGGGGAGAGAGGGGGAGAGGGGGAGATGTGAGGAAAGAGGAACATGGAAACTTACATCACCATGTGTAAAGCAGATAGCCACGTGGAATTTGCTGTAGGTCTCAGGGAACTCAAACAGGGGCTCTAGATCAACCTAGAGGGGTGGGATGGGGAGGGAGATGGGAGGGAGGTTCAAAATAGAGGGGGCATATGTATACCCATGGCTGATTCATGATGAGGTTTGACAGAAAACAGCAAAATTCTGTAAAGCAATTATCCTTCAATAAAAACATAAATTAATTTTTTTAAAAAAAGGCAAAAAAAAAAAAGAATTGCAGATCCCCATTTTGAAGAAGTGGAAACTGAGGCCCAGGCAGGAGAAATGCCTTCCAAAGCTGCACGTCTGGGAGCTGGTCTAGTACCAGAGCTAATTCTCATCTCCCCTTCTGTGGTAGCCTTTCCTCCTGGAGTCCCTTCCTGTCCCACGGCTATGCGGGTGCCTGTGCTAAAGGCAGGGGACTAGGCATCCCCATCATCTCAGGAGCTAGGACTCTTGAGCCACCGGGCTTGGGTTCAAATCCTATCTCTGACACTTCAGAGCTGTGTGACCTTGGGCCAGTCACACAGCCTCTTTGTGCCCCAGTTTCCTCATCTGCAAAATGCGGATAATGACGATGCTGCTGCTGCTAAGTCAATTCAGTCGTGTCCGACTCCGTGTGACCCCATAGACAGCAGCCCACCAGGCTACCCCATCCCTGGGATTCTCCAGGCAAGAACACTGGAGTGGGTTGCCATTTCCTTCTCCAATGCATAAAAGTGAAAAGTGAAAGTGAAGTCGCTCAGTCGTGTCCGACTCTTTGCGACCCCATGGACTGCAGCCCACCAGGCTCCTCCATCCATGGGATTTTCCAGGCAAGAGTACTGGAGTGGGTGCCATTGCCTTATCCGGATAATGACAATACTCACCTGTAAAGATGAGGCCACTGATGACCCTCCCCATCACAGGATCCCTCTCTACTTAGTTTTTCTCCAAGATACTTATCACCTTCTAATACACGTGAAAGTGTGTTAGTCACTCAGTCATGCCTGACTCTTTGTGACCCCACAGACTGTGACCTGCCAGGCTCCTTGAGTCCACGGAATTCTCCAGGCAAGAATGCTGGAATGGGTTGCCATTTCCTTCTCCAGGGCGTCTCCCTGACCCAGGGGTCAAACCCAGGTCTCCTGCGCTGCAGACAGATTCATTACCATCTGAACCACCAGGGAAGCTTCACGCAGGACATGTTATATTAACTTGTCCTGGCACTAGTGTCATTTCCAGGAAAGCAGGAAGTTTTGGGTGCTTTGGTCATTACTAACAACCAGAACACTGTTGGTGCTCAGTGGACTTTTGTCGAATGAGTGAAACCAGGTAATTGGTATGAGACTGGACTAGGGCCTGGCACGTGGGTGGAACATGAGTGTAGCTGTCCTTATTAACTTGGGAATGGGCTTGGACATGGGTGTGTGGAAGCACAGAAACCCAGGCAGCCCACCTAGGAATTAGGGCCCCAGTCTCTTTTCTGCCCTCTGTCCTGCACGTCTGACCTGCTGAAACCAGTAGCTCCTGTCTATTTTTTTTTTTGCCACACCACACAGCTTGTGGGATCCCAGTTCCCCAGTCAAGGACCAAACCTGTGTCCTCTGCAGTGGAAGCTCGGAGTCTCAACCCCTGGACCATCAAGGAAGTCCGGATATTTTCTGTCTTTAGTCTCCATGGCTCACGGACAGGTTGGCTCCTGCAGGCATCGGGCGCTGGTGAACATCCCCGAATATCGGAGCCCCATCACTCCACTTCCCAGGACCCCGTCCCCCTCTGGGTCACACCAAGCAGAACCCTCTGGTTCGAGGGCAAGTGGGGTAAGGCAGCTGGCAGCTCTGGCGAAAATGTCCCCCGCCGGCGCTCCTGGCACAAGGAGCCGCTGGGCAAATATTTGTCAAGTCCACATGCTTTGTTAAAGAGATGGCTTCGTGATCTTTCAGTCTGTCGGAGCAAGAATGAAAGGAGTCCGTCAAGGCCAACTGGGTGACATAGTGACCTCTCAAGGTCATCGTGTCCAGCCCCCTGCCACCTGCACTCAGCATTCCGGGGTCCTGAGGAGGGCCAGGAGCTGGAGAGGGGAATCGGAGCTGGAGAGGGGACCAGGCCCGTCCCTGTCTTGCCTTCCTCCTTTGTCCTGACACCCGGCCCGGGGCAGGCGGTGGGCGCCGCGCGGGTCAGTAGAAGCGGGGTATGGGGCTGGCCAGGGTGGCCACGGTCCCTTCCTCGGGGACCAGCTGGGGCCCTGCTCAGCCTAACTGGACAGCTTGGGGTCCGCCCACGGGCCCCCACCCTATCCTCACGCCTCATCAGGGTTCAGGCCTCTGTCTCAAGGTTCTCCATTCACACCTCCATCTGCTAAGCATCCTACCCTGTGCCGTGTTCCCTGGGGACCGTGAAAAGGCCTCAAAAGCAGAATGTTTGCAGAACACAGGGGAGGGCGGTGGGGCTGGAGCTGAGAGAGCCGGGAGAGTGGAGGAGGGAAGGTCAAAGGGGTCACGGGGCCAAATGGTACAGGGCCTCCGGGCCAGGGAATTTTGGATTTCCTTCTGATGCAGAAGTCCCACTGGAGGGCTCAGGACAGCCCCGGAAGTGCCTTTCAATTCCTGTAACAAAAGGGGCTTTGTCTTTTTGAAGGATCCCCTCTGGCTACTCTGAGAGAGTCCACGGGGGGTGGGGTGGAGACAGGGTGCGGATGGGGGCAGGGAGGAGCAATGCGACCCAGGGTGACGGGCACAGCGGTGGTGAGAAGTGGCATTCAGGGTGTATTTTGAAAGTTGGGGCCAACGGCCTTGCCTGCCAGGGGCTGCTGGGGTCACAGAGAAAAGAGAAGCTAGCGGGCCAGCTCTAGGCTTTCTGGTCCAAGTAACTGGGAGGCCGGAGGGACCATTTTCTGTTCCAGCGAGGTGGGAGCAGATACTGCTTTCGGTTTAGGGAACCCGATTGAGTTGAGGTGTTTTGTGGGCAGATGAGTGAGGAAGGGCACGGCCTGACACCTCCCCGAGGCCTTGGTCCCATCCTAGGGCCCGTACCCGCCCTGGGACAATTGCGACAGCCTCCCAAGGCTCCTCCCAGGCTTTCTGCGCTGCAGCCCTTCTGCTCCACATTGTCCATCTTCAGAAAGCACCACTCTAGAACTTCCCAGGTGGTGCCACGGATAAGCATCTGCCTTTCAGGGGACCCAGGTTCGATCCCTAGTGGGTGACTTAAGATCCCGCATGCATTAGAGCTTCCCTGGTGGCTCAGCTGGGAAAGAATCCGCCTGCAAAGCGGGAGACCTGCGTTCAATCCTTGGGTTGGGAAGATCCCCTGGAGAAGGGAAAGGCTAACCACTCCAGTATTCTGGCCTGGAGAATTCCATGGACTGTATAGTCCGTGGGGTCACAAAGAGTCAGACATGACTGAGCGAATTTCGCTTTATGCCTCGGAAAACTGAGCCCACGTGCTCCAGAGCCTGTGTGCCACAACTAGAGAGTCTGTGTGTGTGTGTGTGTGTGTGTGTGTGTGTGTGAGAGAGAGAGTCACTCAGTCTTGTCTGACTCTTTGTGACCCAGTGGCTATAACCCACCAGGCTCCTCTGTCCATGGGCTTCTCCAGGCAAGAATACTGGAGTGGGTTGCCATTTCCTTCTCCAGGGGATCCGTGTGCTGCAACAAAAAAAATCCCACATGATGCAGCGAAGGCCTGCATGCTGCAACTATGACCTGACAGAGCGAAATGAATAAATCTTAAGAATAAAAAAGGAAGCGCAACTCTGGATCATGCCTCTGCTCTAGAACCATCAATGGCTCCCCACTGTCACCAGGATAAAGTCCAAAAGCTTCAGCTGGGTTACCCCATCTACCCTGACCTCTACAGCCTTGTCCCCTATGTGGAAACCAAGCGGATGACTCTTGGTTCCTCATACACACCTTGTCCCCTCCCACCATCTCAGCCTTACCTGAACTGTTCCTGCCAGCTGAGTACCCTTCTCAGCTCAGGGATGAGTGTGAAGGTCTTGCCTCCAATGTCTGTTGCCCTTTGTTTATTTCTTTCTCCCAGGACATATCACACAGCGCCTTTTAATAACTTTTTAATTTCATCTATCTGGGCCATGCTGGGTTGCCGGTGCCTTGCACGGGCTGTCTCTAGCTGCGGCGGGCGGGCTTCTCGTGGTGGTGGCCCCCTTGTTGCGGGGCGCGGCCTCCAGGGTGTGTGGGCTTCAGTTGTTGCAGCGCGTGGACTCCGCTGTCGTGGCTCCTGGGCTCAAGAGCTCAGGCTCCGTAGCTGTGGCACACGGCGTCTCGTTGCTCCAAGACCTGTAGGATCTTTCCGGATGAGGGATCGAACCCGTGGCTCCTACGAAAGCAGGCGGATTCATTACCACTGAGCCACCAGGGAAGCCCCTCACGGTGCGCTGAATTACACTTGTTTATCTCTTTCCCTCCTCCCAGAGTGCAGAAAGGCGCCAGATTTATTTCTGGGCTTGATGCCAGGCTCAACCCGGTTCCTTGTCAGATTTGGTGGGTGGACCACTGAAGATGCTGTGTTCCCCGTGGTCTGGGCCCACCCAGCTCCCGTTTCTCCTCCTCCTGGAGAATATACTGATTTCCCCCCTTGGGGTGCACCATTCCATCAGCTGAGCTGGCCCCAGCCCCAGAGGTAGAATGGTGGTCCGGGCCTGCCCAATCAAAACTTCCCAGGCCCCTGGCTATTTCCATTGGTTCCAGGGGTAGGCACGTGATCTAGTCAAAGCCAACAGAACTCAATTCTGTGGAACAGAAGAGAAGGAATTGTGGCCTTGAAGTGACTGAGCTAGTGGGACCTTAGCCTGGGGGAGCCATGGCCTCTGAGCCACCATAAGAGCAAAGACTGTCTGAAAATACAGCCGAGGTGCAGCAGAGAGGTGGGGCCAGCCCGAGTCCTAAAAGCAGTGTGGATACGCCTGGATCCAGCCGTACCTGAAGCTGGCATAGCCCTGAACTCCGTTATATAAGTCAATTTGTTTTTCTTTCTGAGTGAGTGAGTGAAGTCGCTCAGTCGTGTCTGACTCTTTGCGACCCCATGGGCTGTAACCCACCAGGCTCCTTCGTCCATGGGATTTCCCAGCCAAGAATACTGGAGTGGGTTGCCATTTCCTTCTCCAGGAGATCTTTCTGACCCAGGGATTGAACTCAGGTCTCCCGTGTTGTAGGCAGACGCTTTACCATTGGAGCCACAGGGAAGTCCTTTCTACTTCTCTCTTTTAAAATGAACTTCGTATTGGATTTCCATTGCTTGCAGCTGTAAGAATTCCTGAGAAATACACAAGCTTTCTTCTGTATAAATCTCTTGCCATCTCACTGCCCGTCCCTTCATGATCCCAAGTGAAATTCCCTCCTTGAGGAATTGTTTTGAATATTTACTTACGGAGCTGATATAGTATTTGTCTCTTTTCTCTCTCCTGGATCCCAGGCTCTAGTTGCCTCAAGCAACTTTTGGAACAAGGCAGGGGGCAAACAGAATAAAGAAAGAAAATGGGCTGGAACTCCTGAGGGTTAAGGCAGAGCCTCTGGCCCCACCACTGCTCAGCATGGTGCTGGGCACACAGTAATGCTTCTTGGCCATTCCCTGCTCGATAGTGTAAGGGGAGCGTTTTCAATCTGGGCGTGATGGACATTCTGAACCAGAACTCCTCTCTGAAATATTGTAATGAGGAGTCCTCCCTCCAGGACTGGTTAAGAGAGGCTTTCTCAGCTTGCTGACTACTGGCGTCTGGGGCCAGCTCATCCTCTGCAGTTGAGGCCATGGCAAGTTAGATTAGAAGCTTCCCTTACTTCTCTGCCCACTAGATGCAAGTGGCAATCCCCGCCCCGCATTGTGACAATCACAGGTGTCTTCGGACATTGCCAAATGTCCCTGCGGGGCAAATAACCCTTGGTTGAGAACCCCTGGTGGAGGCAAAGAGCTTTGCATAGGCCTTTACACGTAGCAAGCACTCAGTAAGTACCAGCAACGATAATGCGTGATAACATGCTGATGATCAGTTAGGAGATTCAGGAGTCTCAGTCAGGGTCAGAGCAGACCAAGTTAAGCAGGAAGGGATTTGTTGGAGGAACATTGTGAGTTTATGGAATTTCTGAGGAAGGGGGAGAATGAGGTCAGAATAGCACAGAAATGAAGAAAGCAGGTGTTAAGAAAGCAGGTAGCTCAAGGAAGAGGTGCTGGGAGCGATAACCAGCTAGTCCTCACGCCGGCCTTCCTAACAGACCCTCATCTTGCCCAGGAAATCCCCCCATCTCAGGGACTCAGGGTAGGGCAAGGGACACGATTCTGGTCAATGATACACATCAGGAAATCTGCTGGGAGCTTCTGGGAAAGGCTTCCTTGCTTGTCAAAAGAGACAGAGGCATATTTCACTTAGCACAAGACAGGAGTCCCTTCCTTTATAAGGTTTAATAATATTCCATGACACGTGCATACCCCATTTTCTTTATCCATGCCTCTGTCAGTGGACTCGTGGGTTGTTCTCACATCTTGGCTGTTGTGAATAACATGGCAGAGAACGAAGGAGCAGATACCTCTTGGAGATCCTGATTTCAGTTCTTTTGGATAAATACAAAGGAGTGGGATTGCTGGATCGTTATCATTATGGTCAGTGAACTGAGCGAGCCACAGAAGGACAGGTGCCGTAAGATTCCTCTTGCCTTGGAAGTGGTGGAACTCCAAGCATTTGGAGCGGTGGAACTCAGAGAAACAGAGTAGAATGGGGGCTGACCAGGTCTGGAGGGAGGGGGACGTGGGGAGTTGCTATTCAACAGGCCTGAAGTTTCGGGTGTGTAAGAGGAGTTCAGTTCTTGAGATCTGCTCCACCTCAGGGAGCCTATAGTTAGCTGCATTGTGTTGTACACTAAGAAGTTTGATAAAAGGATAGCTCTTATGTTAAATGCTCTTGCTAAAATAAAAAGAGCACTTATAAAACAACATTATGTGGAGTTCTCAATGGTACCAACATTAAAAAAAAAAAATTATATTGGGTTGGCCAAAAAGCTTGTGCAAGTTTTCTATAACATTTTATGGAAAATTTGAACCAACTTTTTGACCAACCCAATATATGAAAGTTCTTAGATAAAGAGAAAAAAAAAGTGGGGTGGGGGAGGATGGGCTTCTATCCCTCTAGTGTTGGGAAGAGGTCATGGTTCTTGCAGCCGTCTTGAGTCAAAGATGAGAGTCAGTTGGAGGGCAAAACCCAACTCTAGGACGTGGGTCCTTGTTGATGTTATTAAACCGCTGAATTAACCAATCCCTGATTCCCCAACACTTCCAAACTTCCAAGCTACAAGATAATCATTTCCTTGTTTTTGAAGCCTCTAATTTTTTAATATTCTTTCTGGTTGATTTTTTTTTTTTTTTTAATTTTTGGCTCTGCAGGGTCTTGGTTGCTGCACGGGCTTCGCTCTAGTTGATGAGAGCGGGGCTTCTCATCTCAGCGGCTTCTCTTGTGGAGCTCAGGCTTTAGATCACAGGCTCAGTAGTTGTGGCACACAGGCTTAGTAGCTCTATGGCATGTGGGATCATCCCAGATCAGGGATTGAACCCATGTCTCCCTGCATTGGCAGGAGGATTCTTTACCACGGAGTCATCAGGAAAACCCTTGAGCCTCTTTAGAATGAATTTTTATTCCTCGTAGCCAAGAGCACTGGATCAATGTGCTAAATCCCAAGATGTATTATTGCTTCTAAGTTGCTCTTGACATTTCTCACCTGCCTCCTAAATAATGCAGAGGAACTCATTCTTGCCAGAGATCGGACCCCGGGGTCCTGGCTGCCGGACATATTCTGCGGCCTGGAGATGAACTCAGGGTTCAGGCAGGAGGACTTCCAAGAGACCAGCTGCCAGTGCCTGCGTGGAGTTCAGACTCGGCCTCTTGGGGCCTCAGTTTCCCCATCTGTGAGCTGGGGGTGGTAACGGGGCCACCTATTCCCCAGGGTGTTATAAGGATGAGTTAGATGAGTTCTTTTCTATAAAGTAACAGGTGCAATGCCAGGCACACGGTAAGTGCTCAGCTAACGTGGGCTATCACTATTCTTTCCTCATTTGGGAAATAACGATAAGCAAGGAATCTACCCCAAACGTGGTCCGTGTAAGATGTGCTCAGGACACTGTTAGAATTGGTAGTAATCATCATCATCATTTCTGTCTCCATCTGTGAAATGGGCCGGGGGCTTCCAGAACCAGGGTAAACGGAGGTGCCATCACGGGTGACTCAGGTTCCAGGCTGCAGGGTGAAGGGGTCACAGGAAGGGAACCCTTCCTGTTGTTATTACTTGGAGCAAGGGAAGGAGGAACCTGGGCAGACCCAGTGTGGATGGCAGGTGCAGAACGAGACTGGCAGCCTCAAGACATGAGCCTGGGGAGGAGAGGAAGGATTCCACCAAAGCAGGTAAAGAGACTTCAAGGAGAAGTGTGAGCCCCTGAGAGTCTCCTGAGGTTCAGGGGAGCCACCACATCGCCAGCTTGAGAGAGAAATGCCTTTCTCCTTAGACGTGAACGAAGAAGGGCCTCGGGAAGGTGAGAGGTGGAGGAACACGGGCATTAAGGCAGAAACGTCCAAGGCAGCCTTCACGCCTCCTTCCAAAGACCCTGCGTCATCACCACTGCTCCAGGCCTCCAGAGCTGGAGGTCGTGGGATCCTTCCACGCTCTCCAGAGCCTCCAGCATTCAGGCCTGGGGCTTCTGCCTCGGAAGTAGAGGCTGGGCAGACTCCTCAGCCTCTCCACTCTGTGCCCTGGGCACCTTCCTGACCCCAGGGCCCGTACCTGGCTCTCCCAAGGAATCGGAGGGCCTCCCTGTCACCGGATAGATTAAGCAACTTGAGCAAGCATGTGTTTTCCAGCTCCTGCTCACCACCATTCACTCACTTCCTCTCACATGCATCAAGCGGTTGGTTCCCTGTCATTTCTCAGAGGAACCATGTCCTTTCCTGTGAACCCTTCACTTTGCAGCCTGGAACCTGAGTCACCCCGGTTCTGGAAGCCCCTGGCCCATTTCACAGATGGAAACAGAAGCGATGATGATGATGATGATAGCTCTCAATCCTAACAGTGTGCTGAGTACTTTCTACGTGGACTAACTTTGGGGCCGATTCCTTACTGATTGTTATTTCCTAAATGAGGAAGACAAAACCCAGAGAGGGTGAGTAACATGCTAAAAGGTAGGGGAGCTCCAATGTGAGCCCAAGCAGTCAGGTATGGAACGTCAATCACGATTAGTTAGACATTTAACAGAGCACTTTTGTAAAAGAAAACGTTAGGAAGAAAAAATGTTGGAATTTTTGTTTTAAAATGTATCACTGGTTTATTCGCTCATCAACCAGCTATTTCCATAGTAGAATTCTTCCAGGACCATCATGTGGATACAACGCATCGGTGCGGAATACTGTGACTTAAAACACATTTGCAGTTCACCTCCCAGCTGGCTTGAGGGAAGGTGATTCCAGAAAGGCTGCATAATGAAGACTCAGTGTCTCTGCAAAGGTCAGCTGGACTCAGACAAGCATTACAGATGAGCCGAGAAGTCATGGGCCTTGCAACAAGGGAGGTGGCTGGGTGAGGACCATGGTGACCTGGAAGGACAACCGAGTCAGCTTCCACGGTGAACTTGCCCCAGTCATGCCAGAGAACCATTGTCCTCCAGAGAAGTCAGAAATCCAGATCTTTAGATTGACTCTCAACGTTTAAATGTTTCTGACTGAGTAAGAGAAAGCATTGGCCTACCACCCATGCACCTTTCAGGATCAAAAGACAGACAGTAGCAAGTATTGGCAAGGATATGGAGCCATCAGAACCCCCATACTCTGTTGGAGGGATTGTAAAAATGATGTAGCCACTTTGAAAAACAGTCTGGTGCTTCCTTGAAAGATTAAACACAGTTACCGTATGACCCAGGAAGTCTGCGCCTGGGTATATCCCCAAGAGAATTGAAAACCTGTGCGGTTTCCCAGGTGGCGCAAAGGTAAAGAATTCGCCTGCCAGTGCAGGAGATGCAAGAGACATGGGTTCGATCCCTGGGTTGGTAAAATCCCCTGCAGTAGGAAATGGCAACCCACTCCAGTATTCGTGCCTGGGAAATCCCGTGGACAGAGGAGCCCGGTGGGCTACAGTCCACAGGGTCGCAGAGTCAGACACGGCTGAGTGACGGAGCATGCACACACACCCACACAGAACCTTGCAAGGGAATGTTGATGGCAGCATTCTTCACAGGACACAAAAAGTGGAAATGATCCAGATGTCCATCAGCTGAGAAATGGATCAAAAAGTACGGTTTGGCCACACAATGGAACACCACTTAGCATTAAGAAGGAACAAAGCGGAACTTCCCTAGTGGTCCAGTGGTTCAGAATCTGCCTTCCAAGGCAGGGGACTCAAGTTTGATCCCTGGTTAGGGAATTAATATCCCACGTGCTGAGGCCACCTGGTGCGAAGAGTTGACTCATTTGAAAAGACCCTGATGCTGGGAAAGATTGAGGGCGGGAGGAGAAGGGGACGACAGAGGATGAGATGGTTGGATGGCATCACTGACTCAACGGACATGGGTTTGGGTGGACTCCGGGAGCTGGTGATGGACAGGGAGGCCTGGCGTGCTGCGGTTCATGGGGTCGCAGAGAGTCGGACACGACGGAGCGACTGAACTGACTGACTGATGCTGAGGGGCAGCTGAGCCCCTGCACCACAGTCAGTGAATCCACGTGCCCTGGGGTCCGCGAGGCACCACTAGACAGCCTGTGCGCGCAACCAGAGTGACGCCAAGGAGGGTGCAAGAACAGAAGCTCCCCCAGGCCGCAGCGAAGATCCAGCCTGCCACAGCTGAGACATGACTCAGCAAAAACTAAATAAATTTTAAAAAAAAGAAAAAGGAGCAAGGTACTGATTTATGATTCACGGTGGATGAACCTTGCATACATTATGCTCAGTGGAAGAAGTCAGACACAGAAGGCATGTACTGTCTGATTCCATTCATATTAAACGTTCAGAAGAGGCAAATCTGTAGAAGCAAAAAGTTGATCTGTAGTTGCCAGGGGTTGCAGGGAGGGGGACTGGGAAATGACTGCTCACGGGACTGGGGTATTTGGGGAGGTAAAATGGATGGTGGTGATGGTTACGCCAACGCCAGGGGTGTACTCGGAACCAGTTAATTGTACACGTTGTATGGTATGGGCGTTATCTCAAAGCTGGTAAAATTTAAACGCATTTGCCTAATAGAGCTCAGAGTGAACCGCAGGCCACGCTCTTCCGCTCCCTGGTTGAGGAGGTCAGCCTCAGCTGCCCGGATGTTCAGCTACCTGGAACGCTGGGTTCCCGCAGAGTGCGCGCGGGGCTGCCCCAGAAGACAGAATTTCCCCCTGGGGCTCAGCGGCCGTAGAGAACCGCCCTGGTGGGGGGGTGCTGTTCCCAATACTTCCCTTTTTGCTCCTTTCAAAAATAAACAATGAGATGCAAGCCGAGAAAAGTTCTGTTTGTTAACCTCATGCATTGGAGAAGGAAATGGCAGCCCACTCCAGTATTCTTGCCTGGAGAATCCCAGTGACGGCAGAGACTGGTGGGCTGCCGTCTAAGGGGTCGCACAGAGTCGGACACGACTGAAGCGACTTAGCAGCAGCAGCAGCAGCCCCAAACGAGAAGGAAGCAGAGCCGGCTGAGCCTGTGGTTCAGACCAGCTCCAGAGTCCGGCAGGCCAAGCCCAGCATCTTCCGCTGTGTCTGTGTGTGAAGTTTTCGGAGTCTGGTGCCTGTGCGTGGCGGGTTGGGGGCTGCTTTCCTGTCCCCTTCCTCCTCCCTCCCTCGCCTCTGTGAAGAAGAACTGGAAGCCTTGTGAGCACAAGAAAGATGGCCGTGGTCCTGGAAGGGCAGGCTGGGCAAGCAGCCACTGCTCTCTGACCCTGTGGACCTGGAAGGATAAAACCCCTCTGCGGTCAGGCCAGGACGGAGGAGTTAGGAAGGACACCAAGAGCCCCCAGGAGAAATTTCGAGCCTTTTCTGGGAGCAAAGGAGGGAGTCTCCAGGTCAAGGAGGGGGCTGTGCAGAGAAGACAGTGGTAGGAAGAGGCCAGGTGTGAAAATCCCGCGTGGCTCTAGAGGCCATGTGACCTGAATCCTGGTGAGGTTTGTGACTGGCTAGCGCCCCTTCCCTCGTGGGCCAGGGGCTGAGGACTTAGTGTGCTCAGCGAGGCAGGGGGAGGCATGTCTCTGCAACCCCGGAGTTGAAGTTCTAGCAGGAGAGACAAGTGATGAGGGATAAGCCATACACCCAGCTCGGAATGCCATAGGGGGAGAATCTTTGGGACCTCGACACAGGGTGAGAAGCCAGAGAGAATCAGCGTGTTGTTTTAGACGGGATGGTCAGGCAAGGCCTGTGTGAGGAGGTGGCATTTCTGCTAAAAACTTGAGAGAAGTCATATTTGAGGCAGAAGAACTGTGAGCGCAAAGGCCCTGAGGCAGGCACGCCCCTGGCGTGACCGGGGCGACTGCACCTGGGACCAAGAAGGGAAACTGATGAGGTCAGGAGTGTCCAAGGGGCCAGACCAGGCGGGACCTTGTGGGCTCCAGTGAGGGCTTTGGTTTTCCTCCAAGGTGGGAGCCATGGAGCCCTGATCTGGTCCAGACCCTAACAGAATGCCTGCGGCCCAAGGCAGAGAGTGGACTGTGGGCTGGGAGGGGGCACAGAAGCAGGGAAGCCAGAGGGGAGGTGACGGCAGCAGACCAGAGGGCAGGTGACCGCAGCCGAGGACAGTAGAGGTGGAGCAGGGGAGACTGGTCCCTGTCTCCTCTCACGGCACAGCCTGCCTGCTCCCCAGAGAGGCAGGACTGGCAAACCCTGGAGGTTCCAAACACACGCACTCTCACACACTCTCCATGCAGACAGATCCTACACACACACACACACACACACACAAGCATTCTACAAACAGAGATTTCACACCTGCATTTTACACACATATTCGTATATTCTATGTAGACACAGATCTTACACATATACACACATATGCACATATTTTACATTCATATAAAATTTTCATATATATACACTACACACATATAGACCCTTTCCGTTTATTATATATATATGTTAATGGATATATATAGAATATACATATAGAATACTAGAGTGGGCAGCCTTTCCTTTCTCCAGGGGAATCTCCCCAACCCAGGGATCAAACCCAGGTCTCCTTCATTGCAGGCACATTCTTTACCAGCTGAGCTACCAGGGAAGCCCTATTCTACACAAATATAGATGTTTCCCATTTATTATATATATATACATATGTCAATATATCCTACATACACATACACTTTATGTGTATATTATATACACACATACTTAGAGATTTTACACATATATACACATATATTCCATGTGCATATAGACCCTTTCATACATTATATATACACACATACATGTATTCTACGTACATATAGAGTCTATATATATATGCACATATATTCCACATTCATATAGTTCTACATATGTACTATACACACATATGGTGTCTACATATATATTACTTACCCACATTCTACACACATGTGGATTCCACACCTATATAGCACATACACACATGCATTTTCCATACGTGCAGACTCAACACAGGTATTCTAAACCAAGGCGACCTTGAGGGCAGTGAGCCTCGTCCTGGAAGGGGCCCAGCTGAGGAGCTGGGAGCTGTGTGGCTCGGGCCTTGCTTCTCAGACCCTCGTTTGCCTCGTCTTTAAAACGGGGATGACAGTGCCTGCCTCGCAGGGTGTTGGGACAGCGGATGAGATCACCACGCATGCAGAGCAGCTGGCCTGGCGAGGGAGCCGGGACTAGGTATTAGCAGGCATCACACGAACAACGAGGCCTGTTTTGGAGCCAAGCAAGCCCCACAGAGCTCCTTCCTGGAAGCAGGATGTGTATCACCCGCACGCCCAGGCTCCCGCTTGGGGCAGACCCGGGGCCCCTGTGCGGGCAGGAGGGACCAAGAACTACCGTGGAAGCCTGTGAGTCAGCGACAGGCATAAAACAGTTAATGGGCGTGCCGCCGCAGCTACAGTAACGAGGGGGAGATAGAAGCTTAGATAATGTCCGGAAGGCAGGTGGATTAGTCAGGGACAGAAACCCGGCTCAAACCGGTTTAAGCAAAAGAGAATTTATTGGGTCATGTAAAAAAAAAAACTTCAGGGGTGAGCTTGCTTCAGACATCGCTGGATCCAGGTGCTTGGATGATGTCATCAGTTTGCCATGTCTCTCTGGAAGGTGAATCGAATTAATAAATGTTTGTGAAGCACTAGGCAGCACTGAGTACACCTACTGCTCTATAACATTGGCTACTATTTTATTACTACAACTATTACGGCTACTGTTGTTACCTCATCAGGCCAGTAACTCAGAAGAAGTGAGGGTTCTTTCTCAGCTTGTCCTATACAAGTCCCAGGACCAGTTCTCATTTAGGCAGGGTTATATGGCCATCAATGAACCAAACACTGTGGCCATGGCCAGGCTCTGTGACAAAGACAGGTGACCATCCTCAAAGCCGGAGATGAAGTCAACTCCACTTGAACCACGTGGACACAGCACGGTGGCGAGGGGCTTCTCGGGGCTGTGACGGGATCGTCTCCAGTGCCTGCCCCATCCCGAGGTGGGACCCTCGATTCTAGTCACCTGGTTTTCTTATGTTTTTTTAATTTCTGGCTGTACCCCATGGCATGTGGGACCTTGGTTCTCTGACCAGAGATCGAACCTGCTCCTCCTGCAGTGGAAGCACAGAGTCTTAACCACTGGGCCACTAGGGAAGTCCCTCTAGTCACTGGTTTCCCATCACCTGGGAGTCTTGAGACCCAGATTCTCCGCCAATTATCTCCTTTGCCCAAGGGTGGCCTTTAGAGTTGAATAGACATGAACTCAATACCCAGTTCCACTCCTCACCTAGCTTCACCTCCCTGTGCCTCAATTTTCCCATCTGTGAAATGGGATAATTACCACATTAATTCAGCTTATGGAAGATTATATCTGACAGGTATTGGTACCTCAACATTACTTTTTATGTATTAACTCATCTGACCCTGATAACTCAGTTGATAAAGAATCTGCCTGCAATGCAGGACACCCCAGTTCAATTCCTGGGTTGGGAAGATCTGCTGGAGAAGGGGTAGGCTATCCACTCCAGTATTCTTGCGCTTTCCTTGTGGCTCAGCTGGTATAGAATCTGCCTGCAATGCTGGAGACCTGGGTTCAATCCCTGGGTTGGGAAGATCCCCTGGAGAAGGGAAGGGCTACCCTCTTCAGAATTCTGGTCTGTAGAATTCCATGGGCTACAGTCCACGGGGTCACAAAGTGTCAGACACGACTGAGCGACTTTCACTTTCACTTTTTCATCTGACCCTCTCAGTAATAACTTTGGAAGTTAAGTACAGCCATCGGATTTTTACAGGTGAGGACACTGAGGCACAGAGAGGCACAGTCACTCATTGAAGCCACTCACAGCCACCCAGCCAGAGAGTGGTGGAGCAGAGACTTGAAACCAGGCCACCTGCTGCTGCCCCAGTTCCTCTGTTTAATGACAAGCCACGTTTTTCACCCTCAGCTGATCGTGCAACAGGCGTCCGTGGATCTGCCACAGTCTGGCCCCCCTTCCTGACTTGGAACACGGGGCCCAGTGGCTGTCTCTAGAGACTGAAGGGGCGCCTAGGCCGGGAGAGCAGCAAACTCATGGCCTCGGCGCTGTGCGGCTAAGTTTCTGCGCGCTCTACGGCAGCAGGGAGGACAGCTGAGGGGCGGTGTGAGGGTCCGTGAGACAACAGGGGCAGGAGCCTGGCACCGATGAGCCCTCAGCTCTCAAAGGGGCCGAGATGCCATCCCCAGGAGGCTGCGGCCTCTTGTGTCTCCAGAATAGAACCGAGAGGATGCAATTTCACCTCCCAGACCACCTGTGCCGGAAGCTAGAAAGTTCTCACGCGATGGACGGGGTCACAGAGGCTCTGAGAGGCTCGGCAGCTTGCGCCAGGTGCCACAGCATCTTAATGAGGGAGCCGGGTCGGTGTTCGGGTCCTGCAGCTCCAAAGCCCTCCGCTTTCCACGCCAGTGCCCTCCAAACCACAACTTTTTTGCAGACCGTCAATTGTGACTGGACCGTCCCCGTGGTATATCCTCCTGGGAACTTGGCCCTGGGTTCTGTCTATGGGTCTGCGTTGGCTCTGGTATCCCCAGGTGATCTGAAGCCAAAAACAGCCCTTCCCGCTGGGGAGGGGAGCTAACGTGGATCATTTTCTGTGCCCCAATAGTAATAATAATAATAATAATACTATAGTGATAATCATGTTAGCAGGCAATTATTGAACGCTATTACTATGTGCCAGGGACTTTCCACGTATTATCTTATTTTAAAATTCACAGCAGCCTTCTGAGGAAGCCTCTGTTATGCCCACTTGACTGACGAGGGGCCCGAGGCTCTGAGCAGCGGAAGGACCCACCCCAGGCCACCAGCTGCATGGTGGCAGAGGAGGCACCAGAGCCCAGGCCCGTCAGAGAGAAGAAACGCGTGCTTCCGAGAAATGGCTGGGGAACTTGGGACTTTTTCCAGCGACCCCCTCTTCTCAGACCTTGGGAGCCATGATACAAAAAGAAACACCCGTGGGGACTCATGTCCAGGCCCCTAGAAGCTTCTGAGCAGCTCTCTGTCTCTCCACCTCTCATTCCGCATCCACCCTGGGCCCTCACCTCCTCAGTAACTTAGTCCATCTCCCTGCTCCCCTGGCCCAGCCCCACCACTGCTCACCTGGACACTGCAGCGGCCTCCCACCCGGCTGCCCTGGTCTGCCCTGGGCCCCCTTCTCCAGGCGTAGCCAGAGGCATCTGCTTAGAATCTCAGGCAGTTCAGCCTGTCCTTGCCCCCTTCCACCTTGGGACCCCTGGAGTCCAGTCCACGCTGCAGCCAGAGGTGTCTTACTGAACCTGAATCTGAGCAAGCCCCCCCGGCCCCGGCCCCCGCCCCTGCCTAAATCCTGTCTCTGGCGGGCCCCCGCCCCCCGCAATCCCTGAATGCATGTCCCTGCACAAGCCCGCCACTGCTGAATCTCTTTCCCTCCTCCATCTTCCTGAGTTTTTCTTGCACTGTCGCTCCAGCCAGATCCACCTTCTAGGTCCCCCAGGGGCCAGCCTCTAGGCCGGGGTGGCTCAGCCTCGGGTGGGAACTTTCTGTAGGCCATGGGAGTGTGCGCTGTGGCGTTCAGCAGCGCCCTGGCCTCCGCCGCGACGCCGCTCCCCAGCTAGGGCCACCAGAAACGTCTCCAGGCCAAATCCCTAGGGAGAGCAGAGTCACGCTGGGAGGGAGCCACGGGGTCCGGCGTGCGTCCATGCCGCTTTTCCTTTTAAGAGCTCCCTCCCAGCCCTCGGCTCTCATCCTCCCGCTCCACCCTGAACGGCAGTCCCTTTTCAGGCCACCCACGAGCAACCTTTCCACTCCCAGTGGGGTCAGGAGTCTTCTCGGCGCTCCCACAACCCGCCACCAGTGACCTGACGGTACCGTCTTGTGACTGTCGGGTCGCGTGCCCTCCCCACCGCCCGCTGCCGCGGGTCATTGTCTCCGCCAGGACGGCGCCGTGCCTGCTCGTGGAGCTGTTGGGGCTCCGTCCGCACTTAGCATGGCCTCACTGCCCCCATTCATCCTGACAGTCACTCCACAGACTCACCCCGAGTCTGCAGAAGGGGCAGGTGGCAGGGGTACCGAAAAGAATCTGACACGATTCTGGGCGAAGCGTGGGGCATTAGGAAATGGCAAACAGCCGCGCCTGCCTGGAGTCCCAGGTTGGAGGGGCCGCTGGTGGTGGTGGTGGACAGAGGGGATGAGACCGGAGCCTGTGGCCACCGTCAGGCATTTATATTTTTTCCGAGGGAGTTGAGAGCCACGGCAGACTGTCGGCAGAGGAAGGACACGCTGTGACTCGGGTTCTAGGAGAACCCTCTGGACGGTTAGCAGGAGTGATGGAAGTGGAGAGGAGAGACTGCCTCAGTGTAGGTGGACGAGGATGGTGGCTTGGCCCGCGGGGTGACCACGGAGGTGAGGAGGCATGGTCTGATTTCAGAGAAATTTGGGGCATCAGATGACAGTTTCGATGGTTTGGATGTAGTGGTGAGACAAGGAACGTCAAGGACAGTGACCGGGTAGACGAGGTCAGGGGCCCGTCTGCACCCCCAGAGAGGGCGGTCAGGGGCCCGTCTGCACCCCCAGAGAGGTGGGTCAGGGGCCCGTCCTCACCCCCAGAGAGGGGCGTCAGGGGCCCGTCTTCACCCCCAGAGCCCTCATCAGGGGAGGCCGGGGCTGGGACCCAGTCCCCCCAACCCCACCCCGGGCCCTGCTTCCCTCCAGGCTGTCTCAGGTGTGGCCGCGGCTCTCCCACAACCCCCTGTGTGACTTCTGGCCGTGTTCTCAGCCTCTCCGGGCCCGTTTCTGGAGCATCTGTATACCCTGCTCTCCGGGAAGAGCGTGAGGGTGCGGGAAGCCACTGGCTCAGGCAGAGAACCTTGTAGAACCTGTCTTGCCAGCCTCACCCGCCCCTCCCTGGTACTCCGCAGGCAGAGGGGCACCTGAGGCAAGGCCTACGCAAGAGCGCCCAGCCCAGCTCCTCACGCCTACGCTGACGAGCAGCCCTCTGCCCCCCACCGAGGGCCCTAGGGGTCCAAGCCTCCAGTCCCAGGGGCTGTAACCCCAGGCACAGCCTCTGAGCCCGCACTCTGGCAGAGGCTGGCCTGACTTTGGAGACGAACAGCCTCCCCTAGCAGCATGGCTCGGTGGTCAAAGGCTTGGGGGCTGGAGCTCGGCCTAAGCACGGATCCCAAATGCCCCTTCTTACTGCGCAGCCTGGAGCAAGTGACTGCGCCTCTCTGATGCCCAAAGAAAGAGGCCGGGCTAGGAAGTCACACCCCAGATAAGCAGGGCTTCTACACACAGTGGGTTCGGGTCCCAGTTCACCAGCTGGAGAGCCATATGGATTTTGGTTTTTTTTTGCAGCTGAAGTTAATCTCCATCTTGCGCGATCGTTCAGGTAGGCCAGGGGAAACCATCTGACAGTTGATTCCCGCACCCGCCTCCCACCACTTCCCCATCCTGGGTTCCCAGCTTTTCCAGCCTTTAGAGAGGCTGAGGGGTCGGGGACCAGAGTGAGAGCAGGACTGTGAGTCTGCGATGAGCTCGCTCCCACCAGCCAGGGGCCATGTGGTGCCCGTGTCCTGGGCTCCTTTGGCTGTTTCCTGGCCGCTCCCTGTTCCCTGGCTGGATGGAGGCCTTGCCAGAGAATCCTGGAGAAGCCATTCCTACCAGGAGTCTGACTTCTTCGGGCTCAACCCAGGCAGGCGGTCTCTCCCCCCACACTCCTCTCTCTGTCCCCCACCCCCCCGGAGCCCCGCCCCTGGTTCTGGAGCGGGGAGGCTTGCTCTCTGTGAGAAGCTTTGTCACAAACATGAGTTCTTCCTGCTCACCCTTGGTTCTGGAACTCTGAAGCCAGGAAGCCTCCTGGGATCCCAAGGTTTGGTGCCCAGCCCCCTTCCTAGAAGCACAGACCACTGACTGGCCCAGGGCTGCCCTCCAGGAGGGAGGGGAACAGGGGAGACAGGGAGAAAACCAGGGGTCAGGGTAGGGGGCTGCGGGGGTGCGGGAGAAGAAGGCTTATCAGTTAAGGCAGCTTTCCCAGACATTCGGTCTCAGGATTTTAAAATCGGCTTTTAAAATTATTGAAAAGCCCAGGGAGCTTTTGTTTATGTGGATTGTTATCAGCTGATATTCATATTAGAAATGAAAACTAAGAAGTTTATAAAATATTTATCTTGTTCACTTAATAATAACAATAATTCCAGCACATGTTAATATAATTAACATGTTGTTATAGTAAGTGACTATACATTTCAAAACAAAAACATGTAGTCAGAAAAGTGGCACTGTTTACAGTTTAGCTCCTCTCTCAAATGACTAGCCTAATAGAAGACATCTGGATCACGTATCTGCTTCTGCATTCCATCTGTTGTGATTTTTTTGCTTTGGTTGAAATATCTGAAAAACAAAACCTCAGCTCTAGAAAGGCACATCTTTGGCAAGCAGAGAATATTGTAATATCGTGCAATAGTCTTGTGAACTTTGTGAAAGGGTCTTGGGGACGCCCGGAGACCCCTGGGGCACACTTTGAGAACTGCTAAGTTCTCAAGGACAAGTATCCTCTCCGGGTTGACACTCCAAAGAGACATGCCCGGGGAGGACTGAGGTCATGGGTTCAATTCCCTCTCGCACTGCTTCCTGGCTGTGTCCTTGGGCAGATGACTTTGCTTCTCTATGCCCGTTTCCTCATCTGTAAAATGGTCACAATGAGACCTAGCTTACAACGTGGCCACCACACATGCTTGCTGCCATGAAAAACACAGTCCTTAGACTTTTAAGAAAGGACTCCTTCATATCAGCCCTTCACCCTCACACATAACTTCCTGCCACAGGGCCTTTGCACAAGCTATCTCCTCCTTCCCAGACCCTTTCCTTCCTGACTTTGCCAAAGGAACTAACTCATTATTACTCTTTAGTCCTCGACTCAAATGCTACCTCCTTCAGGAAGCCTTCTGTGACTTCTCTGAGATGTCAAACACCTCAACAGAGGATTCCAGAGCATGGTTGACAACAGTTTACATATTTTAGAATCATTAGGTGATTATCTGTCTCCCATCAGGCCACAGCCCAGGTTGATTGTTGCCCTCCAACAGAGTCGGGCTTGTGTGGAATGAATGCTGTTGAAAGAATATTTGTCATAAAGTGTCATCTTTACTGATATCTTTGGTTTTTCCAGCCTTGGAATGGAAATGCTGGGCTTTGACAAGTGCCCCCTTCCCCACTTCCTACCTTCTCTGCCAACAGCTGGACTGCATCAAGGAATGGGGGAGACAAGGGTCCAGGCCCCAAAGCTGTGGTGCTCTTTCTGGGGACCTAGTCCCTTCCTAGGGACTCAATGGACTGAACTGGTTACGTTTCCATCCTTGAACCAGCAGCCATGACCAGGGTGAGATTTAGAAAATTAGCTTGCATTTGGAGCCAGGAAGACAATCAGCTCCTTTCAAAAGGGGGGCTGAATGAGAGAAGTGAGTGTATTAGTTGCTCTGCTGTGTCTGGCTCTTTGTGACCCCATGGACTGTAGCCCTCCAGGCTCCTCTGTCCATGGGATTCTCCAGGCAAGAATACTGGAGTGGGTTGACATTCCCTTCTCCAGGGGATCTTCCTGATCCAGGGAGAGAACGCAGGTCTCCTGCATTGCAGGCAGATTCTTTACTGTCTGAGCTACCAGGAAAGCTCAGAGAGACATGTGGCACCCACAGAAATTGGAGCAGCTACCGACGGAAGAGTGAGACGGCAAGAGAGTCAAAACATCCACTCCAGTATTTAATTATATTAAAATCTGGAGGAAAAAAAGGTCTTTGAGCAAAGACCGATCCAGGGAAAACTTTGCCGAGTGTCTAGATACTTCACCAGAACCTTGTTTCCAACGCAGGAAGATAACACATTTTTCTGCTCTCCGATTGAATTCCATTGACTGAAACCACAGCCAATTCACAGAGCCGCAAAAGACTTAACCGAATATTTTTTTAATGTGTTTGTTTTTTCTGATTATGATAACAATACATGCTTGTTGTTGAAATATTTAAATAATGCAGAAAAGTATTTAAAACAGTGCTTCTCAAACGACTGTGGTTTTGTCCCCCAGGAGACATGTGGCAATGTCTGGGTGCACTGTTGGTTGTTATGACTGGGGGAAGAGGTCGGGATGCCACTGGCCTCTGGTGGGTAGAATCCAGGGATGCTGCTAAACCTCCTGCGATGCCCAGGAGAGCCCCCCAAACACAAAGAAATGTCCGGTCCCATCCCCGATGGCTCATTGGTAGAGAATACGCACGCCAGTGCAGGAGACGTGGGTTCGATCCCTGGGTCCCGGAAGATCCCCTGGAGAAGAACTGGCAGCCCACTCCTGTATTCTTGCCTGGGAAACCCCATGGACAGCGGAGACTGGAGGGGCTACAGTCCAAGGGGTCACAAAGATTCGGACACACCCGAGAGACTGAGCAATGATAGCAACTGTCCACAGTGCCAAGGTTGAGAAACTGACTTGAATGAAAGTAAAAATCGCTACTGAAATTTTTGCCACCTAGAAATAAACTCTGCTGCCATCTTTGGTAAGCATCTTTTAGGATGCTCTCTTTAATATTCAAGCCTGTGAACCTATAACTGAGTACAAGTTAGGTTATATGTGTGGAAAATTTTTTCTCTTTGTGTTGATACTTAGCAGAAAACAACAAAATTCTGTAAAGCAATTATCCTTCAATTAAAAAATGTGTAAATTAAAAAAATTAAAATATAAAAATAATTTTTCTCTATAACATGTTGTGACGTCTCTACATTGCCATTTTTAATTAGTATTTTAACAAAACTTTAATATAGTGCTTTATTATGTTTACCATTGTTTACTTAATGAATCATCATAGTTTGGCATTTCTAGGTTTTTCCTTAATTTTTCACTATGATAAACAATGCTACAGTGAACACCCTCGTCCATGGAGAATGCTTGGTTTATTATATCCTTAGAATAAGTGCTCCAAAATGAGATTTCTGTGGTACTTTAAAATCTCTGCTCACTGAACATCATGGAGTGTACTGCCATTTTATGTCAGTCTGATAGGTGGAAAATGATCTATCATTATAGCTTTTATCTGCATTTCCTTGATTACCAGCAGGCTATATCCTGCTTCCTATGCAGGCCTGCCTCTTGTATTTCTTCACCTGAGAATGGTCAATTTTACAATAAGGTGTTTACCTTTTCCTGTTGTTTTGCAGGAACTCTTTGTATATTAAGGACGTTCACCTCTCCTAAGAGTTTCATAACTGACTTCCAGAAGCCTCTTTTCTTCCTGTTTTTGTTCTTTTTTTTCACATTCTCCTGTGCTTTCGAAGGATGTGCTTAATGTTCTGACAAGCGTCTCATGAATTACATTAGGAAATAACTTTTGTAACAAACCCATTTAACAACCCTTCTTTGTTCCCGCCTCCTGATAATGCTCAGATCCCCAGCGGCAGCCTTTGCCCAACTCCGTGTCATTAACCCTTGATCTTTTCCTGCTGAATAGCAGATTGCTTTCCGGAGCTGGGAACACAGTTTCATTTTCACCTTCCCGCTGATGGAACTGTCGCTGACTCTGTGCCAGACGGCTGTTTACATAAGAAATGATTTGATTATATTGTACAACCAATGGAAGCCTTTCTCAGAATGAAGAAGCCAGAAACATATAATCAAAGCCATTAACTGTGTACAAAGAAACGCAGCCCACTCTAAATTTCCCACCAACCATAATAACAGTTTTCCAGGGAAAAATAAGAACAGGGCTATGGTTTCCTACTAAAAACGTGTTAAGGGAAAGAGTTTTAAATGAAGATGGTGGCTTTCACCCAGCTGCACTCTTGAATCACACCAGCCTTGACATAAATGCCAGCTCTATAACTTACTGTCTTTGTGACCTTGGGAAAGTCCCTTACCTGCCCTGAACCTGTTTCTTCACTTACAAAATGGCTATAATAGTGATACTAACCTCACAGGATTACTGAGAAGATTAAGTAAAGCGATACATAGGAAGCACTTTCTGAGTTAGAATGTGTTTAGCCACAGGACTAGAACGTAAATGGAGATGGCAAAGAAAGGGAAGAGGGGTTCATAATTTCAGCTGATAGTGGTCGTTTAATTTGAAGGCATGAAGAGGTGGATAAAAACTCGCATTCTTTCTGTCTTCCTGCTCTGGTCTTCTCGGCACTTTGCTGACGGCTCTCCTCATGGTTTCGGGACGGGTGCTATGGCTTCAGATATCAAACAGAGACATGAGAACACCATGGGGAGGACAGGCACCTCCTCCCACGCGTCCTCTTCTATGAGGGAGACCACTGTTCCCAGAAGACCCCGGGAGACGTCCCGTCGATCAAGAGTGCATCATGTGCCCATTCCAAACCAGCCGAGTCAAGTGAGGATGACCATCTTTGGCTTTGCTCTTGTTGTTCAGTTGCTAAGTTGTGTCTGACTCTGCGACCCCATGGACTGCAGCATGCCAGGCTTCCCTGCCCTTCATTATCTCCTGGAGACTGCTCAAACTCATGTCCATTGAGTTGGTGATGCCATCCAACCATCTCACCCACTGTCGCCCTCTTCTCCTTCTGCCTTCAATCTTTCCCAGCCTCAGGGTCTGTTTTAATGAGTCGGCTCTTCGCATCAGGTGGCCAGAGTATTGGAGCTTCAGCTTCAGCATCAGTCCTTCCAATGAATATTCAGGACTGATTTCCTTTAGGATGCACTGGTTGCATCTCCTTGCAGTTCAAGGGACTCTCAAGAGTCTTCTCCAACACCACGGTTCAAAAGCATCAATTCTTCGGTGCTCAGCCTTCTTTATGGTCCAACTCTCACATCCGTGAGACTACTGGAAAAACCATAACTCATGCTGAGGCTGAAGAGAGGCCCCATCCCTGAGCACCTTGGCAGATGGACATCCAACAAAACTGGACTGGCTGAGAAGACAGAGTGGGAAAGCACTGTCTACCACGGTGTAGTTCCTGGCAGACAGCATGTGCCCAAAGGCCCGCATTGGATGAGCTCTGGGCTGGGAGTCATGCGTGGGCTGACCACATCTCCCATTGGCCATGGAGCCCCTCTGCACGGCAGACCCCTGTATCCAACCACACACTCAGCATCTCTTCTTGGACGGCTCATAGGAGCGTCACATCCAACATTCCATGTTTGAACTCAGGGTTCACTTCCAGTTCCCTCCGCTTCCTTACTCCTTCCCTATTGCTGTCTACCTTGGTCAAGCCAGAAACCAACTGGCCCTGGAGATCCCCTGCTTTCCCTCACCACCTAGGCCTGCATTTCTCCAACCTTACCATCACCTTGACCCTCCTCATTCTCCCTGTGGCCTGCGGGGCTCCTGTGCCTGTGATGTCCCCTCATCCTGGAAGTTTTCCCACCGTGGTTCCTCCATCACCTTTCCCAGGGACGCTCTTCTGACTCCCGCAAGTCAACCCCCACTTTATATCAACTCACAGCCATGCATTCCTCCCCACATTGGCCTTATCATGTTCCGTGCTTATTTACATGCTTACTTGACTCATGTCTCACTCCACCAGGTTGCAAATTCCACAAGGATAGGAACCAAATCTATTTTGTTCACTGATAATCCTCAGTGCCTGGCACATAGCATAGCCTGTGTTCTTTTAAAAAAAAAAAGTAAATGAATAAATCCATTTCCCAGCCTGTAACCATAGAGATCTTTCTAAGAAGCACATCTAATCACCTCACCCTCTTGTCTCCAGCCTCTGGTTGTTGTTGTTTAGTTGCTAAATTATGTCCGACTCTGAGACACCACGAACTGCAGCACACCAGGCTTCCCTGTCCTTCACTATGTCTCAGGGTTTGATCAAACTCATGTCCATTGAGTCAGTGATGCCATCCAATCATCACATCCTCTCCCATCCCCTTCTCCTCTTGCCCTCAATCTTCCCCAGCATCAGAGGTTTCTCTAATGAGTCGGCTCTTTGAATCAGATAATGGCTCCCATTTACCCTCAGGGCAAAATTCAAAAGGCTTAACATGGCTTTTCCAGGCCCTTCAAGGTAGACTCTGCTAACCGGCCAGCCCCGTTTTCACCTGCCCCCCTCACGCCCTGATTCACCACCTTTGAGGCCTTTAGGTATCTTGAAAGCTCCATGTTCTCTCTTACCTCCAGATTTACCCACATGCTACACATCTACCTGAAAACTTGGTCTAGAAATATCCTCCTTCTAGTGGTCAAGCCTCCATCTAAAAGTCATCTTCTCCGAGAAGCCCTCCATACCTACCCCCACCAGGCTGGGTTAAACACTTCTGTGTCTTCCCCAACAACATGTGCTTATGCCTCTGTGTAAGTCAGGCTACATCTGAGCTGCTCTGACAGAGCCCACACTGTCTCAACAGGACAGAATTTTAATTCCCCAGCACGGATGTGGAAGGTCCAAGTTTGCTGGGTTGTTTCAGTTCTGCAAGTTCATTCTAGAAACTAGTTCCTTCTGCATAGCTGCTCTGCTCTCTTCATTCCACAGCTTCCAGTGAGGGCCAAAATGGCTGCTTTAGCTCCTCCATCACCTCTACATTCCAGTCAGCGGGAAGAGAGAAAGGGTCATTCCTTCTGAGAGCATGACCCAGAAGTTGTTTCACATCACTTCACTTGCATCCCATCAGCTAGGACTTGGCCACATGACCACAGGTAACTGCAGATCAGGCTGGGAAATATAACCTCTCTCAGCCACATGTACCCTGGGAGCACCTCCAAGTTCTTGTGTTTTAAGGAGAAACATGAGGGAGGTTGGTAGACCCTGGCAGTCCCTGCCACCCTCGCCCTCAGCACTGACCACGGTATTATCTGGCTCCCCATCCACCAGCCCAGCCAGACTGAGCTCTGAGGACAGGGACCATGTGAGGTGGTCATTGTTGCATCCCCAGCAACTAGCAGTGTGGCTGGCACATGATGAATGAGGTGAGCCGCAGAGGCCGAAGGGCAAGCTAGGGACACTGAGGCAGGCCCCAGTTCAGTTCCACATGTGTTTCCTGGGTGCCCATTATGCATGAGATCCTGGGGGCTCATAGCCTGGTTTAAGTGGTCAGGGTGCAGAGAAGCTGGCCTGGCCCAGCGGTGTCCCAACCAACACGAGGTCTAGGTCCGCAAGACCCCACCTGGTGGGAGAGCTGAGGAGTCCCAGGACCTGATTCAGAAACAGGGCTGAGCCCCCAGACAGAAGGCAGAGCCACCCGAAGGCCCACAGCTGGGTCCTGATCCCACGTGGCCCTGGACCACTGCACTTCCGGCTCGGCCCCAATGTTATCTGGCCATGGGCCCAGTCCTAGTACTTGCCTTCCCTCCTCTCCTGAGAGGGGGCTGGGGATGGGGCTCCCCTCTCTGTGGGCAGCCCAAGAGGCTTGCCACAGGAAAGGCCCGATAGGAGCACTGCAGGTTTCAGCCCCAGAATCAAGGGCTGTCTTAGAAAGGAAGAGCGAAAACTCTCCCCTGATCCTCCACCGTAAGAGCTGACCTGGGATCAAGGAGAAGCAGGCTTAGCTGAAAGAACCCTGGGTTTGAGTCCCAGCTTGTGGCTTTCCAGCTGTGTGGCTGAACCACAGTTTCCCTATCTGTGAAATAACGGGCACCTATAGCCCAGGTTAACTTCTCAGGGTTGGCACAAGACACAAGTGGGGAAGTGGATGTGAAGGGGCCCTGAGGCCTGAGGTCTTGTAGAGAAAAGTTGGTCATTAGTGTGGTTAAGATCAGTGTTATTTATAGGGTACCAGCAGGCAGACGGGGCTTCCCTGGTGGTGGTTCAGTGGTAAAGAATCTGCCTGCAATGCAGGAGACCCGGGTTCCATCCCTGGGTTGGCAAGATCCCCTGGAGGAGGGCGTGGCAACCCACTCCAGTATTCTTGCCTGGAGAATCCCATGGATGGAGGAGCCTGGGGGCTACAGTCCACGGGGTCATGCAGAGTTGGACACAACTAAAGCGACTGAGCAGCAGCCACAGCAGACAGAGATCCAGAGAAGCGGGCAAACTGTGATCCAACCAATACACCATCTGCCGGGTGAGGTGCAGGGGCCTCCGCGTCCGTGAAGCCAAGGCTCTGCTTGGTCCGCCCCATCTCCTCGCCTCCCTGGCCTTGAGTCCCAGCTCTGTCCTCCCCCTGAGCGCTCTGTCCCAGCCACTCCTGCTCCTTGCTGTTCCTTAAAGGTGTCCAGCTGATTCCAGCTGCACCACCTCTGTGCTTGCTGTTCCCTCTGCCTGGACCTCCCTTCCCTGCAGCTCCAACGTCTCCTTCTGCTCCCCACTTAGATGTCACCTCCTTGTTCTCCTAGACAGCCACCACCTACCCAGGTGCCCACCACACCGGGCCATCTGACTGACTTCCCAGCCCTGATCAGCAGCATTGTAGGCACATCAGTCTTGTTCATTCATGTATTTGCTCATTTCTTCTCTGTCTCTCCCAGCTGAGCACATGCCCTGTCTGTCTTGTTGTTCACTATATCCAGAGCCTAGCACAGGGCCTGGCACATAGGAGGTGCTCAGCAAGTATTTGTTGACTAAATGAGCACACACATAGTGAGAATGGGTGGGGAGGTGGGTGGGTGGGCGCGTGGGTGGAGCCTTTATGGAGTACCTGCTACCTGCCAGCCACATTCATCATTGCTTTCAAGGCTTAAGACATCCCTGCCAGGTCAGATTATTATCCCCACTTCTCAGATGGGGAAACTGAGGTTCAGAGTTTAAAAAAAATGACTTTACTAAGTTCACTCAAATAGAAAAAGGCAGGTGTTGGATCTGAAGTCAAACATCAGACTGAGAAATATTTACGACCCAAATATAAAATTCTTGAAAGTATTAGTAGGTTCTTGGGTGCATATATCTATCAAAGCTCATCAACCATACACTTTTAAATTGGAGGCTCTCAACTGGGTATCATTTTGCCCCCAAGAGACATTTGGAAATGTCCTGACACTTCTGTGGTTGTCATGACTGTGGGGATGTGCTACTGGCATCTAGGGGCAGAGGTCAAGGATGCTGCTAAACGTCCTATTAATGCAATACACAGCACCTCCCATCACCCAAACAAAGAGTTATCTGGCCCAAATGTTAGTAATACTGGAATTGAGAAACCCTGCCTTAAATGGGGGCTTGCCAGGTAGCGCTAGTGGTAAGGTACCTGCCTGCCAATACAGAAGTCACAGGAGACGTGGGTTCCATCCCTGGGTCAGAAAGATCCCCTGGAAGAGGAAACGGCAACCCACTCCAGTATTCTTGCCTGGAGAATCCCCTGGATAGAGGAGCCTGGCGGGCTACAGTCCATGGGGTCACAAAGAGACAGACACGACTGAATTGACTTGGCACGCCTGCACACCTTAAATGGATGCAGTTTATTGTACATAAATCTGTAGGCCAAATAGAAAAGGACTTCTACCAATCAGAAAAGAAAGAAACAAATTAGTGAGAGACAATGCCAGATACTTTTAAATGAGCACGTCAGAAAATACAAACAGCCAATACATAAGCGATAAGGCGCTTCACCTCAAAACTAGTCAGGGAAATGCAAATTTTAACGCGAATAATTTTTTCCCCGTCACATGAAGAGGGAAATATTTAAGTGATAATATCCTGTCTGGTGAGTGTGAGGGAGACAGATCCTCTCACACATGGTGGGAGGGAGTGTCAACTGGCAAAACCTTCCTGTTGATTTGGGAAAACTTCCTGACCTTTTAAATGGACACACCCACCGTTTCAAGTACATTCTGTAGAAAATGTGCCGGCTTTCCTGGTAGCTCAGCTAGTAAAGAATCCACTTGCAATGCGGGAGACCTGGGTTCGATTCTTGGGTTGGGAAGATCTTCTGAAGAAGGGAAAGGCAATGGGCATGACAAGTCCTTCGTGAGGATGTTCACTGAGGCATTGTTTCAAATAGTGGACATAGTTAGGGGAAGCTAAATATCCATGAACATGGGATGAGGTACATAAACTGTGTCACAGCTATCCCGTGGAGTTCTAGATAGCAGACAGAAATAATAAGGCAGATCTCTAAAGGCATAATTTTTAGGTGAAAAGAAGGTCGAGAAGTCACATTTACAGTCTGTTTCCAGTCAGATCACACAAAATAAGTCTGCTCCATCATCCCTTCTTCTCACTAATGTGTTCAATCGCTCAGTCGTGTCCCACTCTCTGAGACCCCACGGATGGTAGCCCGCCAAGCTCCTCTGTCCACGGGATTTCCAGGCAAGAGTAAATATTTTTTAAAAGATTTTTTTCGATGTGTACCATTTTTAAAGTCTTCATTGGATTTGTTACAATATTGCTTCTGCTCTGTGTTTTGGTTTTGTCGTCCGCGAGGCAGGTGCGATCTGAGCTCGCTGACTAGGGATCAAAATCACACTGGAAGGTGGAGGATACGACCCCAGCTCTGAATGGACCGGCAATGGACCAACACAGAATGATCACGTCTCCAGCCCACCTTGCAGGCAGGCGGGTGCTGTCGGGGGGCCAGGTGACCCAATCCTGGTCAGCTCAGTTCAGTTCAGTCGCTCAGTCGTGTCCGACTGTGTGAGATTTAAGTGGAGATCAGTCAGGTGGGGCTCTGACAAAGCTGCCGTGTTTTTAATCTAAGAGGAGGATTTGACCCTGATCTTGCACCTTCTCTGCCCTCCTCCTGGGCTGAGCATAGCGTGGCAGGCAGTCAAGTAGCCGTGAGTTTGAAAGTCACACACCAAAGTGGGAGACAAGGAAACCGGTCATTGGTGACTTCCCTGGACGAGTCCTCCTCTGGACTTCTTTTTACCCAAGGAAAATAGAATCTCTAGCCAGCAAAGCCACTGGAATCTGGTACTTGTTACTTGCAGCCAAACCCAATCCTGGAGATACAGTTAACTTACCATAGAGAGTGTGTTGCTTGAATCTTTTTGCAACAGAGCTATCTTTGTATTATTAAGTTGTGGGGCTTCCCTAGTAGCTCAGATGGTAAGAGAATCTGCCTGCAATGCAGGAGCCTCAGGTTTGATCCCTGAACAAGCGAATGATAACCCACTCCCATGTTCTTGCCTGGAGAATTCCGTGGACAGAAGAGCCCATCAGGATACAGTCCACGGGGTCGCACACAGCGGGACCTGACTGAGCAACTTGCACACATACACACACACATCGTTCAGTTGGGAGGTATACATTTATTTATTTATTTTGTTTGGCTGGGTCGGGTCTCAGTAGTGGTGTGTGGGCTTAGTTGCCTGGAGGCGTGTGAAATCTTAGTTTCCTGACCAGAGATCGAACCCAAGCCCCCAGAGTTGCAAGGCAGATTCTTAACCACTGGACGACCAGGGAAGTCCCAAGTTAGGAGTTTGAAAAGTTAAAATATAAATCAAATATAGCCCATCGGGTTAGAGACTCTGCGGCCCCTTGATGGTCCTTTTCAAAATGCATTTGCTGGTTGGCTCAGGTTTTTCTGACCCAGGAAAAAATGACAAGGGGAAATGGAAATGCACCAAGAGGCTTTCCCCCGACCGCCTGAGGGGGAGGCTGGGGTGCTGACTGCACAGAAAAAGTTCCATTTTCCTGATAAGAGGGCTCGGGCTGTGTCTCTGACCCCGGAAGGGAGGCTCAGGGGTCATTCTGGGCTGTCCCCCGCTTCACGACTGAACCCTGTGGCCCTCCAGCCCAGACATGCGACCCCCCAGGCAGCGGCCCGGCCACCTCTCCCACTTGTTTGTCCTCCTTTTCCCAGAAGCAGGGTGCTCCCTTTATCTCAGGCCAAAGTCCCCCGGGGGCGAGGATGGAACGTCACCTGTCCTCGTGGGGTTGATGAGTCATCTCCCACTGGTCCGAGGCCACACAGCTGACCTGACCTCTCCCTTTCGCCCCCTCTCCAGCCTTCTCCTGCGGGTGGGAAAGGATGGGCTTATTGCCAGAAAAATCATCACAGTGACAGCCACCATCTCTGGGGTGCTGACGTAGAACCAGGCCCTGGGAGGTTAGCAACACAGCCTGGGAGTCAGACCCCTGGGTTCAAACGCTGGTTCCAACCTGTCCTAACCCGGTGGCCCGGGGAAGTCAGTGAATCCCCCCGATCTCCATTTGCTCATTCAGTAAACATTTAATGAGTAAGCAGTCTGCACCAGTCCCGGAGGTGATGAGGCTGCTGCAACGACTCCCCAGAAACAGTCCTACACCGGCGGGGCACCGTGGATAGAGATATTCCAGACTACTACTACTAACAATATTAATAAGGTTGCACACGTCAGCTGGTGATGGGTGCCCGTGGTGATGGGCGCCAAGCTGTGCTCATGAAGGGACTTGTTCCTGTAAGCAGGGTGGTCAAGGAAGGTCCCGGATACATTCACCTCTGAGCAAAGACCTGAAGGTGGTGAGAGAGGAGCCATGTAATTATCCTTGGGAAGAGAGTCCCAGGCAGAGGGAACAGCAAGTGCAAAGGCCCTGGGGCTGAAGAGTGCTTGATGTGTTCCAGGAGCAGGGGGCAGGGCTGTGTGGCCAGAGAGGCGTCGTCAGAAGGCAAGGCAAGGTTCAACTGTGGGGACCTGTGAGCCACCGCCGGGACCTCATCTTTCACTCTGGGCAACGTGGGAGCCGTGGTAGGGGTGTTGAGCATGGGAGAGATGTGAACTGACTTCCTTCAGGTAGGGGGAAATAGCAGAATGGAGGACATAGTTTGGAGGACTCTGGAACAATCCTCCTAGCAAGTTTCTGGTGACTCACGCCGGGGTGGGGCTGTGGAGGCGGGAGACGTGATCAGATCCGGATGCCTTCTGAAGGCTCATGGATGGGAAGTAGGGCAGAAAGGGTTGGTGAAACAGAGGAGTCTGGGAGGACGCTCAGGTTTTTGCCTGAGTCCCTTGAAAGACAGAGGTGGGCTCTTTCTGAAGCGAAGAAGACTGCAGCAGGGCTGAGATCACGCAGGGAGGTGAAGAGGTTCCGTTTCTCACCTGGAGGCTGAGTCATCCATCAGGCCTGTGCCGTCACAGCTGGACATTCAGGCCTGAGTTCAAGCGAGACATCATGGCAGGAGGTGTATGTTTGGAGATTTTTAGCATGGAGATGGTATTTAGAGACTTGGTTTCATCTGTAAAGTGGGAATTAAACAGCATCTGCTTTGCAAGGTTGCTGTGAATTGGGGTTAATAAGCATTGAGAGGTCCCATGCAGGTAGCAAAAAGCAGGTAAATCTTTGTTCTAGGACAGTCCGTGAGGCTGCAAAGAGTCGGACACAACTGAGCAGCTCATACGACCTACCTAGTGATTCCACACCCATCCCACTGAACCCTCGTGAGGTCACTATCCTCGTCACCATCTTTGACTTTATGGATAAGGAAAGGGAAGCTCAGAGAAGGGAGGGGACTGATCCAAGTTCACACAGCCAGCAAATGGCACAGCTGGGATTCACAGGCTGGCTTTAGAGTCCCGCTCTTGACCGTCCCTCCTGTTGCCTGCATTCCCAGCACCAGGCCCTTGGATCCTAAACTGACCAGACCCGGGGAGGTTCACCAGCGAGCTTGAAGACGGAGATCAGGAGAGGAAACGCCTCTGGGCGAGATGGGCCCTGAGCCCGCCTGCCTAGGGGCCCTGAGTACACAGGAGCAGGGCTGCTGGGCTGGTTTAGACTTGTGGTGAAAGGAAGCATGTGGCGCTAGACCACCGGAGTCCAACCGCAGCTCCACTCCTCACTAGTCCTCTGAGAAGGCAATGGCACCCACTCCAGTACTCTTGCCTGGAAAATCCCACGGACGGAGGAGCCTGGTGGGCTGCAGTCCATGGGGTCGCTAAGAGTCGGACACGACTGAGTGACTTCACTTTCCCTTTTCACTTTCATGCATTGGAGAAGGAAATGGCAACCCACTCCAGTGTTCTTGCCTGGAGAATCCCAGGGACGGGGGAGCCTGGTGGGCTGTCATCTATGGGGTCGCACAGAGTCGGACACGACTGAAGCCACTTAGCAGCAGCAGCAGCCTCACTAGCCATGGGGACCTGGGGGTAGGACGCAGCCGCCTTGTGCCTCAGTTTCCCCCACTGTCAAGAAGGGTAACAGAGGACTGAATGGGTTGGTTCCCGCAGAGTATTTAGAACAAGCCCGGGAGCCCAGGATGTGCCTCACCAGGGCAGGCCCCTGCCATCACGGCTGCGGCTCCAGCTCGGCTTCCGCTAAGCATGCGCTCCCAGGCCAGGCCTCCTGCCATCCCCGTGTCTCCCTCCGCGTCTTGCTCAGCATAGCTCATCTGCTATGACGCGAGCCCTGCATCTCTGGATTTCTCACCCTGAGCCTGGAGCTCCTCCTGCCCCCAAGTGGGGAGCATGATAATGACCGGGGTCGGGGGTGACCAGATGCGGCGCCTGTGAAGGACCCCAGGTCAGAGCCGAGGCTGGCTCAGCGTGGTGCCCAGTGTGCGCAGACTGCGCCATCACCGGAAGCTCAGCCCCACCCCCCGGGGGGCCGGATAGAAGAGCGTTTTCACAGCGGGACGCTTCTCAGCCGTGAAAGAACTCCTAGTGACGCTTGCAGAAGCACAGTGGACCTCACAGGTGTTACGCTGAGTGTAGGAAGTGTGTGCAGAGGCGCACACACTGTGTGACTTCCTCTATTTGAAACTCTAGGTGGGACAAAACTCGCCTATGATGCGAAACAGGATGACCTAGGATGACAGTGCAGAGACCAGCGGTCATCGGGGGCTGAGGCTGGCTTGGAAAGGAGCATGAGGGAACTCGGCCTTCGAGAGGCTTGTGTCGTGTTTTAGGTGGTTGATTCTCGAGTGCATCTGTCGGACGTCATCGAACAGAACCCATCACCATCTGTGCATTTTATTCTATGTCCATTATTTCCCACTTATTTTAAAAGGTAGAAACATTTTGCTGTCATTTCATAAACATATAATTATTTCTCTGCTGTATGACCATTCAGACCTCCCCTGGCCCTCCTTTCCCTGCCTCTGGTCCAGTCAAAGGCCTCTGGCACGTGAGCGAGATGGCCTGGTACTGCAGAAAGAGCTCTCAGACCCAGGTCACAAACCTGCCTCTTCCTTGCTATCTGCCGCAGGCTGGTCACATAAACCTCGGTTTCCTCATCTGTTAACTGGAGCTAATACTGGTACCCAGCTAATAATGCTGGTACAGCTAATACTGGCGTCCAGCTCGTGAGATTGTTGCCGGAGTTCGGATTGATGTGAGGTGCAGAGGCCATGGATGTTGGAGGCTCACGACACGAGCAGAAAAACAGCACAGAGAAGCTGGGAGGGGGTGGGGTGGTTGAGGGGAGGCGTCTGGAGCCAGGCCACAGTGCAGGGGGGCAGACCCTGCCCCTTGGGGTAGCCCCTAACCTCTCTGCGCCTCAGTTTCTTTACTTGTGAAGCTAGAATGATGATAACTCCTAGCCATAGGGTTGGTGTTTTGAAGGTTTAAAGAGATAATCCATGGCGCATTAGGACAGAAAATTGCTGTCCTTGTTTTCAGGGATGGAAGGAAAGGAGCTCACGACCTGCGGCGGGGGGTGGGGAGGGGTGGGGGGAGGTGGGGGTGGGGCGCCGTTTCAGAGGGCCCAGTTCCCTGAACGGTGGTCCCAGCCTGGGTCACGGGGACCCTGGAAGGTGGAGTGGCGGGCAACCCAGCCTCAACAGAGCTGGGTCACGAGCTGCCAGGCATGTTCCCGGCTCCTAGGGTCGGCCCCCACGGCTGGAACACATTGCTTCCTTCCTCTGTTCTAGGTGCCAGACCAGCCCAGAAACCGCCTGATGTCAGCAGGCCGGCCCGCCCTCTGATGGGGAGGAAGTGGGCGGGTGCCCTGGGCACAGATGAGCCGGCCAGACGTGCCCTGAGGCGGCACAGTCAGGGCGATGCAGGCATCACGCACCCCCTGCTTACGGAGCTGGCCCTGGCTCAGCTGGTTCCCGCCAAGAGGCTTCGGGGCTGCTCGGGGTCAGAGTGGGGAGATCCAGGGGTGTGTGGCCCATCTTTACTCCTCTAAACACAGCCAAGGACTGGCTCCCAGGGGCCTAGGGCTTCAGGAAGCGTGGGCACCCCAGGAAGCGTGGCTTGGGGTGACTGTGGGGTGTCCACTGTGTGTACATTTGGCTTACTGTGTAGGGATGTTTAAGCATGTGAATGCATGGCTTTAAGAAGGTGAATGAGTGTGTGTATCTGTGCATGTGTGTGTGACTGAGTGTGGGTGTGAATGAGTAGGTATCTGTGTGCTGTGAGTGAGGGTGCCGGACAGGGAGACGCGTCTATTGCTGAATGTACCAACATGCTCAGGCATGTGAGCATGCGTCTGGGAGTGTGAATGACAAAATGAGTGTGTTTTTAATTGTGCATGGGGTGTGCGTGTGTGTATCTCCAGGTCTGCATCTCAAGCGCAGAGTGTGTCTGAATGTGTGCTTGGGAACAAGTGTATTCCTGACTGTGTGTGTGTGTATGTGCACATACCCGCACTAGGCACACCCACTGTTGTGAAAAAAAAATCTGCCAGGAACCTCTTTTGCATACAGAACTCCACTCCCTTGCACAAGAATGTTCTGGATGCATGGGGTCAGCAGGTCGATGCATTTAGAATCTTAACTTTGAAGGAGCCAATGAGGAGGGAGGAGGTGTGATCTTTAAGCTGAGCACTGACCAATCAGAACAGGCGCCAGGCGCCAATACCTGGGCTAGCTGACCGGCCTTGGCGGTCCCAACCTCTAGTCCCATCGGCAGCATCCGAGAAGGGCTTGGCCCAGGAGGCGTTCTGAGGCAGCCCCCAAACCAGCAAATGGTCAACCTTTTTATCAGTCAGTAATCATAGCAAATATTTAATCATTCATTCATCCAGCAATGTTTCCTGAGCACCTAGAGTGTTCTAGGCACGGTTCCTGACACTGGGGTTTCCGCCAAGAACAAGATGGACAGAAGCCCCTTTGCTGGTGGTGCTAACACACTAGTGGGACCAAGCAAGAATTAAAAACATGAACAGCAGATGGAGAGGGTTAAGTGGCAGTATGTGCTGTAGATAAAAATAAAGTCGGAGAGGTAGATAGAGAACAACAGATGGGTTTGTTGCTTTAAAATGCTGGTCAGCTAAGACTTCATAGGGAAGGCGACATTTGAGTGAAGATCTGAAGAAGGTGCGGTGTGAGCTATGGGGACTTCTGGGGGAGAGCATTCTAGGCAGAGGGCACAGCAAGTGCAAAGGCCCTGGGGTGAGCACATGCTTGGCTTATTTAAGAGAGAGAAAAAGTGCCAATGCGGATTTAGTGTGTGTGTGTATGTAACTGATTGTAAAAGCCGAGTGATCCTGCAAAGATCAAGCAATAGAGAATGAATAAAGGAGAAACGAAAAATCCATAGTAACCGGAGCGGGGGAGGGGACGATGGAATAAGTGTCAGGATGTCTCCTGTACAGTTCTCTTGATAATCAAAGCAATTTTCCATCTTGACAAGGCAACATCAAAATAGTGCAGCTGTGACCTCATCTCTCAATCCCAGCAAGATGCCATGTTCACGGCTCCAACCCCAGCCCTGAGCCCATCCAGGCACATAGTAGGTGATAGCTGAAGGAAGTCTCTGCCTTCCACATCCTCCTAGCTCCCTGAGGCCTGAGGGGGACAGGCAAGACGAGTGTAAACCCCCCAGTGTTGAAACTGGGCGCCCGGTCCCCGCAGACGGCCGGCCCAGCCCCCAGTGGCCCCGGAGGGACAACATCACCTCTCTCTCCTCCTGCTTTTATGAACTGCGAAGGAGGCTTGTCCCACATTGCACAATTGCCCCTTAATTGCTATTTCCTCTCAGTTATGAATTATGTCATGGATACGGCCGCTCACGTTATTAAACTTCCACAGAGGCCTTATCGTCTGGATGCCCGCCAGCACCCCGGCCTGACCTACTTTCCCACCGGATTTCAAAACCTCCTCCCTCGTCCTCTTGCTGGGCTTTTCCTAAGGAGAGTTCTCTGTGCCCAAAAACTCGCCTCTAAAAATAAAAACTAGAGCGAGGGGGTGGGGCACAGCTGGCCTGAGGCTGACAGCAGCCCCCGTGACTGCGGCCAAGCTCCGCCCCGCCTAGAAGTTTCCTCCGGCAGCCTGTCCTTGGGACTCGGGCTTCCTATCAGGACAGGCCGTGACCTGAGCCACAGGTCTGGGAGCCCTGGACCTTGTGTCTCAGCTGCGGATGGGAGGGCTGACTTTGGAGGCAGGAAAACCCGGGTGTGGAATCTTGACTCTGCCTGCCTGTAACCGGCTCATTCATTCATTCACCCCAGGGCTTTTTACTGAGTCTGTTATAAACTGAATGCTGGCTCTGTTCTGGATGCTGGGGGCATATCGAGAATACCCTGGATAGCGTCAGAGGGTGAATTCCCGTCCTCACAGAGCTTATCACCTGGTGGGCAGAGATAGGCACAGAACAAATAATTGTGCAAGAAGAGCAATGAAAATGAGACAGCGTGGGGGGCTAGAGGGAGATGGGAATACCCACAACTAGATGATCAAGGGGGTCTTTCTGATGGGAGGGGGTCATTTAAGCCAAAACCCCAGTGATGAGAAGAACCAAGTCTGAGAAGCAGGTCCGGGTGCCGGTGAGATAAACCAGTGACCCGGGGTTCCAAATGGGAGTGGGGCTTGGTCTCGGGGTCATTCGGGGGCCAGTTGGCAGGTCAGGAGGTTCCCTCTTCAATGTTTTCACCCTAAGCATCTCACTTGCCTCAACCTAGTCCTGGACCTGCGGGGAAGGACAAGAATCCGAGTAGAAGAGCAAGCCCAAAGGCCCTGAGGTTGGGAGTGAAGACCAGTGTGAGGGGGGCAGAGAGAGCCAGGCAAGAGCGGGGGTGGGAGGTGAAACTAGGGAGGTGGCACGGATCACAGGGGGTCTAGAGAGCTGCGTGGTGAGGAGTCAGTGAGACACACGTATGTTTTGAAGGTAGAGCTGATGGTCCTTGAAGGTGAACCGTTATTTGCAGGGGAAGTGGGGAGGAGGCAGGACCAACTCCCGATATTTGCAGGAAGTGGGTGGAGGGTCGTTCCTTGACGCCCTAGAGGAGACTGGCAAGTCCTTCATCTCCCCTAGCTTCTTCTCTTCCTCTGAGATGTAGGGATAATAACACCAGCCTCCCCAGACACGACATCGCACTTAGCTCAGAGCCTGGCAGCAAATGCACGCTCTTCCGACAGCACAGCTGGGCTCAGCGGCTTACCTGGCGTCACCCGCGAGCTAAGGACACGGTGGAAACCAGAACCCAGACCTGCGCTCAGGGCGCGTTCCAGCAGGCAGGGCTGCGCCTTGGCACACCGCTCTCCAGATACGCGGACTTCCAGCCAAACAGGCCTCAGCAGCTGAGCCTGGTTTTTTTTTTTTTCCTTTCTCAATTGTGCTTATGCATGGGGTTGTTTATCTAACTTGGCTGAAACTTGAGGCCCGGACCTATAAACATATCCTTTTAATTATTCCACAAATGAGACATGCTCATAGAACAGAAATTGGAAAATATAAATAAGCAAAAAATAAAGCAAAAAAGCAGAGAGAGAAGGAAAGAGAGAGCGTGCACGTGTGAGAACAAGTATCTAAATTAGTACGTGTATACCAAGAGGCATACATAAAGAACTAAAGATCTTCATTGCAAGATTTTTTTTTTAATGTATTGATTTTCTTTTCTTTTTTTCATTTATTTTTATTAATGTATTGATTTTTATTTGAAGGATAATTGCTTTACAATATTGTGTTTGTTTCTGCCACACATCAACATAAATCTGCTATAGGTATACATATGTCCCTTCCTTTTTGAACCTCTCTCCCACCTCCCACCTAAATTGCAGGATTCTTTAATACAGTAGAAGACTGGAAGCAATCTGAGTATCCGAGAAGAGGAAAATTTTGTTTGTTTTTAGTATCCCATTTCTTTGTTTTTTCCTTTTCTTATTTTTGTTTTAATTAAAATATATTTGATTTACAATATTATATTAGTTTCAGGTATACAATATAGAGACTCAATACTTCTGTACATTATACTCCATTTAAAGTTGTTATAGAATATTTTCTATATTCCCTGGCTGTACAATATATCCTTATATCTTATTCTATCCGTAGTAGTTTGTAGGGCTTCCCTGGTGGATCAGATGGTAAACAATCTGTGTGCAATGCAAGAGACCCGGATTCGATCTCTGGGTAAGGAAAATCCCCTGGAAGAGGAAATGGCAACTCACTCCATTATCTTGCCTGGAGAATTCCAAGGACAGAGGAGCCTGGCAGGCTACAGTCCATGGGGTCGCAAAGAATCAGACACAGCTGAGAGACTAACACTTTCACTTTCACAGTAGTTTGTACGTCCTAGTCAAGAATAAGGATCTTTTTAGCCAAATAAATTAAATAGTATTCCGGTATCATGTAACCACTGAAGTGAATGAAGCAGACCTCTGAGTACTGATTTGGAAAAACTGCCAAGATGCAACATTAACTGAGAAAAGTAAGATGCAAAGTGATTACAGGATGCTATAGTGTGTGTGTGTGTGTGTGTGTGTTGTAAGGCAAAATGGGACAATATATGTACATACATCTATTGGGAGACACACAGATCATCTCTCAGAGGACAAGGCTCTGGCAAGTCAGAGATGAGAGGGAGGTGACTTTTCGTTCCATTTGCACTGTTAGAAAACTTTTGGTTTTGGTTTTGTTTTGCTGTGTGCGTGACTGTCTTCCACGATACATGTTAGCAATGTTTGAAAGATCAGAGACTCTCCTCTTGGACTCAGGTTTTCCTGAAGGCCTTGGGACAATCTGGGCTGCTGCTTCCCGAAAGCCTGCTGCAAAGCTGGGGTGGCAGCGAGATGCCAGTGGGCCTGGGCCCTGGGGAGGAGCCTGCAGCCTCCTGACCCGCCGCACCGCAAGCAGCTTCTTTTATCTTTTTTTATGAGTGGGACAAGTAAGAGTTCAGCTGTAAAAGGGTTTTGCCCACTTTGAAATGAAATGTTTGAAAAGCTTTGATCTTGAGTTAATCTCATCCTACTGATGAGAAGACACGGGTCCAGAAAGGAGTGGGGGAAAGAGGATGATCCCAGAGACAGGCAGACGTTGCTCTGGCTGAGAGCCTTAGGTGGTAAGTTTGTCTCCTTGAACCTTAGCTTTCTTCCTTCAAAAACAAGTAAGCAAACTGACAAATCAGTCAGTAAGAACTCTTCACAGATAATCTGAAGCCGAAGTAAACCCCGAGGCCTTAGTCCTTTTGGTCCTGGCAGAAAGGTGCCCTGGACATCAGAAGTCTTCTCTTTCACCCTCTGATTCTCCAGCAGGCGTGGGAGGGACCCCTGCCCCCCTCCCATGTCAGTGAAGTCCAAGATCAGGCATGTCTCAGTTATCAGAAGTCACCTCCCTGCAAAATGCAGGATACTCTAGGATGCATTCAACTGCAAGGACAGGAAATTCAGTGCAAAATGCTTAATTATTAAGGAAATGTATTTTCTCATGCGTTTAGAAATCCAGAGGCAGGGGGGTGGATCCAGCAGACATGCATTCTGCTGCAAGTAACACCAATCTCACCACTGGTAAGTTTCTATCATCTCCTGTTACTAAGTCCTGCAGTAAGCATCTTGGGCTGATAGGATGCCTCAGTGATGCCACTAGGGGCCCAGGTTCTTTTCTGTTTTTTGGCTTGGCCTTCTTGTACATGTGGATTTTGTCCTCCTCATGGTTGGTCATGGTTGCGACGTGGCCATTCTATCTCCAGCTCATACCTACACTGCATCCAGGAAGAAGAAGACAGGGGTGAGCACAGTCCCATTATGTTTGTCTCTTTTTAAAAACCTTCCCCAGGGGCCCCACTTGGCAAATTTTGCTTACTATTCATGTCTCATACCTGGATCACGTGGCCACTCCTGGCTGTCACAGGGGTTTTAGGAGGCTGAGCACTTTTAGCTGGCTGGCTGCCATCCCAATAAAATCAGGGGTCTGTAAACAAGGATAAAAGGAAGAGTGGGTATTGGGCAGATGCTAAGCAGTATCTACCACAAGTTGTTCAACCGACGTTAATACAAAGACTCAAGGACATTATCCAGGACACGTGCTTTTCCCCCTTTTCTACCCTACTCTTGTCTGTGTGGGCTTCTGTCCGGAGACCTGATTTCCCTCCTCAGGCTGGGAGGGTGACCCCGACTTAAGTACACAGGCCGATGCCCCCTCAGACAAAAGAGGGTTCTTTCAGCCAATGAGAAGAGTTGACAATAGCTGTAACCGAACAGTCAACAGTGTCCGCCATACCTCAATTAATCAGAATTTTAAAAACCCTACCCTCTTCTTTCAATTCACTGCAATCTCCCTTTTGTTCTCACAGGTATCATCATCCACGGCTGTGATGATTCTGCATAACAAACACCCCAAACATTTTATTCTTTCGAATATGGAGTTGTTGCAGGTCAGCTGGCCTGGCGTGGTCGTGGCTGGGTGGTTCTGCTGATCTTGGCTGGCCCCATCCACTTGCCGGCTGTTCCACTGGAGGTCTGCTGACCTAGGCTGGCCTAGAGATGGGACCCTGCCCTGCTTCACACACCTCTCACCTTCTTCTGGGACCCAAAGGCTTTACCAGGAGTGTCTGCTTACAGTGGTGAAGTGAAAGTGAAAGTCGTGTCCGACTCTCTGCGACCCCAGGAACTATATGGTCCCTGGAATTCTCCAGGCCAGAATGCTGGAGTGGGTAGCCTTTCTCTTCTCCAGGGGATCTTGCCAACCCAGGGGTGGAACCCAGGCCTCCTGCATTGCAGGCAGACTCTGCACAGTGGTGGCAGAGGCACAAAAGCCAGATGGAAATGCAAGGTCTCTTGAAGGTTCGTCTCCTACGGACACGCCGTCACTTTCATCTCATCCTGTTGGCAAAAACAAACCAAGTGGCTGAACTCTAGTCAAGGGGGAGGGGATACGCTCCACCCCTTTTGTGGGAGGAACCGCAAGGTCACAGGTCAAGAGGCGTGGATCCAGGGAACCGTGAAGAATTCCTCAGATCCAGTGTCATTTCTCTTTGTTGGTTACCTACCTCACTGACTTCTCTTTTTCAGTGTCACCTATGGTTTTCTTGTCTCTATCCCTTCTTCTCTCCACCTTCAAGAGAATAAAAGGTTTGGGGTGGTTTGTTATGTAGCATTATTTTACCTGTAGGTGACCAATACATTCAGTGAAAGGGAAATGAGACTGTAGTGAGGGGAGGAGAGAAGAGGATGGATAAAAATCTCTGGCCAATAGAGGTGAGGCAGACCTCATCAGCTGCCCAGCCGCAGCCATCGTCAACTCTTCTGCCTGGCTGAGAACCCTCTTTAATCTGAGGGCGCTCTCACTCCATGTTCTCAAGAAGAGAACTCCCTCTCCAGTCTGAGGAGCTAAGTTGGGCCTCAGGGCAAAGCCCTGAGCAGAAGAGGGACTCTGGGGGTCCCGAAGGTTCTCTGGTCACCTCTACTCCTTTTCTGCACGTGCCCACTGACTTAGGGCCAGCCCCGGGTCTTCAGTTACCAGCTTTGCACGGATAATCCCCAAATCTGTAGACTCAGGCCTGGCATTTCTCCTGAGTCCACCTGCCACGTGGGCATGTTCACTGAGACATCTCATGGACTCTCAGCTCTTTCCCACTCAGACCCTGGTACCCTTGGCCTCAGCCACACCCCACACTTTCTCCTTTACTCTCAGCCTCGAGCAGGCCCATCCGTGCAGTCACTCGATCCAGGAACCTGTGTCCATGTTCTCCTGTCTTCTATCGTTGGTAGATACAACGACCGTTTGCTGAGCACTTACCACGTGCCAAGCACAGGACTGAACATCATACCTGTATCATCCGATTTAACCCCTGAGATGAAGGAGGCCCTGGTACCGTCTATATTTCACACAACACAATCCAGCAATCCCCCCCGCCGAGGTGTGTGACCCACAGTTAGAGGCCACATGAGGCCTCTCTTAGAAGCTTCAGTGATCATTCACAAACCAATCGATCGAAGTTCCCACTTTAAAATCCTTTATGGGGACTTCCCTGGTGGTCCAGTGGTTAAGACTCTGTGCTTACAATGCAGGGGATGTGGGTTCAATCCCTGATTGGGGAACTAAGATCCCACATGCCTCACGGTGTAGCCAAAAGATAATAATATATTTTTTAAAAAATTTAAAAGCCAAGTTAGAAAAAAATGACTAAAGTCCTTTATGATTTTCATTGTCCTAGAGACCTGAGCTAAGCCCTTTGGTCTGTAGTAGTTGGCTCCAAGATTCCTTTTTTTTTCTAACTTTTTATTTTGTATTGGGGTACAGCCTATTAACAATCTTGTGATAGTTTCAGGTTAACGGTGAAGGGACTCAGCCATACATGTGCATGTATCTATTCTCCCTCAATATTCCCTCCCATCTGGGCTGCCACGTAACACTGGGCTTAGTTCCAAGTGGCTCCAAGATTCTTGCATTTATTTACACAAGAGGAGAAATGATTGAGCTTACCCAGTGTGCCAGGAAGTTTCTAGGCACCAGAGAAAGACAGACGTCCTCAGGAACTTGGGTCCAATGACAGTAAACAAAAGAATACGTATCTGACGTGTCAGGTAGTGACAAAGAGCTAGGAAGAAACATAAAGCTGGGTGACGGGTAGGTATTTTGGGGAAGGGACACCGTTTTGGTGGGAGTCGGGACAGTCTCTATAATAAAGTATCACAGTCAGGGAAGTGAGGGAGCTGTAAATGCAAAGGCCCTGAGGCCCAAAGGGGCGCCGTGGAGGCCAGTGCGAGGAGGGGGCGTGTGAAGGAGTGGGGAGGAAAGGGGAAGTCAGACAGAGCCTTGCAGCCTGCCTAGAGCCCTTGGCATCGATCCTGGGTGCAGTGGAAGCCATAGGAGGACTCTGAGAAGAGGAGGGGTGTGACCTGACTTGGGTTTTCACAGGACCTCACTGACTGCGTGTGGATTAGAGTCCGCCTGGGGGCCAGGAAGGAAGCAGGGTTTTGCAGGCCTCATGACACTTAGGTCACAGAGGGAATTCAGGTGTCCGAGTGGCAGTCTCAAAAAGCACAGGGAAACCAAACAGGATTTTCGAGTTAACTCAGAATCTGCCAGAAGATGGGAGGGAGCGGCGTGTGTTAGCCTCAGGCACTGCTGGGCCAGCAGCCCTTTCAGCAGCTTTCGCAGGAGATGCTGGGGCTGTGGTCCCGACGGTACCTCTGGGTTTCCCCTGCGCCCGCCACCTGCTGTTCTGGCCGCACCGGGGCAGGGTGAGCGCCGAGCACACCCAGCGTGGCCCAGGTGACGGTGACCGGTGACCAAGCTCCCACCAAAGATGCTGACGGCTCTGAACCCTAGAACAAACACTGACGCTCCTAGTTCTGCAAAAACAAACCATGCCTCTTTGCACGCTGTACCCGACCCCGGCCCCACCACCTCCCCGCCGCGCCAAGCACCCTTATCTCACCGCACAATCCTTCAAAGAATAACACGGCGTATTTGTGTCTGTGGTTTGGATTCCCCCAACCTGTGACATCAGATAAGTGCGATGTTCATAAAAAACGAACGACATCACATAGAGGAAAAAAACAACTGAAAGAAGTCCCTGGGTTCAGCCTTGGCTTCCTCTCTGGGGAGGAAGGGGCTCTATCTGCTTGAGGTTTCACGGTGCAGAGTCTGGGGCCGGGGTGGGGGTGGGGATGGCGTCCTGCTCTCTCCCCAGCCAGCTCTCATCTCAGCCTTTACACTCTCTCCTGTGGTGTGGAGATGATGGTCTCCACTTCTCAGGGCTGCTCTTGAAAAGTGACTTAAAAAAAATGGCAATAATGGCAATCATCTGCCATAGGCCATTTTCTTGGGTAGTAATCTTCACAGCCACCTGCTTCACCCTCACATGGGGTAGCTACTGAGATCAACTGGTTTGTAGATGGGAGACTGAGACTTTGAGTAAGAAAAGAAGGTCGTTCTAAAACACTATGTGGCCACTTTTGGTTTTTAGAAAATGTAAACGTGTAAAATGGAAATTTAAAAAAAAATTTTTTTTTAACTGTATAAACAACGGTTTGGCAGGAGATTCAGCCAGAAGTCACAGAGGTTTTCCTGGGTGTCAGAAGTACCAGGGAGACTGATTCCCCTCTGTCCCTTTTCCATCACTCGGGTCTCAGCAAATTGGCACGTCTGCTGAGAGGCTACCCCCGGGCCCTTCTACACGGACTCTCCCGCCTCCCATCACCTTCATCTCTTCATGCACCTGTCATCACTGGCGTGTACCTTGGTTTTCCATCTGTTTCTGGGTTCATGGTCTGTGTTTCCTGTTAGAGCATAAACTCCACGAAGTGGGAACCGCATCCAGAGCTTCTTGAGCAGTGCCTGGCATTAGCGGGCCTCAGTAGATACTCCTGGACCAACTAACTGTGTTTTCTTCTTATTTTTAAAATTTTCTTTTTAAAAACCAAACCATCTAGATTACTTTTAATTGCTATTTTAAGAGCTGGTCAAAAGTGAACTGGCCGGAGCCCCTGCAGGGAAGCATTGCCTCTGCAGGGAAGCATCGCCTCTGCAGGCTTATCTGGCTGGACGTGCAGGAAGTGGGTACCCTGCCTTTCCTCGGGGTGTGTCAAGGGGTGAACATCCCAGAGTTTCTCAGCCCAGCCTGCTCTGAGATCTCCTGGCCCCGGAGATCTCTCTGCCTGGGACAGAGTTATCTTTGAATGACAGCATGTTCAGCCCCCACCACCCCAACCCCCTGGGGTGAGGCTGCCAGAATCTCAGGGGGCAAAAGGGGGCCCTGGGCCAGACGCAGCCCACACAGGGGAGGTGTTACTTAGGCCATGCAGTTCCAACATCTTGGAGTTTTGCCATCATTTAAAAATCAAGAGACTTTGGAAGAAAACTAAAATATCTTCCCAAAGGGCAGGAAGTAAGATGAGAATAAAATAGGTGGGAAGACTTCACATCTTTCAAATGACAATTGTGCCAACATATATAAACCCAATGCAATTTCAAGTAGTGACCCACAGGATTTCTTTAATTGGATAAATTCATTTTGTAGTTTACAAGGAAAAATATGAAATAGAAGAGCGGTGGGAAGAACTATCACAAAGGTGGTATTTGAACTCACTGGAGAAATGGAATATTGAATCCAGGATGCCAGCATAGCACATTATCGATTTATTTCATTTATCACTAAAATAAAAAGACTCTCATCTTCCACTATATTAAAAAAAATACACAGATTTCACATAAAATGTCTGGATTTCCTCCTGAAAACCTTGAAAATATGAGACCCTTATTTTCCCAAGGCAGCCATGGGCTGGTGTAAAGTTGAAACTCCAGGGCTTTCCAGTTCACTGCATCCCCTCACTCCCTGCTGCCTACCCCTCCTCCGCCTCCGCCACCCCCCACCCCAGCCAGCTTCATCATCACTGTGTCTTGTCTGGGCTCTGAAGTCGCTAGAGTTTGTAGCCCCTGAACTCAGGGCTGGCACAGCAGAGAGACTCAGGGGACATTGGTGCTTGGAGACGTGCTGTCAGACCCCTTTATGCTCACGTCATTTTTCTTGGTGGAAATACAGGGGCAGAGGAGGGATGTGACTTGAGAGCCTGGACCGGGGAGTCAGAATCTCGAGTGACCTCTGAAGAGTGACTTTCCTGTGGGTGCCTCAGTTTCCCCCTCTGCCAGGGGAATAATAAGATCTGTCACTTACCGCCTACAGGAATCTTGCCATTGTTCCTGTAAAATGCAAGAGCCAGGACTCAGCGCAGAGTCACGCCAGGGATAGTGAGGTGGGAGGGCAAATCCTCCCTCTCAAATTTAGGGTTTTTTAGTGCTCTTTTAGTCTTTTTAGGGAGACCAGGACAGGAGGAAGGGGGAGCTGGGCAGAGCAGAAGATTGGCTTTGATCTCCTTTTGCCAAAAAGGAGGAAAGAAAGTAAACAAATAGCCCTGGCCTCCTTTGATTCCACACTGCCTGCCCGAAGAGCTCTGGAGCTGATAAGAACGAGCCAAATTCGATCTGGGCAGCTCCGCCCTTCTGACCGGACTTTCCCTGGGCAGCTGGAATCTGGGACCCTAAAACCTGTCCCTGCACCCTGCCAGCAGTGCCCATCTTTCAGGCCCTTCTTTGCTTGTCCCTGCGATGGAGACTAGAGGGGGGCAAGAGGGGGAGACTTTCCCATCCGGGAACCGCACACAAGAGATGAGAGAAGGGGCTGGGAAGGAGGCCTCAGAGCATGTGAGCACCCCAGCTCCCCGATCCCAGGAAGGAACCCTCCCAGGGGGACTAATGGGAAATGACACTCTCGGCCATTGAGACTAGGCTGAGCGGAAGGAGGGTGAAGTTTCTGGGGAAGAGCAGGAAAGTCTCCCTCCCCATCAGCTGGAGGAGAGCAGCCACGTGGCAGGGGTTCACAGTGTGACTTTGAAGCCATCCCGCTCACGGGTGTGTGACTCTGGACAAGTGACTTCCCCCCACCTAGCCCAGGCACCTGCCTTGTTAAGGGTTAAGTGAGGTCACGCCCCTCAAGTGCCTGGCAAGTAGTGGGTCCAGTGACTGGACACTTAGGGTAAAATGGCTCAGAGGGTTCCAGAACAGCCTCAGGTGGAGAGACAGAAAAATGCCAAGTCCAGAAAGATGAAAGAGGATCGGTTGTCTGGAACCTCTCGAGGCGCCAAGGGCCATGCAGTCAACATGGTCGGGAACCAGGGCCCGTTTGAAGTTGGGAAGAGGTAATTCCCGACAGAGTTTAGTACAGAGAGAGGACATTTCCTCCATGTTACCTCCAAGGAGGCCCCGGCTGATGGCGTTAGGCTTCCTAGGGACTGGGAAGTAGCTAAAGGTTAAGGCAGAGGGGGGCTGTGAGAATAGTCTCTGGGGTCAGGGCTTCCTTCCCAGCACAGCCCCTTCCTCGCTGAGTGACCTATGCATCCCGGCCTCAGTTTGTCCACCTGTAAAATGGGAGCCATGGTGCCCTCAGTCTCTAGATTTTGAGGGTGAACATGTAGCTTTCAGTTGGTGCTCAGTGAATGACTGGAAGTCACAAGCCATAGCTACGTTAGGGATAAGGTGGCAAAAGCAAGGGTTGGTGGAGGGAGACGAACCAACCTCTGTCCGGTTCTCACTTGGTGATTAAGCCCAGGCCCCGTTCCACGCCACCAGCTCGGCCACGGCCACTGGAGGCGGGAGCATGCCCTGCTTCACGCCCCTCCGTGACCTAAACAGTGCCTGGCACAATCGGGGGTTTGCTCACAGAACGTGTGGAGCTGGACACAAGAGAAAAGGAAGGCAGAGAGAGGCCAGGGAACTTGGCCAAGACCACACGGCGGCCTGCCCACCTGGAGTCACAGCTGGGGCTGGGGCTGAACTGATCTGGCCTCAGTGTGACTTCGCACTGCTTCTCCACCTCCTGGAAGGCCCGCAGCCCCCTCTCGACCGCTCCCTGTCCCGGCTGCCTCCACCTAGTGGAGCCAGGGAAGCGGTTCGGGCTCCTCGGGGCTCCTCCGTGGACCGTCCGGCACCCGCTGCTCGCAGCACGCCCTAACATTCTGCTCTCTCCCAGGCCAGCCGGCCGTCGGGAGCTCACCACCTGTGGGCCTCACCTGGCCGTAGGTGTGTTCTACGCAACCTCGTACACAGTGCAGGTGTGTGCACGTGTGTGTGTGTAGGGGGTTTTTTCCTCATAATTTTGAATCATTTGCCAACACTTAAAAACTGGAGATTTCACATAAAAACCAGGGTTTCCAGCTTCTGTTAGAAATTGGCAGCTTGAGCCCCCTGGGCCCACCTCTCCTCTGCCAGCTGGGGTGGTGCTCTGAGGGTCTCCAGACCCCGTGTCCAAGCCTGGCCTGCCTCCCTCCTTGGGGCCTCCTCACGTGAAGACCCCAGGCTTGCATGAGAGACCCAGGCTCCCCGCGCTCCCTACCACCGCACGGGGCCTCCTCGCATTATTGATCCTGCAGCCTAGGGTGCTCGCAGGGGAAGCCCCAGAAGCTGGGTTGGGCCTGGGTTCCAGGTTTGTGGAAGCAGAGCGACAGCTCCTCCAAGACGGACGTGAAAGTGTTAGCCGCTCAGTCACGTCCCGCTCCGTGCGACCCCGTGGACTGCAGCCCGCCAGGCTCCTCTGTCCATGGGGTTTCCGGCAAGAAGAGTGGAGCGGGTAGTCATTTCTTCTCCAGGGGATCTTCCCCACCCAGGGATTGAACCAGGGTCTCCTGCATGGTGGGCAGACACTTTACTGTCTGAGCTCCCAGGGAAGAAGGACGGCTCCTCCAAAGATGCCCACGTCCTAATCCCCAGCACCTGTCGTTACGCCACCTTACGTGACAAATGGGACTTGGGAGACGTGATAACGAATCTAGAGACGGGGCTGTGTTTCTAATGAGCATTCGTGTTTAAAAACAGCTGAACTATATGAGGATGCTTTACCTTTATCAAGTTTGTTTCACTTTTTCTCTTTCATATTCAGTGTTTCCATTTCATTTAGTTTATATTTTCCAATTTCTCCATCTCCTTTTTTGTTGTTGTTCTTTCCCAAGCCTTTTATCAAGCATAGTAGAAAAGCTTTTGTACACACAAAAATACATATATATATAATATAGTATATATAATACATCTATTTTAGAAAACTGATGAGTTTTTACCTAGCTAAAAAATTTATGATGATTGAGTCTGCTTGTTTGACTTAGTATGAATAGAAAGCTAGATTTCTAATTTATATTCACTCAAAACCTTGATATAGTTCCATGTATTTTGGCATCTAATATTACTGCTAAAAGATTAGAAAGTTTATTATCTTAGAAGTCTAAAAAAATTTTTTTAATTAGGATTAACATTTCTAATCAAATTCTAATAATAATAAAAAAAAAAGAATCTGGAGGTGAGAAGATTAGCCTGGATTATGCAATAGGTTCAATGCAATTGCAAGCATCCTTATGAGAGGGAGGCTGGAGGGTCAGAGTCAGAGAAGGAGAGGTTTGGGGGAAGCCGAAGTTGGGAGTGATGTGAGCCAGGAATATGAGTGGCATCTAGAAGCTGGAAAAGGCAAGGAACAGAGTCTGAGGCGCGAACCCTGGGTTTGATTTTAGCCTGGGGAGACCTATGTTGGACTTCTGACCTCCAGAACCATAAGATAACAAGTGCATGTTATCTTAGGCCACTAAATTTGACATAATTTGTTACAGTAGCAACAGAGATGGAGAAGGAAATGGCAACCCACTCCAGTGTTCTTGCCTTGAGAACCCCTGGACAGAGGAGCCTGGTGGGCTGCTGTCCATAGGGTCGCACAGAGTCGGACACGACTGAATCGACTTAGCAGCAGCAGCAACGGGGAACTTGTAACTGGCTCGAATCCTGGTTTGGCTATTTAATCGGCCATGAGCCCCGGGCAGGTGACTTGCTGCTGCTGAGTCAGGGTTTCCCTGTCTGTAAAGGGGGCCCCAGGGCTCTCCCTCTGGGTGTCATGAGCCGTCCAACGGCTCGGCAGAGAAGCGTGAGCGCAGCCCAACAGCTCCTGGTGCCGGATCGTCTAGCAGCACCCCCACGTCTCTCTCAGTGTCATCGAAACCAGCTCAGAGTCGGCTGAAAAAAATCTGCCCGCTGCTACCCAACCCTCAAGGATGAAGTCCAAACTTCTTACTTCTGGCCCAGCATAACCCAGCTCGCCTAATGATAATAATACTGCTAGCACTTGCAAAGCATTTGGCATGTGCTAGGGATGATTCTTGGCACTAGTGGTAAAGAACCCGCTGGCCCATGCAGGAGACGAAATGAGACAAGGGTTCGGTCCCTGGGTCGGGAAGATCCCCTGGAAGAGGGCATGGCAACCCACTCCAGTATTCCTGCCTGGAGAATCTCATGGACACAGGAGCCTGGCAGGGTAAAGTGCATAGGATAGCAAAGAGTCAGAAATAATTGACGCAACCTAGCAAGCACACACGGGCGTGATTCTAAGCACTGAGGAGTTATTCAATTCATTTAACAGTCACACTAACCCTATCACTTTCCCAGTTTTCAGATGGAGAAAATTGAGGCCACAGGGGTGAAATCACATGCCCAGGGTCCCTTGGAAGGGAGGTAGCTATGCCAGTACTTGTCTTATTTACTGGCATAAATGACTGCGCGTGGGCTTTCTCCCGCTGTGAGTGGGAGCTACTCTCTAGTTGCAGTGCACAGGCTTCTCTTTGCGATGGCGTCTCTGGTTGCAGAGCCCAGGGCTCCAGGTGCCAAGGCTTCGGTAGTTGTGGCCCACCGGCTTGGCTGGACTCTCCCTGGACCAGGGATCGAATCTGTGTCCCCTCCAATGGCAGGTCCTAAATCCCGCGGAAGCCTTAGGAGATGGGCAGGACTGTCATGACTCCCGTTTTACAGACGAGGACACGGAGGCCCAGCAAGGTGGCAGGGGCTGCCCCAGGTCACATGGTCAGTGCGTGGTGGATTCTAAGCCGCTGGACCACCAGTGAAGTCCGCTTTGCCGGTATTTGAACACCCACTACTGTGCCCTGGGGCCTGAGTACTGACCCCTGGACAGGCGTGTCTCTGTGGGTGGACAGACCAGGCCCCAGAGTGTAACCTGAGACTCGGTGGTCTTGGCGTCCCCTCTGGCCACCACGTGGCCCAGGTGCAATTCTGGACTCAAGACTCCTGGTTCACAGCTGCACCCCAGGGTGCGTCTATTCCACAGTTTCCAGCAGTGCCCACTCTGCACGGGGTGCTGTGCCCCAGAAAAGACGCAGACTCCTCAGCTGAGCCCCAGACCCTGAGGACAGACGAATATGCAGCCATCACAGCTCAACAAGGGACAGCAGGGGCTGGGGGTGGGGAGAGCTCAGGGCAGGGGCGTGCAAAGAGGGGCCTGAGGAAGTGTGATGACGGTCCAGCCAAAAGACAAGGCCGAGTGTGTTCCACGTGAGGGACAGCTCAGTCAGGCCCTGGGACAGAAGAGCCTGTGTGTTTGTGGTCACATGTGGCCAGAGTGCTGCAAAGGACGCTTGACCACTCACTGCCCTCGTGACCTGGGGCAGCCCACACCGGCTGGGGCTCAGTGCCCCCATCTGTAGAGTGGGAGTCGAGAGTCGTACCCTTCTCCTAAGGCTGTCTGCAAGATTCAGAGCATTGGCGCATGCCAAGTCCTGTGCCTGGCCGCAGGCGGGCTGAGGACCATCAATCAGCGCTGTTGCTACGATTATATGAGCATGAGCCGCCCAACCTGCTCATTCTTCCCTTTCTACTCAGATCCTCAGGTGCAGAAGCCCCGGAGGTCCCCTGTTCACATTCACAGGGTGACTCGGGAGGTAGCAAGTGAGGAGGTACTGCTCCCCAGGACATCAAACCAACAGCTTGGTGCTCCTAGCATTCCAGACCCGAGACTCCACACCAGTGACCACGATCCCCGTGTCTCCCTGCTTCTGGCGGCCTCCGTCCACCTGCCCTGCTTTGCATGCTCTGGTCCCCTCCGGTCCTTTCGTGCGTAACAATTGTCTTTCTTCCCCTTGACTCACTTGAACTTTCTCCACATCTTGACCGATCCTGGCTGTGAGTCACATTTGATCCTTGAGTTTCTCTTTTTCAAAGGCACATTAAAACTGCTAGTAAGAATTGCTAGGCCTAACTGAGTACTTGCTGTGTGCCTGGCATTTCTGTTCATTCATTCACTCATTCATTTATTCAACAAATGGCCGTGGGCACCTCCCAGGGGCCTTGGAGCTCAGCAGTGCACCATAAAGGTTCCTGCCTGGTGGAATTCACACTGCAGGGGTGAGGGAGGAAGAGGAATAGATAGTAAACCTGCCAAATCTCCAACCCGTTCTCACTGAAGCACCACAGCAATCCCAGGAAATGTTTGTTCCCATTTTCCAGGTGAGACAACCAAGGCTCGAAGCAGGGAAATCACTTGCTCAAAGGCACACAGCTAGGAATTTGAACCCACACCAAGCTCTTAACCTCCCCAGGAGACTCTCTACAGGGATAAAAGCCATTGGCCCGGTTCCACCTGCAGCGCAATTGGGAAGCATTGCAGCGTCCCAGGTTGGGGTTGCTGGTGCCCAAGGGCTCAGCTCATTCCCATGAGTCCACAGGCAGGATGAGCTCTGCCCTCCCTCCTAGCAGCCTCCAAAGGGGAAGGCCAAGTACACAGTCACTCTCTGGCCAGAGCCGGTGGGAACAGGACGTCCCAGTCCTCTTGCCCTGGCCAGGCCCCGTGAGCTATTTTGGGGCACGTTTATTGATGGGACATGGGTGCCCGGCTGGACTCCTGATTTCAGAGGCACAGCCGCAGGCTGGCCTAGGACGGCTCTACCCTTGCGTGCCCCGCCGGGGGGCTGCCAGCATCCATGTCCTGTCCAGGCCCCAGGCCCAGGGTGCAGCCTGAACCGGCTGGCTCCAGGAAAGGCAGGATTCCCAACTGGAGTGGACGGATACTGGGGGTCACATGGATTATTGGTTCCCAGAATTCTGGCGCCTGATTCCATTCACAGGAGGCAGAACCCGGAATGAACTCAGAATGAATGCAGGAATGGGCTATGAGGTCAAATGCAGGGTAGATAAATCCTAGCTGCGTCCCCTATGACAACTTACCTCAGGGAAGCCAGGTCAGTTCCCAGAGGCTCAGTTTCCCAGTCTGTAAAATGGAGTCAGTGATAGTTCTTACAGGGAAGGAATGGGGTTTAAATGAGATAGTGTCTACAGCTCAATGCCTACTTATACAGTAAGTGATTGATAATGAATAAATTTGCAAATAATGATTGACAGCCGGCATTTACTGGGAGTTTGGCGTGAGCTAGGCCCCTGGGCTAAACTGTTGATCTGTTTTGTCCCATTTCCTCCCCGAGCAACTCCAGGAGGCCTGGGACACTGTCACCCCTGTGTACAGACAAGAAAATTAAGCTCAGAAAGATGATGTGCCCAAGATCACACTGCAAATATGTGGCAGAAAGCCTGCCTTTGAATGCAGACTTGAAGAGGAGGGGGCAGGGCAGACCCTGGTCCAGGGCCACCTCCCTGTCCCCCAGGACCGTACCCGAGATCGGCTGCAAAGTTCCCGTAAACACCGAGTCCTGCCAAGTGGTGTTTACCTCAATCATCCCTCAATCTGGGGAAGTGACCTCCTGGCCCTTCCACCTGATGGGAATCCAGAAACCAACATTTCCAGAATATTCAGAGTTATTTTGTTTTCCTGGTTAGCCGGGGAAAGTCTTCAAGAACCTGGCTGGATTGGCCAGTGCCCTGGGCTGGGTAGGAGGGGTGTTCTGCTGTGTTCACTGGGGGCAGGGTGCTGGGGGGACCAGTGGACAAGGGAGGGTAGGGGACCCTCCGCGTGTGCAACCTGAGGCCAGAGCGGATGCAGTGTTTCCTTCCTCTGGGGTTCTTTGTGCCCTGAACCTGCTAACAGGCTCTGCCCCGAGCCCTGAGGGTCCACTCCTGCCTCCTTTGGCTAAAAAAAGCAGCCCTTTGAGAGATCTGCCCTTCTGGGCCCTTCCAGCTTTTTCTCCCACCCTGGGCCCCCTCCGACACCATCCTCCAAAAAGATCGTGACTTTGCTCCCTGCTGCGCCCTGCCCCTGGGAGGCCGTCCCTCCATTCTCCACCTGCCAGATGCTTCTCCCATCTATCCATCACAACTCCTCCACTCTGGGGCCTTCCCAGACCCCCCTCCCGACCCCCCAGCAGGATTGTCCCCCTGCCTGGGGGTTGCCATAGCAACCGTGAGACTGCCTCCAGAGCCACCCTGTGCTCCTACTGGCAAGACCCTGATGTCCACGCGGCGAGTGGTCACCCCACACGGGTGTCACACAGACCCCTCAGGTGTCACAGAGAACTTCAGAACCTCCCCTCCCCCTCCTAAAACTCCAGCCCTTCCCACTCGTCCTCCCCACTCAGTTACTTGCTGCTCTTCACCCAGATGCTCAGGACAAAGCCCGGGAGCTATATCTGAGTCCCTGTTGCCCCACCCCACACCTCCCATCCGTCAGAAGGCCTGTCAACTCGGCTGCCGAATGTCAATACATCCAAATCCATATTCTTGCACCACCATTGTAGACAGGCCACCAGGGCACAGGCGGCCGCCACCCTCCCCCACTTGACTGTGAGCACGGTCTCCTCCCCAGTCTCCAGGCTTCCAGCTTTGCTCCATCACAGCAGGAAGTACCTTTGTCAAAGATAAATTAAGTCAGGTCGTACCCCTGCGCAAAGCTGTCTAGAATTCCTCTTCCCTCTTAGCATAAAAACCTCCTCCTCTCCGTGGCCCGTGAGACCTTCTATGATCTGACCTGTGTCCACCTCTGCTCCCACCACACGCACCTCCTCCCTGTTCCTGAACTAGAAAACTCATCCTTGAACCTAGGCAGAAACTTGCTGTTCCCTTTGCCCAAAACTTCTTCGACCAGATATCTGTCTGCTTCGTTCTGTCATTTCACTCAGGTCTCTGCTCAGATAGCATCACCACAGAGACAGCTTCCATGACCCGCCCATGTGAAATAGCCAGCACCTTCACTGCCCACCCCAGCCTACTTTATTTTCCTTCATCGTAGGAAAATTGACATATTACGTGCTATCAGTTTACTTGTTTCACTATAGTTTGCTGCTAAATGTTTGACTGGCTCTCAGCAAGGAGGGAGCTCTGATGTTTACATTTGCCAATTTCTGTGGTGTGAATTCTCCCCCTGTGGCCAGTCTCAAGCTCCCAGCGTGACTTCCCTGAAGGTGGGGTTGAGAAGAGATGTCCCGTGTCCTGCCATCAGACACTCGTTCCGCCATATAGTATGGCAGATGAGGCAGAGTTGTTCTATGATGCAATAATAGATGTCAATAACCTCAAGAACGTAGAAAACTGTGTGTCAATTAGAAAGTGGCGAGTTTTGAGTAGCTGCTTCCTTTATCTGTATTATCATTAATTTAACTGTAAGTTTGAATAATTAGATTTTTCGTGATGGCTGTGTAAAAGCCAGCTTGCAGAGTTGGCCGGCCAGGACAAGCCAGCTCCAGCACACCACGGGATATAGGCCACATGAGGGCAGGAATAGCAACCATGTGGTTTTCTGCGCTTTCCCTGGGGTCTAGAACAGTAGAAGTGGCCCGTAGTAGGTCTTCAGCTCACATTTGCTGAACATTTTATAATGCATCTGTTTTCATCAGCAAGCACAAACGGCTTGCCCCCATCAACTTGACTCTGTGGGCAGAGTGCAGCCTACAAATGGGTTTCATTTGGCTCTCAGAATGTTTTTAACATTTTTTAAAAAATTCGTTGCCAACATTTAAAAGTCATGAGATTTTTTGCATGAAATTCCACGTAGACCTGGATTTACAGCCTCTCTTGAAAATTCTGAAGCTCTCAGCACTCGGAGCCTGCTCCCCTCATGATGACAGAGGTCAGAGCTGGGGAGCGGCCGTCGCCTCCTCACGGGCCTGAGCCTGCCGGTTCACGGCGGTCCCCTCCCTCCCTGTCGCCTCTCACCGGGCCCACTTCACTCACTTACACACCTGCTGGCCCTGTAGATATTCGAGTTTGTTTTTTTTTCCAAGTTTATTTATGTATTTGGCATGCCAGGTCTTCATTGCAGCATGCGGGATCTTTCATGGCAGCACACAAACTCAGCCGAGGCACGTGGAACCCAGTTCCCTGACCAGGGATCGAACCTGGGCCCTCTTCTCTGGGAACGTGGAGTCTCAGCCACTGGACCACCAGGGAAGTCCCGAAATCTGAGTTACAATTGCCATCTTAGCCTCCATTCTAGCCCTTGTCACCCTGTCCCCTCCAGACTGCGGCCACCTTGAGGACAGACTCTGTGAGTTTGGCCCCCAGGGGTTTCCAATCCTGCTACAGGGCCCGGCACACAGTAGGCTCACAGGTCCTGGAATTTGGTGAAAGGTTTGTTGTCAAACAACTCCCAAACCCTCAGCTCCCCTAACTGGGGCAGGCGCTTGATCCAAGCCCCGACCGGAATGTGACAAAGAGGTTGGCCCAGGCCAGGGTTTTAAAAATACCCAGGGCTGGTCAGCTGCAAGCACTTGGAGGTGTTGAAACAAATGGGCAGCGTCTGGCCGGAGGCCAGCCCCCCAACTTTGCTGTGTGCAAACGTGGGCTCATAGGAGGGGCCGTCGACAGCTCCCGGGGGCGGTGAAGCAGTGGGGAGACCGGGCTGCAGCCCCTTCCCCTGGCACCCTGCTTGGGAAAGTTTATAAACAGCGCTCGGTTTATAAACAGTGCTGGGCGACGTGACATAATTTCGCAAAAGCTACGGGACAGAGCGTGAACACAGGGCGGCTCTCCTGATGTTTCCTCGCTGCGGTCTCCTGGCGTTGAGAGCCAGGGTGTTGCTCTCCCTGTGGTCTCCCTGCAGCCTTCAGAGCCACTGCCCAGCCCGCCGGAGTCACAGTTAAAAATAACGCTCCCAGCACAGTCCCCTGGGGGACAGCCAGCCCCGGTGGGTGGGGGGGGGCTGGACCAGGGAGGTCCAAGCTTTGATCAAGGGCCCACTGGGTGCTGGGTGCTTCCGAGGCCTCTGCTCGCTGAGCCTCACGATGGCCTTGAGGGGGAGGGATCATTGTCCCATGCACAGATGGGGAGACTGAGGCCGGGGAGCGACGCAGTCCCTGCTTCAGAGTTCCCTGCTCAGCTGGTGGCAGCATTCAGATCCATGAGGCTAGCGTGTCAAGGAGTCAGGGGCGCAGTGTTTTGCTTTGCTGGGTCCTGAGTCCCCGGAAGAGTGTCCAGGCCTCAGCAGGCACAGGGGCAGCCCCCACTTACCATGTCAACACTGCTCCTCCCACTGACGTTTTGGAGTTAGGGACACACGCTGATAGATCAACTGAGTAGGTTGCATTCCAGATGTGTCTCCTTAGCAATCAGCGCTAAGAAGAAAAATACATCGGGGAAGGGGATGGCGCGCCTCAGAGAGGTACAGCTCTACATGTGGGAGCAGGGCCAGAGCAGACCTCGCTGAGCAAATATTTGAGGACAGACTCGAAAGACATGAGGGACTGGGCAATGTGGATAACTGGAGGAAGCGCATTCCCGGCCAGGGAAACAGCAAGTGCAGAGGCCTCGAGGCTGGGATGTTGCCGGGCCTGTGTGAGGGCGAGGAGGAAGCCAGTGTGGCCAGGGCAGCGTGGGAGCCAGAATCCTTCCTAGATGCGCAAAGCTTTCCTCTGGGGTCCACGGGAGCCCCAGAGGGTCCTGAGCAGCCCAGGGTGGTCTGACCAAGGTTCTGGAAGGGCCGCCCTGACTGTGTGTGGAGAATGGACTGTCAGGGCCCGGGAAGAAGGGTGGCAACCAGAGAGGAGGTGGCCGCAATGGTCCAGGCAGAAGGGTACGGTGCTCAGGCCCAGGGGAGGACGCTGGAGGAGGGGAGGTGGGGGAAGGTCATGATCTCACATTCTAGATCTGTTCTAAAGGCGGACAGGACACCCTGCTGGACCAGATGTAGCAGAAATCAAGAAACCAGGGGTGGCTCCAAGGTTTCAGGCTGAGCGGCAGGAAGGACGGAGCCTCCCCCTTAAGGAGGCGCAAGCGCCGTGCCGGCTCCCAGGGGAGAACGGATGTGGGTGGGACAGGCCTTCCTGGGGCCACGGGGGACCTCGGCAAAGCCCTGCCCCCAATATGCGGGCCTAGCTTTCTGACAGCCCCACAGTTCAGATCAAGATCCTTCCCCCGTCTCCCCCACCCCGCCCATTCCCTCCCTGGCACACGCTCCTCATACATTGCGCAGAAGCCACAAAGTCTCCTCTCCCCCTCGACCCCTGAAGAGCAGCAAACTCTTCTCTGAGCCCTAATCGTGCGCCTGGCAGGGTCCTATTCTTTACATTTGTGATTTCGTTTGATCATCACAGCAGTTCAAAGAGGTGGGGACTATTATTTGCATCTACTTCATAGGTGGGGAAACTAAGGCCCAGAGAGGTTAAGTCGCTTAAGTCTTAGATCACACAGCTAACAAGTGGCAGAGGCAGCGTTTGACCCCAGGGTTCATGCTCTTAACCACTCTACTGTCTCATGAGCTGCTCACCACTGACCATGAACAGTCACACTGGAGGACTGGGGTTGGGGGAGGGGGCCTCAGCCACCCCTCCTAGCATCGACCCCATGCTGCCTCTACTGAAGGGGTAGATAGTATGGTGATTGTGCCCATTCTACAGATGAGAAAACTGAGGCTCAGAGAGAGGAAGTGCCATGTCCAAAGTTACACAGCCAAAGCGTGAGGACCCAGGCTTCTGGGGCTCCAGCCCCCGTTCTGTCCCCATGGCCACATTCCTTGTGCATGTCATCTGCGTCTCGCCCTGGCAGGGAGGGAGGTGTTCGGGGTGCGAGGGCATGCTGAGTTCCCTTCCGGTTGGCTGGCAGAGGATGAGGAAGCAGGCTGAGGATGTGGAGAGGTAACTCGGGGACAGCACAGCTCTTTGGGCTTGTAGATTCTGTCTGACAACAACCAGCGTTCCTGAGGCCAGTGCTGGGCCAGGCTTGGTGGGCGTGGGGGCGGGAACACACAGCTGAGTGTGTGAGAGAGGTCGAGGCCCTAGCTGCCTCTGACGGCGCAAGAAATGGTGGGGTTGTCACAGGGCTTCCCATCGAAAGCGGCCCAGGGGAGCAGGTGCTCGTGAACCTCTGTCTTGGGCAGCCTGTTTAATCTCTTCAGAACTCAGTTTCTACTTCTGTGAAATGGGTTGATAATGCCTGCCTCGGAAGACTGTTGTCAGGACTCACTTTGCGAGGCGCCTTGCTCCCTCTCTAACCGGCCGCTGTGGTTTTTTAGGATGGGAAGAGCACAGAAACAAGTGCATCATAGATGGTCTGGAGACGCAGAACCTGCTGGGCACGTGGAACAAAAAATGAAATGCCCTGGACACTTTCTTTACCTGTGAAGTGAATGCTTTCCATCTATTTCATACGTACACAGAAGCTCTCAAACCCCTGATCATCTTAACCGGGGACTTCCCCAGTGGTCCAGTGGCTGATTCTGCGCTCCCTAAGCAGGGGGCCCAGGTTCAATCCCTGACCAGGAAACTAGATCTCGCATGCCACAACTAAAACCCAGAGCCGCCAAAGAAGTTTTTCAAAAAAATCATCTTCAATGAACAGATAAGAAAACTGACACCCAGTTGAGTTATGAGACTTAACCAGGGTCACAGAGCTGGGAAGGGATGAAGTGGGAATTCAACCTTGACTCACTGGGCTTCCCTGGTTAAAAAAAAAAGAAATCTGCCTGCAATGCAGGAGACCCCGGTTCGACCCCTGAGTCAGGAAGATCCCCTGGAGAAGGGAATGGCAACCCACTGCAACATTCTTGCCTGGAGAGTTCTATGGACATACCACGGGGTTGCAAAGAGTCGGACATGATTGAGCAAATAACACTTTCACTTTCTTTCATTCTGCCTCCCCAGTTTTGCCTCTCGTATTACAGAGCTGAGATCACAATAGCTTCGGTTTTTCTTGAGCACTTATTGTGTGCCGTGTGCTATTCCGAGCACTTCACACATTAATCTAGACCTCCAGGGGTTGAGACAGGTGCTGCTTCTGTCCCATTCTGCACACGAAGAAGGAGGTTAAGTAGCTTATACAAGGTCAGACGCTCTGGCTGTATGGTCCTTGATCTCAGGCCACCATGCTCCCCTTGAGAGGGTCAGCACAGCGCCCGGCACCCCGTAAGTGATTCATGCATTGTTAAACTTCGGGAAAGGATGCAGAGATGAGCAGGGCTTTCCCGTTCTAAGCCATGCTGAGCATTGGCTTGAGAATTCACCGTTCCCTGTGTCCACCCCTTCCTGCCAGTCTCGCCCGCCAGAGGAGAAACTGCCTGTGGGCCCTTTTCCCGTCCCCCCGCCCCCGCCCCCGGGAGGTTCTGTGCGGCGTCCATGGGGTCACGGGGCTGCTGGCCGGAGGGCTGGCGAGAACCCGAGTTTGGCCAGGTTATCAAGTTTCGTGGTCAGCCACCTTCGCCCCTGACCAGAGCTGTCTTTCCAAAACAGAACATTCAGTCACCGCCCGGCCCTGTGCTCAGCTGTCCTTGTGCTCCTGACCTCGCTTCCTGCCCACCCGCCTGTTTGTTTTGCTTTCCCCCCAGTATCCTTGTCTCTTAGTGACATCTCGCGAAGATGACCAGGGCAGGCAAGACAGAGCCAGAGAGAAAGAGAGGCTGAGAGGCCCCAGACAGGGAGAGAATCAGAGAGGCTGTCGGGCGGTGACGGGTAAAGACAGAGGCCGGTCACGAGAGAGACAAAGAGGGGATTCAGACGGAGGTGGAGAGGCAGAGACGGGGGAGACAGACAGAGGGAGCCCCGCAGACACCCCCCTGCCTTTCTGCATCCACAGTCTTGGGTCTCCTTGCCGTGGGTCTGAACCTTCTCCCAAGTCTGCAGCATCTCCCCCGGCCACCCCCGCCAGCCCCTCCCTCACCCCACGCACAATCCTGCCCAACTCCTTCCCACCCTCCTCCTCCAGGAAGCCCTCCCTGCTCCCACGGTACCCTAGCTGCCTTTCCCTCACCAGGCTGGTGCGGTCCACTCACTGGTATGTCTCCTCCACTGGCTGTCCGCGCCTCGAGGGCAGGAACCGGGTCTGCCCAGCTCGTGCGGCGCCCCTTGCAGCCAGCACCGTCTCTGACACAGTTGGTGCTCCACATACACTGGCCAAATAAAGCACCAAACCAGCTGCCTTTGCTTCACCTCAGAGAAGCCCTCCCTGACGGCTCTGATCACTGTCTGCGTTTCACTGTATGATTATTTGCTGTGGGGTCTGTGTCCCTCTGGCCCCAGGAAGGTGGAGTCTGAGTTTGTTACATTCATTCCCCTTTGTTTCTCTCCAGTGCCTGGAAGAGTGTCTGGAACAGAGTAGGCGCTCAACTATTGGGGGAAGGAATGCATACCCAAGTGATTTAACTGCTAGCTATCCAGAGGGGTTATGATTATTATTATTAATTGTTACTGGAGCATGGTTTGCTGTACATCTTGTGTTGGTTTCTGCTGTGTAGCAAAGTGACGCTCTCTGGAGGTTTGGAATCTTATATCTTAGCCCATTTGAGTCCAGCTCAGAGTCTTCCTGTTGCCATTCCAATCAAGCCCTGAGTCCTTCCTGAGGCCTGCGTGCTCTCTTGCCCCGCCACCTCTCTCCGCCTTGCTCTGTCCTTCCCACACCGCCCACTGGCATCCATGTCACCATTCCCCAGGACACCATACATGGTAGACAGTCTCAGCGCCCCCAACACCCCACCATACGTCATGCCAGCAGAGTCGTTGTTTTTCTTCTGTGAACAAGACTGCCTAGCAAATGGAGCACATTTGTACAAACAACCTCAATGTCACCAATGGACCTTGGTCACTGTGGGACAGTCTCCAAGGTTCGGCCGGCCAGCTGCCCGGGGCCTTGTCCCAAGACAGAACTTGAATCCTAGCCTCAAAAGGGCTGCCTGGGTGGGAGGGGGGTGTCCTGGGGGGCTCTGAGTCTGACCTTCCTGTCCTGAAAGAAGGGAGAAAAGAAAGTCGTGGGGAGCCCGGGAAAGTGGTGCTAACTGAGGTGACCCCGTCATCCTCTGGTCTCAGACCTGGCCCCAACTCCTCCAGAAAGCTCCACTGGCTGCCTTCCTCGCTTCTGGGAACCCCTGCTCTCACCCTCATCATATAGCAGCTCATATCACTTTCTGCTGAAATTCTCCATTGGACCATTTCCTCCACTGGACTGTGCTCCAAGTGTTTAAGGCCAAGTCTTCTGTATCTTGGTGTCCCCAGGGCTCAGGTCTGGCATGTGGGAGGCATCAGCGAACACGTGCTGAAAGAGAAAATGATTACTGAAAGAGTACTTCCTGCCTTGGTTCATATTTACTTCTGTCTCTGTCACTAGGACGTGGGCCCGAGACCTCGTCTCCTTTATCTTTGTTCTCCAGCATCTATCGCTGCTCGACACAGAGGAGGAGGTATGGAACATACGTGGAAAAATGAATGAGTGCGCTCTTCCTACACCTTCCCTCATATCTGTCTCTCCCATTGGACTCTGAGGTCAAGCACCAAGTCTTGTTTGTTTCTAGTCTAGCATAGCGCTCGGCACAAAGGGGATGGTTGGTATGTTTTTATTGAGTAGATGGATGATAGACAGATGAATGATGTTTGAATGTATGGATCAACGAAGAAGTGAATGGAAGGCTGAATAGAGTTGAGTAAATAGGGTAGATGGATAGAGGTGTGGGTGGATGGATTGGTGGGTAAAAGGATAGATGGATGGATGGAGAATGATTGAATTTATGGGTCAGTGGAGGAATAAATGGAAGGTTAGAGTGAGGAATAGGACAGGTGGATGGATGTGTGAGTGGGTAGATTGATGGCAGATAGATACATGGATAGATGGAAGACGGGACAGAGAAGTGCTACAGTCCAGGTTGGGAATGGGGAGAAATAATGCTTTACATAAAAAGCAGAGACAATACTCTGCCAACAAAGGTCCATCTAGTCAAGGCTATGGTTTTTCCAGTGGTCATTTATGGATGTGACAGTTGGACTATAAAGAAAGCTGAGTGCCGAAGAATTGATGCTTCCGAACTGTGGTGTTGGAGAAGACTCTTGAGAGTCCCTTGGGCTTCAGGGAGATCCAACCAGTCCATCCTAAAGGAAATCAGTCCTGGGTGTTCATTGGAAGGACTGATGTTGAAGCTGAAACTCTAATACTTTGGCCACCTCATGCAAAGAGCTGACTCATTGGAAAAGTTCCTGATGCTGGAAAAGATTGAGGGCAGGAGGAGAAGGGGATGACAGAGGATGAGATGGTTGGATGGCATCACTGACTCGATGGACATGGGTTTGGGTGGACTCTGGGAGTTGGTGAAGGACAGGGAGGCCTGGCGTGCTGTGGTTTGTGGGGTCTCAAAGAGTCGGACATGACCGAGCGACTGAACTGAACTGAACTGAATGCTTTACACTGCCCCCATCTCAAAGTCACCATTTTAGAAGAACTACATGAGGCCAAAGAATGAGTCAGCTAGAGTTTTCATGTGAGGGATATTCAGGAGGAAAAAAATAATGTGAGAAGGAAGAGCCTCCGAAATTCTCAAGCAAAATCCTGCAAGTTGGTTATGCTTTCTTGCAGTGTTGACATGTTATTTATTGAGAGCTTACCATATGTAGTGCCTCTGGGTTTCAGCTGGAAGTGGGAAGAAGTCTGAGATGCCGACCCTGACTCAGAGTGTGGTCAGAGTCAGACACAATGGTGCTACGTCTTCAATGGGTCTCCTTGGTGGAAGCTGGGTGTACTCCGAAGAGCAAAGGTTTTGGAGATACACAGTGGGTTTGTATCCCGATTCCTTCTCTGTGTGGCCTCAAGCATATTGCTTGACCCCTCTCTCCAAACCTAGATTCCAAACCCAGATTTGCTCATCCTACCTTGTAGGATTGTTGCCAGCCCATGCTTATGAAATGCAAGGCCCAGGCCTGGATGGCGGTGTGTGACTGATAAACATCGAGGTGGGCCTCAGCTTGTAACACTGGCCAAACTTCTTAACTTTTCCGTCCCTGCCTTTCAATGTGACGCAACCCTCCTGCAGTGAGGACAATAAACCAGGGAAGAGCTGGAGCTGGCGAATCCAGTGCCCCTGGATTCAAATTCGGCCTCCGCCACGCCCCCACTGCTCGGCTTCAGACAAGCCCCTGGGCCTGTCTGAACGTCAAGTCCCACGTCTACCTCCAAGGCCTCCTTGCTGTCTCTCAAACACAGCTGTTACGCCTGCACCCAAGCTGCAAGGGAGGCTGAGAAAGTGAGTTTTCTCATGTCTGCCGTGGGGAGGCGTGGGCTCCCCAGGTTGACGCTCTGCACACAGATCTGCCCTGAGACACAGTGCAGGGTGGGGAGGGGGTCTGGAAAGGCAGACGACAACATGGGCATCTCACCTCATCCGGAAGAGGAGTTCCGTCCTGTGCTGCTTACATACGACTCTATGTAACATATTTATTCATTTATTTTACACTCTATTCTCTCAACACTGCTATTGTCAGTTTCATGAGGGGAACTTCTGTGTCCTCAGAGACTGAAGCCCAGCCAGGCACACAGTTTGTGTTAAATAAATGTGTTGGATAAATGAATGCATAGATGATTGGATGGATGGATAGATGATTGGATAGATAATGGATGAATTGATAGGTAAATAGCCAGGCACAACAGAATTAATTAAAGAGCTTAAACACACACACACTCACACACACGTGCCTAAACCTTGCTCCAAAAATGAAAATAAAAGCCACCATTCAACACATGCTTACTGCACACCAAGTCCCACACTCAGCCTGTGACATGGGCCATTTCACTGAATCCTCATGGCCATCCTCTGAGGGGGCAGCTAACGCTACCCCTTTTTTCTCAGAGTACAAACCTGAGGCTCAGAGAGGTAAAGTCACTGACCTCAGGTCACATAGCCAGAAAGTGGAGGAGCCAAGAGTCAAGGTAAGATCAGCTTGATTCCAAAACCCAAGCCTGACCTGATGGGGTCAGTGGGTTCACGAGGGACCCCGGGGTTTTCAGTCCCCAGGTGGTTCTGACGTGCGGTCGGGACAAGGACCCTGGGGCCAGACCAGCCAGGTCTGGGGACAGAGAGCTGCCCTTGGGGCCAGCTGCTGTCTCCTGTTCTGCCTCGCAGCCTGTTTGCTCTTCTCTGACATGCAGGTGACGGCAGCGCCTACCTCGGGGGGTTTCGGGTGAAGGCAAGGAGCGGGCTGAGCCACAGGGTGGGAAGCTCAGGGCGGAAACCGCCCCACGGAGGCTGCGGGTTTCATCACTGCGTGCGGGCCCGGCGGCCGTCCTGCGCCTTCTCCCAGCTCCCCTGGGCGCAGACAGATTCCAAACCCCTAGTTTAGAGCCCAAGATAAGAGGTAGGAGACCTCTCGGGGGCATCCAGGAGGCTAGGGAAGGGCAGAGCAGGGCTGCAGTAGCGGCGCTACGCTCAGAACACGTGTCCACTGGCGTGTGACCCTGCTGACACGGCCGCACGGTTCATGACAGCAAACGCCAGGAAACAAGCCCCGCGGTGGTAACACTGAGGCGTGCTGAGAGCAACGCTTCTCAATTCAGAGCCAATGACATCTGGGGCTGGGTAGTCTCTGTAGGGGCTTCCCCGGTGGCTCAGATGGTTAGAGAAGATGCCTGAGACTCAGGTTCAATCCCTGGGTCGGGAAGATGCCTTGGAGAAGGGACTGGCTAACCACTCCAGTATTCTTGCCTGGGAATTCCATGGACAGAGGGGCCTGGCGGACTGCCGTCATGGGGTCGCAAAGAGTCGGACTCGACTGAGCGCAGCCCACAGCACAGTCCCTGGGGAGGGAATCTGCTCTGTGCGTTGCGGGATGTGTACAGCATCCCTCGCCCTGGTCCACTAGATGCCGGTAGCTTCTTCCCTGCCCCAGTGGTAAAGGTCTCCCGACACTGCCACAAGTCTCCTAGGAGGACGGAATCAGCCGAGAGCGTCTGGTGGAGAGCCTGCTCGGCGCCAAGCCCTGCTGCTTGCTCTCTGCGGGAGCTGCTTCCTCTGGGCCCTCATCACACCCAGAGGCGGAGGCTCTTCTTCCTTCCCCAGCGCAGATGCAGACACGGGGAGGCAGCTGGTTTGTCCCTGGTCACAGAGCTGGCATTTCAGCACAGCTGCGACTTGAACCTGTGATAAGTCCCAGGGCCCTCTTTTTCTAACCACTTTCTGTGGGTTTCTTGGCTTTCTCTCCATTCACAATCATGTTGTCTGTGACTCGAGATCGTTTCATTTCTTCTTTCCCCGTCTGGCCACCTCGGCACATTCGAGGAAAAAACTTGCATGACATGAACTATAGCTCAGGTAGATTCTGTAATCTGCACAGGGATTCTTTCAGGAACTTAGGCCTGCTCTATTATTGACATTAGGAAAATACAGAACGAAAAGAAAACATGACATCTCTGATAGGACTCCTCACAAAGGCTAACTTTCCGACAGTTCTGTCCTTCGAGTGGCTTCCTCTGTTTAGAAATTTTGTTGTGCAGTTGCAATCACATGCTACATACAATTTCAAATCTTGCTTTTCCTAAACTGTACAATTTTTAAATGCTATTACAGAATCCTCTTGGACGTTATTTTCATCGTTGTTATTGTGAAAAAGACCCACGCTTCCCTCTAATTCTCTGATCTCTCCCTCTTCTTTAGTAATAGAAATCTCAAATTTTAGCCAGGCAAGTGACCACCCAGGAAAAAAAACTACTTTCCCCAGCCTTTTTTTTTTGGCTATGCCGTGTGACGTGTGGATATTAGTTCCCCAATAAGGGATCAAACCTGTGCCTTCTGCATCGGAAGCTTGAAGTCTAAACCACTGGACCACCAGGCAAGTCCCTCCCCAGCCTCTCTTGAAGCTAAGAGTGTCCGTGTGACAAGTCCTAGAGAATGGGAAAGTGAAGTCGCTCAGTCGTGTCCAACTCTTTGTGACCCCATGGACTGTAGCCCACCAGGCTCCTCAATCCATGGGATTTTCCAGACAAGAATACTGGAGTGGGTTGCCATTTCCTTCTCCAGGAAATCTTCCCGACCCAGGGATTGAACCCACGTCTCCCGCATTGTAGGCAGACGCCTTACCATCTGAGCCACCAGGGAAGTCTGGCCAGTGGGATATCACGTCCAAGTCCTTACCGAGAGTGTCTGTGCTTTTTTCCCATCCTCCTCACTGGCTGGAATGCAGAGTTGCGGCCAGAACTGAGTGGCTATCTTGGGCCATGGTAGAACCACAAGAGAAAGGGAACACACGTTTCTGACGAATGTATGAGGCCACCCCACCAGTCCTGGACTAACACCTCCACACTTCTCTTGTGTAAGAGAGAAAAACAAGCTTTTCTTTCACCTGTTACTTTGGGGTTTCCTTGGCCACTCAAGGCTGTACCTAACCCTGAGCGTCCCACTAACTTTTGACCCTGAGCATCCCACTAACATTTTGCTGGAGGAATCAGGTCTTGTCTTCTTTTTGGGATCATTGCCTAATTAACTGAACCCATTCCCTGACCACTGGGTGTTTAGGTAGTTTCTGACTCCTCAGTACTCTACATAATTCTACTGCAAACATCTCTGTACATTTTTCACTATTTGTGATTATTTCCTCAGTATAGAATTCCAGAAGAGGGACTTAGGAGTCAGAGAATAAGAATAATCTTGTTCTTGCTGTTCAGTCGCTAAGTCATATCTAACTCTTCGTGACCCCATGGACTACAGCACGCCAGACTCCTGTGTCTTCCACTATCTCCTGGAGTTTGCTCAAGTTCATGTCCACTGAGTCGGGATGCTATCCAACTGTCTCATCCTCTGCCGCCCCCTTCTCCTCCCACCTTCAGTCTTTCCCAGCATCAGGGTCTTTCCCAACAAGTCAGCTTGTCCCATCAGGTGGCCACAGTATTGGAGCTTCAGCTTTATCATCAGTCCTTCCAACGAACATTCTTAATACCTGTTAGTACTTGTCTTCCCGGGGGGCCACAGAGTTAGGACTGAGGGCTATTCAGCCAGGAACAAGGCCCAGGTCTTCTGGAAGGGCTGTCCAGAAAGGAGCCTGCTTACTCTCCTGGGACCCCTCCCAATGCATCCTTGAGGGCCAGGTCCATTCTCCTCCACACCTCTTGTCCTGCCCTTCTCTGGTTATACATCTCTAGCAGGCGTGTCTGACTGGTGGAGCCCGAAGTCCCAGGCCTTCACCAAGCTGCAAGGGAGGCTGGGAATGTGTGTCTTCTGGCATCTCTGTCGGGGAGCTGTGGCCACTAGGGTAGGAACATCCCTGACGTGGTGGATGCAACGTGCAGGGCAGCCAGAAAGTAGGGCAGAGCTTAGATCCACAAGCAAAGACCCAGCTGGGCCTGTGGGAGGAATGCAGAGAGGTTTCTGGCATCACTTTTTCATTTCTTCTCCACTTATGATGAAGGAACAGCAGGCAATAAAGGCAACAAGGATATCATTCCTGGTTGTGTCAGCCTCACAGCTAACCCAGCTCTGCAAGAGCTGAGTGAGAGCCGGCAATCCACGTCTGTCAGGACACAAGCCCCTTTCTCTCTCCACCACCCAAGGCCAGGAAGTCAACCTGGATGTCCTCACCCAGTGGTAATCGTGTCTCTCTGACCACTGACCACACCCCTTAAGGGGAGGGTCTGTTTGCCTTACCCACTGTAGTCCTCCCAGCACCCAGACAGGCTCTGGCACACAGAGGGTGCCCAACAGATGAATTTTGAATGAATGAATAATGGCAGTCAGTTCTCAGCTTTGGAAGGAAGCTTGGAATCTTGGAATTAGCATTTCTTGATTCAACCAATATTGAACGCCTACAATGCTCCATAAAGAAGGTTGAGCACTGAAAAATTGATGCTTTTTAACTGGCAGTGCTGGAGAAGATTCTTGAGAGTCCTTGGACAGCAAGGAGATCAAACCAGTCAATTCCAAAGGAAATCAACCCTGAATAAGTCATTAGAAGGACCAATGCTAAAGCTGAAGCTTCAATACTTTGGCCACCTGATGCAAAGAGCTGACTCATTGGAAAAGACCCTGATGCTAGGAAAGACTGAGGGCAGGAAAAGAAGGGGGTGGCAGAGGATGAGATGGCTAGATTGTAATACTGACTCAATGGACATGAATAGGAGCAAACTCCGGGAGACAGTGAAGGACAGGGGAGCCTGGCGTGCTGCGGTCCACGGGTTCAGAGTCGGACACAACTGAGCAACTGAAAACCAACAATACTCCAGGCTCTGTTTTAGGTGCTGGGGATACTATAGGAAAGATAACAAACATAGTCGGTGGGGATGGACACTAAATATGAATATGATCCAAAATATGAATGTAACAAAACATAATGTGACATGATATTCATTGTTCAGTCCTTTATGACCCCATGGACTGTATCTGGCCAGGCTCCTCTGTCCGTGGGATTTCCCAGGCAAGAATACTGCCCTGGGTTGCTATCTCCTTCACCAGGGGATCTTTCCCACCCAGAGATCAAACCCAGTTCTCCTACATTGCAGGTGGATTCTTTACTATTGAGCCACCAGGTAAAACTTTGGGAAGTTTTAGGAAGAAAGGAAGCTTTAGGAAGCTTCCTAAAGTTATTTTAGGAAGAAAGGAAGTTTTAGGAAGCTTCCTAAAGTTATTTGAGGAAGAAAAATAACACTGGATAAGTAACTTAGAGAGGTTAATTTCCAAAAAAAAAAAATGGTTGTCAAGTCCTGTCTTAGAAGAGGACATTTGAGCAGAGACCTGAAGTAAGCAAGCCAGGAGAAGCATATTCCGGGCAGAGGAAACAGCTGGTGCAAGGGCCCTGGGGTAGGAATGAGCTTGATATGCGTTGTTTGCAATGAGGCAGCCAGGAAGGCAAGGGTTATACCAAGTTTCCCAACTTCAGCAAATCTACGGAACACTTCACTGGCAACTGGCGGAAACAGTGGGATGGGAGTGGGAAGAGTTTTTCACTCTTAAGCTTCTCTGGAAAAACATGTCAGGGAGAGACAGTAAATCTTGATTTGTCCCAAAAAACAATGGGTCCGTGAAACCAATGAAGTGTCAGGCTGAAAGTAAACGGCCAAAGGGCTGGGGCACGGGTGGCTCATATGGAATTCGTTAACGGATCTGCGTTTGAAAAAGAATTTCCCAGTTCGGGGCAGAAGCCTCTGGTCAGCATCAAAAAGATGTTTATTGTGGTGCCTCCGTGCAGACATGAAAAATGGAGATTTGCTGCCTAGCTAGAGATGTGGAAAGATGTACCCGATATGTTAAGTGGGAAAAAATAGGTCACAGGGTAGTATAATATATTATGTAACCCCTTTAGGGAAGCCACCCATTCATTCATTCATTTGGAAAATATTCAGTACAGGCCTACTGTGTGTTGGCACCCTGCTGGCTGTGGGGGATGCAGACGTGATCCTCCCTGCCTCCTGGAACTTTCTGCACAGTGGAGAAGGCAGATAATGATCAGAATACCTAATCATCAGATATAAATATATCGTCACAAGCTTTGATCAGAGCTTAAAAAAAAAAAAAAAAAAAAAGATACCTGGGATGGCAAGAATGTGCAGAGACATCAGGTGATGGAAAAAGCCTGAAAGGATGTACTCCAAAATGTGAAAGGGGAAGTTAGGTTTCAGGAGATTCCACTTTTCTTATCTTCCCCTTTCTTCTGACTGTTTGTATGTTCTAATTTTTTTAAGCAATCTCATACTTTATAATTAAGCGAATTGAAAAACACAAACAAAACCAAAATGAATAGAGGAATTGGAAGTCATGTGTCCAAAGATGATTTAACCCCAGGAAAGGAAGGAAGGACATGTGAGAATCTGCTAACTGTGTTGGCTTCCAGGAAGTGGAGCCAGAGGCTGGGGTGGGAGGGACAGCCTCATAGCTCACTGGAGGCCCTTTAAGCTGTTTGAGTATGCACGGATGAAAGAACAAACAACAATAATAAAAATAAGCAAAGATATTTTAAAATGAAACTCCAAATCAGGTTTTATTTTTGTGAAAAATGAAAAAGCAGGCCAGAGAAGGATCTTAGGACAAATAAATTAACTAAGCCAAATTTCCACAAAAAATCTGCGTGTTTCTCTCTGGAGGGGGCCCTTCTTGTTTTCCTCCCCGTACTTTCCCGTATCTCTTATATTTAAAGTTAGAAGAATAAAAAAGACAAGAAAAAAGGTCTCTATGCTTTGGAAGGCATTGTTTTGCCTGCTTTTCACAGTAACTCTCTCATGTGCCTGTGTTCATTGCTCCCATTTGACAGATGAGGAGACTGAGACTCAGCTGATGAAGCCCCTGGCCAGAGGTCACGCAGCTGGATTGAACCCAGGTTGGTCTAACCCCCCAAAGTCTGTTTTAAACCAGGATGCTCAGGTGCCCTTCAAGATGTCCTTCACAGAAATTGGCATTGCTTTTGAAAATCAGAAGAGAAGAAAACCAAACAAACCAAACAAGAAATATGACATTTTTTAAACCACTTCTTCAGGCTCTGATGGGGCCTGAGACCAACTGGGCTCGGGCAGGATTTCCCAGCAGGGGCACTGTTTGTACTTTGGGTGGGGTGTTCCTCCATGGTGCCTGGCCATCCCCCGACCCCGACTCCATGCAGGTCCCTGCCCCCTAAAGACCAGCTGTGTCCCCCAGGGTGCATCATCCAGACCCCTGCCCCTCTCCGAGGCTTCCCCTCTTGAAGACTGCTGCGGCAGGGTGCCCTGTAGTGACCCTGAGTTCCTGCAGTGGGCTGAGCACCTCCCAGGCTGTAAGCCCCCTGTTAGAGTTGATCCTCCACGCAGACTTGAGCCTCAGTGGCCTTGCTTTACAGAGCCGAATCTCAGAGAGGCTGGGTGACTCGACCGAGGTCACACAGTGAGCACTGAGCCCTGGGTCTTGTCCCCAGGCTGCAGCATCTCCCCTTGGGGACGCAGCAGGGCCAGGAGCTGTCTCTTATGGCCCTGGGGTCAGGCTGAAGGGGAGAAAGAGGCGCGTGAACTGCAGTCCCCGGCCCCTGGGCCAGGTGGCCTCCAAGCACCGCCGTCCAGTCTCTGGCCAGCGGAGGCCAGGCGGGGAGACTCGGAGCCCCAGGCTGCAGGGCCGGGCGGGCGCTGGGGACGGGAAAGTGCGGCTCCCTCTGCCTGCCCGGCAGCGGCCGTGGCCGCCCGCCAGGCCCCGCCTGACGTCAGGCTCTGACCAGGGACATAATGTGCTGGCGTGGGGACAAGGGCTGGCTGCAGGGAGACGGCCCGGAGGCGGGGCGGTCAGGGGGAGACAGGCAAGGGGGGAGCGAACAGGAAAGGGAGAAACAGACAGAGTTCAAGATGCAGAGGCCCAGGGAGGCGGAGAAGAGAAACACAGAACCGGAAAGAAGCGACCCCGAGGGAGGAGGGGGGAGGGGGGAGACCCAGGACGTGAAAGGGGAAATTGAGGTGGAAAACGAGAGACCCAGAGATGCAGAAAAACACCAATAGAAAGTGGTCTAGAGAAAGCTGCGGGCAGGTGAGGGGGACGGACAGACAGACAGACAGACAGCAGAGTCAGAGGGAGAGGGGCAGAGGCACTGGGCCGGGGCGTGGGTTTAAATGCAAGCTTGGGAGACCCCAGACCTGGCTGGACCGTGGCTCTGCCCCAGGGGCTGGTGACTCAGCACTCCCAGCCTGATTCCCAACCTGGGCACTGGGACCCACGGTCACTGGCCTTGCTCATCTGGGGAGGGGGCAGGGGAGCCCCTCCACGATAGGGGTGGTGGGAGTCCACCTGCAGGAAGCCTTCTGGCAGCATTCGGCAGGCGATGAGAGCTGGAGACGCTGGAGGCGACGATTAGAGCGGGTGGGCAAGGTAGGAGACAGAGAAACGATGTGAGCAAGGGGAGAGGGGAGAGCTGACCCCGTGGCAAAGAGCCCCCGTTCGAGAGCACCCCGCCCAGCCCCAGCGTGACTCGGACACAAGGCCATTGTCACAGACCTTGGCCCGGCCTTGCCTGTCTCGGGGCCCAGCCCCCTGTTTATGGGCTCGAGAAGGCCATGATCCCAGGGCCATCACGTCACCAAAGCCAAACAAGGCCAGGGCCCGCTCGCTGCCGGCCTTCCAGCGCTGCCACCCCTTATCCAGCTTAATTATTAAACGCCCCGGCAGGGCCGAGGGTCTGAGCCAGCTGCCCTCCCAGGGGTGGGCAGGGGTGACTGCGTGTCCCTCATTCACGCAGGGGCACACACAGTCTCGAGACCCCAGGCTATACTTGCAAAGTGCCCTTTCTCTTGCCCCTACTTCTCCCAGGAGTTGCCATCACCTTCATCTTCATCCTCAGAGTTAGTAACTTGAAGCAGCTACCGGGTATGGGGCGTGGTCCCTATCCCCCCGACAGTCCCAAGAGAGTGAGCGATGTTATTATTCCGTTTTCCAGATGAAGAAACTGAGGCTCAGGAAGCTAGAGTCACCCTCCCGAGGCCACCTGCTAACTTGCTAAGTGGCAGAGCCGAGTCCAGCCCGGCCACCCTCCTGACCAGACAGCAGCTCCCGTTTCCTGAGCAGCTGCTGAGTGCCAGGCTGTGAGCCAGATGCCTTACCCACATCGTCTCTTTCAACTGAGGCGGCAGTTCTCAGCCCAGTGTGACTTTTTCCCCTCGGGAGACTTTAGGCTACATCAGGGGTCATCTGGGGTTGTCACAACTGGGGACAGGCTCCTGGCATCTCAGGGGTAGAGGTCAGTGATGCCCCTCAGCACCCCGCCCTGCACAGGGCAGCCCCCACAGCAGAGAACATGAGTGAGTGTATAAGAATCACTCAGTCATGTCCAACTCTTTGCGACCCCATGGACTGTAGCCTGCCAGGCTCCTCCGTCCATGGGATTATCCAGGCAAGGATACTGGAGTGGGTTACCATTTCCTTCTCCAGGGGATCTTCCCAACCCAGGGATAGAACCTGGGTCTCCTGCATTGCAGGCGGATTCTTTACTGTCTAAGCCACCAGGAAAGAATGATCCAGCTCCCAATGTTAGTAGCATGGAGGCTGAGAACCCTGCCGTAAGGTGAGAACAGGTGTGAGCCCCGCTGTGAGGTGAGGACAGGTGTGAGCCCCGCTGTGAGGTGAGGACAGGTGTGAGCCCCGCTGTGAGGTGAGGACAGGTGTGAGCCCCTCTGTGAGGGGAGGACAGGTGTGAGCCCCACTGTGAGGGGAGGACAGGTGTGAGCCCCGCTGTGAGGTGGGGACAGGTGTGAGCCCCGCCGTGAGGTGAGGACAGGTGTGGCCCCGCCTGAGGTGAGGACAGGTGTGAGCCCCGCTGTGAGGGGAGGACAGGTGTGAGCCCCGCTGTGAGGACAGGTGTGAGCCCCGCGTGAGGTGGACGTGTGAGCCCTGCTGTGAGGGGAGGACAGGTGTGAGCCCTGCCTGTGAGGCTGTGAGGACAGGTGTGAGGCCCTGCTGGAGGACAGGTGTGGCCCCGCCGTGAGGTGAGGACTGTGAGAGGTGAGGACAGGTGTCCCTGTGAGGTGAGGACAGGTGTGAGCCCCGCTGTGAGGTGAGGACAGGTGTGAGCCCCGCCGTGAGGTGACACTGTGTGAGCCCCACCGTGAGGTGAGGACAGGTGTGTGAGTGAGGACAGGTGTGAGCCCCGCCGTGAGGTGAGGACAGGTGTGAGCCCCGCTGTGAGGGGAGGACAGGTGTGAGCCCCGCCGTGAGGTGGGGACAGGTGTGAGCCCCGCCGTGTGAGACAGGTGTGAGCCCCGCCGTGAGGTGAGGACAGGTGTGAGCCCCGCCGTGAGGTGGGGACAGGTGTGAGCCCGCCGTGATGTGGGACAGGTGTGAGCCCCGCCGTGAGGTGAGGACAGTGTGAGCCCCGCCGTGAGGTGAGGACAGGTGTGAGCCCCGCTGTGAGAGGGAGGACAGGTGTGAGCCCCGCTGTGAGGACAGGTGTGAGCCCCGCCGTGAGGTGAGGACAGGTGTGAGCCCCGCTGTGAGGGGAGGACAGGTGTGAGCCCTGCTGTGAGGGGAGGACAGGTGTGAGCCCCGCTGTGAGGACAGGTGTGAGCCCCGCCGTGAGGTGAGGACAGGTGTGAATCCCACTGTGAGGTGGGGACAGGTGTGAGCCCCGCTGTGAGGTGAGGACAGGTGTGAGCCCCACTGTGAGGACAGGTGTGAGCCCCGCTGTGAGGTGAGGACAGGTGTGAATCCCACTGTGAGGTGAGGACAGGTGTGAATTCCGCTGTGAGGTGGGGACAGGTGTGAGCCCCGCTGTGAGACAGGTGTGAGCCCCGCTGTGAGGTGGGACAGGTGTGAGCCCCGCTGTGAGACAGGTGTGAGCCCTGCTGTGAGACAAGTGTGAGCCCCGCTGTGAGGTGAGGACAGGTGTGAATCCCACTGTGAGGTGGGGACAGGTGTGAGCCCCGCTGTGAGACAGGTGTGAGCCCCGCTGTGAGGTGGGACAGGTGTGAGCCCCGCTGTGAGACAGGTGTGAGCCCTGCTGTGAGACAGGTGTGAATCCCACTGTGAGGTGAGGACAGGTGTGAATTCCGCTGTGAGGTGGGGACAGGTGTGAGCCCCGCTGTGAGACAGGTGTGAGCCCCGCTGTGAGGTGGGACAGGTGTGAGCCCCGCTGTGAGGTGGGACAGGTGTGAGCCCCGCTGTGAGACAGGTGTGAGCCCTGCTGTGAGACAGGTGTGAGCCCCGCTGTGAGGTGAGGACAGGTGTGAGCCCCGCTGTGAGGTGAGGACAGGCATGAGCCCTTCTGTAACCCTGTTACAATCTCCAGTCGCAGATGTGGAAGCCAAGACCCAGACAGACAGCCCCACTGCCAGGGCTCCCACCCCATGACCCTGTGCTTCCCTCAAGAGACCCAAGGCCACTGCTGACAGCTTCTGTCCTTAGGAGACCTCAACTCACCTCTATTCCAGGCCCTTCGAAGTCCTTGCTTGCCTGGTATAAACAAGGCCTCACTGCTTTTTCATATGTGAAAAAGCTGACTGAGGAAAGAGATCAAGCCAAAAAGTCACCAGGACAGTCAGAATGTCTTTAAATGTGTTTGCATCTTATTCACAACAGCACAGGGGACACTGGCAGCTGGCCTCACAGGGGTCGAGGAGCAAAGGCTTCCTGAGCACTGCTAGGTGCCAGGCCCTGTCTGTGGTGCAGGGGATACAGCAGAGAACCAGACAGACCGGCCCTACTGGGTCTTTAAGAGATAGTAGTCTTGTGGGGATGGTGGATAATCAACAAGAAAACAAACACACAGTGAAGACAATTTCAGACTGTGTTCAGACGGTGGGGAGACGGAAGGGCTGTTATAGGGAGGGTAGAGTCCAAGGGGCTCTTTCTGGGGGGGTGGGACCTGAAGGATAATAAGCAACCAGCCTTGGAGCAGGGTGAAAGGTTCCAGGCCAAGGGAACAGCATGTGTAAAGGCCCCGAGGCAGGTGCATGCGTGGAGTGTTGAGGCCCAGCAAGCAGGCATGGGCCTGGAGAGGAGCTTAGAGAAGTAACCAGCACACAGCTGTGTAGAGCTTTGTGGCCACGGTAAGGGCTTTGCACGTGCTCTGAGGGAACTGGGGGTTACAGGGTGATTTTAAGCAGAGAAGGCACAAGACTTAACTTAGGTTCTAATAAGATCCCTTTGGGTGAATAATGCTCCCTTTCCAAAATATCCTCCTCTTAATCCCCCAGACCTTTGAACGTCACTTTGTATGACATAAGGAACTTTGCAGCTATGATTTAGTTAAAGATCTTGAGCTGGGAAGATGATCCTGGGTGATCTGAGTGGGCTCAATGGAATCACAGGAGTCCTTATAAGATGAAGGCTGAAGGAGGTTTGACCACGGAAGAGAAGGCAGAAAGAATGACAGAACCAGACTGAAAGAAGGCACGCTGAAGAGGGAGGAAGGGGCCACAAGCCAAGGAATGCAAGTCACCACTAGAAGTTGGAGAAGGCAAGGAAACGGCTTCTCCCCAGAGCCTCCGGCAGGAGCCAGCCCTGCCAGCATCAGCCCAGAGACTGATTTCAGACTTCTGACCTCCAGAACTGTAAGTAAATAAATTCGTGCTCTTAAGCCATGAAGTTTGTTCTCATTTGCTACAGCAGCCGTGGGAAACTGATGCAGATGCCATGGGGAAGACAGAGGTGGGGAGGATGGGGTGGGCAATGACGTGGGGAGAGTGAGGTGGGAGCTGGGGGACCAAGGCAGGGAGCTACTGCAGCAGTCCAGGCAGGAAGTGAGGGTGGGCGGAGAGAAGTGGATGGATTCAAGAAAACTTTAGGAACCCAAACAGGCAGCCTTGCTGATGGACTGGACGCAGCATCGGGACGGCGGGGGGTGGGGTGGGGGGGGCGGCGGCTGGGAGCCAGTGTTTCTGGCTCACTCAGTCATCCTGGGCTAATGCCCAGGACACAGAGTTGGCCACCACGCAGTTCCTGCTCTGGGGAAGAATTCAGCCGGGGGAGGCCCAGGAATAGTTACAGGGTGATGGGGGAGACCAGGCCCAGCTACCCTAGAACCTCATGTCTCACCCTGTTCAGGTCTCTGCCACATCCTCAGGGAGGTCTCCCTGACCACCTTGTCTTAGAGGACCCCTCCTTCCATCTCTTTCTCCCCCTGCTTTGGCTTGCCTCATGAGTCTTGCAGTCATGCTACATGTGTGTCTGTTTCTTTGCTGTCTGACTCCCTTCCCTGCTCAATATCAGCTCCACAAGGAGGACTTGGTCTACTTGTTTAGCACTGAATCTCAGCACCCAGTGTCGGCCTGCCTGAGAGGTGCTCAGTACATGTGTGTTGAATGAATGAATGAATCCATGTTTTCCAACGAGGACACTAAGGAAAGTCAGAACAAGGGAAGTGACTAGCTCAGGGTCACACCATGGTTAAGTGTAGGACCAGGATTTGAACCCAAACTGATTCCAAAGTTTGCATTAAGTTGCCCACCTCCTTTTCATACTACTGATACAACCTGTGCTTGAGAAGTTTCCACACTGTGGGATGTAGTACTCTATCCTTCATGAACATCAGACATTCTACTCTTTAAAGTATTTATTCAGTTGGCTGTGCCAAGTCTTACTTGTAGCACGGGGGATCCTCAGTCTTTGTTGCAGCATGTGGGATCTTTAGTTGTGACGTGCAAACTCTTTCTTAGTTACGGCGTGTGGGACCTAGTTCCCTGACCAGGGATGTAACCCGGGCCCCCTGCACTGGGAGCGTGGAGTGTCCTGGGGACACCAGGACAGTCCCCAGACATTCTAAACACGGCCCCTCAGGGATTCTGCAGGGCACTCGTCATGCCCAGGGACATTACTTGTCATAAAACTGAAGCTCAGCAAGACTGGGGTCTTCCTCAAGGCACACAGCTTGCCAGCAGTAGGGCTGGGATCTAATCCCCACTGTACCCCAGACTCCGGGTCTTCTCTCACAGTCCCAGCACATTCTGGGCCCCTGAGAAACAAGGAAGGGCTTCTTGGCCTGATGGCCTAAAAGGCAGGGTGAGTGTAGACCACCCCGCCCATTGTCCTGGGGGAAGTCCAGCAACACCTCAAGCTGGGAGCTTCTGAGAAAGAGGGTCGGGCGTTAGGACCTGGGGCCCTGGGGTCACACTTCAGCTCTGCCCCTCCCCTGCTGTGTGGCCTCAGGAAAGTGGCCTCCCTTCTCTGACCCGGGGCTCTTCCAGTACTCCAGCTAAAATTCTAGATAAAATCCTATAGAGCACACGTTAAAATAAAAAGACCCAGCCTATAGTCTAACTGACATTTTTCATTAGACTATGCTGCTTTGGCCAAACAAGTGTACTCATGATAAAATACATGAAGCTTAATTTGAAGACATCAACCATAAAAAGGGGAGCTGAGTTTTCTCTCCTATGAATGATGTCCAGATGCAGGCAGTTCAGGGCAGGTTTGAAGATTCCACGGAGCCCTAGTGTCCCACCCTCTGTCCTTTCCTGGGGTATGGTCTTCCTTTTTATGCCCCAACATGGAGGCCACAGCACCAGCCTTCTCCTCTGCCTTCCAGGTGGCAGGGTGGAGAAGGAAAGATAACGAGTAGAGGGCAAGCAACAGCTGAATCTCTAGGAAAGTTTCCAGAAACTGCTACACATACTCCCAGTTACAACCCGGGAGTCAGAGCTTGGTTGCAAGGGTGCACCTAGCTGCAAGGGAAGCTGGGGAAACTGTCTATTCTGCACCGCGATGAGCTCTGATAAAAGTGGATCAAGTACTTGAAGAGAACGAAATCATCTCAGATAGTGATACACGCCGGGAAGGGACAAAACAGGGTGACCTGAGGGAAGACGTGTGTGAGAAAGGCCTCTGAGAGGTGACGTTCTTGTTGTTTGGTCGTTAAGTCATGTCCGACTCTCTTGCGACCCCGCGGACTGTAGCCCACCAGGCTCCTCTGTCCGTGGGATTTCCCAGGCAAGAAGACTGGAGTGACACAGCTGGGACATAAATGAGAAGACGGCCTGGGGCTGAGCAATCCGGGAACAGAAAGTGCTTGCTCGGAAGCAGGAACAGGCCTGGTTGGTGAAGAAACTGAAAGAGGCCAGCGCGGCTGAGACGGGATGGGGCTGGGGCCCGCTGGGGAGGAGGTGGGGTCTCAGAGGTCAGTGGGGCAGGATGCAGGGCGACACTGGGAGGCGCCGGCTGGAGTGTGGGGTATTTTTTTTTTTAATCAATGCAGCAGGGTGATACAGGAGGGCTGAGGTTGACGATGCACCTGACTTGCTGTGACATCCCTCTGAGAGGGCGCAGAGCCCCCTGAGCCTGGGAAACGTACCAGACCCTTGGAGAGCTTCATCTGTTCTTCACTCACTCGCCCATTAATTCCTTCAATGAATGGGCTATAGGAACAGGACTGACCCCACCCTCAGGAGAAAGGATGGACAGACTGAGCAGACAGGCAGAGCAACACAGCTCACAGGTGGGCACTCTGAGGAGATGGGCGGGGCTCCAGGAGGGCCCGCGATCACCTGGGAACCAGCAGGAGCTTTCCCCGGGGGTGATTCGAACCAGAAGGAAGCGTGGTCTTGGGGAGGTCTGCAGAGGAGGGAGACCAGAGTCCAGGTGGAGGGAATAGCTTGTGCCCCGGCCTGGGGGCTCAGGAAGAGAAGCACCCATTCGAGAAACTCACAGATGCTGGACTGGCAAGGGCAAGGAGGGTGAGAGGGGAGGTGAGTGGAGGTCAGGTCTCAGAGAGCCGGGAGGAGGGGCTCGGGGTTTCCGAGTTCCAGGCAGGAGGCCGTGTTAAGAGCCTTGACCCCAAGTCCCAGGGATGGGCCCGGGGTCAGATTGAGACAGGCAGGGACCTCGCTCTCCTCCGAGGGTGTTCATGGGCTCCCTGCTGACGGGGGTTGCTGCCTCCCTGTGGCCCGCGAGTCACTGGGCATGGTCCACTGGGGTGTCCTTCTCTTGCCCCCAGCCCTGAGAGCGCCCTCTGACTCAGCCCCCTCCAGGCAACCCCTCCCATCACCCCCAAGGCCCCCATCCCCACCCCCACCCCTCCCTGAGACATCTCCACAGAACTGCCTGACCCTGGCCCCCTGCAAGAGTGTCTATAATACATCTGCAATCAGACCTGCCCGTTTCACAGAGGGAGAAACTGAGGTCCTGTGAGAAAGAGACTCTTCCCCCAGTCTCACTTCCAGGTTGGAATAGGGTCACAGCCTGCTCCCCCATCATCTGACACCTGGCCCTGAATCTTCACACAGTTTAATTGGAAAAAAGAAGAAAGAGGAGGAGGAGGAGGAGGAAGAAGAAGAGAAGGGGGAATGAGAGAGGGAAAGATGGCAGATGGAAGGGAGGAGGGAAGGAAGGGCATGAACAAGTTACATTCAAATCAAACTTGTGAGTGTGGGCCCTTCCCAGGGACGAGAAAGGAATAAGCACACCTCACCACGTGCCAGGCACCTCACCTGCATCCGCTCCACCAGTGGAATCCTCCCAGCCTCACGGTACGAGGGGTACAGTGATGGCCTCTGAATGGTTTGGAAAACAGAGAGGCTAGGCAGCCTCCCCACCGTCACACAGCACTTATCTGGAAGAGAGGAGATTCAAAGACCGTTCTGGCTGCAGTTCTAGCCCCACGAACTCTCCTATCGCCAGCCCAGGCCCCTGCTCCCCTGCCTGCAGAAGTTTCAGCCTCATCTCCCCAAGTGAAACAGCAGCGGTTTTCCCTGGCTGCCCACAAGCCTGCAGATATGTTTCCTTTGGCACATGCGGCATTTTAATAAAATTTGAGCCAGTGTTCACAAATAAAGAGATTTTACATAAAAACTCAGATTTCTACCTCCCTTCAAACATTGGAGGATTGGACTCTGCTAGGTCCACATTCTTCCTGGCAATAATCAACTGGGAATGGGCGTGTGAGAAAGGACTCCCCCTGCCCCACACTCCCCACCTCTCCCCCCTGTCTCCTTGGCCTTGAGGCCAAATGCCAGTGGCCATTTATCCCAATACATACACTGTTGTTTTTCTGAGAGCAGGGGCATTTTCTCTGTACCCTTCTTGAAAAGAAGAAAGCAAATAATAACCCAAGAGGGATCAGGTTTCCAGAAAAATGGGAGAATGCATATTTCTTTGTGGAATTTTCTTAGTGTTTATTATGCAAACAGAGTGTGGCTAAGCTCCCACACCAGTGCTGAGGTTTCTGACCCGGTGACCCTAAGTAGGATTGTCAAATTTAGCATATAAAAATATAGAATTTCCAATTAAATTTGACCTTCAGATCAACAACAGATTTTTTTTTTTTTTTGGTAAAAGTATAGCCCATGCAATAATTGGGACAGATGTAAACTAAAACATTTGCTTTCTTTATCTGAAATTTGAATTTAACTGGTCATCCTTTATTTTATCTGGCAACCCCATCTAGAGGAGTTGAGAACGCGTCTCTAAGGGGTTTGCATTTGAATCCAGTTTCCTCCTCTCTGTCTGTCTCTCTTGTCTGATTTAAGACAAGTCAATTGAAGTTCTCGGGGCTTTAAATTTTTCATCCTAACAGGGATAATAATAGTGTGACGACTTGATAATATACGTAAAGAGGTGAAGGCATAGCACAGCTCACTCTGCACTACACACGCAGCAATGTCAGTGGCCCCGTATGCGCGCACCAGTCACCTCCCTTCTTCTTTTCTATCTGAACCCCAATTTATGCCAGTCACTCCTTGCCCAGGGAAAAATTGTGATTGGTCAGTTAATCGTGGCGTATCCATTCCAGCCTGCTAGTGATTGGTCCAAGGTGAGCATGTGACCTGGTTCTGACCAATGAGATCCAACAGGCAGTTTGCTGGAGGAGTGCCCCAGGGAGACTGTTCTACTAAGGAGGGTTGGCTACGCTGCCGCCGCCTTCTCTGCTTGCCGTGGATACGGCCATGGGACATGGGAATGCTTGACCTCAGTCACCATCCTGTGCCAATTAGGTGGCAAAAGCCAGCGTGCTGAGGATGGCAAAGGGCAAGGTCAGAGGACTCCACGCTAAACTCTTTTTTAAGTAAATGACAGGTGTTCTTATGGCTGAAGTCACTGTTATTTGGCTCTAAAGAGTGACAGCTAAGAGCATGACCTCTGGAGTCAGCTATCTGGCGTCACGCTCAGCTATGTCCCTTACTAGCTCTGTGCCTGCGCTCCCTGTGTGGAGGGAACAGAGCATCTCCTCGTGGGGTTGTGAAGAATACATGAGTTCGTGTAGGAGGAGTGCCTATTAAAGTGCCTGGCAAGTTATGTTCGGCATATAACTGTTGGTCATTGTGATTCTTCTGTTATCAGCACCCGAGCGTTTCTAATTGATACAGACATTTCATTAAGCCCAAAATTCTCAAAGGCAGTGAGACTCTGAGAGTTAATAATACATTAAAGAATCTAAGCCGCCCCCCTCAATATAAGCAAATGTTGTATCCTTTTGAGTAAGTGTCAAAAGTCTCCCAAGAATTAGTACCTGTGCTTTTTCACACCTCATTCATCCTGCAAGGACTGAAGCAAATTGAATGGGCTGCTCTCCATCAGCTTCCAAGGAGGAAAAAAAAAAGAGGTGTCGAGCACTCATAAAAATAAGTGATGGTCCTACCATCTGGGAGTTGGGTAGAAACTCCAGGGCCAAAATATGGTGGACTGAGCATAATTATATTGGCTATGAATGCCTTCTTTAGCACTAGTGGTAAAGAACCCATCTGCCAATGCAGGAGATGTAAGGGGTGTGGTTTGGTTCCCAGCGGGGTGGAGGGGGGGAGACCCCCTCAAGTAGGAAATGGCAACTCACTCCAGTATTCTTGCCTGGAAAATCCCATGGACAGAGGAGCCTGGCAGGGTACAGTCCTGAGTCAGACACAACTGAAGTGCCTTAACCCTTTCAACAGTAAATTTCAGAATAATCCACTAACTGTGGCTTAAACAGTAAAAGCATTTAATTTTTTCAGAGAACAAAAAGGCTGGAGATAGATAGTTTCAGGGTCAAGGCAGCAACTCAACTGTATCATCCAGTATCCAGCCACTTTCAACCTTTCCACTTAGCCATCCTATGCATTGGCTTTTTGTCATTAGTCTTGCCTCCTTGTGGTCACAACATAGTTGCCACTGCCCCTAGCATCACATCTTTAACAGAGTTCAAGACAGGAGAAAGTGCTGAGGGGAGAGGGGAACTTCCTTTTTCCCTGAGCTCTTTTAATCTGGGGAGGTAATCTTTCCCACAGTCTCCTTGAAGGGAAACCCCTCACATTGAATTGGCCAGAACTGGACATACGTCTGTTCTACACTGCAAAGGAGACTGGGAAAGTAAGTTGAAATCCAGAAGAATGGGATAATATGACTAAGTTAGCCCCATCTTAATCCCTTCCCTGGGGCTGGACTTATCACCTCCTACTCCTTAACAAAATCAAGGTTCTGCTTTTGAAGACGAGAGTCTGGCTGTTGGATAGACAACAACGGTGTCGCCAAAATGTAAACCTTAGCTTCTTCCAGAAATCTCACTGACACAGTGCTAAAGGGATTAAGACAGGAAAGGGGACAGATGCTCAGGACAGAGGACAGGCAGTGAGAAGGGGGAGGAGGGGCGATGCCTCCCAGGGTTTGGAAACTGGAAGACAGTGCTTCGTCAGGGTTCCTCATCTGGGGTCCTAACCCTGACTCTTCCAGGAGCCAGCTGTGTGGCCTTGAAAAAGTCCCTTCCCTTCTCTTGGCCTCAGCATCCTTACTGTGTAGGTAAATCTTTTTGGCTGAGAGCTTGCCTCAACATTTCTCCCGCCTGCCCATGTAGGAAAACAGGGGTCTTGGACCCTTTGCTCCACTAGATAAATGACTCTTAACACCTTTGGGCTGCTTGAAAATTGCACCTGGATGACCTAAAGGGTGTGGATTTCAGGGGCGAATGGAAACTCTTCAGTCCTAGAGGTGTAGGAAAACTCAGTAACCTGCTCTAAAGAAGACCTTTGGAACCAATAAATGGCAATGGATGACCCGCCAAGGATACAGGAGGGAAGAAGGCTGGCGTTGAGCACTTACACTTTATATCCATTTCTTTTCTTGATTTCCTTATTCTCTGGGTGATCTTGGATGAATATTTAACCACTCTGTGCCTCAATTTCCCTATCTATGAAGTGCGATGTAGTTGAGGCTGCCAGTTGTCCTAAAGTGGAGTGCCGAAGAATTGATGCTTTTGAACTGTGGTGTTGGAGAAGACTCTTGAGAGTCCCTTGGACTGCAAGGAGATCCAACCAGTCCATCCTGAAGAAAATCAGTCCTGAATATTCATTGGAAGAACTGATGCTGAAGCTGAAACTCCAATACTTTGACCACCTGATGCGAAGAACTGACTCATTGGAAAAAACCCTGATGCTGGGAAAGATTGAAGGTGGGAGGAGAAGGGGACAACAGAGGGTGAGATGGTTGGATGACATCACTGACTCAATGGACATGAGTTTGGGTATACCCCGGAATTGGTGTTGGTGATGGACAGGGAGGCCTGGTGTGCTGCAGTCCATGAGGTCACAAAGAGTCAGACACGACTGAGCAACTGAACTGAACTGATCCTTCCCCAATTCCATGGGGGACTTGTAGCTGAGAATGGGGCTGTCCCCATAAAGACTACATTTCCCAGCCTTCCGAGCAGTTAGATGTGGTCATGTGACTACGTTTTGACCAATGGGATGTGGTGTTAAGCCATGGGGACAACTTCCAGGTTCCATCTCTCCATTTCCCTGCTACAATATGAATGTGGGGTGGAGGCATGTTGTACACGAGGCCAGAGCAACACCGTAAGGAGGGGAGGACAGGTTAGCAGCCTGGGCACGACAGTATGGGGCTGCCACATCCGCCCCAGCCTGATAAATTGGTTGTGACTCAATGCACTGAGGCAAGTAATTCACTGAACACAGGACTTGGAACAAAATAAGCCCTCATGTAAGTACGTGTGGGTCTAATGCAGTGGTTTTCAACCAGGGGCAATTTTGTGTCCTCGTCATGACTGGGAACGGGCAACTGCTCCTGGTCCATCGTGAGTGGCCAGGGATGCGTCCAAACATCCTACAACACACAGGACGGCCCCCACTGTAGACAGCTGAGTTGCTGCTGCTGCTGCTAAGTCGCTTCAGTCGTGTCCGACTCCGTGTGACCCCATAGACGGCAGCCCACCAGGTTCCCCCGTCTCTGGGATTCTCCAGGTAAGAACATTGGAGTGGGTTGCCATTTCCTTCTCCAATGCATGAAAGTGGAAAGGGAAAGTGAAGTCGCTCATTCGTGTCCAACTCTTTGCGACCCCATGGACTGCAGCCTACCAGGCTCCTCCATCCATGGGATTTTCCAGGCAAGAGTACTGGAGTGGGGTGCCATTGCCTTCTCCGGTAGAGAACTGAGCATCCATCCCCATTGTCAGCAGTGCTGTGGCTGAGGAAACCTGGCCTCATGGAACGATGCCCACTACTTACCTAGTGCACAGGGCAGGTGGGAGGCCTCCGGGTTCCAGGTAATGGGCGGGATTCTTTGACTCGCTCGTCTGAAAGGCGTCTCTCTGCCCCACCGCATCTTTATATCACTCACGGTCTCTGTCTGCACAGGCCCACTCATGGGGCGACGGGATCTGCATCAAGAGGAAACTAGAACCTCATCACGTTTCTGCAGCTCACCCCTGCCGTCTCCCACCCCTCCTGTGGTAGCAAGGGACATGTTCAAACAGCTCTGCCTTCCTCCCTACCCGCCCCGTTGCCAGCCAGGCCAGTTTCCGGGTGGTGGGCGGAGGGCAGGGTGCCATCCCAGTGTGGTCCAGTTTTCCCAGGCGGGGTGAGAAGGGCAGGGTTTTTTTTTTCACTCCTGGAATGTAGCGCCCCAACCGCCAGGGCCTCCTGCCCAACAAGAGAGGGCTGAACGCTGATAAAGCCTTGTGGACTGTTGAGGAGACTGCTTCCTAGAGAAAACTCCAAATTTCTCCTCTCAGTTTCCCAGGATGTGGTGAGCCCCAGCCTCCTGGGATGGCAGGGCAGGCTTCCAGAACATTCTATCCTGGCCACACAGAAACCAAGAGACTGGAGCAGAAAAGCTAACCCCCTGAGGAGCTCTGGGGATTCGCTGAAAACTGTAGGGGAAGTGGAGCCCACGCTACCATGTTCAGAGGCATTTCTTCCTTGTCTCTTCTATTGGTCAGCTGTCAATGAGTTACTTAGATATAGACCCTGCCCACCCCCGCTCACCATCCAGTGGCTTCCAACCACCAGCACCTGTGTCTCTGTGCTGAGGGTTCTCTCCGGCCACCAGAGCATGTTAAGCCCCTGCCGGTCGGGCCGGAAATGCCCAAGAGTTCATGCCCTGGTGGCAACCCTCAACCAGTGACATGGAGGTTGTGGATAAAAACCCACTTCCTCTCTCCTAGGTGGGACTACGTCGGCGATATGTCCTCTGCTGGTCCCAGTGCTCCCCAGCAGGAGTGAGCCCCAGCTGGCCACAGCAGGAACCTGCTCAAAAACATACCCTGGACGGGCTGCCCTCCCTTCCCTGTTTGTGTCCCCACTTCCTTACTTCCTAGGATCACCTTCCAAATACACAACTTGCATTCCTGTCTCAGTACCTGCTTCTGGGGGCACCCAACCTGGGAGCTGCGCTTACTATGAGTCAGACAGATATTTGGGGGTCAGAAGGGACGTGGTGGACTCCCGTGGGGTCAGTCAGTCAGTTCAGTTCAGTCGCTCAGTTGTGTCCGACTCTTTGCGACCCCATGAACCACAGCACGCCAGGCCTCCCTGTCCATCACCACCTCCCGGAGTTTACTCAAACTTATGCCCATCGAGTCGGTGATGCCATCCAGCCATCTCATCCTCTGTTGTCCCCTTCTCCTCCTGCCCTCAATCTTTCCCAGCATCAGGGTCTTTTCCAATGAGTTAGCTCTTTGCATCAGGTGGCCAATGTATTGGAGTTTCAGCTTCAACATCAGTCCTACCAATGAACACCCAGGACTGATCTCCTTTAGGGTGGACTGGTTGGATCTCCTTGCAGTCCAAGGGACTCTCAAGAGTCTTCACCAACACCACAGTTCAAAAGCATCAATTCTTCAGCACTCAGCTTTCTTTATAATCCAAGTCTCACATCCATACATGACCACTGGAAAAGACACCACTCCAAAAGTCATGCAAAAGCAGAACTGCAAAAGGTGAAGAAAGACCATGGAGAAATACAGAACCGTGTTAAAACCCCCTGACAGCTGCCCTCTGCTCCCAGGTCAGGATCCAGAGCCCATATGACGGTCTTAAGGTCCTGCTCAGCCTGCCACCACCCACCCTTTCTGGGCTCACCTCTCCTCCTGACTGCAGCCGCAGGGGCTTCCTGGCTGTTCCTCAGTTGCCCTGATTATGTTCCTGCCTTGGTGCCTTTGCCCTTGCTGCCCCCTCTCCCGGGTCTGCTTTTCCCAGATCTTTCCATGACCAGCTCCTTCTTCTTGATTCAAATGTTGATTCAAACATCACCTCCTCAGGGAGGACCCCACCCGTCACCCTCTTACCACGCGGCCCTGTTCATTCACTTCATGTCACGTATTTGTCTGATGTTCTCTTATCTGTTTGCCTGTTTATTGGATGATCCCCAAAGGTGAGCTCCATGAAAGCACTAGCTGTGTTCTCGGTGCCTGGAACAAATCCTAGAGCAACGTATGCACTCTACGGATGTTTGGTGGATACGTGGTTGAATGTTTAAGTGAAGGAAAGAAAGAATGAATGAATGAATGATGTAAGGACGCTGACAGGGTTGGGGGTGGGGGGAACTGAATCTTGCCTGGAAAATCAGGGAAGACTTCCCTGAGGAGGTGATATAGAAGCTGAGATGCAAATGTGCTGTGCTTAGTCGCTCAGTCATGTCCAACCCTTGCAAACCCACGGACTGTAGCCTGCCAGGCTTCTCTGTCCATGGGATTCTCCAGGCAAGAACACTGGCGTGGGTGGCCATGCCATCTTCCAGGGGATCTTCCCGACGCAGGGATTGAATCCAGGTCTCCTGCATTGCAGGCAGATTCTTTACCATCAGAGCGACCAGGGAAGCCCAAGAATACTGGAGTGGGTAGCTTATCCCTTTTCCAGGTGAATCTTCCCGGCCCAGGAATCGAATCAGTGTCTCCTGCATTGCAGACGGATTCTTTACCAGCTGAGCTACCAGGGAGATGCAAATAGGGATGGGATACTAACTGAGCGAAAGGTATGGAAGGGCTACCGAGGCAGAGGAAAAAGCACAAGCAAATGCCCAGAGGTCACACCTGGGTTGTGCTGGAGAATAAACCAACTGTAACTCAAGGCTTTTCTTTGTTTTGATTGAGGCACAATTGACGTATGACATTATATTAGTTACAAGTATAGAATATAACAATTTGATATTTGCTTATATTGTGAAATGATAGTCAGAATAAGTCTAGTTAATGTCTGTCACCATACATAGCTACACACATTTTTTCTCATGATGAGAACGTTACGTTCTGCTCACTCAGCAACTTTCATATATGCAGTTCTGTACTAGTAATTATAGCTGCCAGGCTGTATAGCACATCCCGATGACGTGACTATTTTTTAACTGGAAATGTGTCCCTTTGGATCCTCTTCACCAGTTTAGCCACCACTCCCCACACCTCTGACAACCACCAACATGTTCTTTGTTATCTATGAGCTAAGTTGTTTTAGTTTTAGATTCCACATATAGATGAGATCATATGATGTCTATCTTTCTCTGTCTGACATTTCACTTAGCATAACGTCCTCAGTTTCCATCCATGTTGTCACAAATGGGAAGATTTCATTCTTTTTTATGGCTGAATAATAGTAAATTATATATATATTATTATGTATAACAAAGTTTTAATATTATATATAATTATATATAATATTTTACATATTATATATTTTATATAATATATAATTTTGTTATATAAAAATATATTAATATATAATAACATTGTACAGTAATGATATTTTATATAATAACAATAAAAATATAGTATAGTAGTATAATATATAATATAATTATATGTAATTATATCATTTATATATTATATCATATGTATTACATAATATTATATAGTATTGATGCTGAAGCTGAAACTCCAATACTTTGGCCACCTCACGCGACGAGTTGACTTATTGGAAAAGACCCTGATTCTGGGAGGGATTGGGGGCAGGAGGAGAAGGGGATGACAGAGGATGAGATGTCTGGATGGCATCAGCGACTCGATGGGCATAAGTTTATATATATATATATTTTATATTTTATATATAATATTATGTATATATATCACACACAACATTTTCTTTATTCAGTCATCTGTTGATGGACACTTACGTTGTTTCCATGTCTTGGCTATTGGAAATAAAAATGAAGTGAACATGCGGGTCTATATATCTTCTTTTTGGAATTAGTGTTTCTCAGGTTTGTCTATAATTTTTTAAAAAATTGTATTGAAGTATAGTGGACTTAAGATATTACACTAGTTTTAAGTGTATCACATAGTGTTTCAATATTTTTATATGCTACCAAATGGTCACCACGATAAGTCTAGTTACCCTCTGTCACCATAGCAAGTTATTGCAGTATTGTTGGCCACATCCCCCATACTGGACATCAGTTCAGTTCAGTTGCTTAGTTGTGTCCGACTCTTTGCGACCCCATGAATTGCAGCACGCCAGGCCTCCCTGTCCATCACCAACTCCCAGAGTTTACTCAAACTTATGCCCATCGAGTCGCTGATGCCATCCAGACATCTCATCCTCTGTCGTCCCCTTCTCCTCCTGCCCCCAATCCCTCCCAGAATCAGGGTCTTTTCCAATAAGTCAACTCTTCACGTGAGGTGGCCAAAGTATTGGAGTTTCAGCTTCAGCATCAATACTGTACATCACACCCCCTAAATGGTGTACTTTATAACATTGGTACCTCAGTCTCCCTCACTTATTCCACTCATTCCCCACCCCTCCCTCTTGCAGCCACCAGGGTATTCCCTGTATCTGAGACTATTTCCATCTTATCAAGTTTGTTCATTTTTCTTGATTTTTAGATTTCACATACAAGTGATGTCAAGTGGTATTTGTCATTCTCTGACTTATTTCACCTTCTAGGTTCATCCGTGTGTCACAAACGGCAAAATTTCATTTTTATGACTGAGTAATATTCCATTGTGTGTGTGTGTGTGTGTGTGTGTGTATTTGCAAATGATATATCTGATAAGGGGTTAATATCACAAATATACAAAGAACTCATACAACTCAACATCAAAAGAGCAAACCAATTAAAAAAATGGGCAGAGCAACAGACTCATTTAAAATTTTCACTGTAGTCAAATGATCTTTTTAAGTTAGCTTTCGTGCAAAGGTAAAAATAGCAATTATTTGATTTTAAATAATCAGAGTTTAAATTACTTGAAATTACTTGAAAGTAAATTTATGGGTAACAAAAGTTAGTCAGAACTCAATACATGTGGTGCAGTTACCACAGTTTAATACATAGCAAAAATGTGCACTTGACATTTCTGAACTGGCGTTCACTTTTCTGCTGTATTCAAGCTGACTAGGACGGTGTTAGGACGGCATCTTCATAAATGGGCGCTATATGATGACGGAAATGACTTGGTATGGACTATATAGAGCATGTGAATAATGAAGCCATATGTTTATGTCTGGATTCACAGTTTTTAAACAATCATTTACTAAGTCATCTTGCTTTACCTTGAAGAATATAAACTGTTGTTTCACTGACACAAATCAGCAAGATCTAACTTACGGCAAGAAATATTCCGTTGAAATGCTGTGCTGTAATGTGGGAAAATGTAAATCTTTTTCATGGCTTCTATCAATGTGAAATAAAATTGAATTCTGAAAAAAAAAAAAATGGGCAGAGGATCTGAATAGACAATTTTCCAAAGAAGACATACAGATGGCCAGCAGATACTGAATGAAGTATCTGAAGATACAGAACATCACTAATCATCAGGGAAAGGCAAATGATATATCTGATAAGATATTTGCAAATGACATATCTGCCAGGGGTTAATACACACACACACACACACACACACACACACACACACACACACACACATAAGAGAAGGAAATGGCAACCCACTCCAGAACCCTTGCCTGGAGAATCCCATGGACGGAGGAGCCTGGTGGGCTACAGTCTACGGGGTCGCAGAGTCGGGCACGACTGGGCGCCTTCACCTTCACTTTATATACACACACACCACCCGTTCTTTACCCCTTGATGGAATTGTAACGCGCCAGCAGTACCGGCACATGAGCACTGTGTAAATAGTGCAGCAATAACGAGGGGCAGGTGCGCATCTGTGTGTGTCGCTTCAGTGATGCCTGATTCTTTGCGACTCCGTGGACTGCAGCCCGCCAGACTCCTCTGTCCTGGGAACCCTCCAGGCCAGAACACTGGAGTGGGCTGCCATGCCCTTCTCCAGGGGATCTTCCCGACCCAGGGGCTGAACCCAGGTCTCCCGCATTGCAGGCAGATTCTTTACTTTTTGAGTTACCCAGGAAGCCCCGTTGAGGGGCAAATATCTTTTCAAATAAGTGCTTTTGTTTTCTTCAGAAAGATACGCAGAAGTGGAACTGCTAGATCGCATGGTCGTTCTAGCTGTGATGTTTTGAGGAACCTCCATGCTGGTTTCCATGGTGGCTGTGCCAATTCACATCCCTACCAACAGTGTACGGCGTTGACCTTTTCTTCACGTCCTCACCAGTTCTTGCTCTATGTTGTCTTTTTGATGATAGGCATTCTGACAGATGTGAGGTGAAATCTCATTGTAGTTTCTATTTGCCTTTCCCCGATGATTAGTGATGTTCAGCATCTTCATGTGTCTGCCGGCCATCTGTATGTCCTCTTTGGAAAACCATCTGTTCAGATCCTATGCCCATCGTTTAATTGGTTCGCTCTTTTGATGCTGAGTTGTACAAATCCTTTGCATGCTTGTGATATTAACCCCTTAGCAGACACATCATTTGCGAATATCTTCTCACATTCAGTAGGCTGTCTTTTCATTTTGTTGATGGTTTCCTTTGCTCTGCAAAAGTTTCTTTTTTTAGTTTGATGTAGTTCCGCTTGTTTATTTTTGCTTTTGTCGCCTTTGCTTTTGTTGTCCTCTGTGCCTAGAGCAGAGCCTGGCACATAGTAGGTGCTCAATAGATTCTGTTCAACTGAATGAACACAGAACAATAAGAGTTATGTTCACCCGTAGTCTCAACAGAGGCAAAAAATACTTAGAGATTACCAAGGTTTATGGCCCTTCAAAGGGCTGCAGACACACAGATTATCTGTGTATTAAAACAGATGTACAGGTTATCTGTATATTAAAATTTCATGGAGGATGGGCAACTAGGAAAAAAAGTATCTAAAAAGGTTCCTAGACCAGGGGAACATTGAGAAACTCTGTTTTAGAGGGAAGATGGGACTACTGGAACACATAGTAAAGACCCTTAAGCCAGCCTGGGAGATCACAGAATGCTTCCTGGAGGAGGAGGCATTTCAACTCATTCTTAAAAGATATGGAACAGTCAGCTGGATCAGGGGCCAACAAACCTTTTCTATAAAGAGCCAGATAATAAGTATTTAGATCCACAGGTCTCTGCCACAGCTACTCACTTCTGCTGTTGTAGATCAAAAGCAGCCATGGATAATCCAGAAACAAAGAGATGCAGCTGTGTTCCAATAAAACTTCATTTACAGAAACAGATGATGGGTCAGATTTGGCCCCTAGGCCATAGTGTATCAACCACTGATCTACACCAGGGGAAAGGAAAGGCCACCAGAGGGAAGAGCTCTAGCAAAGGTGTGGAGATGGGAAAAAAACATGGAGAACCAGAAAAGAGCCAGCAATGTGGTTTTCCTTCTCCCTGGGGCACAGAAAGAGGCGTCAGTATTTACCAAAGACTTGTGCTGGCACACAGGCTGAGCACAAGATCATGTTAATTCAACCCATAAGTATTTATTGGGTGCCTACTACGTGCCAGACATCATATGAGGCACTGGGGATGCAGCAGTGAACATGATCACTTCTGTGTCTCCAGGGTCTAAAGCCCAGCCAGGCATATAGTTTTCGTTAAAGAAATGTGTTTCAAAAATGAATGGATAGATGACTGGATAGATGGATGGATGGATGAGTTGGGAGAAAAACACAAAACACCCAGATAAATAAATAAGCAATTAAATACAGCTTCCTCACTAGCTGTGTGACCTCGGAGAAGTTACTTAACCTCTCTGTGCCCCAGGAGGTTGACACAGTTGGTCCTGTACATGGAGGGTTCCACATCTGTGGATTCAACCCACCAAGGATTGAAACTATCTGGAAAAAACAATTTCAGAAAGTTTCAAAAAGTAAAACTTGACTTTGCCATATGCCAGCAACGATTAACATAACATTTACATTGTATTAGGTATTTTAAGTAATCTAGAAATGATTTAAAGTGGGCTCTATGCAAATACCCTGACATTTTACATAAAGGACTTGAGCATCCATAGACTTCCTTATCTGTACGGGTCTTGGAAACAATGCCTTGTGGATACTGAGCATGTGTGCGCACACATGCGTGTTCAGTCGCTTCAGTCCTGTCTGACTCTTTGCGGCACCATCCAGGGGGTCTTCCCAACCCAGGGATCGAACCTGTGTCTCTTACGTCTTCTGCATTGACAGGTGGGTTCTTTACCACTAGCGCCACCTGGGAAGCCCGTGGCTGTTGAGAGATGATGGTAAAAGCAAAATGCAAGACCAGCATGTAGTGGTTGCTCTATAAATGTAGCTGCTGATACTGAGTCAATATGTTATTAAACAAATACACAATTTAAAATAACTTGTCTGGGTGACATTGAAAACAGAGCAGATACAGGACAGAGAGAGAGAAGAGGGGGGCTACCTTGAATCAGGTAGTCTGAGTCAAGGCTGTTCTGGCCACATCCTGTGAGTATATCCTAGAATTACTAGTGTTTGCAGCCCTGATGCCCTGGGGCCCCACAAGAGAGTTTATTAGGAGTACAGGAAGGTGTCTTCTCTAATTAGAGTGTGCGTGTAAAGTGCTTTGAAATCTGAGGATTAAAGGGGGAGAAGAGGTGAGGCTCTGGTCACGGGGCCAGAGCACCCCACTGGGAACCCATCCATGAACCTTGAGAACTAGACTCAGCTCTGGCAGCCTTGTCTGGAGTGGGGCACTCCTCTCCTCTGAAGTAGAGGTTAGGGGCAGTGGAAAATACACCCTCTTAAGGCAAGGAGCCCGGGGAGGCGGGGGAGGCAAAAGTGTTGGAGCTGCGCTGAAATGATGTGCTTAAAGCAATGGGCCCATCATGAGACAAGGGGTGCTGAGTCAGAATTAGCTGTTTCCAATCTTGTTCCATTCCTGCTTTTTGTTGTTGTTGTTGTTCTCCACCACTTTCCATCTGGGTGGCCCTGAGAGAGTTACTCACCTTCTCTGAGACTGTTTTCTGAGCCTCGGTTTTCTCTTCTTTAAAATGGGGTGATTACAGTACAGGAGTGCTAGTTGCAGTTGGAGCACGTGGCCCAGAGCAGAGATGATGACACCCCTCTGGGTGGACGCTTAGGGAACCATATTACTTGGTGCTGAGCACCCACTACCTCCTGCACGTCCCGTGAGTTAATTCACTTGACCCTGATCTTCCAGACAAGAACCTCAGGGTCCCCAGAGACAGCCATGTGCTGTCCAGCTCAAGGGGTACCAATCACATAGACCACGATAAGAACAGCACCTCTGACGCTCTGGTGTGTAGAGAGGTGAAGTTACTTTCTCAAGGGCACACGGCTGGTACGTGGCAAGACCAGGATTAGACTCCAGGCAGCCTGGCTCCTAACTCTGGATCAACTTTGCCCTCATCAAGATGGTTGTTGTAATGGAGAGTTTCTGGGAGGCAGAGAAATTTTCCCTTTGACTAGCCAAGCAGGCAACAAGCCTCCCTTCACTGTTCTCTTACTTCCCCTTACCCTCAAAGCCTGTATGTGTCTGCGGATTTTTATGTTTTTACCGTCTTCAGATTTTATAAGAGCAATACATCTGTGTTTTGGCTTGCTGTGCCCACTGCAGTCCATGGGAGCCTGTGAAAATGCCAGGACATCCAGCCTCAGAGATGACCACCAACTGTGTCCCTTTCTGCATCATCGCATTCTCAAGGCCTTCACTTAACAGACAAGCTGAGACCAAGGTGATTCCAAGGTCACTCAAGGAAGCGGCCGAGCAGACTAGAGCTTTTGGACTCCAACTTCACCTTTCTTCATCCTCATATCTGAGTTCTCAGACTGGTGGCCCATGAGCCAAATGCAGCCTGCAGCCTATTTGATTTGGCCTCCATGATGTTTTCATAAAATTAGAATTTATCATCAGCATTTAAAGAAAGGGATATTTCCAGGAATAATGTGCAAAATATTCAACCAGACTGACCTGGGCATCTACCATTCAGAGTGGATGCTGGCAGTCCAGCCCAAACCCTGGGGTATTGCAAGAAAATGCAATAAGATAATCAGAAGGTCTAGAAAAGGCCGACCTTATGGAGACAATAAAAAGATCAAGAGTTGCTGGGGCTTAGCAGGGAGGGAGCAATGACTGAGCGAGCAGAGAGGACTTGGAGGGCAGTGAAAGAATTCTGTACCACGCTATGACAGTACAGACACGTGTCAGGACACATTTGTCCAAACCCATAGAAGGCACAGCACCAAGAGTGAACCCTAATGTACTTACGGACTCTGACTGGGTCCCTAATGATGTGTCCATTAGGTTCATTGATTGTAGCAAACGTACCACTCTGGCCGGGAGGGTGGGGTCAGGGGTTGTTGATAGGTGGTGAGGCTGAGCGTGGGATAGGGTGGGAGCAGGGAGATATGGGAATTCTCTGTACTTTCTGCTCGATTTTGCTGTGAGCCTCTAAAACAGTCTACTGGAAAAATCAGGTCCGGCTTCACCACCCGCACACTTTTCATGGAGCCACAGTGGGGGGCAGCGGAGTCCTAGGGACCCTCTTAGGTGGAGCGTGTGTCCCTGAGTGTGCTAGGCTCCAAGGCTGTCTGCTCCAGCATCACCTGCCCAGGCCCTGCGTGTGACTCAGACACAGGGAGGATTCTTTGGAAGCTCTTGATGCAAAAGAGAACTGGGTGAAAGTGTGCCCTGCCAAAACCGGCCAATGAGGGCAGGAGAAAGACCTGGTGACGCCTGCCTTTATCAGACGCTGCTCGCCATCTCCCTGGGCTAGAGCCTCCTGGGCATTTTCCACGGGGCAGAGTGAGCCATTCTTGATTCAGCCTTCATCTGCCTGGGCCTGCAGTGGGCGGGGGCCCACAGAGGACTCGGCCCCATGAGGCAGCCTCACTGTGCGCTGCAGCAGGCGGGATCCGGGTTCTGGGGTTGAAATGATGCCAGCCCGGGAGGATACAGCAAAAATGGGCCGGACGTGGACAATCAGGAATGATCTCTAAGAGCACTTAAATCCTGAGAGATCAGATGGATTTTTCTTCTAGTAGTTTACTTCATATAATCACTCCTTCATTTAACAAACATTTATGGAGTACTAAAGTTATGACCAACCTAGACAGCATATTAAAAAGCAGAGACATTACTTTGCCAACAAAGGTCCGTCTGGTCAAGGCTATGGTTTTCCCAGTGGTCATGTATGGATGTGAGAGTTGGACTGTGAAGAAAGCTGAGCACCGAAGAATTGATGCTTTTGAACTGTGTTGTTGGAGAAGACTCTTGAGAGTCCCTTGGACTGCAAGGAGATCCAACCAGTCCATCCTAAAGGAGACCAGTCCTGGGTGTTCATTGGAAGGACTGATGCTGAAGCTGAAACTCCAATACTTTGGCCACCTCACGCAAAGAGTTGACTCATTGGAAAAGACCCTGATGCTGAGAGGGATTGAGGGCAGAAGGAGAATGGGACGACAGAGGCTGAGATGGCTGGATGGCGTCAGCGACTCGATGGGCATAAGTTTGAGTAAACTCCGGGAGGTGGTGATGGACAGGGAGGCCTGGCATGCTGCGATTCATGGGGTCACAAAGAGTCGGACACAACTGAGCGACTGAACTGAACTGAACTGAACTGAAGCACATATAAAGGAGGCCTTGGAACAGGGATAGTTGCGGGCGGGGAGGGCGGGGGGCGTTCAGTAGCCAACTGTTGTTTGTACCTGACCACTGTCCATCCCCCTCCCCTCTTCTGGGAACCACTCCTTCCCATTATCATTCCACATGGCTCAAGGGGAAGTGGGTTGTCTCCCCAACAAGAGCAATATGTGTATTAGGCCTGGGCAATGAGTGTATTCCACCCCCATTCCTAGGGATTCATTCTGGGATGGGCATGGGACCCAAGTCAGGCCAACCCAAGTCAACCCCAGACTGATGCTGGGAAAACATAGGAAAGTCAGCTTTTATCCACTTGGCTTGCTGACCTGGCAGAGTGGCAGCCTGCGTTCCTGGGACTATAGGGTGACCATAACTGACACAGAAGGAAAGAGAGCTGAGAGCTGGAAGGGACATGGCTCCTAAAGAGCAGGTACACATCTGGATCCAGCCACTCCTGAAGCTGAACCCATCTCAAGAATTTCAATTTGCATGAAGTGAAAGGGAAGTCGCTCAGTCGTGTCCAACTCTTTGCGACCCTATGGACTGACACCTACCAGACTCCTCTGTCCATGGGATTTTCCAAGCAAGAGTACTGGAGTGGGTTGCCATTTCCTTCTCCAGGGAATCTTCCCAACCTAGGGATCGAACCCAGGTCTCCAGCATTGTAGGCAGACACTTTATCGTCTGAGCCATGAGGGAAGTCCCATTTGCATAAACCTATACATTCTCACACACACTGTCTCTCACTTTTTTCTTAAACTCTTTAGAGCCGGGTCTGTTTGTCATTTTCAGCCCAAAGACCTGGACTATATACAAGTGGGCAAATGGGTAATTCACACAGGGTCTGACAAACTATACAGACCCTGCTATGGGATTATCAGGGCCAGATGTAAAATGAAAATGCAGGGCACTTGTTCTGAAATCAGTAAGGATTTCAAAAAGGCAACTGCGGAGCTGTCAACCCAGTTTGGGTCCAAAGGTGGAGCCCTTTGGTGTATGGGGTGCTATGTGACTGCAGAGGGCCCTGAAGCCCTGGGGAGGAGCTGGATTTTATAGTCCATCCTGTTGGAGATGTGAAATCTCAGACATGCAAGGACTTTCCCACAGTCCTACTAAGAGCCCGTGTTGGAGGCAGGATTCGAAACCAGGTCTTGTTCTCTCAGCTTCCACTGTCGCCGGAAGGGCCGCAGGAGGACAACAGTGTCTCTGGACGCCCGAGACCTCGGGGGCCAGGATCAGGGGTCTGCAGCCCTGAGACCCTGTGCTCGGCAAACCCACGCGCATTCCCGTCTCCTTCTCACCTTCCGCAACAGTGACCGTGCCCTCACTTTCCCAGCGTCCTTGGCAGCTGGCTCAGGCATGTGATCCATCACGTGGCCAGATCTGCCAAAAGAAATGTAAGGGGAGTTCCTGGCATGCAGGGAAATCTTTCACTTTGGGGCAAAGGGGACAGAGTGGATGGTGCAACCTCTCTTCCTATCATTAGAAGGACTGAGCATCTAACCTGAAACCATGACGAGGAAGCCGAGAGAACTGCAGAGATGCCTGCAAGAGCCCTGATTTTCTTGAGCCACTAAGTCAAGACCAACTGTCTCCCTCTGAACTTATTATGGGGAAAAATAAACCCTTGCTTGTTTGAGCATCAGTCACTTGCATTTCCACCTCCTTGCTGCCAAATGCATTTCTATCTCTCATAAGACCTTAGGTTGCTCTGGAGCCCCACTGTACATAGGGAGACACTGAGGTCTGGAACTAAGAAGCTTCCTTGGGTCACACGCTGGAGTCACGAGTTTACTGACTCACCATCTAATGCTCCTTCAGCTCATGCTATACCTCCCGGTCTATTTCCTTTCACTCAGGCTGCTATAGACACGGCCAACAGCTGCTCTGTAAACCAAACATAAGGCAGTGACGACCTTGCCCCTGAATCTTTCCAGTCTCTTACGTAAATAGCCCCCAGGCCACTGCCTCCAAGCCACTGGACCCAGGACAGCTTCCCACATCCTTTAAAAAGATGAGATGACCAAACGTAGAATCTGTGCTCCTGGAAAGTGTGAGTCACGAATCCTGAACCAGAGAGTTCACAGCCAGGAATCTGCCTATCACACTGGTAGTCTAGACCCCAAGGCTTCCACTAAGCTTGTCCCATGAAGCGCTGACTCATCTGCAGCTTGTGGTCCGTTCTGACACTCAGATCAACTTCTCTGCTTGTGCTAGGCTGGTGGTCTTTAGTTAGGTACTGTGAACCTCCTGTCTCTGTCCCACCTTCTTAGAGGAGAATATGAATACTAAAGAAATAATACTGATGCTAATACTAACAGTACTTTCATGTTCCCAGTGCTCTAAATGAATTTTAATTTTTTTTCCTCAAAAAATCACTGCAAAAGATAAATATTTTATGATCAGAAAAACTAAGTCTTAGAAAAGTTAAGCCACTTGCCAGGATAGCAGAATACTTGGTGGAACTGGAATATGGCCCTGAATCTGTTGGCTCTTGGAGTCCAGCTCTAAAGGACAAAGCCAATTGGATCTGTTAAGACAGTTTTCAGAGGCTCCACAATAGCAGTTTAGATAATAATAGCATTTATTGTTTTTTTAAAGACTTCTGGAGACTGGAGACCCTAGGGTATATTTGGAATCTCAGGGTGATCATAAAGGACCAATGCTCCTTGCCTTCAACTGCAAATCAGCAACTTGTCCTTAGGCTGTTCACCCAATGTCACAAGATGGTTGCCACAGCTCACTCATCACCTCTTCACACAATTACATCCAAATCAGGAAAGGAAGAAAAGAGGCAAACAGATCTCTCCTCATATGCCTCTTTCTTATCAGAGAGGAAATCCTTTCCCAGAAGCCCCCAGCAGAGTTTCCCTTTGGCCAGAACTGGGTCAAATGACTACCTCTAGACCAATCACGTGTCCAGGAGAATAGGAGGGCGATAATTGCTTTAAATCAAATGTGGTTTATTTCCTAGGCCTGGGTACATGACCAGCAGAACAAATACAGGGTTCCATCAGTGGAAAGGAAGGAAGAAATGGCAATAGGCATGGTAACCACCGGTGTCTGACACCCCAGCATTTTCAAATGTTTAGCACAAGCACCTCTATTGGTTTTCAAGATTATTGTAGGTGGTATGTGGATAAAGTTGTGCTTTCAAAAACTTTTTAGTATTTATTACGTATTTACACACATTTGAAAAAGCACACACATTACTAATTCATCAGAACCATGAATTCATGGGTATTTTTTCTCCAGATGAAACAACCATGTTTAAGGTTTTTACAAAATTATGTAAGTTAAAGAAAAATAGTTAATTATAATTCATTTACTTCAAGATTTGGCAATTGTAAGGGTAGGAAACACTTTTCTGTTACTCTGATTGGCATTTTTTCCAGCTTCTCAGAGGCCTTCTGCCTTCAACCTCCTTCTTGAGGAAAATAAACATCCACAAAGATTTCTGCATCATCTGCAAATATGAATCAAATAAAGCTTCGAGCTCAAATATAATCCAGGCTTCCTAAGCCAGGAGGAGCAGGCATCTCGACTCCAATCCTTTCCTGGTATTTCACCTCTGTCTTAACAGTTTTACAGTTTTACTGGGTCTGCCCCTCCTGTTGTAAGCTGCCACAAATCCCGTTTCTCAAAGAACAAGATATAAATTATAAACAGAGAGACAACTTGGGATTTCTTGTACTTGTCAGGAATTTTCAAACTGTCCTGAGGCATGAACTCTTTTCATTTATACAAGAATTTCAGGGGTCTGTCCTAAGAACTGGATCAGTGATGGCCCAGCGATGCAATGAGAGGTCCTAGAGCCTTTGTTAACAAGAATGAGGTCAATCAACGCAGATCTTCCCCAACTTACAATAAGGTTACGTCCCAGTGAACGCATTGTAAGTTGAAAATGTTAAGTGAAAGGTGCACTGAAGGGAATCCCCTCCAAGTGGCCAGGATTCAGTCCCTGGTCAGATCCCACAGGCCATGCAGTGCAGCCTTAAAAAGAAGAAAATACAGTTTATGCATCTAACCTATTATCCACAGCTTAACCTTGCCTACCTTAAGCGTGCTCAGAACACTTACATTAGCCTAGAGTTGGGCAAACTCAATTAACACAAAGCCCATTTAATAATAGAATGTTAAACATCTCACGTCATCTATTGACACCGTGCTGACAGGGAAGAACAGGATGGTTGTCTGGGTCCAGAACGCCTGTCAGTGTATCAGCAGTTCTCCCTGGTGACTGTGGGGCCGACTGGGAGCTATGGCTCACTGCCCTGCCCAGCATCACGAGAGAAGATTGGACCGCATATCATGAGCCTGGAAAAAGATCAAAATTCAAAATCAGAATCACAGTTTCGACTGAACGCGTTTCACTTTTACACTATCATGAAATCAAAAAATCGGAAGTTAAACAAAGTCAGGAACCATCTGCACGTGCTGAGAACAGAAGACTTCCAGGAGCTCTGGTTACGTGAAAAACGCAGAACGTGCACAATATAAACCTCTACTATGTAGAGGGCCACATAGTAAATCCTTGGGGCTTTGTGGGCTACATGGCCCTTGCTGCACCTCCTCAAGGACGCCGTCTGAGCGTGAAAGCAGCCACGGAGGGCAGCAAACACACGGACAGGACGGGGTCCCAGTACAGCTTTACTCACGGATGCTTTGAATTTCATATCATTTTCATGGGCCATAAAGTATTATCTTTCTTTCGATTTGTTTTGAACCATTTAAAAATGTAAGAGAACGTAAAAACCATTCTTAGCTTGCAGGCTGTACAGACACAGGCAGCAGGATAGATATGTCCTGAGAAAACCATCGTTGGCCGGTGCCTTGTGTAAACCATTGGTACAAAAAGAAATGTTAGAAAAACATGGGAAACAGAGGAAGAGATACTACATTACATATATGGATGGATGTGTGTGTGTGATATACTATAGAGCTGGAAAGACAGAGAGATCGAGAGAATTCGTATGGACAGTTAAAAGCACACACAAGAAATGGGCAACAGTGGGAGCTTCTGGAGACAGGAACGGGGAAAGATCAGAGGAAGGCAGAAGGAAGACAGTTTGCCCCACAACTCTTACCCTGTCTCAATGTTTCTCCATGTGCTCATGTTACTTTCACAAAGCAGAAAACATTTGTTGAAGCAAAAAGGATTCCTCTGCCCCATCGATGAGAATGAGATGATCATCTGAATAAACACGTGTAGGCAGCCGTGACACAACTCCAGGGGGCGCTGTTTGTGGGGTTATTTATAGCCTGGAGCTCCTGGAGCTGTTCAGGCCCCGACCTGTTTGCAACCAAATTAACACCAAGACTTTGTATGAAGTGAAATTAATAAGTAAATACCGAGGGAGTCCAGTGAGGAGGGAAGTTGTGGGAGGAACAATAAAATCTCGCTATTTCCGTTTTAGGCTGTTCCTTATCTGGGTCACAGTAAAACCAATGTTCTGCCAATATTTACTTTTGATGTTTGCTCCAGCGTGGCGGAAAGATGCCCGGGCACAGCATAAATGTGAGGGTGGAATTGAGAGTTATGAGAAGAGAAAGGAACTCACCCTGAAATAAAATCGTCTCAGGAACCTAAATAAGAAAATGCCATTCGTTTCACAGAAACACTCAAAGGCCAAGTTTACTTCTTCAGCTGCCACTCTCAGAAGGCCTGTCAGCTTTCCCAGAAATCTGGGGTTCTGTGAAACCCCTTTGGAAGCATTTGTGGCCTAGGTCAGAGGTCACAGATGGCAGCTTCCCCCCTAGGGAGGGGCATCCTGGGTGGCTCAGTGGGTAAAGAATCTGCCTGCAAGGCAGGAGACACAGGAGATGTGAGTTCAACCCGAGTCAGGAAGATCCCCTGGAGGAGGAAATGGCAGCCCACTCCAGCATTCTTGCCTGAAAAATCCCATGGACAGAGGAGCCTGGCGGGCTACAGTCCGAGGGGGTCACAAAGAGCCAGGCATGACAGAGCGAGTAAGCACACTTGCATGCACCACATATGTAGGCAGCCAATGTGGATTTTTGATCAGCAGTGGTTTAATGGTTTCAAAATCAAGACATTTCACATAAATACAGAAGTTTCTGGTTTCCCTTGAAACACTTGGCGCTTGGCCATACTGGCTCCATATTCCCACGTGGAAACGTCAGGCTGTACACAGCCAAGTGTTCGCTGCACCTTGCAGATGGGGCCACGGTTACTGGTGAGCCACAGTCTCCACACTCTCTGCTGTCCTCCGTCAGCACTGCTTCACTCATTGCTTGTTTTCACACTTTATTCACTCAAGCAATATTTACTGAGCACTTACCATGTGCCAGGCCCTGGGATTATAGCTGTGAGCAAAACAGAAGAACATCCCGCACTTCATAGAACTCATGTTCCAGCTGGGGAGACAGATGATGAACAAAAAAATAACTTAAAATACATAAAATGCCAGAGAAAAATAATGCAGCCAAAGCGGATACAGACTGTGAGGCGTGGTTGAGGCAGGCCCTACTGAAAAGGTGGCATTTGAGGAAGTGCCTGAAGCAGGTGAGGGAACAAACCTTGAGGGTATCTGTGGGAAGAATGCTCCAGCCAGAATCACTAGCGAGTGCAAAGGCCCTGGGGCAGGACCCTTCCTTCTGTGTCTGAGGAGCGGCGAGGAGGCCGGTGCATCTGGAGGGTGAGGGGGGCCGTGAGAGAGGTGAGGTCAGGGAGGCGTCCGGGGCACAGATCTTGGAGGGCCTCATGGGATCTGTGGCTTTTCCTCTGCATGAGGTGGGAGCCGTGGAGGGTTCCGGGCAGAAGAGGGACACGCTGGACTTAGACTGTGATAGACGCCCCTGTGGCCGCATGTGTACATGCGTGTGTGTGTTGGGGGTGGTGAGGAACAGGCATGGCAGCAGGGCAACCAGCGCAGACCTACCGCAGTAGTCCAGGCACAAGGAAATGGGGGCCAGATCAGGGCGCTGGCACAGAGGTGGGAGAGGAGGTTGGGTTCCGGTCGTAATCACTGTATGTCCCACCTGGCTCTTTTTGGCTCGTATGAGAAACTTTGCTCATTCACCCTGATCCAGCCGCGTTGTCCTTGCACAATGCAGCCCCGGGGCTGTGTCTTTAATCCCCTAAAGACCTTAGGAGCTCATTAGATTGTCAAATAGCCCCATTTTACAGATGAGGCATAGGAACATGAGCTCCTGTTCACCCAGTGTATTGTCTAAAGAGGTTCACAGCCGTATCTCCCACCCTTGTGATTTTTCTTGCTTTTTCTTTGAGACGCAGCTTTACTGAGACATACTTTGTACGCCACAGAATCGATCCTTTTCAAGTGTACAAACCAGTGGATTTTGGTATATTCAGAGAGTTGTACAAAAGTCACTACTAATTTAGAACATCGTCCTTGCCCCCAGAAAAAACCCCGTCCGTTAGCGGTCACTCCCCATTCACCCCTTCCCAGACTCTAGCTATCAGTAACCCACTTTCTGTCTCTGTGAACGTGCCTCTTCTGGATGTTTCGGATAAATGGAACCGTACAGTCTGTGGGGTTTGGCGCCTGGCTTCTTCCACTTGGCATGTCTTTGTGGTTTCCCCAGGATGCAGCCGGTATCAGTACCGCATCCCTTTTCAGGGTTGAATAACACCCCACTGGATGGATATGGCACACTTTGTCCATTCTTCTGCTGACAGGCTTTGTTTTCGCGTGATGTATGACTTCACTTCTCTTGAGTATATATATACATATTTGTAGGAGAAGAATGACTGGTGAAACTCCATATTTAACCTTTTGAGGAAGTGCTTTTCCAAACTGTTTTCCCAAATGTCTGCCTTATGCTAAACTCTGACCAGCCATGTGTGAGGTTCCAGGTTCTGGATATCCTCCTCAGGTTCTTCTTACAAAGTGACTTTGACTCTCCTCCCATTGAGAAGGGAGGTCTCGCCAACCTCTCCTGTCGCGTCCCCTTGAATCTTGGATGACCTTTATGACTGCATCAACTGACAAAACGCAAATGATCCTAGGTGACGTCTGAGCCCGGATCATTAAGACGCCCTGCACTTCCAGCGTGATCTCTTGGAATGCTTGCTCTGGGAGCCCCACCGCCACGTTATAGGGAAGCCCAACCAGCCCAAGTGAAGAGACTACGTGGAGAAGTCACACCTAGGGTGTCCCCCCGCCAGCCCTGCAGAGGGACCAGCCGCCAACCATACACATGAGGACTCTTCACGTGATACCCCTGCCCTCTAGGTGCCAAGTCACCCCCCATCTTCAAGTCATCCTTGAAGACTTGAACTGAGACGGAGATGGAGAACATCGGATCCCAACATCAGAGAATGGAGAAATACATCTCTCTGTGTCTTGTCTGAATTCCTGACCCACAGGATCCAAGGGATATAAATCTGAAAGAATAAAATGGCTGTCTTCTGCCACTACGTTTGGGGGTGTTTGTTATGCAGCAGTGGCAGCCAAACCCCCCAGCTAGCAAGGGGCAAGGTCAAAATTCAAATCCTAGTCTGTCTGGTGACAGTCGTTCCGTTATGACCCCACGAGTGCTGCTCCACCACACCTCCGGCCGTGACGAGGGGGATCGAGGCTCCGTCCCTGGTCCCATCTGACTCGGTACATCAGGTGACATCCCCGTTCTCAGCCTGACCTTCTGGCAGCAGCATCAACTACGGATGGAAAAGGCTTCCTTTCTGTCTGGCAGATTGTTGCTGCTGCCACAGCTATTATTTAACACACAAGATTTCTTATTCTTTCTCCACAAATTAAAATAAACAAATAAGGAAAAATGAATTTCACCTGTCATCCCCAGCATGCAGGGAGAATCTCCATGAAACCTTGACTCTAGGGTTGAGTTACATGATACAGGCATTTAGGTTGACAGTTTCACCATGAACAAAGGGCCAGAGTGGGGTAGGAGGGAGAGAGACATGACCTAAATAGCTCAGGTGAGTCCAGCGGGCAGATCCTATTTTTTCTTCAGCACGTCCTCAAATACACGGCAGTCCCTCCATCCAGAGGCTGTTTTGATTTACAGAGAGTTCATAGTGCACTATGGCCAAGAGAAAATTTAACTTATTTTCTAGAATCATTTTGGCTCCACATAAAAGGAAAACTCTTCTCCCCAACAAAACAGGGATTGCTTTACATGTATTGTCTTGTTCCTGCCTTTTTCACGGAACGACATCCCTTGAACAGCTTCCCATGTAAGCTCCTTCCTCGTGGCCTTTTTTTTGGAGGAGGAAGCTTTTGCGTGCTTCATGTGATATCTTGGTCTGGGCAGTAACACAGTAAAAGTCTATTGAAATACCATGAATCTTCCAGTCGTAATGCTGAGTGAAAGAAACCAGACAGGGAAGAGCCCATGCTGGGTGATTCCATTTATATAAAGTCCAGAAGCAGTAAAATTAAGCTCTGGGGTTAGAACTCTGCACAGGGGTTCGTTAACCATGGCGGGATTTACTGGGAGGAGACATACAAGGGGCTTTTGGGATGTTCTGTTTCATTCTGGAACATTCATCTGGATGCTGACTCGATGAGTTTGTCCCTTGGTGAGAACTCTCTGTAGGATGTGCACACTTTTCTGTGCAAAAGATAACAAAAAACACCAGTGTTTTCAGAACATGGGCTGTGCCGTATGGAAATACATGCTTCATGTTTTTGCTACATGTAGATGTACACGACTCTTTAAAGGGTTGGATGTGAAGCTAGGAAACCTGGGCCTGAATTCTGGCTTGGCCAATGATAACTGTGTCACCTTGGGCAAATTGGGCTTCCCTGGTGGCTCAGACGGTAAAGAATCTGCCTGCAATACAGGAGAGCCAGGTTCAATCCCTGGGTCGGAAAGATCGTCCGGAGTAAGGAATGGCTACCCACTCCAGTGTTCTTGCCTGGAGAATTCCATAAACAGAAGGAGCCTGGGAGGCTACAGTCCACCCAGTCGCAAAGAGTCATACACAACTGAGTGACTAACACTTTCACTTTCACTTGGGCAAAAAACCTTTCTGAGCCTCCATTTCTTCATCTGGATTCCAAGTTCACAAGGCCCCCAGGATCAGCCCCTGCCACCATGTCCAAGGTGGGCCTACCAGCCCTCTTTGGCTCTCTCTCTAAACGCAAGCCACACTGGCCACCGCTCTGCTCCTCCCACGAGCAAAGCTTAGTGTAGCCACAGGGCCTTTGCACTAGCTATTCCTGCTACTTTCCTCTCCCTGATTTTCTTGTGATCAGTTCTTTTTTCTCACTCATGTCTCAGTCCAAGTATCACCTCCTGGAGAGCCCCTTTGCTGACCACTACCCACACCGCCCGTTATCAGTTCTATTCCCTGGTCGCATTCTCCTCCCCGCCCCTGCAGCTGCAATGATCATACTTGCTTTTTGCATTGCTGTTGTTTGCTTGTTATTTGTTCAGCATTCCCTCTGGTCCCGCAGACTCCATGAAATCAGGGATTTTTCTTTTAATATGTATTTGTTTGGCTGCGCTGGGTCATAGTTGCAGCATGCGGGATCTTTCATCTTCGCTGCAGCATGCAAGATCTTTAGTTGCAACATGTGAGATCTTAGTTCCCTGACCAGGAATTGAACCCAGTCCCCCTGCATTGGAAGCACAGAGTCTTAGCCACTAGACCATCAAAGGAAGTCTTGAAATCAGGGATCTTGCCAATCTTGTTGATTGCTAACATCCTCACCACCTAAAATAGTAACTATTTGTTGTATGAATGAATCAATCTACCCAGTGACCTGATCCTACTTTATAGAATATTTGAGAGGTTCAAGGAGATGCTGTCTTGAAAGCGCATTTTAAGCATGCAGGTTTATAAAACACAAGAGAACTTTGGAAGTCTTGGTCGAATATGGTCAGTTACTAGGAGGACTCTAGTTAGGCTTAGGTTTTCCCCTTAAGCTAGACCTTCAATAATCTGACCTGTGCTACAAGTCACTTTACCTTCTACAGCCATTTGCCTGGAACAAAATCTTTGATGCTCTTATTTAGCTTATTTGTTTCTATAATAATACTTTAACATGATGTTAAGTCATTCAGAAGGTACCAAGAGGATAATGAGAAGCTTGTCTCCCCCTGACTCCTGACCCAGAAGCAGCTAACATTTTCAGACACCGGGCAATGATTCCAGAAAATTTCTACACATCAACAGGCATGTAGGGAGATACACCCCCAACTTTTCTATTTACACAAAAAGGATCTGATTGATTATACATAAACCAGCTTTGTATCCCTGCTTTTTCTTTTTTCCACTTTACAATCTATGTCCCTATCGCTGCATAGGAATTGGCTTTGCTCTTTTTAGAGACTGTAGATGATTTGTTCATTCCCAATTGATGGATGTGGCTGAATTCAGTCGTTTGCTACTGAAAACAGTGACCATTCTCCGACACACCTCTGGGGGCCCAGAGAGTCACGAGCTTCGTCTCGAGTCTGTGAGAGGAAACCAACCACTCTTCCCTCCCCGCCCTCCTCTCCAGCCCCCTCCAAAGGCCCTCCCCGGTGTTTGTGTTTTGGCCTTTTAAAGACTTTTTCAAAGTTGACTTTGGCTTCTTGGCCTGAACCCTGAAGTGTTTGAGCTGATAAGATAGTGGGCTTGGCGGAGGGGGGGGAGCAAATAGTTACCTTGGAGGCCCTCGGCCGAGCAGAGGAGGGGGACGCGTGCTGGGTCCCAGCCAGGCCGGGGAAGCGGGGAGACGGGGTCAGGGGCGGCTGCACGCGCGCGGCTCCTCACCGGCTCCTCGCGACCTTCAGATCAGCTCTGAGAGGGCCCCCACCAGGGTCGACCTGTTTACTGTGGCCTCTCGGAAACCAAACACCGCGGGCAAGTGAGAGCAAAGTCCTGGCGAAGCCCAGGCCTCGGGCCCACCTCCAGAGGCCTTGCAGCCTGAGGGGCCCGCGGGGCCACAGGGGGACCCAGTCTCCCCGGCCGTGGCACAGTCCTGACACAGAATCTCTACAGGCTGGCAGCTGTTACCTCGTTCCAGGAATCTTACCTGCCCGCACCCATCTAGGTCCCAGGCCAGAGAAGTGAACGAATTAGTCCAGATCCCACCTTCCAGAACCTTCTTCCGTCTAGAATAGCAGGGAGGGTACAAACTGTCCAGGGGCTCCCAGGGGGCCTCAGACACCCCGTGGGGACTGAGCTGGGGCACTGCCTGGCCTAGGGCAGGGACAGCCTCCCCAGTCATGACACATCCCAGCTGGACGACTCCCTGGGGCTCCCCAGGTCTCCCCAAGATTCCCAGGACCCACAGCCCCTGCACAATCTGGCCCCACCCACCTCCCCAACCTCAGCCAGCTCCGTTGTCAGCTTGTCAACACCGCACGCGGCTCCTACCTTAGACCCTCATAAGTGCTGTTCCCTCTGTCTGCAGAGTTCTCACCTTCCACTTCCTCAGCCAAGATGATACCTCCTCCTCCAGGAAGCCTTCCATGATGCCCAGGATGGGTCTGGAGCCCCCTCGGGGCTGTCTCATGCTCCTGTATATTCTCTGTCTCAGCTCCAACTCCTCTGGATTCAGGTCACCATTTGTGGGTGGCCAAAGGGCCTCCCTGGTAGCTCAGATGGTAAAGAATGCAGGAAACCTGGATCCAATCCCTGGATTAGGAAGATCCCCTGCAGGAGAGCATGGCAACCCACTCCAGTATTCTTGCCTCGAGAATCCCCATGGACAGAGGAGAGGGGCAGGCTGCAGGCAGTATGGGGCTGCAGAGTCGAACAGGACGGAGTGACTAAACACAAAGTACCCAGCATAGCCAGAGTCCAGGCTCTGCATCTGACCCGCCGGCATTCAAATGCCGGCTCCCCTATTAGCTGTGCAACCTTGGGCCTCAGTTTTCTCATCTAGAAAGTGGGCGTTACGATGGCACCACCTCCTAGGATGGTTGCAAGGAAGAAGCGATTTAATTGAAGGGCTAAGAGCAGTGTCTGGCACAGAATGTTGCTCGGCATTATTCCATCATTTCTCTCCCACAGACCAGAGTAGGCGCTCACTTAACATTTGCTGGATAAATTCATGCAGCCCTTCAAGTGCGTTCTTGAAGATGAGCAGTGGGGGATAACGCTTTTGATATAATGGAAATGCTTTCTAAACCACAACACTAAATAGTTGAGCAGTGTGAGTTACAACCCTGCAAACACACACACACGCGCACACGTGCACGCACACACGCGCGCGCACACACACGTGCACACACGCGCGCACGCACGCACGCACACACACACATACCTTAGGTTAGGAGAAAGAGGAAAAAGAAAAAAGAAAACCGGAGTGTTCAGTGTGGTTGCATGAGAAGAATGGGACAAAGAATAATTTTTCTTCTTTCTTGTTTGATGTGTTTTTTTCCAATCTTCTTTAATAAGCATGGTTTCAATTTAAAAGGGAAAGAAATAACAACGAATCTAGCAAAAGGGGAGCCCGCAAGCCCTTTCTGTTCCATAGCGTTTTCCCACAAGCTGGGGCAGGGTGGGGTGGGGCGGCGTGGTCAGAGAAAGAACTGCCCTTCAGAAGTGAAGCAAGAGCGGGAAACCCGGCGCACTGTGGGCCGGCGGAAGGTGTCAGCCGCCCAGGGGGAAGTTGAGCGGCTAATGACCCAGCACGCCCTCTCCCAACGTGGGGCCTGGCGGACGTGTGGACGCTGCCACGCCCCAGAGCCTCGGCAGACCCCGGACCCGGCCAGCGACCCCACCTCACACCGCAGCCCCACGTGTCCCTACGGCCCAAAGCGGGTCACCCCACCGTGTCCCTGCCCCTCTTCACATGCGTTAACCAGCTTAACCTGGTCTGGACAACCTGCCTGTGAGCAAGCTGGGGGTCACTCTGTCAGCCTCACTTCACAGAGAAGAAAACCAAGGCTTGAAAGATGTAGTCATTTGCCCAAGACTGCCGAGCTGGTAAATAGCGGCATCTAAATTTATCGCCACTTGCTTCCATCCTTGTCTATGATCGGCCTCCTTCTTCTCATTTCTCCGAAACCAAATGATGAGTTTCTAGAGGAAAAGGGTGGGTTCGCAGGCTTCACTGTGTCCCCAGGGCTTGGCCAGAGTCTAGCTCGTAAGGCTGGGTCTAGCACAATAATGATGGTTGGATAAATGAATTAACCTATGGAGGATGAATAGATGGATGGATGGATGCATGGGTGGATGGATGGGTAGGTGGGTGAAAGGAATGAATGAAAGGATGGATGATGGATGGGTGGATGGATATTGATGGATGAGTGGGTGGGTGGAAGGCATACAAGGAGTTAAAGTATGGCTGAATAGGTAAAAGAATTAATTAAATGACCATGAGAGGCCAAGGGCGCTAAGAGGATGCCTGTTTGTTCCTGGACCTTGAATGCACCCTTCAGGAAGGTTGCAGACCGGCAGCTCTCAAGCCAAATCAGGCTTCAGACATGTTTTGTCTTGACCATCCCAGGGTTTTTAATTTTTAAATTAATTTTCATTATTTTAAAATTAGGAAATTTCACATTAGAAATCTGAATCTCTGGTTTCCCTGACAGCTCAACTGGGAAAGAATCTGCCTGCAATACAGGAGACCCCAGTTCAATTCCTGGGACAGGAAGATCCCCTGGAGAAGGGACAGGCTACCTACTCCAGTGTTCTTGGGCTTCCCTGGCGGCTCCGACGGCAAAGAATCTGTCTGCAATACAGGAGACCTGGTTCGATTCCTGGGTTGGGAAGATCTCCTGGAGGAGGGCATGGCAGCCCACTCCAGTATTCTTGCCTGGAGAGTCCCATGGACAGAGGAGCCTGGAGGGCTCTAGTCCATGGGGTCGCCAAGAGTTGGACACAACTGAGCAAGGATACGATCCTTGCAAAACTGGGCCAGCTCCAGTTCCGGGAAGCAATGCGCCAGGACTGACAGGGCCGGGCCACCTGGGACCGCAGTCTCCGCCACTCCCCAGCGCATCTCTGACGTTGAGCTTGGGTGTTGGCTGCCATTTATTACAGCACTTCAGACTGGTGTTCTTCTCATAGTATAACTGCAATGAAAATGAAAAATCTCGTGTACCTGAGTTTCCATCAAAAGTGGGAAAATGAAAACATGTAGAAAGAAAACTGGGAGAGACGTTGTTTGTGGAACGAGATAATGTTCCTATGGATCTGATGCCCACACAATGCATACTTTCCTGAGGGACAGTAGAATACAGTGGTTGAGGGCACAGGTGCTGGGGCTTGAGAACCAGGTTCCAGCCCCAGGTCTGCTGGCTGCTGGCTGCGTGGCCTTGGGCAAGTCACTGAACCTCTCTTGGTTTCAGGTTCCTCGTCTCTAAGGCAGAGATGGTGTCAGTTCCCACCTCCGGGCATTAATGAGTTCCCACGTGTGAATCTCTCTGTGTGTGAGCCAGGACTAACTTTGGTTGTTTTGAGTGGCCTGTACAACAGGGGTTCTAAACCCAGGGCCATTTGGCAAAGCCTAAAGACTCCGGCTGCCACAAGGCGTCCCTTCCAGGCTGCGGCCAGTTAGACAAGGGATGTGTCCCTAGCGCCTCCAAGTGGCTTCATACCTAAACTGCACGAAGCTCTCCAGCCTGGGGTGGTGGTGGGGAATAGGGACTGACCCCAGGGCCATCTTCATCCAGACTCTCTGAGAACGTGGAGATTTAAGGTCATGAAAGATGGTAGCAAAGGCTTAGGAGACAGAATGACACGGGTTTGGATCCCAGCTCTCCCACAGAGTAGCAGGGAGACCTTGAACAAATCTATGACTCCTCTGGACCTCAGTTTCCTCAGCTGTAAAATGGGGATGATGTTACACCAGTGTTGTGGTAGGATTATATTAAGTAACATACATAAACAGATGGCACCTACTGGATGCTTCATAATCCTCCTCTCTGATACTGGTGTTCACCTAGATCCAGAGCCCTGGAGATGAGCTTCCAGTATACCCAGAATGATTTTTAAATAATTCTCAAACAAATAGTTTTGCTAGAGGGGTGGGATGTGATGCAGGGTGGGACGTTCAAGAGGGAAGGGAGATATGTATACTTATGCTGATTCACATTGTTGTTGGCAGAAATCAGCCCAGCATTATAAAGCGATTGTCTTCCAATTAAAAATAAATTTAAAAAATAATTTTGTGGCAAAGTCACATATACTACACAGAATGGGATCCACAACATGTCAAATAACCTCAGACCTGAAAAACATGGTGCAGAAGGGGGATCCCATTTTTGTTGGACATATCTGGATTTTAGAATACATACATTTGTAACATCTGTAAGAAACAAAGACCTAATTTTCTTAGTATATAAAGAGTTCTTGCAGATGAAGAGACAATTACCTGATAGAAATATAGGCAAAGGATGTGAATGCTTTACTATCAGAAAAGAGACACAAATGGCCTTCAGATATGTTTTTTAATTCCCAACCTAAAGGAAGACTATGCGGATTACAACCACAATGAACACGTTTTTTCCCCCGATCGGCAAGGCCAAGATGGAGCGGTCGGATAATAGTTGGCATTGGCTGGAGTGTGGGGAAACCAGGGCTCAGGTCAGTCGTTGCCCTGAATGTCCGTTGGTAGGCATGACCTCAGAAAGCATTTAGACAATAAGTGTTAAAATTCAAAAATGTACCTGCCCTTTGGGCAGTTCGGGGGCTAAGAATTCATCCCTTCGGAAATAGATCCGCGTACACGGAAAGACGCCTGTGAAAGGAATACCGATCCACAGCATTGTTTGCTGCAGCAAACACTGGCATCAGCTGCATGGTATCACCAGGGACTGGTTAGATAAATTACGATATCCAGACAATGGAATGTGTAAAGAATGCTCTCCCAGTGCTGATCTGCAAAGCTCTCCAAGGTACATCGTTAAGTAAAAAACAAAACCAGTGCAGGGCGGGGTGTGCAGTGTGATTCTATTTGGAGAAACAGCTACAGGAATCCATGTACACATTTGCTTACCTACACTCCGGACATCTCTGCAATGACCCCCAAGAAATGATAGCCGGGGTGACTTCCTGACAGGGAAGCTTGGAGATGTAGAGCTGGAGAGCAGGGCTTAAGGATTATTGCTGTTTAGTCGCTAAGTTGTACTCCGACTCTGCGACCCCATGCACTCCACCCCGCCAGGCACCTCTGTCCATGGGATTTCCCAGGCAAGAACACTAGAGTGAGTTACCATTTCCAGCTCCAAGGAACCTTCGCAACCCAGGGATCAAACCCGTGTGTCCTGAATTGGCAGGTGGATTGTTTACCACTGGGCCACCAGGGAAGACAGGGGCTAACGATTGGACAGGGAATATCCACTGTAAATCTTGTGGTAGCTTTTCAACTACTTTTCATGCAAGTATGTTTTCTTATTAATATTTTTAAAGTTTTTCATCCTTTAAATTAGATGAGAGGGAGCAATGTCTGCAAGGATATGCTCCAAAATGTCAGCAGCACTTATCTGTGGGTGACTGATGGGGGTTTGGAGTGACTTTTATTATCTCATTTTTACTCAGATGGATTTTCTGATTTTTAAAAAATAATTATAAAGGATATTTGGTATTAATAACTTCAAAAATTCTTTAAAAGTAGACTCTCCGTGTTTTTTTGGTAGCCAAGAAGAAACTAACTTCTACAGTGAAAAGCAACAATGGAATATGTACACTCCCCTAAACAGTCAAATTATCTTCACTGCCAAGAACGTTATGGAGTTACATTCCATGAAAAGTGAGGATTGGCATACTCAGCGTACTGTGTGTGTGTGTGTGCCTGCTCGGTCACGGCCAGCTGTTTGTGACCCCGTGGACTGTTAGCCCACCAGGCTCCTCTGTCCATGGAATTCTCCAGGCAAGAATACTGGAGGGGGTTGCCATTTCCTTCTCCAGGAGATCTTCCCAACGCAGGGATCGAACCCCAGTCTCCTGCATTGCAGAGGGATTCTTTACCATCAAAACTCTTAAGCTTCCAACTCGTATTGGGGCTTGACTCAGCTTCAAATCTGTCACTTATTCGCTGGGCACATCAGTTCAACTCTCTTGGCCTCACTCTTCTCATCCACAATGTGGAAACACTGCGGCTCTGCTCGCAGACTTGTCTGAGATGATGCCTGTCGAGTTCCTCTCCTGGCTCAGGGTGGACAGAGTGAGACCTGGTTTTTCTTTCAAGCATGATGGGAAAACAGAACAGGCGGGGACTGTGCACATTCATGGGAAGGACAAGATGGGGCCCTTTGCCTTCTTCAGGATTAGTTTGTAAATAGCTCTGTTTGAGCAGGCTCTGGGGGTTGGTGATGGACAGGGAGGCCTGGCGTGCTGCAGTCCATGGGGTCACAAAGAGTCGGACACGACTGAGGGACTGAACTGAACTGACTGAGCTCTGCCCAGAGTCCCCAGTCCTCGGCCCATCTCTGCTGGGCAATCTTCCTACAGCTTGGAAAGAGTGACACCAAGTGGCCAGGACTGAAACTACACCTTCAGGCCTCAGGCTTTTTGAGAGCCTGGGAGTGTCCCCTCCACCGGTGGTCTTGAGCAAGATGCGAAACCTCTCTGGATCTCATTTTTCTCAGCTGTAAAGTGGAGATAAGTGTGCTTCTGTGGTAGGGCATAGTTGAGGTGTAAATAGGGTGATCCAGGGACATCATCTCCAGGCCGCTCTATTGTACAACAAACGCCTGGGAGAACGCAGCTCTCGTTATCATCAGTCCCGCAAAGTTCTAGTCTCCCACATCCTCCTCCAGTGTGACTCTAAATCAGAATCTCCCAAAGCATAGACCAAGTACCAGTGATGCTTCATGGGAAGATTTTAGTAAGTACAGGGCTGCTCCATCCAATAACACTCCATTTTCTTTTGAATGTTCTTATTACACTCAAGGTAACAGTTTGATTTCCTCTTCTTGGGCTCTAAAATCACTGCTGATGGTGACTGCAGTCATGAAATCAGAAGTCAATTGCTTCTTGGCAGGAATGCCATGACAAACCTAGACACAGAAATATTACTCTGCCGACAAAGGTCCATATAGTCAAGGCTATGGACTTCCCAGTGGTCACATATGATTTTGAGAGCTGGACCATAAAGAAGGCAGAGCACCAAAGAACTGATGCCTTCCAACTGTGGTGCTGGAAAAGACTCCTGAGAGTCCTTTGGACAGCAAGGAGATCAAACTGGTCAATCTTAAGGGAAATCAACTCTGAATACTATACTCATTGGAAGGACTGATACTGAAGCTGAAGCTCCAGTATTTTGGTCACCTGATGTGACCAGCTGACATTGGAAAAGTCCCTGATGCTGGGAAAGATTGAGGGCAGGAGAAGAGGGCATCAGAGGATGAGATTGCTGGATGGCATCACCAATGCAATGGACATGAACTTGGGCAAAATTCGGGAGACCCTGAGGAACAGAGAGGCCTGTTGTGTTGCAGTCCATGGGGTCACAAAGAGTCGGACGCAACTGGGCAACTGAACCACAGCAACAGGTTCATACTGATAGGTCTTTAATGCCTTTCTAACGCTTACCCATCTTCCCTTTGAACAAAAAGCAAGTGGGCCTTAGGCTTAGAGCCTTCAAAAGGCAAAGTTATTTGGCCACAATTCAATAAATTTAAATGTTTTCATATTTACATTTTTGTCATTATGTTTACATTTTGTTACATTTTGCCTTTTGTCAAAGGCAAGTGGTGCTGGTTTTCCATTTACAGTAGATGTGGCGGATTGTGTTATTTTCAAGGTTTATCAGTCCTTCCTACTGGTAGTTCGCTGGTAACTCCCCACTGATGTCAGCCTTGGCAGTGTGACCTCTTTTAACCAATAGCATCTGAGTTAAGCTTCCAAGCAGGAGCTCTAAGAGCCAGCTTGTGGTCCTGCCACTTGCTCTTCTTTCTCGGCTGTGAATCAGATGGCAGGGAGTGGGCTGCTTCCTCAACCTGCATCCCGGAGTAAAGAGGGCACCTGGACCAGAGCTGCAGTCAAGCTGCAAACAACATGAAACATGAATGAGAAACAAACCTTCGTAGTTGACAGCCCACTGAGATTCTTGGCTGGTTTGTTACTGCAGCAGAATCTAGCCTGAATTGACTGATATCGTAGAAATAACATATTGCCTTTAAAAATAAATATACCTTAGTAAAATGAACGTGTTTGTTTAAAGAAAAACGCTAGGTAAGGTGGTAGGGACGTGTTACAGGTCGACATACTGTGGGCAGCAGGGGGCATACGTAACGACGGCAGTGGCTGGATGACTGAAGTTGAGGAAGACGTACACAGTTTTAGATGTGAAAACTGTTGCTCCAGGTTGCACATGGCTCATCTCAGAGCCCCCCAAACACTTCTCGATTCACATTTCCAACTCTCCAGTCTTTGCCTCCCCTCACGTAGCCAGAGTGGGTTTCGTGGAGCATACATTTGACGGGGTTCTCCCCTGCCCTGACCTCTCTGGGGGCTCCCTGGCACCCTCAGGACGAAGCCCAGGGTCTTCATCACGGCCACCGGGCCTTCACAGCCGTCCCCTCACCCCCGTCTCCTCTCCCGCCTGCGTTCTCGGTTGCAGCCACACTGACTCTTTGTTGTTCTTTGAGCAAGGAAAGCATGCTCTTGCTTAGGAGCTTTGCTTCAAATTTGAAATCCTCTCGTTATAAAGCCCCTTCCAAAGGGGAGCATGGCCGTTCCTTACTCCCTCCGGTCTCTGCTTAAATATTACTTTCTCGAAGAGTTCTTCTCAGACCACGCTGTATAAAACAGCTGCCCTCTAGTCTCCTGCCCCTTTATCCTGGTTTTTCGTTCCCTATCACCTATGACTCTCCGACCACATTAAATATCTGTTTATAATCTGGATCCTCCATTAGAATATTAGCTCCTCGAAAGCAAAGTTTTTGTTTTCTCATTATGGTGGCCCCAGTGCCTACAACAGCACCTGGCACATAGTAGGTGCCCAGTAAGCATTTGCTGAAGGAAGGGATGAATAAAAGATGGCAAAGGTAAGCCCCAGAAGCTTTAGGCCCAGGACATAATAGTATCTTTTTTTCCCCACTATTTACGTTTTCTATGTTACTTTTTAAAAATTTATTTATTTTTAATTGAAGGATAATTGCTTGATGTGTTGGTTTCTGCCATTCATCAACATGAATCAGCCGTCGGTATACATATGTCCCCTCCCTCTTGAACCTATTTTTAAATTTTATTTTATTTATCTTTTTATTGAACATCATACTATCTTTAAGTCCAGTTGATAAAGAACTTCTCATTCTCAATGGTTCAGATCACCTGAATCTCCCTGGCTTCCCCAGAGTACATGTCTCTCTCCGACCTAATCAGGCCAGGGAAATGGAAGACTGGGTGGCCAGGCCTAGACCATATGCCTGTATTTAAGACCAGGAGTAGGCTCGGCTCTAGGAGTAGGCTCACTCTACATGCGCTGAGTGAGACAGGGTGTCCTGTAAGAAAACTGGGATGCTCTTATCGGAAAAAGAGGATATAAATGTCAGGTAGGCAGACTCCAAAAAGTAGATTATTCACCTAGCTGAGTACCTAGGGACTTAGCATGCACTCTGTGAAACAGGAGCCTTATTTGGGATCAGGCTGAATACAGGTGGGAGGTGAAGCAGGGGGAACTCTGCTAACACCAGAGATGGAGCTAGAATAAGGAGCAGGTGATTCAGGCAGAGCCTAGACACCAATGTATCTGTGGCATTAACACTGCTGGAAGAAATCAGAAGTTGAGAAGCAAAAGAAATCTTCAATTTCTACACGCAACTTCTTACATAAGCAGCAAAATATTAATTAATCTCTCTTCTGATGCTGAGGACGACACCCTCGAGAAGAAATTTAAAAATAAATACCGTTGGCTCTAATCTATTACTGTTGATGAGTTTGAGGAGCCACATGTGCTTATTGCATGATACAACCATACGGCAGCCCACAAACCCCAACGACCAGCCAAGTGGGGCCTCCTGAAATTGGCAGTCATGGTCAGCTGAAATTCTGAAACCATATGGTGTAGTGCTGTTATTGGGAATGAGTAATCTGTTTTGTTCCAGAATCTAAAGTCTATACTCTTCAGTGGTAGAGTTTGAAAGTTGTCCCCCAATATCAGTCTTCCCCTTCCTATAATGATAGAAGCTCCGTAAAAGCGTATGGCTATTCGGAATAAAGACTACATTTCCCAGACTCCTTTGCAGCGGGAGTGGCCACGTGACTGAGGGATGGTCAAAGGGGTTTGAACATGGGAACCAAAGGTGGTGGTCAGCCACTTGGGTTTCAGGATGGGGACAACATGCTGCTGCTAATGGGGCCCGAGCCTCTGACAGGTTCGTGGTGGAGTCACCATCCCAACTCAGGCTTCTGTGCAAAAGGGAAATTTTATCATACTTCCATCTCTTCACAGATGAAGTTATATTCAAAATAATGTTCAGTCATTCAGTCGTGTCCGACTCTTTGTGACCCCATGGACTGCAGCACACCAGGCTTCTCTGTCCATCACCAACACCCAGAGCTTGCTCAAACTCATGTCCATCGACTCGGTGATGCTGTCCAACCATCTCATCCTCTGTCGTCCCCTCCGCCTCCTGCCTTCAGTCTTTCCCAGCATCAGGCTCTTTTCCAATGAGTCAGTTCTTCGCATTAGGTGGGCGAGGTATTGGAGCTTCAGCTTCAACATCAGTCCTACACTTCTAAAGAAGTGGGTCTGACTTGGAAAATTGTATAAAGTATATGCATGGAGTAAATCCTTAAAAAAAAAATGGAAAGAAGTACACAGTTTTGATTCACTCTTACCAGTTTATTCCTGTTCTACAAATACTGAAGACTATGTCAAGGAAGACACCCTGCCCAGGGCGCCCTGATATTTTAGCTGCTTTAACAAGACTGAGACAGGCTGGGGCCTGGGACCCTTTGCTGCAGCGCTGCAACACCTGCACCTGGACACACCTCTCCTCCAGCAACGGAATACAAAGAAACTGTATGGGACTAAAGATAACTGCATGCATGCGCAGTTGGGGCGCATTCTGGGCCCCAAAGATACAAAGAGACCAAAAAGCCCAACTGCCATTTTTGAGGAGCCTGGAGCAAAAACAGTATGTCAGGAGCAAAAGCAGGATGCTGTGCATGCCCCCTGCACACACCACCACCTAGGGGTGGGCAAAACGCCTAAGCCACCCCTCCAGCCTGACCCGTGGACCTACCCTTACCCCTCGCCCCATATAAGAAACAAGCTTGCTGCCCCCTCAGCTGAGGAAGCGAGGAAGCAAGCAAGGAAACCTGTTGTTTGTTCTCACCTCCCCCCACCCCTGCTGTAGCAGGGACCCCAATAAAGCCTTGCCTGAATTTCTTGTCTGGCCTCTGATCAATTTCTATTGATGAAGGAGGGCCAAAAACCCTGGTTGGTAACAAAACCGCTCTGGCACCTTTAACTGAAGTCCCCCAGGCTCTGAATTCCCAAACCTGGCTGACTATCAGTAGCATATGTAGAGTCGTTCTAAAAAATACAGATTCCTGGGCCTTGGCCAGTTCACTCAAAGAAGTAGGAGATGAGGAATTTATAATTTACAGATGGTAAATTACAGCTGGTAAGCTCGCCTTACCAGCTGCGTGACCTCGGGCGAGTTACTTCACTTCCCTGAGCTGCCGTTCTTTCTCCCAAATAATGAGGACAGTGATCGCAGGAGCCACAACAGGGCTGCTGTGAGGTGAGCTTGTTCCGTGTGTACGAAACGCCTAGCACGGTGCCCGGAACAGAGTGAGATCCGTGTTAGTTCTCATCATGCCTGTTGGCAGGAGTATAATTTTGTTTTTCTTTTTGACCACATAGAGCGGCATGCAGGATAAGTTCCCCAACCAGGGATCAAACCCACACACCCCGCAGTAGAAGCGTGGTTTTAACCACTGGACCACCAGGGAAGTCCTGGTGAGGGTATGAACGAATGCAAACTCTCAGGAGAACAATTTGCACTATCTACCAAGATGACGGGTTTCCCTGGCGGCTCAGTGGTAATGAATCCGCCTGCCCATGCAGGAGACACGGGTTTGATCCCTGGGTTGGAAAGATCCCCCGGAGAAAGAAATGGCAACCCAGTTCAGTATTCTTGCCTGGGAAAGCCCATGAACAGAGGAGCCTGGCGGGCTACAGTTCACTGGGTTGCAAAGAGTCAGACACGACCTATCGACTGAGCATGAGCATGCACCAAGGGTTCAGTATTTCCGTCTTGACCCAGAAACATGGTGGCTGAAAAACTTTGCCTAAGATTGTCCTCATTCATCCAGCTATGTGCGCAATAATGTTGTTTGCAAGTGTTTACTGAGCACCTGGAGAAGGAAATGGTAGCCCACTCCAGTACTCTTGCCTGGAGAATCCCATGGATGGAGGAGCCTGGTGGGCTATGTCCATGGGGTCACAAACAGTCGGACACGACTGAGCGACTCACACACACACACTGAGCACCTACATTTTAGTCAGAATAAGACAGGCTATGCTGCATAACAACCTCCCAAGTGGCAGCAACTTGAGATAGGAAAGGTTTGTTCCTTACTTTTGAATTATGACACAGAGGGAGAGCCCTTCTGCATCTTGTTGCTATTCCATCTGGAACAGGTGGTCTTGGAGATGTATCTGGCAGGCAAAGAGACAGCTAGAAGGTCGCATGGATTTTTTTAAGGACTAGGCTGGAAGTGGTTTCCATGATTTTTGCACATCCCATTGGGCAGAAATGAGCATAGTTCCAACCTGATTGCAAAAGAAGGTGACGAAGGCAGAGAGCAAATGGATACTGAGTAAGTGTTGTCCCTGTGAGATCTGCTACGTTCAGGAACTGTTCTAGGACCTGGAACCCCAGAGGTGAGCAAGACCAACAAGGTCTGGCCCTCAGAGTTTCCCTGATAATAAACTTCTACTTGAAACATGATCCCAGGTGTATGTCATTTTACGCCTGAGCAAGACCATCTGAAGGTTTCGTTTGCAGCAGTTAGGGCTGTTGCATCAAAGAGTATATGCATTTGTCACTGTGATAGATGTGGTCAAATCGCTCTCCGAAGGACTGTGCCAGTTTCCACTTCCACCAGCAGGGTACCAGAGTGTGTCTTTTCCTGCAGACTCGCCGGCACGGGGTGTTATCAGACTTTGGATTTTTGCCAATCTGATAGATGAGAAACGCTCTCTGTGTGTACTTTTAATTTGCTTTTTTTTTTATGACAAAAGAGGGTGAACATCCTCTCATATATTTATGAGCTATTTGTATTCCCTTCTCTGAGAACTGTGTGTTCATATCCCTCATCCATTTTTCTACTGACATTTTTAAATGAAAAATGAAGGGGAAGAACAGGATGCATATTATATTCACTTTTGTAAATTAAAAGCAGAACAATATTTTGGCATATACATATAAATAGTCTTATATGTGGATAAAGGTTTTCTAAAAGCAACCACAAGAAACTGTTAATGGGGAGTAGACTCAGCGCCATTTTTTTTGCCTGTGAGCTTTTTAAAAACGTCAATTTTTAAACCCCTGAATGTGGGGGTGGTTTATTACACCTGTGTGCTATGTTTTGAGCCTTTCTGAATGACTTCACTTTTCTAACCACGTGCAAGTATTACTTGTTTGTTGGTTTTTTTTAAATGTCAGTAAAGGTCTTTTGGCCTTTTTGCCTTTATATTTTATACATTTTATAAACTCTGACATATGTTGTTTTAACTCAGAAATATTCTAGAAGCCCACTGTATCTGCAAAACATCTGAGGCCTGTCCCAGAATTCAGTTCAAGTCTTACACAGCTTATAAGTGCTCAAGAAATATTTGTTGGGTTGAAAGAAATGGAAGCGTCTCTTTAACTGAATCATCAAAAGACCCCAGATGCAGAATTACAATATTCTTTTTGTTTTCAAGATCAACAAGAGAGAGACCATAGTTGCCTTGCCCGGACTCTTTATTTATTTTTATTTTTTATTTTTTTCCTTTCATTTTTATGTGAGAAGGCTGGTCCCTCTGTCCCAGAAAGTCAAGGGCCTCGGAAAATCTGTATGGGGAATGCCCCACCCTCTCTCAATAATGCCTCTCCGTCGGGAGATCGTATCTCATTGGTTGAGTTTAGGACATGCGCCCATCTCAGTCAATCACCGTTGCCAGGGGTGGACCACAGATTGGTCACGCCCCACACCTGAAGCCAGGGGGTGGAGTCCACACTATTCAAACTCCTAGGACCGGCAGCAATTGGAGGTGTGGTTTTGTCAAAGGAAAATTGGAATGCAAATACTAGAAGAAGGAAAAACAGATGCTAGAAGGCAGAAGCAACATCACATGTCCTCCACAAACACCTGCTATGTACAAGGCGCTGTGCAGGCTGTGGGGGATACGTTGGTGAAAAAGCCAGCCATCCCGGCCCTCAAGGAGCTGACATCTCAGTGGGAAAGAACAAAAAGAGCAAGCTAACAAATGTTTTTAGAACCACAGGTTGCAATAAGTTCTATGAAAGATACAGACAATGGACTGAGATAGGAAACCCTTTGAACAGGATAGTCAGAGAGGAGGCAACATTTAAACAGTCAGCATGAGAAGGAACAATTCAAGTAGTCACTGGGAGGGGAAATCTAGGTGAACATCTCCTTCACATCTAAACCAGGACAAATTCCAAATAGATCGTGAGTTTAAATGTATAAAGTGAAACCACAAATGTAGTGAAATATGATAGGTATAAATCTATTATAACTTCAGACTCTGAAAGACCTTTTGAATAATGAAGCAAAACTGAAATGTCCTAAGTGAAGTCTCTCAGTTGTGTCCGACTCTTTGTGACCCCATGGACTGGGGCTCGCCAGACTTCTGTCCATGGGATTCCCCAGGCAACAATACTGCAGTGGGTTGCCACTTCCTTCTCCAGGAGATCTTCCCGACCTAGGGATCAAACCCAGGTCTCCTGCATTGCAGGCAGATTCTTTACCATCTGAGCCACCAGGGAAGCGCTAAATGTCCTAAAATGAAAGATAAATACGTTTGACAACATAAAGATGTTATAAACACTCTTTATGGTTAAAAAGATTTACTAAATTCAATGCCAAGAGACAAATTGGGCTAATCACAAAAGGCTAATTTACCTAACATACAAAATGTTTCAACAAATCAAAAGAAAAGTATCAACAATTCGTGGGAAAACAGGCAAAAAGAGGTAGTTTGAAGAGGAGGAAAAGCAAATGACTTTTAAGTATGTAAAGAAATGATCAATATCATTTACCTCCCCATCAAATCAACAGAAATCCCAGTCTGACACTCTGCTAAGTTGGTGAGTAGAAACTGATGATCAGAGAATTCCCCAGCAGTCCAGGGGTTAAGACTCCAGGCGTTCACTGCACAGGATCCATCCCCGGTCGGAGAACTAAGATCCTACAAGCGCACGGTGTGGCCAATAAATAAAGAATAGACAATTATTCTACAGGTTTATTCATACATATGCTAAATGGCATATACAGAGTCATTCATTATCACGTTGTTTATAATAGCAAAAAAAAAAATGAAAACAGTATCTACTGACAAAGGACCGGATGAATAAATGGCAGTCCATCCCTACAGTGGAATAAAATTCAGTGATATAAAACAAGGAGGCAGAGGCTTCCCTGGTGGCTCAGTGGTGAAGAATCCGCCTGCCAATGTAGGAGACATGGGTTCAATTCCTGATCTGGGAAGATCCCACATGCCGCAGAGCAACCAAGCCCATGCGCCACAATTATTGAGCCTGTGCTCCACAGCCCAGGAGCCACAACGGCTGGAGCCCGCGTGCCCTGGTGCTCTGCAACGAGAGAAGGCCCCGCAATCAGAAGCCTGTGCACTGGAGCTAGAGAGTGCCCTGCTCACCGCAACCATAGAGAAATGCCCGCACAGCAACAGAGACCCAGGACAGCCACAAACAAATAAATAAAAAACAGTTTTAGAAAACAAGGAGGCAGGTTTGTGTGAATAGCTAAGTAAAGCTCATGCCAGGACTTCTTAAGCAAAACACACACACAAAAATGTAAAGAACCATGTATATAGCATTTACTCATTTGTGACATTTTCAGGGGGTAGAAAGGAAAAGAATATGTTTTCATATTTGCTTATATGCAAAAGATAGTTTAAAGGTTATGCAAGGGACTAATAACACAATGGTGGAGGGAACAGCAAACGCAAAAGTCCCCAAGGTTAAAAAAAAGCGGGGGCGGTGGGGGGGGAGGTGGTGAATCCCAAGGACTAGAAGAGTGCCTGGGAGAGATGATATGTGACAGGTGGTGGCCAGATGCTTGTAAACCGCCCTTTAGGAGTCTGGTCTTGAGTCCAAGTGCAGTGGGAAGACATTCAAAAGAAGAATATGATCCGATTCACATTTTAAGAGCATCTTGCTGCCATTTGGAGGAGCTGTTAGAGAAAAGCAAGATGGAAACAGGGAGGCCCATTAGGAGGCTGGGCAGCTATCTAAGAGAGAGATGAGTTGGTTGAACCCAGAGGAGGCAGTGGAGACAGGGAGGAGAAGATGGATTTGGAAGAGAGTTTGAACTTGGAATCCACAGGTTGATGTGGCAACAGGAGGAGCAGTGACTCAAACGAAGGGAAGACTGGAGGCTGACTTCTGGCTCAGGCACCATGAGGGTGGTGACGGTGCTGACCGAGCTGGGGGGACTAGGGAAAGAGGACTGGGGTTGGCTGGGGATGGGCTGCGCTCCAGGGTGCGCCTGAGAAGGTTAAGAGGTCTGTAAGACATCCAAGTGGCAACATCAAGTAGATGGCTGGGTGCTTGAGCCTGCAGTGGAGGCGGCCAACAAGAACTGAGACAGTGTAAACAGAATAACAAGGACAGATCCTGTGTGGAATCCAAATTACAGCCCCAAGCCTGCCCTAGAGAACTGGGTTCATATGTCCACCGAAAGTCACGTTCAAGAACGCTCATAGCGGCTTTATTCACTACAGCCCAAATCTGGGAATGGCTCAAGTGTTCTTCAACAGCAGGTGGATAAATAAATTGTGATAAATTAGATAGATGATAGACAGATAGATGAATAGAAGGTATAAGTTAAAATAATGAAAAAGAATGAAGCGTGGATACACCCAACAACCTGAGTGAATCTCACAGACGTTGTCCCTGAGTCAAAGACACCAGACAGGGCCCTGAGCACTGCAGGTCCTCGTCCACCTGGGGGTGGACACTGGCCTGAAACTGCTGGAGGCCGAAGCCCCCCAGGGGCGTGGCCACCCAGGGCCCCCTTTACCTGGGACCGCCGCCGGAAGCCTGGATGGGCCGGTCGCGCCGCCCAGCGAGGGCCTCGCTGGCTGCAGTCCTGGCCGGCTGCCCCCGCCCTGAGGCTCCAGCCGAGGTTCCTGTAGAGACAGGAGAGTCCGGACGCCCGCTGCGTGAGGTGGGGTGCGGCCCGGCCTCCCCGGAATCTCCACCGGGCCTGCCGTCTCCTGCTTCGGGATCTGGTCTGAATCTGTGCCGCCCGAGGCAGGGCCCGCGTGGCCAGCCTCCCACCTTCCGCACTGTGATTCCCACTGGAGCCTCTGCAGTTTCTGGACATGAGCTCGGCCGCCAGGACAGGAAAGGATGACTGGCTGGTGGCCGTGAGGGGCGGCCACCTGAAATCAGCGGCGATAAACCCCTCAGGCCTTTCTCACCACCAGAAAAACCCCCAAAAAACCGAAGGCAGACAGCAAAGAATGCATACTGTATAATTCCATTCATATAGGGTCCTTGAATCGGCAGAACTAACTGATAGGGATAAAAGTCACACTAGACTTTATATCGGGTTGGGGAGTAGAAGTCCCAACTTTAAGTAAAGTTAAACTTAAGTATTTTATTCAATGAGTCGTGCCTACCATTTAAAAAAATTTCATGGTGGTGCCAGATGCTCCTGAGGGTGAAGGAATAGGAGGGGATGAGTGTAGGAACCTCGACTGGAAGCGGGTGGAAGGTTCTCAAGGGTGACTGCCCTGCCCCCCTCGGCAGGGGTCTGGGAGCTACTTTCCCGAGACAGTGAGACAGAGAGGCTGGGGATGAAGCAAGGAGCCAAGGTGGTTAGACCCAGCTCCCTTCCCTGCCTCGGCTTCCAGAACACCGGCAGCCTGGTGCAGGCAGGACTCCTGGGCAGGACTCCGGGAGAGTCCTCCACAGAGAAGTGGAAGGGAACCTCCTTGGCAAAAACGCTGATAATAATGATATTTGGGTCCCAGAATGAAAAAGCTGGCTCACTGCCAAGCCACGTGGCAGAGAAACACATGGAGCTTCCAAAGAGTTGTTTATGCCTCCCTCTCATACATGAATAGAGGCAAAGAGCCCCCGACATCTTAGAAACATTTCTAACGTGAAAAGACAGAGACTGGAATCGACGAACAGTAAGAGGGATCTGGGAACAGATGAAGACGTTACAGGGAATAGATGAAAAGGCATCCAAGTAGGAGCCTGGAGACTAGGATTTGCATCCCAATTCTGTCACTGGCTGGGCTGCCACATACAGTTGTGCAGGTTGTGGACTGCCCAAATCTAGGAGGCATGCTTCACATTGAGGTCTATGTAGATGGTGTCCCTGAGGTTGTACAGTGCATCACCATATTTGGGACTCTGACCCACTATCTACCCCTGGGAAGTAACAATAAAAGAACCTCCCAGTGGGGGGACTTCTGGAGGGCAGACAACCATCTTGGTTGTTTTCATAGCCCCAGGTCTATTAAAGCCTATGAGTTGGCTCTCCATAAGTGCTTGTTGACTAAGTAAATAAGTGAATGAGTGAGGGAGACAGTATTTGCAGTATCTATATACTTCCACAGCCCCCATAGGATCACAGGAAAGCAGGCAGCAGAATGTAGTGCTGGCTCTGGACACAGACTGCCTGCTTCAAATCCTAGTCACTTAATCCCTCAGAGTCTCTGTCTCCTCGTGAAATAGAAGTGATAATGATGGTGCCTGCTTAAAAGTGCTATTGGGAGGATTAACTGAGGTGCATAATAAAAGCACTGAACATGGGCCTGGCCAAGTCTTGTCAGTTAGAATTAGATTTGGCTATATAAAACAAAAAACCCAAGCAAGTGACTTAAGATAGAGCTCTTTTCCTTTTTCTTCCCTCACCAACTCCTCCTTTCCCTGTATGCACTTGAGAAATCAAAAGCTGTGACATTCAGGGTTAGGATGACGAATAGATAATCATCAGGGTCCTAGATTCCTATTATTTTGCTCCACCATCCTTGAGGTTGCCTCAAGGACCAAAACAGTTGCCAGAGTGCCAGCTATTGTGTCCACATTCTAGGCCCAAAGAAGGAGGGCATGAAGAGGGATGAAAGGTGTGTACTTGACAACTATCAGCTCCACCCAACAACTTCTGCTAGCTTCTCCCCTAGCTGCATGGGAGGCACATTGCTACCCAGAACAAAATCAGGGTCTGTTAGTAAGGAATAGATATTGGGAGAGCAGCCAGTCATCTCTGCCACATGGGGACTCAATAAATATCAGCTGTTATTATTATTGTTGCTAACCCAGTTTTTGAGAGGGGAAAAATGAAGCTCAGAGAAACTGGGCAATTTGCCTCAGATTTTTATTCAATTCATTGAACAAGTCTTAACTATATACCTGTAAACCTACCATGCTCTGGCCCCTTAGGATACAAATGCTGAATAAGACATGAGCTCAGCTCTCAAGGACATGAAATCATGTAATTTCAAAGAGCACTGAGTCTAATGGTCCAAAGGATAGAACACTCAGCCTGGGGTGAGGGTATGAGGCTAGAGTCAGGGAGGGCTTCCTGGAAGAGGTGGAAATCTTCATCATGAAAATAACAGCTGTACCTGCCATACATGAGATATGCTATGTATCTCACATAGATGAGATATATATATGTCTCTCTATATATCTACTATACATGAGATGTGCTATGTATCTCACATAGATGAGATATATATATGTCTCTCAATATATCTACTATACATGAGATATGCTATGTATCTCACATAGATGAGATATATATATGTCTGTCTATATATCTACTATACATGAGATAAGCTATGTATCTCACATAGATGAGATATATATATGTCTGTCTATATATCTACTATACATGAGATATGCTATGTATCTCACATAGATGAGATATATATATGTCTCTCTATATATCTACTATACATATGCTATGTATCTCACATAGATGAGATATATATATGTCTCTCTATATATCTACTATACATGAGATATGCTATGTATCTCACATAGATGAGATATATATATATGTCTCTCTATATATCTACTATACATGAGATGTGCTATGTATCTCACATAGATGAGATATATATATGTCTCTCTATATATCTACTATACATGAGATGTGCTATGTATCTACTATAAATGAGGTATGCTAGTGACAAGCTTAGCACAGTGCCTGGCACAAATGAACGCTCAAATTAAAGCAGCTCTTATGCTACTATGATCATTACATCATCATCATTATCTGGATCATTTTACAGAAATTAAAATGGCCACTTCTCAACTTTATAATATTTTGCAAATGAATTCATCTTCAAAGGGTGTTGACCTCCAATACGTATTTTAAAAGCAGAACAACAGGAACCAAAAATTCCTCATTTTCTGTTGACTCTAGGCCAGAAACTGACCTTAGGAACAATAAATTTGTACCTTTTCAGGAAAAACTGGATTTAAAGACCTGGCATCTTAAATTTTAACCTCAGGCACTTAACTGGCATCCTCTCTATGTGATATAATAGGAAAGAAATAGCAGAAGATTAAGAGGAAAAAATTTAAACATTAAGAGAGTTTAGCTCTGAGAAGGTGGCTAATTCACATTTTACTCCAGTGACCCCAAGAGAAACCAAATTTCCTGGAAGATCAAAAGGCAAGGCAGGCTCTATTTAAAAGCAAACTCTGAGTGAAATCAGATTATTGGGCGGGGGGGTGGAGGGATGGCACATGGTAACCTTTAAAATGAAAGTGCAAGTTGCTCAGTCGTATCCGACTCTTTGCGACCCCATGGACTGTACAGTCTGTGGAATTCTCCAGGCCAGGATACTGCAGTGGGCAGCCGTTCCCTTTTCCAGGGGATCTTCCCAACCCAGGGATTGAACCCAGGTCTCCCACATTGCAGGTGGATTCTTTACCAGCTGAGCCATCAGGGAAGCCCAAGAATAATGGAATGGGTAGCCTATCTGTTCTTGAGTGGATCTCCTCGACCCAGGGATCGAACCAGGGTCTCCTGCATTGCAGGTGGATTCTTTACCAGCTGGGCTGCTGAACCTCAAAAAAAGCATTTGTCCCCTGGATATTTTGGGAGTGTCCTTGGCAGAGCCTGGCAGGAACCAGAGGCCTGTTTGGACATCTCCTCCAAGGGCACACCTAAAGAATGCATCACCCGCCCTCCCCTTGACCCCAAGCCCCACCCAGCCTCCAGAGCTGTGTCAGCAGCCGTGTAAGTGGCACAGAGATAAAGGGAGATATTTAAACACCCAGAAATCATCTTCTAATTTAGGAACCAAGCTGCAAAATATCTTTCTCTCTTAACGGCTTGAGTTGGGAATTTGGATTTTGAACCTTTTCTCTTGCCAGGCTGCCAAAACGTCTTCATGAATTGATAGAAGGCGAATGGAAGGCTTCAGGGACAGAAGGGCCGTGGGTCTTAAACTGTCTGGAATCAGAAGATTCAGACCATCAGAGCCCTCTCTGGACTTCTTTGTTTACTGTCTGCTTCCGCTGGGGCTTCTGATCACCTCATCATTGCTGCTGTGGTGGCAGTAATTATTAAGCACTTTAATACTTGCACAAGGAGTGTGCAATCCTGTAATTACATCCCTCCCTGCCCCATTGTTGGGGGAGAGTTGGAATTGTTGTCCCTGTTTTGCACAAAGGAAAATGAAGGCCTGGGTGAGTGAACTAGTCCAGGGTCAAAAACTAGTCAGCACAAGGGAGATGCAGTATGTGGGTGGGGATGGGGCAGGCACCGGCTCTAGCTCAGTCTGAAAATCTGCATTGCAGGGCTAAGTTCAGGACGTGTGCTTTATCCTTAGAGAAGTGGTTGTGGAGTTCATGTGTGCTAAATGCGCGCGTGGCTGTTCTGCGAGTTGGTCTGTATGTTTGTGTGTCTGTGTGTACTCCAGTGTTTGTGCTTCCATGTGTATATCTACCTATGTATCTGTCTGTGTGTCTGTCTATGTGTGTAAAAGGAGGGACAGAGGTGAGAGACCGAGGGTGATCAGGAGACAGGAAGGAGAATCTGTTACTAAGGCTTAGAATGGCAAAGCCCCTGCCCCCTTAAGAATCATCTGGTCCAGTCTAAGGTCTCATTGTTAACTTTGGGAGGTATGAAAACAGTGTGGTGACCTAATTTTTAAAGTGGTTATCAAGTATTCACTGGTGAAAGGACACGAGGCCAACCAGTTGCTTTTACAAGAACTCTGGCAAAGAAAGGGTAATTTGAAGGAAGATGACCAAATGAGATTGGCAAAATGTGGATAATTGTTGAAGGTGGATACCCAAGTATTACGTTTCTAGTTTGCATATATGTTTAAAAAGGCAATTTTTTAAAATCCTGTAGGCCAGTCACTGCAATCTAGCATCTGTGGGTCAAACACTATTCATAAAAATCTTTATAAAATATTGAATTAGTTGCCAATATTTAGAAATGGGAGATTGCATATTAAAGTCTCAGTTTCTAGTTTTTCTTGAGAAATCAGAAGCTCTCATAACTCCAGTCCCATGATCCTTCTGTTTTTTTAATTCATAAAGGTATTTGGCTGCACCGAGTCCCAGCTGCTGCGCGTGGGGTCCTCTTAGTTGCAGCATGCAGGATCTTTTCTTTCTTCCTTCCTCCCTTCCTCCCTTTCTCCCTTTCTTTCTTCCTCTCTCTCTCTCTCTCTCTTTCTAGCTGTGGCATGCGAACTCTTCATTGCGGCATGTGGATCTAGCACCCTGATCAGAGATCAAGGCCGGGCCCCCTGCGTTGGAAGCAGGAAGCCTGAGCCACTGGAGCGCCAGGGAAGGCCGCCACGGCCCTTCTGGGTAACAAAGAGTTACCCACTGGGAAGAAGCTGGAAAGCACCCCCCTCTGTGGGGCCTTTGCTTGCAGTTTGCCATAGTCCCCACCATTCTCTATCACTCCTGACACTGACGATGTTCATCATTGCCCTTAAGTCACTGTTTCCCTTTCAGTAGAAATAAGAGGAAATTGAATGAGATCTCTTGGAGCAAGGACTGCTGTTTGCCATCCACATGTCTAAGCTCTATTTCCCTCATACTTACACCACTACACTATTGGGGGTGGTAATATATTAAAAAATCACATTTTCCAGCTTTCCTTGAATGTGAGTGTGCACTAATGTTTCCCAATCGAGGAAGTTTTGTCCCCAGAGAACACTTGGCAATGAGTGGAGAGGTTTCTGGTTGTCACAGCTCGAGGCGGGGAGCACTACTGACATCTAGCGAGCAGAGGAGGTGATGCTACTGAACATCCTGTCACTACAACGCCCGGGGCAGATGGCAGCGCGGGGAATTCTTCAGTCCATACTCTCATGCGCGCTAAGATTGAGCGGCCAACGCGCTGCAAGTGAAAGCCGAAGGTGGGGCTTCCAAGAATGCTTTTTGGTGCCTTGCCATTCTCCTGAGTTTTCCCTGCAATGCAAACATGATGGCTGGAGCTTAAGTAGCCATGTTGTGACCTGAGAGAGGGGGGTTCTGTACTAAAGATGGAAGGAAACAGAATCTCTGTCCACACCATGGAGCTGCCCTCTTGGGATGCTGACCTCCAGACTGGCTTTAAGTAAAAGGAAGGAACCTCTAATTGGTTTAAACTGCTACACTCAAGTATTGATAATGGTTACTGTCAGCCAAGTGTAATTTCTAAATGACTTCTCTGTGTGCCTGGTTCTCTATGCTAGTGGGGAAGGAAAGATAGACAGGCGGGCCAGATCCTTACAGGAAAGCAAGAGAACGCATATTTCTTGGTGGCAATGACCCAGTCCATGTCCCTTGTTTAGGTCAATTTTTGGCTTCCATAGGCATTGGGATTTGTAACTCTTGGACTAGTCCACCCCTTCACAAAAAATATGAGGAACTGAGGCCCCCAACATGTTAATGATGACTTGGAAGATAATCTACAACCTTGTCCTTCTTGCCTCATATTTCAAGAAGCTAAGGCCAGTGTAGTGATAAAGAGTGCAGTTTCCGAAGCCAGACTGCCCGGGTTCAAACACTGGTGCCACCATTTACTAGCTCTGTGACTTTAGGCAGCTCACTTAACCTCTCTGTCCCTCCCTTTCTCATCTATGCAATAGTGATGATAATAAAGGCCTCTATGGCCTTTGACTGTTAGGAGGATTCACACCAGTCAGAGACCCAGCAAGAGGAGAATTTTATGAATGGACTGTTTACAAAACATTGGGCAGGGTGTAGCCCCCATGGATGTTATAACACCCCCAAGGCTAATAACAGAGAGGGTGTTACCACTAAGGAGTAGTAACCAGGCAGGAGTGGGGGGATTCCAACTCCTAGGTAGTAACAGTGGAGGCGTTATCACCTTAAGCTGAAAAGGGCAAAGATGGAAGCGGTTGCCAGATCTGGAGAGAAGATCTCTGAAGAGGGTGTCTGAAGGACCTGTGACCTTCAGTCAAGGGACACAGTGGCCCAAGATCCCAACAGGAGAGCTGGGGGAATAAGCAGACCCATGCTTCTCCTCTCCTCCCGTCTCCTGCCAGTGTCTCTCATTGATCAAACCCAACCAGAAGCCAGGGGGCAAGAGAGCCTTTGATGCAGTACACACGGGTCACACAGGGCAGAGCAGGAAGGACTGGAGGGAAGGAGGAGGAGGCTGGAGACCAGGGCTCGCGTCCCAGCTCTGTGATGACAAGCTTCTGGATTGTGGCCCTGGAGGGAACAGAGAACCCTCTTCCTCCCCTTTCCCTCTTCCCACCAGCAGGAGGAAATACGGTAGGAGCTAAAACAGCCCTCCTAGACCAGGAAGTGGAAGTCACATGTTAAGAGTGCCCAGCAACGAGATAGAGTCTGAACCCCAGACAAGGAGGAGCCCCCACGGCCAACTGGATGCTAACCGCTGAGCTATTCCATGAGGGAAGATTAAACTCTCCTTGTTTTAAAGCCAATTATTTTGCCTTTTATTTACTTCAGTTGGACTGATATTCTGACCAATACAAGATTTAAATCAGGTATTTGCTCAGATATTTGGAACTATTGCAGGCTGAGCTTTTTAAAACAAGCAGAAGTGACTAGAAAGTGACAGATGCTGCTTAAAAATACTGGTAAGGAATCTGCTCTCCAGGGAGATTTAACATAATACAATAATGAGCAGTGTTTGGTGAAAAAAAAATTTTTTTAGCATCTGAAATTCCTCTGGAATTGAGACGTTCAGTAAGCCGAGCTGTTTATTAGCAACCCAACCACACTAAGCTCCCAGGGGACTGCAAGACAGATCTGCTTCCTGGCTGCTACCAAACAAATCCTGAGGTGAAGTCTGATTGGACCAATCTGCACCACACGTCATGGCGGTCCTTGGACTTCAGCTGCTCTGATTGGCTGGTGCTAAGTCACATGTTCTTTGTCGGGAGGAGGGTCACAGGAACTTCCTGGACAGAGAATTTGCATAAGGGGTGGAGCCAATGGAAACGCAGAGTGCTTGGCGTCGACGAGGATGAAATTTGGTTTGACCTTCTGCTCTGTCTGCTCCTTCTCTTGAGTTTCCAGGCCAGCACTGGTGCCCATGGTCATCCTCGCCAGCCCACCCTAGAGGACCGCCCGCAGCAGGGTGGACAGATCCACACGTGCCTTGGCAGCTGCATCCCCTCCCAGGGCCCATGTGTTCGGCATGTTCGCAGCAGGTCAACAGCCCCAGGCGGTACCTTCAACCATTGAGAGATGGGCCCCCAATGCAGAAAGGCCCCGAATTAGCAAACACCCTTTGTACTCACCACTATGAAAAGAAAGAAAATGGGAGGGGGGGAATTTTTAGAAAAATAAAATGTCATGGGAGTGGGGGGACTAGTTGCTGTGGGATTTCCAATCAGCCACTCTGAAAATTTTTTTTTTTTTAACAAATGAAAGTATTGAGCCAGACCGTTTGCTGCCAACATTCAACATGTGTGCCTATCCCCAGAAAGTAACTGAATAAATAGGAACAGGAGACGCCCCCCACTGGAGACCCAAGGGACGTTTCCAGGGCTACCAACAGCATCCTCTGTGTTTCAGTAAGGTTGTGAAAGACAACAAAGGAATTCATGTGAAATACAGGGGGCAACTACGTACCAAAGGGTGGGGCCTGAGGCTTGTTAATGCCACGGGAAAGATGAGGTCCTTCCCCTCAGTGAATAGGAGTCATCTGCTGCGGCTCCAAGTGGAATTATTAGAAGAGGGCTATTTAGTTGGACAATAGCATATTCCCTCCTATTCTTCAGAGATTTAAAGAGAAGCTACAATTGGATCTAACGGATATCTTAGTTTGGAAACCCCCCACAGTAGAGCTTGTATCGTCATTTGGGTTTCCCCAGAGGCAGACCCTGAGACAAAGATTCAAGGACAAGTAATTTAGTTGGAAGGCAAAAGACACACCAGTAGGGAAAAGGAAAGTGAGGAGGCAAGGAAGAACAACCAGGATTAAGCAAGTTATCAAGACAGTTACTACTATGGGCAACTAGAGCTTAACCCCACGTCCCACCCCCAGGGTAGAACATGTGTCTCAGAGTTATTCTACCTGAAGGACCAGGGAGCTGGGGGCATTTATACACCGCTTCCTTCCACGCACAGGTTGACGGCTGCTGGGCAGAAGGGAGAAAGCATTAATTCTTCAGCACTTCTAGCCTGCTTGACTCCTACAGCCAGGGAAAAAAATACCAAACAAACTCATGCAAAGAGATGAAGATGCTAACAGCTAGAAGTTGGGCAGATGAAGTTGAGCAAATGATAAAATTTGAGGCCAACAGATAGCAACTGCTACTCCTTGGGTGCAAGTAGTTTATTTGGGAAACAACCTTGGGAAGGATAATGAGGAAGTGGGACGTGAGACAGGGAAGGGAGAACTGCAGGCGTGTCAATGAGCTGGTTACCTCTGTGGGCAAATGGGGCTCAACCTCACGGAGGACCTCTGGGAGATGATGTAGAGGACACTTCAGAACTGTCCCGGGAAGGGGTCAGGAAGCCGGGACATTCATCCACAATGCCCATCTCTCAATGGTTGACGGTACCGCCTGGGGCTGTCAACTCCCAGGCACGTCCCTTGTTGACCTGCTGGGAACATGCTGAACACATGGGCCCTGGGCGGGGATGCAGCTGCCAGAGGCATGTACGGATCTGTCCACCACGCTGCAGGTGGTCCTCCAGGGTGGGCTGGCGAGGATGACTATGGGCACCAGTGCTGGCCTGGCCTGGAAACTCAAGAAAGGGAGCAAACAGAGAAGAACTTCAAAGCCAACATTTACAAAGTGCAGGGTGCTGACATCCATTAGCACATTTAATCTTCTTTTTATAATTCCCATTTTACAGATGAGGGAATGCGACTTGTTTCTGGTAATGTGGCAGTTAAGTGGCAGAATTTCAGCTCAGATTTAGTCTATGAAGACAATGTCTCTCTCTCTCTCTCTCTCGGTCTCACTCGTACATTTTTTTCCCATGTGATGTTTAGAGAGTCACCAAGACTGAAGTCCAGAGAAGCCTCCTGGTGTCCTCAAAATTTACTCTTCTATTTTTTAACTATTTATTTATTTACTTATTTCTGTCAACACCTATGTGTGTGTGTGTTAGTCACTTAGTCGTGTCCGACTCTTTGCGACCCCATGGACTGTAGTCCACCAGGCTCCTCTGTCCTCAGAATTCTCCAGGCAAGCATACTGGAGTGGGTTGCCATTTCCTTCTCCAGGGGATCTTACCAACCCAGGGATTGAACCTGGGTTTCCTGCATTGTGGGCAGATGTTTTACCATCTAAGCCACCAGGGAAGCCCTATTTATTTACTTATTTATTTGGCTGCACCGGGTCTTAGTTGCAGCATGCAAACTCTTACTTGTGGCAGGTGGCATCTAGTTCCCTGACCAGGGATCGATCCCAGGCCCCCTGAGTTGGGAGCCTAGAGTCTTAACTACTGGACCACCAGGGAAGTCCCCGTATCCTCATATTTTAAAGATGCTTTATGAAATATAGTTTTTGTTTGCACTTTTCATACATTCAACACATTTATTAAGCAACTACTATATGGTGAGAACAAGAGACAAAATCCTGGCCCCTTAGAGTTTATATTACAGGAGGGAAAAGAGACATTAAACCACTAAATACACAGATGAGAAGCAACAGAAATATGGATCCCAGAGTGGGGAAGTGAGACAAGGAAGGGAAGGCTGACAGTAAAGGGAAATTACTTGAAATTACAGCTGTGATGCAGGCTGTCAACCTCAGCCCATTGATACCTTGGGCAGAGTTGCTCCATTGTTGGGGATTGTCCTGTGCATTGTAAGATGTTTCATCTTGTAGAACTTGACCCTAAATAGGGTAAATCTTACAGTAGATAATGTCTTAATTTAAAAAAAAAAAAAGTAAAAAGAAAATTATTTCAGAAGACTCTACAATAGGACTGTCAGGACTTCCCTGGCAGTCCAGTGGTTAAGGCTCCATGCTTCCAGTGCAGGAGTGAGAGTTTGCTCCCTGGTCAGGGAGTTAGGATCCCACTTGTTGTGGGTGTGGCCAAAAAAAGCACACAGGACTCTCAATTGGATGTTTGGGGGGAAGTCAAGCTTGGTGAGAACTCTGAAGCAAATCTTGACCCCAGTGGGGGACTGTGTGAGAGGGAGTAAGAACCCAGGATCATTGGGACCAATCTACATGTAAGAAGCTGGGAGATCTTTATGGAAATGCAGATGTTTGGTATTAGGTGTGGGGAATGACTGTTTTCCACACGTTAAAAAATTTTTTTACAAAGCTCATTGCAGCATTATGAACAATAGCCAGGACATAGAAGCAACCTAGATATCTGTTGACAGAGGAATGGATGGAGAAGTTGTAGCACATAAACACAATGGAATATCACACAGCCACAAAAAGGAATGGACGTGAGTCAGTTCCAGTGAGGTGGACGAACCAAGAGCCTGTTATACAGAGAGAAGTTAGTCAGAAAGAGAAAAACAAATATTGTGTTGAATCTCAAAAAATGGTACTGATGAACCTATTTGCAGGGCAGGAATAGAGACACAGACATAGAGAACAGACTATGGACACAGCAGCAGAAGGACAGGGCGGGACAAATTGAGGGAGCAGCATTGAAATACACACATTACCGTGTGTAACATAGGTAGCTAACGGGAAATTGCCTATCGTGCAGGGAGCTCAGCCTGGGGCTCTGTGACAAGCCAGAGGGGTGGGATGGGGTGGGAGGTGGGAGGGGGCTTCAAGAGGGAGCGGACATGTGTACACTTGTTGCCGGTTTCATGTTGATGTATGGTTAAAACCAACATAACACTGTAAAGCAATTATCCTTCAATTAAAAATAAATTTTAAAAAAGATTGATCCAAACAGGTCAATGCAAAAGCAGCCTGGGTGAACACGACTGGATTCCATGCCATTCTGTGTGAACTTAGCTGATGGATTGACCGACCTTGCTGCAAGATGAGGAAACTTCACTGAGTAGAAAAGAATCTTCTTTGCACAAACTTTTGTCTATGTTCAGATTATAGATGCATTCAGACTCCATTTCAGAGACCTTGCAGAGCTTCTTTAAAGGTCATTAAGACTTAGTCTCAAAAGCAGAAGATTGACAGAGTGGTTAAGATTTAAGCAACCTTCAAAATTACATCTGGTCCACCAAACCCCAAAGTGAATTGGGATTTTGTCTTTTCAAATGAGACACTTCAGTGCCAATAACAATAAAAGCCAATGAGTCAATGGCTCATGCAATTTCAAAACTGTGGTTTTCATCTTATGGCTGGTGGGGACTTCCACAGAAGTCACAATGTTAACTTAATACAGGAACAAACAATGAAAAAAAAAAAGATGGCAATATGACAAAGGCTTAACCCAACGTCTGTATGCTTACCCAAGTCCAAATAAATCCTATACCAGTGGTTTTATAAATATAACCATAAATGGCGGGCCAGCTTTGGCTCTGCCATTTAATACTCTGGGGCCTGCAGAAGTCCCTCTGTCCCTCTGAGGACCAGCTTCCTCATCTCTAAAATGCAGATGGCAATAGGACCTGCCTCATGCGGTGTTGTGGGAGTTAAATAAGATCCTGAGTGTTAAACGACTGATGAGGCAATGTACTGGTTTCTGACGGCTGCTGTAACAAATGATCACAAGCCTCGTGGCTTAGAGCAACCCAGTTACTATCTTATAGTTCTGAGGTCAGAAGTCCGAAACAATGGGTCTACTGGAGCTAAAGCCAGGTGCTGGCAGAGCTGAGTTCCTTCTACAGACTCCAGGGGAGAATCTGTTTCCTTGCCTTTTCCAGCTTCTAGACGGCTGCTGAATTCCTTGGCTTGCAGCACATCTTTCATCTTCAAAGCAAACAACTTTGCATATTCTGCTCACTCTCTTGGACCCTGATTCCTTACCCACATCATCTTCTTTGACTTCGACCCACCTGCCTCCCTTTTATAAAGACCCTTGTGGTTACACTTAAGCCCAGTGAGATAATCCAGGATAATCTCCCCATCTCAAAATCCTTAACCTAAATCATACCTGCAGAGTCCCTTTTGCCACATAAAGTAACACATTTACAGGTTCAGGGGATTAGGGCATAGACATCTTTGGGGGTGTGTGTGTGTGCTCAGTTATGTGTGTGCTCAGCTGACTCTTTACAACCCCATGGACTGTAGCCCACCAGGCTCCTCTGTCCACAGAATTTTCCAGGCAAGAATACTGGAGTGGGTTGCCATTTCCTTCTCCAGGGGATCCTCCCAACCCAGGGATCAAACTCACGACTCCTGCATCTCCTGCATTGGAAGGCGGATTCTTTACCACTGTGCCACCTGGAAAGCCCCTAGACATCTTTAAGGGGACCGTTATTCTGTCTACTATAAGTGGCTGTTAATGGCATTATTAGTATAGCTTGCTCACTGCAAAAACTCTGTGGCAATGTAGAATATTGATGATGACACATTGGTAAAGGGGAAAAAATATGCTCTCACACTGCCCTATGAAAACCTTCCATAGGAAAGAAGACTGGGAGAATACACACTAAAATGCTAATAGTGGTTGTAATTGAAGTTAAATCAGCATAACCAGGGGTGGTGTTTCTTTTCTCCATTTTTGGTAACACTTTTATATGACTTTTATAATAAAATATTTTAATGAAAATATTAGTAAATATTAAAATTGAAAACCTTAATTACATATATATTATTTTTATATATATTGTTCTCACTATCACTTGATGCATGACAAACCACCTCCAAATTTAGAGGCTTAAAAACAATGGTTTATTATTCTCACTCACAGTCCTGTGGGCTGACTGGACTCGGCTGAGTGGTTCTCACTTGGATTCTCTCAGGCCGTTGCAAGCAGATGGCTACAGGGGTTGATGCGTCTTGCCTTGCGCTGGACCCCCAAGGTGGCACCTCAGTGCCCTCCCACTGGAGCAGCCCTGACTTCTTCCATGGTTGCTCAGGGCCCCATGAGGAAGGAAGCCCAGAACTGGCCCAGGGTCACTTTCACCATGTTCTACTGGTCAAAACAGACACAAAGTCTAGGCCAGTTCAGATTCAAGGGAGTGGAAGGTTAGACCCCATACCCAAAGGGAAAGAATGAACGACAGCCATCTCTGAAGTCCAGTTAACATGTACACTTTCTCTCCCCACTCCTCCCCAACATCATCCTAGGATGTTGCCTGCTTCCCCCCTTCCCTATTTCATTCTGGGATGTCTTCCTCTCCTTCTTTGAGGGGAGTGTCAACTGCCCTCTTCTTTGGGGGAAGATCACAGTTTCATGGGTTCTCAGTTAAGACATGAAACTTGTCCCCTCCAGCAGTATCAAGAGCTTAAGCTTCTTAGAGAAGTTGAGGTGGGCTTTTTTTTGCTTTGTTCTGCTAGTTTAACATCCCTTCCCACTTCCTGCACCAGGATCTTCCTGTGGGGAAACTACTGGTCAACCACAGTGCTTTACAGTCTATAAGCTTATGAGTGGGCAAGTGCTCCAGGCCAAGCCAAACAAACCCTCCCTGAAATTTGAATCCCTAACACAGTGTCCCTAACAGAGTGACAAAGTCTGGAAAAAAATGTTTGCAGTGGACACTGTAGGTGACTCCCCACCGATTATTACACCCCAGTGCAGAGAGGTCCTGATTAGTCTAAGCCAGGGATTTTCAATCTCTGCAGTGTTGACGTTTCAGAACAGGTAATTTTCTGTAGCGTGTGAGTTGGGGAGGCACCATCCTGGCACTGTAGCATATTTAACTGCATCTCTGATTTCTACAGGTTTCCCTGTTGGCTCAGCGGTAAAAATTCACCTACCAATATAGGAGACATGGGTTTGATCCCTGGGTCAGGAAGATCTCCTGGAGAAGGAAACAGCAATCCACTCCAGTATCCTTGCCTGGGAAACCCCACAGACAGAGGAGCCTGGCAGGTTACAGTCTGACGGGCTGCAAAAGGGTGGGACACAACTTAGTGACTAAACTTCTGATTTCTACCCATGAGATGCCACTAATACCTCCAGATGTCTCCCAATGTTGCCAAAACACGTCCTCCAAATATGCCTCTTGCCGATGACTGGTTCAGGGGTGAACAGGCCCAAGCCACCTTAGCCCACAAGATAGATGTCCTGAGGACTTCTGGCAGCAACACTTCCTTACTCTTAAGAGAGAGTCCAAGAAAGCCACTCTCTCCTTTTCCCCACTGGATGCTAACAATTTTTTAGCCCGATTACTACTGGCCACGGCTTTGCAGCCACAGAGGGAACCAGCTATCAGCTGAAGCCAGCGTGTAGATGGTAAAGGGGAGAGAGAGAGCCTGGGTCTCAGTTACATTCTTGAACCCCCAAGTCAAGTGACTTGAGAGCTGTCCTGCCTCCCAGCTCCCCTAGTGCTTAAGCCAGTGTGAGGCCCTGCTCTCTGCTGCTTGCGGCCAAAGCACCCTAAGGGACACATGATCAGAGCTGAAGAGGGCTTGCCCGCTTGTGTAACCAAGCCCCCCACCCCCCACCCCGCCCAGGCCATCCTGTTCTCAAGCCTTTTCGAACTTGCTTCTGGCATTTTCTCCATTTCTATAAAGTGCCTTTACCAGTTCCTTTACCATGCCTGATGGCCTGAACCAATTTCATCACTCGGCAGTAGGAGAATTCTATAACTCCAGTTGACTAATTTCAGCTCCATAAAAACCGACATTCCCAGCTACCGTACCATGACCATGGGGCTACCTGAGAACCTGTTTGCTGAGGATGACTGACTCACCTGGTATTTCAGAAAGTGCTGCTTAGGAGACCAGCGAGAAGCATGGAGCCTCATGCGAACAGATCGAGAAAATCAAGACAGGAAACATTCCTGTAAGTCCTAAGGGCAGGACCACCTGGCTGCCGGGGTGGGGGAGGCGGGTCAGGCCAAGGGGCAGCCAGGCGGGACCACCCCAGGGCATCCTGAGGACTGCTAGATCCAGCAGGAGATGAGAAGGAGGTGAAAGGGCAGAGAGAAGAGACGAACAGGATTCCCTGGTCAGAGAGGCCCCAGCTCCACCACCAACCCCCTCTGTGACCCCAAAGGAGTCGCTTTGTCCTCTGAGCCTCAGTTGCCTCATCCCTTAAACAAGCATGAGCCATCCTAACTTCTCAGGCTTGACGTGTGCTCTACCTGAGACACACACCTAACCGGTCTAGGGATGTGTCTCAACTAGTTGAGGTGTTACTATGAAATCATTTTTATAATAATTACTACCAAATATCGTGTGTTGAAACCTCCGTTTTCCCTCTGGGTCATAATAAAACTCTAGAGTAAAGGTAGGATTCGTGGCAGAGACCGGAGTGGAGGCAGCAGCAGGCTTCCACGGAGCGCCCCCCACAGGCCAGGCCCTGCTCTCCACACCTTGTGTGTTCGTCTTGTCCATGGAGTTCTCCAGGCAGGAATACTGGGGCGGGTGGCCATTCCCTTCTCCAGGGGATCTTCCTGATCCAGGGATGGAACCCCGGTCTCCTGCATTGCAGGCAGATTTTTTTTTTAACCGTCTGAGCCACCAGGGAAGCCCCTGCACATTAATTCAGTGAGTCCTCACAAGGACCTTGGGAAGTAGGAACTTGTATTAGCCCCATGTTACAGAAATAGAGAAACAAGAAGTTTGGTCACTTGCCCCAAGACATGTGGTGTCCTCAACCCACCTCTCTCCAATTCTATAATTTTGGGGACTCTTTTAGTTACTGAAACTATCTCCTTTCAGCTCTTAAAACTCGAAACTCCTCAAATTAAAATGTTGGTCTCAACCAGGGAGCCACAGCTAGATCCAGCACGGATAATTCTCATGGCCATTATGTTGACGAAAAGAAGGCAAGGCAGGCATGAAAGAGCACACTCTGAGGGATTCCACTGATGCAAAGTTCAAAAACAGGCAAAACCAAGTGTTAGGTGTCAGGATGGTGGTCGTCCTTGAGGAAGGGATGTGACTGGAAGGGGTACCAGGTGGCTCTTGAGGGGCTGGTTGGGCTCTGTGTCTTGATCTGGATGCTGGCTACATGAGCGTGTTCAGCTGGGAGAAATTCTTTAAACTGTGTACTTAAGACTGTGTACTTTAAACTGTGTACTTATTCTGTATATATGTTATATTTCTGTAAAAATTTGCTCCAAAAAAACCTTCAATCTAGAATTTGATTTTTTTAAAAAATTAGCATAGGGCCTTCCTTTGTGGTGCAGTAGTTAGGACTCTGAGGGCCCAGGTTCAATCCCCAGTCAGGGAACAAATATCCCACAGGTCACCTGGTGCAGTCAAAAGAAGAAAGCAAAATCAGAATTTGATGCAAAGTTCCTCTACACCTTCCTCACTTCCATCACCCAGTTCAAGTGAGACCTCTGGCTCTCAGGGCCTTGGAAACGGAGGGGAGGGGAAGTAAGAGAGGAAGGAGCGTGCTTTCCCACTGAAATGGCTTCCCAGGGAGCCCAGGAGAGAAGTGACTGCCCCCCCTGCTAGGTGAGCTCTGAATTTAGACCGAGTAACGCAGAGGGCCCCCTCATCATTTTATTGTATATATATGAAGTAGTGGTGGTTAAGCATGTGTAATGGGGGGGCCTAGATGAAACCCAGTATACATGTCTCGAGGACTAGCAGCGGCGGTGCTCTGCTCTTTTGAAGATGCCAGGAGTCTGTGGATCACACCTGGTTGAAGAGGATGCTTCTATTCACGGCCTTTTACTTAGAAGGAAAAGCCCAAGTCTACCGTCTTGGGCAGAGTTCCTCCAGAAGCCGATGCGGAGGCAAAGCTCTGAATGCAAGTGAGTGACCTGAGAGGAGATCTTAGGGAGGACCGGTCCAGGGTTAAGGGAACGAGAAGGACACCCAGGAGCCGGCCACCACTGTGGGCAAGGAGGACTCCGCCCCCGTGGGGACTCCCAAGAGCCCAGGAGCAACCAGCCCCGGAGAGGCCCCCCTCTGAGGAGCAGGGAGCCGGGCTGCTTGTGCACCAGCTTCCCCCTGTCCTCGGCGAGGGCTGCTCCCAAAGGCGCGCGCTCCTTGGCGCTGGTGACCAGACCCCGAGGGGCGCTGAGCCCACTGCAGTGACTGCAGGAAGCTTGCGAGTGTGATGGCGGCGGGCACGCGTGAGGGGAGGCGCAGGCCAGGAGCCTGACCCGGGGACACCTGTCCTGGGTTTCTCGTCCTGTGGGGAAACGCAGCGCTGACCTGCCTCAGCTGGAGTGTGACTTAGGGCCGAAGCCTTCCCGATGCAGGAAGAGCAAGGGAAGCTGGAGAGCAGGCTGCGGGAACCATTGCGAGGGAGAAGAGACAAGCGGTGACCCGAGTTCGAGGAAAAGGTACTCAGACTTCTCAGAAAGGGTTGCGGAGGCCAGGGCACTGAATTTCCTGCTGCCTTACAAGACGGGGAATTAGACCAAGCTGAGTTGTTTATTAAGGAGGGCGGGGGACGACCCGGTCTGGAGGGTGAAGAACTTGGAAGCATTTAAATTTGAGGAGAGAAAGATACTTGGAGAGAGAGAGAGAGAGTCAAGAGGGGCTGAGGGAAAGAGGGAGATGGAGACAGAGGGGAAGAAACAGGGACAAACCATAGAAATGTGGAAATGCACATACCAAAACGTTAAGTCACCATCACAAGTGGTCAGACTAAAACACTGAGTTTCCTCTCTTTCATATGTGCTTTCCAAGGTTTCTTCACTAAACATGTATTACTTTTGTAATTAGAAGAAGAACTGAGGGGGGGAAAAGGTCTAGAATTGACAAGTCTGGGTGGAGAGCACGCCCACCTCGAATCATTTCTGTCTCTAGTTCTTCCATGTTTCTTAAAATGATTTAAATACAAATACAGTTTCCTTTCTTCTCTCTCTCATTCCTTCCTTTTTTTTTTTTTTTTTCTGAGATGCTCTGGGTCAGAGTCAGCTCAGAGCTGAACCAGAGCTGACTGAACCAGAGCTAAGGCTGACAGTGGGTGGATTAAAGGTAATTTAAAGAGAGAAGGATTAGAAGCTGCTTTGGAACCGAGAACCGAATTAACTTCTTCCTGTCTCTACCTCTGCAAGAACTGTCTTGTCCCAGAGTAGTGTAGGAGGGCAGTGGGGAGGGAAATTGGCTCTGTTGAGGGAGGTGATAAAATTGGGTTTAGATGATTCATTCTTTCATATAGTCATTCAACAAGCATTCAGGGAGCACCTCCTTTGCCCAGCCCTGAGCTACCCAAAGGTATATCAAGATGAATGCTCCTCAGCCCAGGCCTGAGACAAGCTCCCAGGCAGCAGAGAGAGACACACATCCGGACCGATAAGGCCAATACGAGAGGACTGATCTGCGCCAAAAGAGAGGGTTGCACAAAGGTTGAAGTTCTGCTTTCACCCCACCCCACCCAGATACAGATCTTGGTTTGAAATGAAGAAGTAAGACGTGACGAGGGAGATTCTTACTTAGAAGAAAAGTGGTGACAAGTCGATGCAGGTGGTTTCCAGAAGGGCTTGACTTCCAAAGCAATGAGGGCTTTGCAGAAGGAATAAGGTTACACTTGAGACCCAGGGCTGGAGGAAGGTTGAAACAGAAGACAAAGACAGTGTATCAGTTAGCGTGCTTCCGGCTGCAAGTAACAAAAAAGCAGCTTCAACAATAAAACAAAAAAGCTTGTCAATACAAAAATGTCAGAGCTAGGTGGTTCCAGGAACAGCTCCGTAACTCAGCGATTTTGTCAAGGACGCAGGGCTCTCTCTCTCTGTGCTCCTCCAGCCTTAGCCTGTTGAGGAAGAAGCATAATTCCTTCCACGTGTCTCTTACAAGAGGGAGAAACCTTTCCCAGGAGCTCCTGGGCGGACTTTGCCTGACATCAAAGTAGCTGCGTTTGAGTTATACATCCATGCTCTAACTGGCCAAGATGGCTTGGAAAAAGAACAGCTCACTTTTTTTGCCTCTGTTATATTGGGTGGGCTCAGTCAGCCAAGAAGAAGGGTGGGGGAAGGAATGATGGAGGGATAGGCAACCAAAAAGGATCTGCCTCAGAAGGGAATTAACATTCTCTGGGCATGGTTTCTAACCCCAGCTGTCCCCGAAATTTCCAGCTTCCCCTTTAATATCTAACTAACAATCAGACCCCATGACTCGAAGAAGACTAAACTTTATCAGGTTCTTTCTGCGGATATTACTCAGAATCTCTGGGGGATGTTCACATGTCCCACGGACCACCCCTGTGGTTGCTTGGCAACCACAGTGCGCTGTCTCTCCCAGGACTTCTACAGCCCTTGTCTCCCTTCTCTTAACTGCCTGCAGCAGGGTGCCACTCCTGTCCCCAACACCATCTGAATCTGGAGGCACCACCCAGCCCTCTTCCTTATCAGCCTCCTAAAGCATGGCTGAGTTAACCAGAAAACAGATTCAATTACCGTAAGTGAGACTTCCACAAACAGTGGCTTAAACAAAGCAGAAGTTTATTTTTAACAGTAAGAATGTCTGTAAGCAACCACGATGACTAGACCTGTATGTATCAGCTGAATATCAGCCTCCTTTATGTCTCTCTCATAGAACAATCTATGCATGACCGGTCTAGGGTGATGGGCCAGGCACTTCTATCTTTTTCTCCTCCACCCCTGTATCTTGCCCTTGTCTGCACAGTTCAAGTTGGAACTCACTGCATCCTACATTCCAGGCAGAGGGATGGAGTAAAAAGCAAAAGAAAGAACTTACCTGTCCCCCTGCCCAGTACTAATTAGGCCTTTGAGGGCACGATTTAGAAGTGGACCATATCACTAACACTCACATCCTATTGGCCAGCATGTAGTCACACGGCAGAGCTACCTGCAAGGGAACATGGGAAATGTAGTCTTTAGTTGGGCAGCCATTGCCAAGGTACAATCCTGTTTCTATGAAAGAAGAAAATTGATGTTGGGAACGATTAGTATCTAACCCCCAACTTAAGATGAGCTTGTAGCAGTGAACAACACTTTAGTGAAGCCTTGAGCGTAACAGGTGGGGATTATCTGCAGAATAGGAAAACATAAAATGAAATTGTGAGCACATAGTTTCTAGAGGCCATGTACCTGCATCCTACTTTCGCTCATGCTAGTATCCTTCCTCCTTCCTCTCCAGCCTGTGACCGTGTTGTGGGAGCCAGTCTACCTGCCATGGAGGGGGCCTTCCTGCCTCTCCCTCTAGACTTTGGACCCTTACTCTCCCTTGCCTACCCCAGATGTGGGCAGTGGCAAGATCCTGGCCCTTCGAAGGAAACTTCCACCCACCATTCCCCATGGCTCAGGTGAGGATAGCAAAAGAGTTGTGAACCCATTTCCCCAAGTCTGGGTCTCTCTGCTCAGTCACTCCAAGTGTGGGACCTCCCCACAGGTCTCCCTCCAGCACAAGGAGAGAAAGTTCAGGCCAGCCCCTCCCTCTCTGCAGCCAGTTCTCAAATGGAAGGCTATTTCCATCTTCAAACACAAGAACTGCTGAAGCAAACACTTAATAAAAAGACCTCAGCCTGGGGCCCTGCGCGGCTGCACAGGTCACAGGGTGTGTGTTCAGCCACTCAGTCGTGTCTGACTCTTTGCAACCCCATGGGCTGGAGTCCACCAGGCTCCTCTGAAAAGGGGTTTCCCAGGTAAGAATACCGGAGTGGGTTGCCATTTCCTCCTCCAGGGGATCTTCCTGACCCAGGGGTTGAACCTGCATCTCTTGTGTCTCCCGCATTGGCAGGCAGGTTCTTTGCCCCTGAGCCACCAGATTAGAGACACACCCACAAAGCCAGCCCTTCTCACCTCCAGCAGCATGCCAAAAATTAGAGATGTAAAATAGGAGGTGGCAACATATACCATGAAAACATCTGGAGGCAGGTGGTAGCTTTTTTCACTCAGCAACCTACACAATCGCAATAATAACAGCCATATTTATGGAGTCCTGGCCCTGAACTAGAGACAAAGCTCAGACACTAACTCATTCAACCGTCACATCCCTGTCTTAACGTAAAAGACGGAAAACTGACAGAGAGGGTAAGTAACCTGTCCAAGGGCACATAAGCCCAAGTCAGCCAGATTACAGAATCTCCACCCAGAACCACTGTAGTGGGGTGGCCTCTGGAAACCTTCTTTTGCTGAAAGCATGGGGCCAGGTCTAGTTTCCATCCTTGAGTCAAACTTCCCTGCTCGAAGGTTCTCTGCTTTAATCACCACCCCCAACCCTCCTTTCTCAGAAGACACGTGATTCCCCTAGTTCCCCTGGGTGCCTACCCCTCCAGTCCCTGGGAACTCACCCTTGCAAGAGAGGCAGCTCCAGATTAGATTTATGTATTTATTTTTGTTTTTATTTTTAACGGCTTGGAGTCAAGTCTGAAATATTTTGTGGGGGTGGGGGGAGGGGTGATGGGAGAGTCTTCACAAGAATGGTTAAGGTCCCGGGAGGAGGTGAGGGAGGAGCTTCTAGGCTGCTAACCTTCCTGTGAGTTCTGAAACAGTGCAGAACTCAGATGTAGTCCTAGAATTTCAGAATTAGAAACAGCATCTAGAGCTGAGTTGGGTTCAAATCCTGGCATCACCATTTCTTAGCCGTGTGACTACAAGCAAGCTGTGAAACTTTCTGTGCTTCAGTTCAAATGTGGGATAATAATAGTAGTAGCTTCACCATGCTGTTGTGATAATTATTATCACTATTATCATGTGTCCTTGGTTTATTATTAAGACATCCCTGATGGCTCAGATGGTAAAGAATCTTCCTGTAATGCAGGAGACCTGGGGTGGAGCCCTGGGTCAGGAAGATCCCCTGGAGAAGGGAATGGTTACCCACTCCATTATTCTTGACTGAAGAATCCCATGGACAGAGGAGCCTGGTGGGCTACATACAGCCCATGGGGTCAGACATGACTTAGCATGCACACATGGCTATTATCTGTTAAGAGCTCATGGGAGTTCTTGGAGAGACAGTGGCTGAGAGCACAGATGCTAAGATCAGATTGCCTCTTATCTAAATCCTACTTCCATACTTATAGCTGTGTGACCTTGGTTAAGAAATTGACCTTTCTGGGCCTCAGCTTACTTCTTTGCCAATATTTCCCTTAGACAAAGCAACTGGCTTAGAGATGGCATGTGAGACTCAAGTGGACCAATGAGATTCAAGGCCAAGACTGGTGCCGGGGACCACAGGGGAAGAAACGCACTATTTCTGCCAGGGTTGCCTAGTTGGCAAGGAGTGAGGCTGGAGCTGCCGGGGCCTTCCTGGGTACCTGGCGAGGAGGGTGAAGCTACACAGACGGAAGCACTGAGACAGCAGGGGTGGGAGAGAGCCGCAGTGACAAGGTCTGAGCCCCCGGCCGCGGCTGTGCCTGGAGTGAGCCACCTTTGGACTTCCCAGTTTCGGGAGCCAGTGAATTCCCCACTTTGTGAAAGCTACTTTCAGTTGAGCATCTCTCGCTGGAAAGCGTCCAGGCTGACACTAGAAGGTTGAGCAACTTGCCCAAAGCCTGAAAGGTAGCAAGGAGCAGACCTAGGGTTTAGAAGCTTCTAACCCACTGCATTCAGACCAACATTCTATATTGGGCTATTCACTGATTTCACCTCTTTTTACCCATTTTCTCATCACAAAATGGAATAACACCAGACTTTTGGGACTGTTGGAAAACATAAAATGCGAGATCAGAACTTCCCCGGCCGTCAGTGGTTAAGACACCACACTTCCTCTGCAGGGGTGCAGGTTCAATCCCTGGTCAGGGAACTAAGATGCTACGTGCCACACAGCCAAAAAAACTCTATTTTTTTTTTTTTAAGAAAAAGCCAAAATAAACTATTTTTAAAAAATAAAATAAAATGCAACATCACACCTAGCATGTCTGTAACCCATGGCTGAAGCTCTCTCTATGCATCCAGTTTCCGTGCTGCGGGCCTGGGTTTCGTCCCAAGTCAGTTATCCCATCTCAGGGATGCATGTGGCTGTCACCGAATCAGCCAACCGTCCCAGGTGCCCAAACCTCTTCAGGACAGCAGCTGTGAATCTCGGAGGGAAGGGCCACGTCCCTTCTCGGCTGTGTGTCCTCACTGGCAGACAGAAGGAGCTGGGGGGCCCTGAGGACCCTAGAGGTCCGAGTCGATGAGGTAGAAAAAAGCCCTGTTATCTTGATTTCTGGAACCTTCTTGTGGGCCTTGTGGGTCTTGTGGGCCCATCTGGGAACGACCTGTAGGTCAAGGAAGACAGCACTGAAGCAGATCGACTTTTGTCTTTTTTCTTCATGGAGTGGTAGACGGGAACACGTAGAAAAATGTATGACATGACACCATGTGGTAACAGCAGGGAGAAAATATGTCCTCAAAGGCCTGATAAGTGCTAAAAAGAAACAGGGATTCAGAGCACTGTTTACTCGGGGGCATCAGAAGGGGCCTCTCTGAGGAAGCGACATAGCATCAGAGACTAGTTTGACCTCTCCCTGAATCCCAAGCTCCTCACACTGGTCTATCTCCCAGAAAAAAAGACCAGGATGGATTTTTACCAGGAAACTTGCTGACACTGCTAAGTCAGGAGTCAATGATGTGTCCGAGGCTTGGTAAACAGCCATCCTTCTCTACTGACAACTCTTTAGGACATTTTAAAAAGTTTAATGGGTCATTGATTTCCTCCATTAGCTAAATCTGTGAAGGAAAGACCCGGGAAATCGCGTGAGACCATCCCTTAGGCAGGCCTGCCAGGAAAAGGTTTTAGCTATCATGACACATGGTAATTGTTTATTTTCTAACCGGTCATCACTAAAAGATTCCCCAACATCACCATCACATCTCTAGGGGATAGCAAGGCTTGGCTAGTTCTAGGTCAGGCCTTGGCAGGGAACTGGCAGAGTGTTATGGACAAGAGCCAAGCCTCAGAGAGCCGCAGAAGATTCCAGCACCTGGAGTCTCTCCTCCCAACCCAATATCAGGGGTTTGGGACACGGCCCAAGATGTCGAGGTCCCCACCCTCATGGAATGCTTTAGTGGGGGGGGGCAGGAAAAGGAAACAAGCCAACAAATAAAGAGGGGGATTTGACAGAGAGATGAACTCTGTGATGCAAAAAAAATGAAAAAATACAAGGTCACTATTAGAGAGTGACTGGGGTCTATTTTAGAGAGGGTGGTTATAGACCTGTCTGCAGAGGACATTTTACCTGGAATTTAAAGGGTGAGAAGAACTGCAAGAAGATTCGGGCAGCAGGAAAAACTGGTGCAAAGGTCCTGAGGTTCAAACTCATTCAGTGAATCAGAGAATTGGACTAGAGTACAAAAAAAGGAGAGAGCTTGGGAAAATGGACCAACGTTAGGACTTATTTGGGTTTCATTCTAATAAGGATGGGTGGGTAACTACTGGAGGATTTTACATATAAGTTTTCATGATCTAAAAGTTAAGAGCATCTCCTGGCTGCTATGTGAAGAATGGATATAATAGTGACTAGCTGAAATCTGAAATGAGAAGTTTCATTCAGGATCAATATTGTGACAAAGTTTTACCCTTGGCCATTGTGGTAGGTTGAGTGGGGGGCCTCAAAAAGATATACCTGAGTCCTATCCCCAAGAACCTAGAATGTAACCTTATTCAGAAAAAGAGTCTTTGCAGATGCAATTAATTCAAGGATCTCAACATGAGACCATCTTGGATCACCTGGCCATGCAAAGTCACCCTGCATTAGAGCAGGTCTTAGACCCAATGACAGATACTCTTCAAAGAGTAAGGCAGAGGGAGACTAGACAGCCGGAAGAGGAGACAGAGAAGAAAATTGAGTAAAGACAAGACAGAGACCAGATTTATGCTGCCACAAGCTGAGGAACGATTGAACCCACCAGGAGCTGGAAGAAGCAAAGAAAGATTCTCCCCTAGAGACTTCAGAGGGAGTGTGGCCCTGTCAACACGTTGACCTCAGACGTCTGGCCTCCAGAACTGTTCAAAAATTTTATTTCTGCTGCTTTAAGCCAAGTTTCTGGTAATTTGCTAGGGTCACCCTAGGTAACTAATACACCCACTAAACACACAGACCCTGCACCCCGCCACACTCCTTCACCAGGATCCTGAGCACAGCGCTGGCTCCACTCGAAAGCCGCTCCCGTCACTGGGTGGCACTCCCTGAAGGCAGGAGGGCCACTTGGGCTCCATATGGGCATTTGATTTATTTACTTACTTAGCTCAGCCCATGTGAGAGGAATGAACCAGCCTTGTTCTCTGTTCCCTTCAAGGAGCTCTTCTGCGCGTTCCAGACAAACTAGCACTTAAAGAAACAAGGGCAGGAAGAGTTCACGGGCCTGGAGAGTCAAATAGCTAAGACTTAGATTAGACAACTGCCAAGTGTGGGGTTCCCAAACTTTTCACTTGAAGGGACATCTTTTGTTAATTTCCCCCTCCATGAAATAGTTTCTAAAGACATTGCCTGCCAAACCAGTTGCATTTACTCAATAATAATTTACCTCCCATTTGCTATTATTTGATGGAATATAAATAATAATGGGGGCTCATATTTACTGATCCACCCGCTAGACTAAAAGAGGTGTGCTGTGTGCGCGGAGTTGCTTCAGTTGTGTCTGACTTTTCGCGACCCCATGGACCACACCCTGCCAGGCTCCTGTGTCCATGGGATTTTCCTGGCAAGAACACTGGAGTGGGTTGCCACGCCCTCCTCCAGGGGATCCTCCCCACCCAGGGATCGAACGCCACTCTCCTGTGTCTCCTGCACTGCAGGCAGATTCTTCACCGCTAAGCCACCAGGGAAGACCCCAAAACACTATACATATTCTTTCAATCTTCACACCATCCTATGAGGTGGGTACTTTTATTATCTTCACTTTACAAAGGAGGGAACAGAGGCAGAGAGCGGTTAGGTAATTTGCCCAAGGTTGCACAGTTAGTATTATATTTAATAGAACTGCAATTTGGACTTAGGCAGCCTGGCTCCAGAGGGTGTTCTCCCCTGGAACTGGGTTAGAATCCTGGTTTCCATATCCATATGCAAAGGTACCTTGGCCAAGTGATTTTGCCTCCCACAGCCTCAGTTTCCTCATCTACAAAATGAGAATAATAAAAGTGCCTATATTGTAGGGTGGTTGTAGAGATTAAATGAGAAAATGTACTTGAAATGCCAGGCACAGTGCCCACCTAAGCACTCAAGGAATGAGCTGGAATTCAACACAACTCTTGGGGAAGCTTGAGATGGGAACAGTGAAGAGAGATGATTCCTTCCTGTAGGGTCTCTGACCCCACGAAGTTCACAAAATCTAAATAAGGTGCCAGAGCCAAAGGTAGATGGCTTATAGCAGAACCTGCGGGAAAGCAACTTGACCAGCCCTTTTCACGTGCGCTTCAAGGACCACAGGTACAGAATTAGCTGGGTTGCCGGGTGAAAAATACACATTCCTGTATCCGAATCTTTTGGAGGTCGGCCCGGAAACCTGCCATTATTCAACACTATTGCACCGTGGAATGTGTGCTACACTGCGTCCAGTCTGAGCAGGACTTCCTTGCTATTTTGGGAAATATTGAAAATCATTTCAAGATCCCAATCCATTCATTTCCGCAGCGCCCAGGAGACTCCAAAACGGAAAGTACATTCAGAGAATAGCGGGGCCTTTCCCAACAGTCTGGTAAACCATGAAGCGCTAAGTTTCAAGAAACGAGGGCGGACATCGGGCCAGAGAAGGGAGCCTGGAAGGGGAGCACGTAACGCCCCCTCGCTCCCCGCGCCTCCTCCAGCTTTGAGCCCTGAGACCTAGGCCCTGGCGCTGCAGAAAAGAAGCATGACTGCTTCAAGGTCACTCGAACCCAACGCTCCGCGTCACGGCCTGCGCTCAAGACGCGTGGGCGGGGTGGGGGGAGGCATGCAAACCCACGCGCCGTGGGCGGGGCGCCAGGGGTCGCCTAGGCAACGGGCGCGCGCCACGCCCAAGCCTGGAGTCCGGGAAAGGAGGGGGGAACGCGCGCGGTAAGATGTCTGCCAGGCCCCGCCCCCGGGCCCGCCCCGCGGAAGTGCTCGCCGACACCTACGAGCGCTGATTGGCCCTCCTGGCTGAGGGGCGGAGCTCGCGGCAGCGCGGTGCGTACTTCCGGTTGCCGGGTTGACATGAAGAAGCGGCGGCGGCGGCTGAGGCGGCGGTAGCGGCGGAGCCGAGGCTTGCTGGGGGACTCGGGGCGGCGAGCGCGACGCGGCCTAGAGCGGCAGACGGCGCAGAGGGGCCGAGGGTGAGGTGCGGCAGCCGCCCCGGCCCGTCATGGAGATGGAGAAGGAGTTCGAGCAGATCGACAGAGCTGGGAGCTGGGCGGCCATTTACCAGGTGCGGGAGCGCCCCGGAGCGCTGCAGGCCCTTCCTGAGGCCTCGAGAGCCTTCCCCTCACACACGCCGCCCCGGGCCCCGGTCTCCCTGTGCGTCCCGCCCTCCGCCTCGGCCACCGCTGCTTGAGGACGCTATCGGACGGCGGCCGCGGCCGGTGCCCTGTGTCTTTGTCCCCTGGGCGGGCCTGCGTCTCTCCCGGGACTCGCAGCCCCCCGCTGACCCCCCCACCTTCCTCAGGTCCTCCAGCCCCGGCTGACCGACCTCGCGAGCCTGGAAGCCGCCGGCCTCCGCTCTCGGCGCGAAGCCTCGCACCCCGACCCCGCCCCCCTGCCCGGCCACTCTTTGTCCCCTGGGGTGGTGGGCAGAACGCCCCCCGCCCCCACTTCCCTTCCTAGACCGGACCACCGCGGACTGTCTTCCTTTGTCTCCCCGGGGGGAGAGGAGGACTCCCGCCCTGCCTCTCTTACATTTCCTCTCCCCCTAGTCGCCGTGCTGCGTCGAGTCCCAAGGATGACAGTCCCTTCCCCTTTCCTGTTCATTCATTTGATGGATCTGCATCGGCGTGCCTCTTACCGTGCTAGGCACTGCGGAGGCGCTGGAAGTACTGTTTGTTGAACGAGACCTGCGAGATCCTATCCAGCCCGGGAGCTTAGTGTCGAACGGGGGCAGTCAAACACGTGAGCAGATCATTTCAAGTGGTGACAGGGGCTGCGGAAAAAAACCAAAATATCAGCGGGTCGAGAGTGACTTCAGGGGAGAGGGGCTGTCTCAGAGAAGGGGATCAGGGAAGACCTGTCAGAGGAAGAGGCATTTGCTCCGTGAGCTCAGCCCTGAGAATATCAGACTCAAGCGCTTTCCAGCCAGGAGGCCTGTAGCACCCACTCCACTGGGGCCAGAAGGTTACCCCGTGTCAGGCAGGCAGCGCGGGGTGGGGGGAGGTTAACGTTTTTAACTCTCTCGAAAACAGTATATTTTTCTCCGGCGAGCATCTGACCCTTCGGTCAGGGTGGAGATGATGTTTTCGCAGTCCTCGTCTCCTTGTGGGCTATGGTGGTTCATGAATAAAAACTTAGGGAGGTGGGGTTTCTCCCATATGTCTGCATCATCAGCTAGAAAAGATGAAGAGGTCTGCTTTCAGAAGCAGCGAAATCCTGTGAGGAAAATGTGTTGCTCCCGATTAAATGTCATTGCGGGGGTTGTGAGGATTAACCAAAAAAACCACACTGGGTGTTTTAAATAAGCGATGTGCAGAATAGAGAGGTGGTGTTACTTGTGTAAAGCGAGAAGGCTGTCTTCGGCTTATAGGCTCAAAAGGCAAATTGTGAGACCCATCAGCTGGTAGTACTAACATCTATTTTGAGCTCCACTTAAAAAGGAAAAAAAGCTTTAAGCACTTCATTGGTATGCTTGACTAACAAAAGCCTTTTTTTTGGCAGGCTTGGTTTCATGTGGATTTGCATCAAGCTTATTTGACAGGATTATTTTTACTTGCACTGTAATGTATATTAGCTTCTGATAGACTAATGTTTATAACCACTCTAATCTGTATAAGTACGGTCGATCAATATATAAAATTTGTATTCCATGTCTAGTCTCATCTGAGTGAATTGAATGAATTCCGCGAGTGACTTTGAGAATGTGTAGACAAGTTTTTTGCATCAGATTTAATACAGTAGAGTAAAGTGGTTTTAAATGAAAAAATTCTTGGTCTGAAGTGTTGAAGTTGATTATGATGTACCCCGTCTCAAGTAGGGGTGGCCTCCAGGAGGTTTGGGGGAAAATCTTTTATATGGAAACTGACTCAGTTGGCAACAACAAATTCATATTGTAAAAAGCCTTTGGTTGAATTTGATTTGTTTTAGGGCAGAGTGAGAGACCTGTCACCCAAGCATTGTTAAAACTGTGTTAAGCAAGCCATTAGCGTGGAGCATGGTCTTCAGTTAAATTTCCCTCGTTCTTAAGTTTGTCTACCACCTTGAAGTCCCATGAGTTATGTGTTGAGATTTCTCTAGACTCATAATGGATTGCCACATTTCTGGAGGTGGTTTCTTTTATCTTAGAGAATTATCCACTCAGGCTTTCTCACCTTTGCAGTACAGATATTTCTCTCTTACAAAATCGAAATTAGAAGCTCTTTTCCTTCTTAACGTTAAAAGTGTTAACAGCCAACTGTGGCATTTTAAAACAATATAGAATTCAAATGACCTTGAGTTTAAAGTGGCAGATTTTCCAAAGTATGTGTCAATTTACCGAAACCATTATTTTTCAGAAATTCAAAGAAATGTGTTTATGGTTGGTAGAAAATGGAAGTTAAAAATATTTTCTGGCATGTCACAAGGAAGGCAACTTTCTATCAAGCCACTTTGAGCTTGCTTAGTCTATTGTGATTTAAAAAATAATACGTAATTTTTGTAAACAAAGCAGTGCAGTTATTTCTCACTATACTAACTTCTAACTGGAACAAAAAGATGTAAAAACTCAGAAACAATGGGAAAAGAACACAGGATGAAGTAGACTCTTACATGCTGAGGAATGTGGCAGCTTAGAAAACACATGTTTCAAGCAAAGATTCTCTGTCGATTTGATAAAGTGAGTATAACTGGTTTTAGTCGTTAATTCTAATAAATAGCATAGACATTGATAAGCATTTAGGTCTATAAAAAGTCAGCTCTGAAAGCATGTGCAGATGGCTTTAAAAATTGTTTTCTATCATTTAAATGATTGTATGTCTGGTTTGAAAAGTGGAAGTAATACATAGCGGGCCTTGAGTGCTCAAGAGAGAAGAGATAGGGGAAAGGGATTGGTTTTGGAGCTAGAATGAGAGAAGAGTGGGCTTGAATGAATCAAAATAGGAAAAACGGCACGTTTGTAATTTAAAGTTGGGGTCAGGTATTTTCACTATTTCTCTCATCTTTAATTCTTTGATTCTCTGACACTGTTCACTACTTCTCAGTATGAATGATTTGATTGTCTCAGATAAAAGAGATTGCAACAACAGCTTGTGACTCGAAGGCAAGATTTATTCTGTGTTAGAGGCAGGCTTTGTAAAAATAGGCCACTCTCCCAATTGACATTTGTTTTTATAGTTGCTTTCATTGTGAAATACGACTTAAAGCCTGACTGTGTTAAAACCATGTTGTAACAATAGTCCACTAAAATTCCTTACTGTTCTACACTTCTTGTGTTGTTATAGTCTAAGGCGAATATTAAAATTTCCTAATAATTTTTATATAAATACTATGCTCTTCAGAGAAAAACTATGTTTTGTACAGAGGAAGAGATCTATACACTATGACTCACTTCACTTAAAAAAAAAAATAAGACAAACGGAAATGACATGGAGAGCTTGGGAAGCCCTAGTCATCTTGAGTGACCCATTAGATCTAAATGTTCTCTTGTAGCCCTGGTTTGAGTGCACTAAATTTAGGTGTCTGATCCCCACTTTGGAAATGTGCAAAGACACTTGTAATTGTCTGGACTCCTCTTAGATTAACAGGGGGTACAAGTAGAAATAGTGAAAGGAAGAGTGTTTTGCTGTCATTATTTGTTTGACATCACTGTTGTATTTATAGGAATACTTTGGTTCTTTTGGAAGTACATCATAAATCGTACCAGATGGTTCTAAAAAGTCAGCTGGCGGATAACATGTGTATACATGCACGCACACGTATGTGCTTAGTCGTGTCCAACTCTGTGTGACCCCATGGACTGTATCCCGCCAATATAGTGGTAATGCAAGTAATTTTCAGTTATCTACCATTGGGCTCCAAAGTCTCTCCAGTGCATTTTGCATTTTAGCACAAATAGCTCTCCCAAATCTATTTTTTAAAAATTCTGGTATTGAGTAATGTAATTAATGTATATTGAATTTCATGATAAATCTTTAAATTTCCTGTAGGGGTTTTTTCATTCTCTAAACTGCTGAAATAACTGTGTCTGCTCCATGGCGCCTGCCCGCCCCACCCCACGGCCGCCTTTTTTCTCTTTTTGAGTTGTCCGTTTTCTGATCATTTAGTTGCAGAATCCTTTTAGCAGTTTTGGTCCAATGCTGTGCTCTTAATGGCATGTATTTTTCATCAGCCTACCTGATGGCGTGTGAGTTTTGCACAAGCTGGCGTCCCTCCCTACAGTGTTTATGTTAATTCGCTCATGGTAACCAGCTGATACTGACTGCACAGAGGCTGGGCATGTTCCCTTGTACTGCCCCTGCTCGGGAACAGTGGGGAGTCCAGCTGGGTCATTGTGTCCAAGACAATGCAGTTTGGTACCAGTCCTTCGGTGCACGTTTTGAATATCCAGGAATGCTGGGAACTTTGCAGTGGTTCTTGATTCCCTCTGCCACATCTCACTGCCTGGTCACCATGACATGCTTCCTACCATCCCAGTGGTCTCAGTTCTCAAATTTTACCTATGCTGCTACCATATCTGGTTTCACATGACAGAAATTAGCGAAACCAGAAACATACTAATAAGGTCCCTCAACAATCTCTCCACATCTTCCCCCGCCCTACCGGATGTATTCTTCACATTATCTCTAGAGTAATTGTGTTAAAAACACACCTGAGCCTGTCTCTCCTCTGTTTACTTCTACGCTGTCGTTTACGTGTGAGGTCCAAACTCCTTGGCGTGGCAGCCAGGCTCCAGCCTTCCCCTCTCTCCCATGTACCTTTTATTCTAGCCACCCTGGAAGGTGCAGTCTTCTCCAGACTCACCCTTCTCTCTCGTTCTTCTGTCCCTTGGCTCAGCACTCTGTTTAGGCTGCCAGTCCCTCTTTCTGGCTTAGACGCGTGCCCCTCACACTAGATTTTGGCCTTCTCGCTTGCCGTGTCTGTACACCTTCACACCCATCTCTTTCAAAGCCGCGTACTCTCATGGGAGTGGTTTCTTCGCATCTGGGCGCATCTCCTGTAGAGTCGAGCTGTGGAGGTCGGCTCTTCATCTTTCTCGTTCATCTAGGTGTGTTCCGCACTGGCCACAGGTGCCTTAAGAAACGCTGGGGTCGAATTGGGTGTCAGCACTTTGCTCTGGGCCCTGACAACAGACAGACAGTCGTGGTTCCCAGCTTGCGTTCTAGGGGAGGAGGGATGGTAGGCACACATGAATGATGGGCCTGTGTGGGTACTAGTAGCAGAGGCCCCTCTCAGAGGAAACCAGCCCAGTGTGAGCCGCGGCGTGGTGAGGCAGTGTGCTTCTGCCCACTGTGGTGGCTTGGAAGAAACGCTTAGGTTCTTACGCAGTAGCGTTCACACCACCAGTGTGTTTCACAGGAACTTTCAGTTTAACAACAGATTTGTCCTTGGCCTGGGGTGAACTTAATAGGAAACTTGGAGGTAGTATATCTGTCTCTCTAAAAATCATTGAATTACTCTGTTCTCATCACTCGGCTTGTTCTCACATGCCTTCTAGAAGAGCTTCACATGTACCTGGTTTGTAAAATATGTTTTGACTATGGTGGGATTAAAAATATGGTTCTCCATAAAGTAACAACCCTTTTAAAATCTGTGATTTTTCTTTTTTTTTCCTCAAAGTATAAATGGTAAAGGCAAACATTTTTGGCCTTTGATCAGACCACACTCCTGGCCAAGAGAGTAGTTGAATCTTTTGCTTTTTCTGTAGTCAGTTCTAACACTAACTAGGCTGACTGGGTCCCTTCCCTACTTTGAGCTTCAGTCCCTTCCTTTGTAAAAATAATCCTTGACTAACTGACCACTAAGTTTTCATCAAGTAAAAAAAGTCTTTAATGTACTCACAAAGAGAGTTTAATGTTCTTGAAGTAATCCTTGTAAACACTGCAGTGGTTACTCAGTTTTGTAAGGTATGTGGGTGTCAGTGGGCACAATTAGGCTCAAAAATGCCTGAAAGTTTTGTGAGTATAGTTAAAGATTCAAAAGAATTGAAGCTTTTTTTCCCAAGAGGTATTGAAACATTTTTAATAAGTGGGGTTCCTTTGGTTCAGTAATGTGGGAAAATGAGTGGCACTGACATATGAGTTACGCTTGCAGTTTTTCTCAAAGTAGCAATTGGTGGTTTTTCCTGTAAAGATAGAGGAACTGATTCTTGAGAATTTACGAAAGATTCAACCCCAGCTAGGTACATGAAGAGTCGCTGCCCTTTATGTTGTAATTTTAGAAAGAAGCCTACATCTGGTCTAAATTCGTTTGAAGGGTATGTTAGTATACGCAGCGGCCATGTTTGCGAACACATCACCTGAGGCTCCAGCATTTGAGAAATAATGCTTCACTTTGGGCTTCAGAGTTGCCTGACAGCTGCCCTCCCCTTTCTCAAGGCTGTTTGATGTAATCACAAGTGACTTACTGACAGTCTGTAAATTTTGAATGTCTGAAAGCTACGAACAAGACCATTTCCCACATAAGATCTTTTCCCCCAAAATAAATAGCCAGAGGAAAATCAAGCGCACACACACACACACCCCGCCCCCATCAGTCAATCTTGAGACTGAGGTACAAGTCACCCTGCAGATAAAAATAACTCCTGATACATGATTTTCAGTTTTCTTCTTTTTAAATTTGTGACCTGATTTAATTTGCAGTTCCAAATGCTTATGATTCTGCCGAGGCTGTATGTAAAGTTTTACTGGTGGTGGTTATTTACTTGCTAAGTTGTGTCTGACTCTCTGACTCTGGACTGTAGCCCGCCAGACTCCTCTGTCCATGGGATTCTCCAGGCAAGAATACTGCAGTGGGTTGCCATTTCTTTCTCCCAAAGTTTTACGGATACCCCATGGTAACTAGATTTGGTGCTTAAAGTGTTCTGCAGCACAGAATCACAAAGTAAACGTGGCTTATTAACAAAGGGACCCTTAAGGATTGTAGTTTTCTCGGGAAAATTCACATATTCCCTACTACTCTTAATCTAGTACTGTGCCAGGAAATTTTGAGTCCTTATTGAAGAAGGTTAACCACTTGTTGAAGCAAACCTTTGGGCCCAAGTAGCCTTGTGTCCTGGGCTCTTTTACTTGTAGAGCAGTCTTCCCAAAGACTGAGTGAGGCATGCTTTCTTTGACAGATGAAGAAAGAAAAGCCTCGGTTGTGTTTTGTGGCTTTTGTGGGCCAGCAGCACCACTTGGAAAGATAAGATGAGCATAGCAAAACTAGGGTTCCAAGACTGCGTTTTTCTAGTTTACTAGTTAGTGATTAGAGAGGGAGATCTCTCCCTTATCTCCTTTACTCTGTTATTAAACGTTCTCCCCCTGACTTTTGTCTTCTTACCTAATGGCTTTGTTATTGGTACAACTCTTGCTTTTGAAGAATCACATTTAAAAATTGCCACACTGAGTCCCAGGGAACAGCTTAGCTAGTTTTTATTCTGATGAGTACTGATTACTCAGAGAATTATGCACTGCTGTGAATTGCTTACAGGAAGGTGAACATCAAGTTCTCTGAAGAACAGGGGGTCACTTAAAAATGTCTGCACATGAAATCACTTCTGAATATAACTTCACTCAAGAGAACAAATAGGCAAGCTGCATTTGGCATAATAGGGTAAATTAGCTTTAAATTCCCAATTTAACCACAAATGGTTAAACATTTGTCGCTGTTATATTTATCTCTCTTAGACCTTGTATTGCTTCACTTTTCAAAGAGTCAGGCCTGAGTTTGCTTCTGCAGGGATAAAGGTGAAGTATGCTTCAGTGGCTAGTCAATATTTGTGTGGCCTTCGCACAGAGAGAAGAGGCCTCTCGGAAGATATTCAAAGGTGTATTGGAGGGAGTTTTGTTTTTTGTTGTTCTTGTTGTTCTGCTTTATTTTTACCCTAATTTGAACTGTTTTTTGACAGCTTCTGGAGTTAAGAGTGTCGCCATTATTTTTCTCTGTTACGTGGATGTGCTGTGTAGGTGTAGTTGCTCAGCAGTGTCCGACTCTTGGCGACCCCATGGGGATTCTCCAGGCAAGAATCCTGGAGTGGGTAACCTGTCCCTTCTCCAGGGGCTCTTCCCAGCCCAGGATTGAACCAGGTTGTCCCGCATTACAGGCGGATTCGTTACCTGCTGAGCTGCCAGGGAAGCTCCTGCCGCCTGGATGCTACTTCCTCATTGCCAGGGTCTTTCAGATCATCGTCCTAAGAGGTGGGGTGAAGGGGTGAAGCAGAGTGGCGCAAGGTCAGGAAGTTGCATTAAGCCCCGTCAGGTTGACAGGCGCAAAGCCCGCCTCTGGAGCAGCCCTCGGTGCGCGGGGTGAGGTGGCCGTGCTGGAGGGCCAGCTGGTCCATGTGTCTCTTGACTGTTCGTTGAGAATCCACGTCCCCAGGATGCGTGCTGTGCTCTCAGGGGCCCTGCATGCGCCTAGCATGGCACTGTTTCTAAGTGTATTTAAGTGCTCCTTCATGTCCCACTGACAGTTCCTTAGTACCTCCTAGGGATTTGGTGCCATCAGCAGAGCTTTATTCCGTCTGTTCTCATCGTAGTACCCAGGTCTGCTCCTGTCCCTTGTTTTCCTGCTTACTGTTAAGAATGCTTTTGATAATTTGAGTAATAGTATTGAAGAGCACAGAGGAGCAGTTGGTAAGTTTTATGCTCATCTTTTCTTAACCACTTGTTTCCATCCTTTTTGAGCTTGAACTTGCTTCAGAAAACTTATCAAAATGTAGTCATCACTCAGAATAACTGTAAAAAAAAAATAGTTGAAGTTTAACAAACTGGTACCTCCCCCCCTCCCCCGCCAGGAACCCATATTTGTCAACTAAGCTTCCTTTTGCAACATGTTCCACTACTTGTTATTGTTTCCCAACAGGCTGTTCATTGGATGGCGATGTTCCTTTTGAAAGTAAAATAGATGGCTGGAGGAGATGGAGGCAAGGTTTGGTTTGCAGTAGGAGTCTGGCCTGTCCCTGGCTCTTTGTGTGAAGCTCAGCTGGAGATGGGTGTGGTCCATCATCTAAAATTTCCTATCTTCAGTTTGAGGAGGTGGTTACCATTCTAACCACTGACGAGCTGCACAGTACGTGCTATTTTATTTTCAGGGTGAAACTTAGCTCTAGTGGTTTCCCCTGTACTTGCCTTCAAAGTAATAAAATGTCATTCTTTGGTAATGTTTCCATGTCAGGTCCACTTTAGAAGGAAGAAAGGATACAGCTGAAGTTAAAGGATTAAACTGGCATCACTCCTTTAGTTTTGTAAATGCTTTTAATGTTTGATTTTTGTAGGTTGATCATAAGGAAGTGATAAGTGTGTTAGGTTATTTGTGGTTTGAGCTAATTTTAGTCTCCTGTTCACAGCTTGCTTTGTATCCTTTGACATTAAAACATGCTTTCTTAGAAAGACAAATTTTGAATGTAGGACTCGGTCTGTATTCTGCACTTGGCTACATTTCAAAAGCATATTTTTGTCAGTACTTTGGTAGCTGGACACTGTGAAGCATAGCAGCCTTCTTTTAAAATCATCGATTGCTTTGCTGAGTAATGTCTCTCCTTTTCCAGCACGTAAATTAGATTCTTTCCTCCAGGCATGGAACTGTTGCTCCAGGCCAGTAGCTAGGAGGGCATTTTTAAAAAGAGAGTCTGTCTGATCCTGGGATGTAACTGTGCTCGGAAACCTTTCCCACCCTGTCCCCTTCCTTGATAGAGCCTTGTACTCCTAAAGGCTGGGCTGTTGTCTCTCCAGTACTGGTGAGTTTCTCACAGGAGTTTTGCTTCAAAGCGTTAGTTCCAAGCTGCCCTGCTCCCCACCCTTAAGGAACCACCCTGAACACACATCCCCGAGGGCCTTGTGAGGGGATGGAAGGGAGAGCACGGGGTTTGGGCTCTGGGTCTGCCTTCTGCTATTGTGGGACCTCAAAGGAGTTAGCATTCAGGGTCAGGAGAAATGTAGTGATTAGACCAGATAACCTCACAGCTTGACTGGAATCTAACATCCTGCACCTCCGGGGTCAGATTCGGAGCCAGGAGAGTGGGATAACTTTGCTGGGAAAATCAGAGCTTCATGTCCTACGGATGCTAGATTCAGGAGCCTTCTATGTTCTGTGCTCCCCCTTTATCTAACAGTGAGACAGAACTTTAAATTTTCATATTAGCTCAAATCAAAACTTTAAAGACTTCATTATGTCTTTAAAAATAGAGAAAGCACTGTATGTAGGCATAAATTATTTTATAAAATGACCAACTGCCACACTGATGAATGCAGTTTCTTCTGAAATTCTTCTCATGTCTAAAGAGGATTATTAAGTTTTTGTAATTGACTAATATCTCCCATTCAAGGGAGAGAAACACGGTCTGATCCATGTTCTGTGCTCATTCATAATGAAACCCAGTAATAGCTAACATTTATTGAAGTCTGTTGTATGCCCCAGGCACTGGGCAAAGTGCTTTACATGCAGCGCCATTTATTACACACCATAAATTGGTCTTTAATAGCAGGAAATGCTTTAGGAGGACAATTAGGTGTCAGAACTTCTATGTTCTTCCCTGCCTGAAGTCTCCCGTGTCCTGGATCCAGCTTTACAGCGGCCTGGTGGCGGTGCTCACACTGACTGACGCACCACTGCCCACAAGGAATTGTGCTGCGCCTCCTGGGCCATTAGCACCGGGAAAGAGAAGGTGAAGATCGTGACCGTTGTCTGCGTTTCTGACCTGTTACTTAGATGTCACAAGGGGACCACCCAATTATATTGGACTTGGTCCACACAGTGCTTTAAAAACAAGAGGAGCTTAAACTTTTGTTGTTGTTGATAAATCAGGAGGAATCACATACAAATCTGGGTTTCTGACTTTTCTTGAAAAATCTGCAGATGACACGGTCTGAGCCCACTGTGATAGTGGTCTGGTGGGCCCAGGGGCACCACTCCCGCTAATTACACACTAGTAATCTAACTTGTGTGTATTCATTTACCACAGCTCTCCAGCGGGTCAGCCCATCCTCTCTCATATTAACTACCCAGCCCTTGGAACCTTGAATTTGAGCCTCTACTCCAGGCTGGGTTTTTTCCTTAGAGTTTGCTATCAGCATTAGAATTAAGATGATTTTTAAGATGATGTTTAGGCTTGTAAGTAGTTAGTGTGCTGTTATTAGATAAAATCAGAGCAAGGGAATTTTAGCCTGAGATGTGGTGGCTGGTGTCAAAATGCCTGAGGGCGGGCCCTTGACATTAAAACCCAGGCTAAGATCATTAACCAGGGGCTTCTTTCCTTCCTGCCCTTCCCCCTTCCCTCCTCATCCCTGACCCCCTTCTGCTATTTTGAGGAAGCTGGAAGCTGCCACCATGTTTTTCCACCTCGAGCAACTGAGTGTGACTATATTTTTGTCCCATGTTCAATTATTTCCACGAACTGTTTTTGATGATCAACTTGGAAATTAAATTGGATAGTCCATGTGGGACTTGATAAAAAGAATGACTTGCTCAAATGTATTTGCACTGAGAAATCTTAAGAAGTAAGGTTTTTAATGACTTGCTTTGTGACCTGGTTAGGAATGATACCATTTGTTGTGTGTCTCAATTTATATTTCTTTCTCTACCTTATACACTCTAGCAAGGGATGAAATAAATGATAGCCATAATAAGAATATTTATATATTACAAAGACTAGATGTGAGGGGTCTCTATACCTGTTTAGCAACAGAAGTTCATATTTTATTATAAGAGATGCTGTTTCTTTGATCTCTCTTCAACACCTGTTCTTCCACAGAGGTGTGTTCTATATAACGAGTCAGAACAAGCAATAGAGGGAAATCCCTGGTGGCCCAGTGGTTAGGACTTCGTGCTTTCACCGCCACTGATGTGGGTTCAGTCCCTAGTCAGGGAACTAAGATCTTGCAGGCTGCATGGCACAGCCAAAAATAAATACATTAATTAATTAAAAATAAAGTGTTGTTTTTTTTTTTTTTTTAAGTAAAAGCACTAGGTAGGGCAGATTCTTTACCATTATAAAGCAATCAGGATCTTTGTTCCAGGGTTTATACCTTTTCCCTTCCTAAAGCTGAATCCCAGAAGGACAGAACTGACTCAGCCGTGAATCATGTGACGTGATGGCACTACTCATTTAATGCTTTTTTGTATTAAAATATTTGCAGTTAAAATCAATAACTGAAGATCAGTTTCTCCATGGAGCTTTTTAGCTACCCTTTATTTCCTCTTCTGTTCTCCAGTTGTAAGCTCCTCTCAGGCTGAGTCCATTCACTCATTCAAGTACGTGAGCTGGGAGGCAGTGAGGATAAGTGGTGCGCGAGAAAGACACAGTCGGTCCTTGCTCTTAAGAAGCTTAGCAGTCCAGCCAGCAAAGGGGCTGAAAAGAGATGCTCCCAGTTCAGGAATGCGCGCCTATTGGCTTAGGCCTGGTACTTGGGCGTTTGGGAGAAGGAAAAGCAGGCAGAGGAGCTGTCAGGTAAAAACGGTTTATATAAGTCACATCTGGGCTTCCCTCGTGGCTCAGTGGTAACGAATCCACCTGCCAGTGCAGGAGACGGCTTCAGTCCCGGACCATCCCACATGCCCCGGAGCACCTAGGCCCGTGCCCCGCAGCTATTGCGCCTGCGGGCTGAAGCCTGGGAACCGCACCTTCCGAAGCCTGAGTGCCCTAGGGCCTCTGCATCGCAGCGAGAGCAGCCACCGCAGCAAGAAGCCCTGCAAATACCCTTCAGTCTACAGAAAACAGCCTTATATTTTAACATGTAAAATATTTTTTAAAAGAATCTTTAAGTTTAAACTTGACTCACTAAGAGCAAATTGAAAATATGTGGCTCTCCCCCTGATTTGCAGATGATACTGTAAGATAAAGGTCTCATTTATTCATTGTGAACTTTAGAGGATATTTTTAATGGTGTTGGCTAGCTCATGCCATTATGTGGTCTGTATTAGCGGTTCTCTATAAATAGATGGCTTTGTTTGAATGATTCTTTCATGTCTAGTACCTTGTAAAGTAAGTTTGCTGATCATTTATCCTTGTTTTAAATGACTAAGTGATGGGCTTTAATTCTTAGGCATTTTAGCATTTTGGATATGATTACAAATTCTGAGACTTTATGATTACTTAAATTTAAACATACAAATTACCATCTTGAGCAATTCTGAATGAGTTGCTGACTGTTGTCTGTTTTCCATTCACATACTTACTAAACTCATTCCTTGCTGTGTAGGAACAGTCAGAATTAGATATCTGCAAACCATTAAGGTTGTGAAACATCTATTTTTTCCTTTTTCTAATTCTGGCTATGAAGATCATGTATCAAAGTAACACTGGATTTTATTTTTTAAAGAATAATTGTTGATTACTAGTCATCAGATTTGAAAAGGGGAGAGGTTTTCTTACTAATGGGTGACAGAGTAAAAGAAGCTTTGACTATTTTTCTTTTAATGGTGGAGGAGGATGTTTAAGTGTGGTTTTGTTTTGGAGTCACTTACGGGTCGCTGAATGGATACCATGGAACACCCACAGCAGTAGATGTACGGAGTAGAAAACAGTAGTTCATAGGCCTCTAGCAGAATCCCTCAGCACAGCAATTAACGGGCAGAATATTGCCAGGCGTTGGTGGGGGGCCGCGGTGCGAGGGAGCAGCTGTTTAAGATGGAAGTGAATAGGGAAGCATCATAAAAATAGACCTTCAGTAGAAATCCAAACTCTGGACAAGACTCCAGTTCATTGATTATGCTTTGTCTTCAGATTTGCTGAAGAAAGTGAAAACAGTGAGGACCAGAGGGGAGGTATGGGGGGGGGATGGGTATATCTCAGAGAGGACCCCAGCAGGGATCCATCCCCTAGTCGTAAATCGGCTTTGGCGACTGGTTTAATTACTCACCTGTATCGCGCTGCTTATGTTTTAAGTGGGCCCCTCTGCATCCCTCCGTCCCCCTAATTTTCCTGGCTCCCAGCATGTCTTCTGTCCCATGGCTGCTTTCATTCAGGGCCGCGTCAGAGTTCACTGGGGCCATCCGCCTACCATGCTCACCTTGTACAGTTCGTGTCTCTCCTTTCTGTCTCCCTCCCATGGGGGGCCAGGCATGCTCTGGCCCTTAGCATCATCTCTGTGTTTCCCGTCTCCTTAGACTCAGACCTTTCACTCTCTGATCACAGCGCCCTGTGCCTCCACACCCCCTCCCTCGGTTACTTCCCTCCTCTGGGTTTACTCCTTCAGCCAGATTTTCAGCTGCTCGTTTCCAGCCCAAGCCCTCCATTCCCTCCAGCGGTCAGTCCCTTGAAATGCTGCCTCTCCAGTATTCCCACCTCGCCCTTTTGCCCATCTTCTTGCCCTCAGCACACCTGACCAACTCCACCCTGCCTGGACCAAGCCAGCCACCTGCTTGTCTCTCCCTGGGCCCTCGCTCCTAAGTGCTGCTGGAGAGGATCTTCCAGCTGTGCAGATGGGCCCGCTAGAAGTCTGGTCAGTAACCTCAAGTCTGTCTCCCCCAGCTTCTGGCTGTCAGGCCTGAAGTTTGCCAGCCATCCTTCAAGCCTTATTTCTCTCGACGGGAAAAAGGAGCCTTTGTCCTAAGACAGCCCTTATATCTGTGCTCTCCACGCCTTCCCATCCTACCTGTTCAAGGCCTCTTGTTCTGACAGGTTTGTGACTCTTTTATGTATGTGTCCTTAGCCCTCCATCTTTTTTGAACCACTTAAACATTTGCAGGCTTTCTCTGGCAGCAACTCCCCCACCATCAGTGCTTTCCAGTTGAAATGTTTGAAATAAATAGGTCACTGTGTCCATTGTTCACCTCCTGTCATTCCCCGACCCAGGGAAGCTACGCTCCACCCTAGCACACCTTGAAAATAATTCTTCACAAGGTCACTGTTTGCTTCCTTGTTGCTAAATCCAACGGATTCTTTGCATCCTTATCATAACACCATTTAACACGGTCGACCCCATTTGCTTCTTGAATATTCTCTAAGCGCAGTTTCCATCACTCTCTTCCTTTCCCTTTCCTTTTGTATCTTCTCCCTTTCTAGCTAGTTGGTCCCAGCTCTCACTCCTGGGCTCCTCTGCTCCTCTGCTGGGGGAGTTCCGCGCGTCTCCCCACACCACCGCTCTCATCTGCCTCTCTGTTCTTCGCTGTTTCAGTTGTTTGCCCAGAAGTAGTAACAGCCCCTGAATCCAGAGTGGCTCACAGATGTTCTTGGACTCTGGTACAGCTTCCAAAATGAGTTTTGTTCCTGAAATGTCAGCTCGCTGTCTCCCACAGGGCCTTTGTGTGTACTGTTTCCTCTGCCTGGAACATTCTCCCTCACCAAGTCTCATTCTGCCTTCCAGTCCCAGCGTGGGCATCTCAGGAGGCTTTCTCAGACTTCCCCGACTCCCCCATCCCTGAACTTCCGCTTCCATAGCGCTGGGTGTGATGACGCTGTAATGACACCCGTTGTCCTGTAATGGCCTGTTTGCCTACGTATCGCCAGTTAACCCGTCTTAGAAGTCTTCAAAAGGGCAGGACTGGCAGGATTGCTTTTGTTTGAGTCATTTCTGTCCCTTAGTACCCAGTATAGTGCCAGGCACATAAAAGAGCCTAATACATAGTTCCTGAGTGAGTCGATGAGCTGTGCTCTTTGGGTGGGTGAATTGGAAGCTGGTTGATAGTGAGGCGTTGACTAGGTAAGTGTTGTGCAGACCATGTGTTACTGACCCCACCATCGGTTTAGCACACTGTTTTTTCTCTTACCTTTTAGAGTATGTGTGGAAACCGCCCCTCCCCACCCCCCCACTGAAACAAGAAGCCCTTCTGACCTGGATCCGGGTGGAATTCTTGGTGTGTCCCTCAGGGTGCCCTGATGTAGTGAGACTTCATTCCAGTGGTCCTTAGCTCAGATAAATAGACGCATACGTACATAAATACATTCGCTGGAACTGTCTCGTCTGTAAGCCACCTTTGTCTCCCTCAGCCGGTCCTGCCTCGGGGCTGCACACAGCCCATACCCCGGGGGGGGGCCTTTGCCCTGTGGTTTCCCAGTTCTCGTGTTCCACCGTGCGGGCTGTGCGGGCCAAGTAGGAGCAACATCAGCAGGGGGGAGTCTTCCCTCCTGAAACTTCTTAGGTTTGGTAGCTGGGACTGACCAGCGCTGACAGAAGTAGAGGCATTTATTAAAAGCCAGAGTTGTCAGCGTGCAGGATGCAGAGCTCCTGTTCGCAAAGGATTTTGTGGTTGGCTTGGTGCTCCTCTATAAAAGTAAAGAATTGGACAAAAATGGGAGGAGCGTGCTTAGGTCTCTAAAGTCAGATCCTTTTTCCTAAGTAATTTGCCTTTAGAGTTTCATTTGTTTGGAATTTCCTGAGATTTTGATCTTGCCAGACAATTTCCAGCAAAACAAAATTCTGGGCAGGTGAAGAATTTGCATGTGAAACGAAATCATTGTTCTTGTTTTTAACTCTTTTCTTAACGTATTATCCTTGGTTCAGCCCTGAAGGTTATTCTGTCTTTTGTGACTCTCAACTTTTCCCTCATCTTCTGGTTCTTACGAAAGGAGTGGCATTGTCTGAATGGAGGAGAGGAATAAAAATAGACGTCAAACCATTATTCTTGCCTAGGCAGGCTTGCCTTTACGGCTTGGAGTGGAATGACGTGTCTGATCTGGTGAAGAAGGGGTATTTCGGGTTGGTTTGGCTTCTTGTTGGATTTGACTTTTTTTTTTGAAGGTTTGTCTTTTAAACTGGAATTTTTATGTGAATGTAATCAAATGTGTATAAACATCCATAGTTTCCCAGTTGGCATCACACATTTCTGTTACCTGTATTAAACAGAAGTCATTGTGGTGAATGGCGTGAGGCAGGGTTGCTTATTCAAATGAACCAAGGCCTGGCATGATTAAGTGGTCGTAAAGCAGACTTGTGACCAGAGAGTTCTTTTCTTCCTGGCCCAGTGTCCTTTCCTCCAGATGTGCCCCTTTCCCGGAGCCCGGGGAACGCCTCTTGTCGGAGTGACGGAGCAGAGGCTTCCTGCTGGGACTGCAGCGCTCGCCCGCCTCAGTCTGCTTGCCGCAGAATGGAGGCACTGAGCCCTCATTGCTACTACGGGAATTGTTTTCACCATGAAAGTGCCTTTAAACAAGTCTGAAGGCCAGAGGTAGACCGGTTGAGAACCAAGTCAAAATAGCATTAAAGCCAGAGCTGTTGGCAGGAGTCTTACAAAATGTGTTGAAGATGGTTATGGGAAGCAGGAAGCATTTCTGTCCCAATAGGTTGGGTTCAGACATACTAACACAGTCCCGGTGTTGTGGTGTCTGTTACCGAGTCCCCACTCACCATCACATTCTTTGTCTTGTTTCCCCCTTCCTTGCTTCCCCTCCTCACCACCCTCTCCCCCCCCCGGCCACTGCGGGCACCAGTAGCAATCACCCACATGTTGGGCCTCAGGCCGCTTCCCTACCAGGACACGGGCCGGCGGCGTTGGCTGTGGACGCGGAACCAAGGTCAGTGGGTTCTCGCGCTGTGTGCCTTGGGACATTTGACTGGCTGCAAGCTAGCAACAAACTGCTACTTCCATGGTCTAATATGTGGTTGTTTTCTGTCTCTGTATTTAAGGCCGGTTGAAGAAGATAGATGATAGAAGCAAGCCTGTCTTATGCTTGCTTAAGCAAGTCTTCAGCAGGTTGGGAGAGGTGCTCATGAGCAGTCAGAAAGCCGGGCGCAGCAGCCTGTAAGGCAGAACAGGCTCCGAGGGGCCGAGTTCGGCGTCCATGGGTTTTGGTTTTCGTCTGAGTTTTAATCTCCCTGTTTTGTCCTTTTTAAATTGACAGGCCTCAGATAAAAAGCTGTGGGCGGTCTCATGTGTCGTGGAGTACCTGGGTGTGAGTCTCAAAGATTATGACTGTCCGGAGCATCCCTTAAATCTTACTTGGGTCAGTTCACAGGAACAGGGTTCAGATGGACTGTTCCAGCTGGCAGAGTCTAGAACGGTAACCAAGCATGAAAGTACAGACAGTCCCTAATACGTAAACACGTCCAGTACAAAAGGTTGAAAGTTAGTTGTTCAGGACATGGAACATAGTTTCTATAGAATCAGTGCGGTGGCTAAGGTCCAGACTTACCCTGGTACCTGTTTAATCTGCAGTATACCTGAAGTGTCCCTATTAATATGTGCTTTTCCCGTAGAATTATTATATACGACGATTACTTATGCATAATAGTGGTTTTATTAATAAAAACCATTCTTGGTTCCGTCTGGGAGGTTGTGTGTGTGTCTCTGGGCGAGGGGGTGGGATGGGTGTGTATTAATATATACGCTGTTCTCATGTAACCTTGGCACTGGACGTAGTTTTTCTCCTCCCCTCCAGGTAAGTGTGGGCTCCCATGGATTTCAGGGGAGAGGCTGGGTTAGGGATGCAGCGGGTAGACTGGAGCTTGAAGAATTGGTTAGGCTGGTGCTTCTGGGGCTGGAGAGCAATGGCAGCTCCCACAGCACTTCCTGGGCCAACCATCTCTTCATTGTCCTCTGTTGTTGTCTCCTGGGGTCTCCAGACATTGACCTTTTTTCCTTGGTTACCGTTTTTTTTTGCTTGGACTAGGGTTTTTGCTTCTGATCTGCGCCTGAATTTCTTATCCGAGGCTCCTGTTTTTGAAATAAATATAAAGTCTTTCAAAATTAAATGTTGTAGCAGAGTTGTCACCTGTTAATTTTTCTGTGAGAAATTGTAGAATCCCAGGTGACTAAACTTTATAAACTGTGCCTGTAATCGCAGGTGACTAAACTTTATAAACTGAACCTGTATTTCAATTTCATCCTCCCCTGATGTGTGTCACATTGCAGAAAATAATAATAGCTTTTATAGTTAATACTGGTTACATTTCCAATGATTATATTTCTTATTTAAGACTTGTTTTCAGGTAAGACCTTTTCATGACCGTACCTGAAACTGTACAACGCATTTTCTACTTAAACCTTTGGAAGCTGTCCACAGAGTCCAAGATGAGTTCCTCCAGGCACCTGGGTAAACCTTCGGGCAGGTGATCTCTGTGGCCTCCTCCAGCTTGATTGGTGCCCCACCTGGTCCACAGAAATCTTCACGGGCAAGTACAGGCAGCACAAGCCAGGCCTAGCAGACGGGACCTAGAGAGTGTCTGAATGGCTCGGCAGGCCTGGCCCTCGCAGCCTTGGAGAAATGGTTTGCCTCCGGGGCTGTCATCTCCCATAAATGTCACATTCCCCTCCCTGAGCCCACAGACAGCCAGCTTGCACTTCATCTTCGTGCTCAACCAAGCAGTGCTGAGATGCGGGGGCCTTGGGCTCCTGGCTGATGGCTGCAGTTGCCCTGGGTGTTTCCGTTTAGCACCTGGCAGCTTTTGAACTGGCTCGTGGAGAGCTACAGGGCTAAGGTTCCCTGCTAGTTCACGTTCAGCTTTTTGTCCCTGACTGGACAGCAGCTGTTTCACTTCTCAGCAGAAAGGGCCACTGGGCCTACCCATGCCCACTCAGAAAGGAAGGTGAAGGTGTGATGTACCACTTCTGAAAGGTTGGGTCTGGCGTCATCGTAAACAAGAAGGAGGGTCAGGCAAGGCTGGAGGTGGAACGTGGCTGCTCCCCAGAATTACAGATTGTTCCACAAGTGCATCCTGGCACAGTGTGATGGAGGTTTCTGGCATTTTATTCCTCTTAATAATCATAGCACAGAAGGGGATGGGGGAGTGGGCTTGTCTGGCCGTGGAAGCTGTCGTATTAAACAGCACTTTTTGCTTTTAACAAGCTTTATCCAAATGAGACTTTACGTTTTCTCTCTCAAATTTACTGGCAGTTTTTCTGAAAACATCTAATTATTTTGCCAGAAAATCAGTCAAGGACTTAGCCTTTTTTTTTAACCTATGCAAATATGTACACACTCTTTTAAAATAGATCAGACAGAAATGGGTTACCTGTAAGATATTATATATTCTCTAATGCATTCTTTTTATATTAGGTACATTTCTATAGACTTTCTTATGCTCTTATTTGGAGGATGTATTTTGTAACATAGAGCAGTGCTTTATCTTGCCTTATAAGCTTGATAAATTTTTTAACCACTAAACATTTTTTTGTATATTGTGAAATCCACTGAGTAATTATAACATCAGCAGACACTTGTTTACACGTTAACATATGTATCTATTCCTAGTTGCACTAAAAACCCAAAATAGCCTTCAGTTCTTTAGTTTTCCCTTACTTCCAGCTGATTGCCACGCCTGCCGGCTTCCTTCTTGAAGTGTGCATCTGACCCTCTTCTCCCTCATCTTCTCCGCTCGCCTCTTCAGGCCCCTCCTCTCTGGCCGTTTCTGGTCCCCTTCAGGTGGATTGAGCCCTTCACTTCCAGCCTGTCTTTCATGGGACGAGAAGGGATATCCTTGTCCTACTCGAAGACTTCCAGTGGCTCTCCGTTGCTGTGTCTGTCGTCTCCAGATTCCTTGGCCTCACCTAACACAGGTGCTTACAGCAGGTCCGCGGAGGGTGTGGCCCCCTCTGCTGGCTGGCCTCCCCCACCCCTCAAACCCCCCTCGCCCGTTCCCTTTGCACTCCAGGCTGAGTTGTCGAGGGTGCTGGGTCTCCTGTCCGCCGAGAGCCTCCTTTCAGCTCACAGGCCCCACCTCCGTGGAGCATGTGCCTCCTGCTCCCAAGGCCAAGCTGACTGTCCTGTTCAGTTCCTTTCTTTAAAATACTATGGCAAATATTACTAGTATGCTTTCTCTGTTACCTCTGTGAATGCAGTGATTTTCCCTTATCCACCCCAGGAATCCCATCTCCCTGGAGGAAAGTTAGGATTTGGTCCCGGGAAGAAAGCCACTGAGAAAGCACGTATTCTGCCTCTGGCATGCCAAATAGCATTTTTTTTTTTTTTTAAACAACACGCTGCTCTTTTTTAGCAATTCCATTTTATGTGAATTAATCTTTTTATTCTATTGCTTATATATTATTTTCTTCTTAGCTAGAACATGAACCCTCCAAGAATATGGGATTGTGCCTTTCAGACCTTTGTATCCTCAGGACCAAGTGTATTATAGCACCTGGCTTATTGTCACCTTGTGGACTTGTATCATACACGCATTTAATCTTGCTTAGTTAAACTATACATAGTGCCACAAGCAAAACGAGAAATTCCCCTAAGTACCACATTGTCCTATCTGACCACATCTTGATATCCTCTGCAAGGAAGGGGAGACTGCAGGTGAAAGAGAAACAAAAGAAGTTAAGATCTGGGCTTTAAAATATCTCAAGCTTCAATGCTGGCAATTCAAGATTTTTTCTCGCAAGGTTTTAATCTCAGTTGCATGCAATTTTTGCCTCATAGAAAATTATAGAATTTAGTTGCCGTGTAAGATGGATACCTCTGTACACCCTTCAGAAATGTTTATGGAATTAAAGAAACCACATTAAGGACTCAGCACTTAAGAGTAAGCTGCCTAACAATTATTCATGAACAGAAGAGTTGTAATTTTCCCTACAAACCATTATGCTGGTCATCTATAAATTCATATAAATTATGTTGACACTTAATTCATTCCAACTTGATTGGGTGCCCGTGGATACCAGGCAGGATGCTAGGCAGTGAACAGGCGTGGGTGATCGGAAACACAGCCTGTGGTCTCTAGCAGTCACAGGAGAGCGATGACATGAGACAGTCATGCAGACTATGAATTGTGGAGGAAAGTGCCATGAAGGAAAAATAAAAGGTGCAAGGAGAGTGTTGAAGAAAGGGCTTTAAGCTGGTGTGAAGAGGTCAGTGAGTGCCTGGGCAAGGCTTCCAAGATGGGGTGGGACAGCCATTTGAACAGAAGGGACTTAGCAGTTTTCAACAAGGCAGGGAAGACATGCATGGCCTAAGCATTGGTCTCCAGAGTATGTCACCTCCTGAGATAATGACTCCTGGAAGTTAATTATTCACTCGCAGAAAGTAGGACCTCCTCTTTGTTTATAGACATTTTAAAATTAAGGATTTGTCTTATGCTAGAATCCCATGATTTGTTGAAGAGTCCTGTATTCACTTTACTCACGTTGCTTGAGATTTTATAAAATATTTTGAGAATACCTAAAGTCTTGATCTTATCCTTTCAACCCTTATTAAGAATTCTTATTTTTCTAATTTATACTGTATTTCATTATACAGTGATATGTTTACTGTGGAAAACAAAAAAGAATAAAAGTTTTCTTTATCCCTATCACTGCACAGTGTAGGTACCATAACCATTTTGTCTTATTTTCTCCCAGTCATTTTTAATTGAAATTTTTATTGAGATAATTATAGATTCATGTGAGAAATAATAGAAAGATCCCTTGTACCCTTTGCCCAGTTTCCTCCACCTTGATAACATTATGCAAAAGTGTAATACACTGTCACAACCAGGATATTGATACTGATAGCAGTTTGTCCATCTTACCAGGTTTCCTCGGTTTTGCTTATGCTCATTTGTGTGTGTGGTTTTCCATAGGTCCTTGTATTAGTAATGCTATTTTGTGGTGTGATTCATTTTCTTTTTTGCCCTCAAAAAGCTTCTGCTGATCATATATCCCTCTCACATCCTTGTGTGCTTTTTCTAAACTTGTTTTAAAAAGCAACTGCCCATAAGGGAAGTAAGTGGATTGAGAACAGAATTGTCAGTCTGAATGTACTTTACTAGCTTACTGATTATTTGTAGACAGTTTAGCCAATTTATAGTTTCTGGCCCTGCTGCTGAAAGATCCTCTGGGTGGTTTCTAACCAAGAGAGAACCATTTAGTGCCATTCAAAACAGACCAAAGTTTGTCTGAAAAAAAGCCTGACAGGGATGTGTGAATGTTAAGTTGCCTGTAATTTAAGCAGAGCAGACTAAGTAGAAGGATAAACATATACGGAGAAAGTACAGGTAACAAAGGAGGCTTTGAGAATTTTGCTCGTATTCCTTGAGTGAATAGTCTTCTCATTAAGATAATAACCACTTGCTGCATGTGTGGTCAGTTGATTTTTCAGTAGTCATATGATTTTCATACGTGGTCTGGTTTTTGGTATTACTTGAGTTTTCTCAATGGAAATATATTACCTTAATAAACAGAAAATACCCCCAATTTTCAATTTTGGACTAAAAAGAAACAATAGACATGAGATAAGTAAGAAGGAAATTGGTTTAAAATATCTGAGTTCAGGAAGCATGAATAGTGTGGGAGAGAAGCCAAGATGATTGATGCCAGTCATGAAGTTGCACAGGGTCGCTGAGAGCACGGTGGCCAGTCAGCCAGCCTGAAGAAACTTCACAGTAGGAGATAACTGCCAAGGGCCTCTATCCATGCGAATGGAAAGGACCCCAGAAGGAACACGAGGCGTGAGTGTCGCATTAGAGTTTGGAGAGTGAGAGAAGGGAGCTCCTTCTGTCCAGAACAGGATCTCAGTGGAGGTTAGGCTCCCACTGATGAAAAAGAACTGTTCGGTTCTGGCTGACCTTGTTCAGCAACTCTTAATAATTAAGATTTAATAACGTAAGAATGTGTGGAAGGTACTTCAACAAGAGAATCTGTTTCTCAAACCTGCTAAAGTGGTGAAGTTTTTCTTAGCTTATTGTTTAGTCACTAAACTGTGTCTGATTCTTTTTGACCCCTGAGCTGCAGCATGCCAGGCTTCCCTGTCTTTCACTACTTGCTGGAGTTTGCTAACAGTCATGTCCCTTGAGTCGGTGATGCCATCCAGCCATCTCATCCTCTTTCGTCCCCATCTCCCACCTTCGGTCTTTTCCAGTGAGTCAGCTCTTTGCATCAGGTGGCCAAAGTATTGGAGTTTGAGCTTCAGCATCAACCCTTCCAGTGAATATTCAGGGTTGATTTCCTTTAGGATTGACTGGTTTGATCTGCTTGCTGTCCAAGGGACTCTCAAGAGTCTTCTCCAGCACCACGGTTCAAAAGCATCAATTCTTTGGTGCTCAGCCTTCTTTATGGCCCAACTCTCACATCCGTACATGGATGTGAGACTACTGAAAAGGTCACAGCTTTGACTAGATGGACCTTTGTTGACAAAGCAATATCTGCTTTTTAATACATTGTCTAGGTCTGTGACAGCTTTTCTTCCAAGGAGCAAGCATCTTTTAGTAAGGTGGTCTGATATTCCCACGCTTTAAGAATTTTCCACAGTTTGTTGTGATTCACAAGTCAAAGGCTTTGGCCTAATCAGTGAAGCAGAAGTAGATGTTTTTCTAGAATTCTCTTACTTTTTCTATGAGCCAGTGGATGCTGGCAGTTTGATTTCTATTTGCAATGTGATTGATAAACCCAGAAAGTGCAGTTTTAGAAAAATTAACCTGAGTAAATGAAGGTAGGTTAGATGGCTGGATAACAAGATTATATTATAGAATAATACATATATTGTGGGCCCGTCTATGTAAAAACAAGTAGTAACAATTCAAAAATAGTGAATTCATTATTTAAGAGTTCATTGTTTGTTTTGTATGTTTGGAGGAGTAGATACGACTAGACTGTTAACGCTGGTGAGGTTTTTCCTTACACCTGTATACCGTATACACTGGACATGTTTTTGTAATTCCTGTGGAGGAATTTTGTAAGTCTTTTGAGTATTTAGGAATGTTTGCATTTTCTGATGACTCCTTTGATACTACTAATGTCGCTGTTATGTACTCTTGGAGCCTCACTTGGGGACTGTTACTGTGACTCCCTCTGTGAGCACTATTGAAGTTCCGTAGTAATCAACCGTTCTTTCCTTCCCTCTCCCCCAGCATGCGATTTGAAGTATTTTCAGTTGGCCTCTGAGGAGTCTCAGTTCACGTCCGTAAGCTGATGGCCCAGCCTGCCCTGCCTTCCCTGCTCGCCCTGGTGGTGTCCTCTGCATTGTATGCACCGCCTGCCGCGCGGCCGCACTTTTCTCTCAGGCCTGCTCTGTCATCCAGTCACTAAGCCGGATCCGACTCCTTAGACCTGCTACTAAGGAGTAATGCTCACTGTCGTTGCTACTTAAACCTTTCTTGTCATTTCAGTTGCCTGATGCTCCTTCTCTACTAGATTCCTCAGGAATGGTTTATAGAAATAGTCTGTGAATTATCAATGCATATTCATAACAACAGTTTGTCTGCAGCTTTAAAATTTGAAGGCCATTTTATCTATATAAAAATCTTTGGATCCCATATTATTTCCTTAAGTAATTTAAATATGTTATTCCACTGTATGTCTTATGGTATAAAGCATTGCTGTCGATGTTTGACGGTCTGGTTTTTTTGCCCTTTAAAGTTATTTGGTCCTTTTGCTAGATGCCCAAAGGATTTTTTTCTTAACCTTTTGTGTCAAAGTGTAATCATTTATTAAACTATATCGTGCTCTTGGCCATCTTGGGTCATTCTCCTCCCAAATCAGTGTGTTCTTTTAATATATAGTTTCAAACCTTTTCTTTTTTTTTAATTTCAGTACAGTCTTAAATTCGAAGTTGCAGTAATTTCTGTTGTTCCATTGTTTTTATTTTCTTCCCAGGGACTCAGCCTGTTGTGTGTTTGTTTGATTTTCTTGTTCTATTATCTATTTCTTCACTTCCTTAAACATTTTTAAATCTAATTAGCTTTAAAAGTAAAAGAAAAATCGTTAAATATAATTGCACATTTAAAAAAATACAATTTCAAACTTACACAATTAAAACAGTACAGAGAACCTATTTCTCTTTGGTTATATTTTTTGGAATTTTTTTTTTTTAACTCCACTATATCTGTTTCCTTTAAGGCATTAAACATGTGTGTTTGCTCTTGGGTTCTCCTTGTTTATCTTCATTTCCGAAAACACTTTCTTCTTTTCCTCTTAATTTGTCCCCGCTTTGTTTCACTTATCTTTTCAAATCGTTCTCTTTCCCAGTGACTTTGTTTTGTGAGTTCCCGTTCTCGTCTGTGCCCTTCTTCCTGAGCTGCTGCCACGTCCCTAGTGTCTTCTCAGCTCGTTGGATTAGCTTCATCTTTGTGGGCATCTTTCTGGCTCGCTCTTGTTTTCTGTAGGGGAATTTTTTGTCCCTTGTTCTCTCATATAGTACTGTTATGTGGAACTCAGCTGTTCCTTGTCTGTTGACCATCTTTAAGTGAACAGTTTCCCAGCAGTTTGAGGAGGAAGGGGTGGGTCACGTGGACAGTCTAAGCTCAGGGCTCTCGGGCTCCTTCTTGAGCTGCCTTTGTGAAGTGACTTCTGTGTCTCCAGGATCTGCTTCCCCTGTCCCTCCCATTTTTACCTGTTATCTCAGCCTTCTCTCTGCTCTGCCCCTTTTGTCCTTACTGTGCTCCATGTGTTCTACTCCCAGAAGCCTCTCGGTACAGGCTTTGTCTTGGAAGGTCTTAGTGGGGAGAGCCTGGAGGTCCTCCGGGTACCAGGGGCAGGGGGAGCCTGCCGACGCCTGTGAATCAGAGCCTGCAGGATCTGCTCCCGGTTTGGCTGCGCACACGGTCGGCCTGTTACACCTCCCCATGAGGCCTGATGCTTCGGGGTTCTCCTGATCACAGCCGTCGGAATCCCCCATGTCTTCATTCTCCTTCTTCCCATGCAGTGCGACGCCACATGGGTCTTAACCACTGGCTGTCCCCACCTCCTTGTCCTTTCAGAGTCCTGAAGGGGTTCGTTCTGTTGTCTGAGGGTTGTCTGTCAGTTTTGCTCTCTCATTGACTTTTATGGGGGATTCAGGGAGAGGGAAGACCTGTGCCGCTGCCACCAGCTTCCCAGAGCCATAAAGCCAGAGTAGTCTCTCAGAAGCAGCATCGGATTGTAGTATTCCTCCCTGCTCAAAAAAAATTGAGTTGCAAGAATCCTTCATGAAAACTTTCAAACATATAGAAATAGATTAGTATAACGAACCCCCGTGTATTCATCACCCAGTTTCAACATTATAAGCGCATGGCTCATTTTTTTTCCTCTGTACCCCCTACCCATTAACCCCTCCTGGCTCTCATTTATTTTGAAGTATGTCCTAACATGATAATAAATACTTTAAAAAAAAAAATTTGAACACTCAGGATCAGAGGAGCCAGAGTCACATTGCCTTTGGACTTGGGAAGGAAAGGGAAATATCAGGGAAAGCTGACGTTAACGTCCGGGGTCTGGGCTGAGGCCCCGTCAGCCCGGACATACATGGACAGGCGTTCGGAGTGCGGCCTGTAGAGAGCTGAACATCATGGCGTGCTCTGCGAGGCGGGGAGCTGGGAAGACAGCGCCTGCCTTTCCTGCCTGAATATCGTTTGCTGCAGAGGGCCCTGGGGGTGGGGAGGCGTGCTTTCTACCACCTGAGTTCTCCTCAGCCTGGCTACAGACTCCAGGAAAGCCTTCTTGATATTCCAACTGCTGACCTGCTCCTCCCCTGGTCTGTAGGGATGGGGTTCAGGGAGCCCGGATCCCATCTCAGATGGAGTGAAGCCTTCTCCAGGAATGTAGCACATCAGAGAGCCGTACCGCCTGCAGGAAAAGTGGAGAGGAAGAGGCACATCCTTCCAAGAAATGCTGCTCTCACACCCAGCCATTCCCTGGGTATCGTGGCAGGAAGTTACTCATCACTGGAAAATCACCCCTGACCTTTCTGTTGAGGCCGTCAGAGAGCAGAGCTCTCAGAGATGGGGGGGTCACTGGTGCTCACTTGTTAGAGCCACTGCTTGTTTTCCAGCTCAATCCTCACTCTTTCTCGGTTTTCCTCATTCCACGTTCCTGTCTCTCAGCTTGATTCATTCTATTTAGCCCACTCAACTCAGGGGATCCTTGATGAGGGCCCTGCATCTGCAGGAGTCGTGCTCGGCGGGGAACATGCTAGACCTGGAGTGTCTGCTCCTTGGAACTGAGGAGGCTCAGACCGCAGTCTGGGAAAGCCTGTCTGGCCTTGTGGAGCAGAGGTAGCTTTAGGACATGGTAGGTGTGCCCTGTGCGCCCCTGGGGGTCCCAGACCCGGGTCACAGGCCCAGATGATGTGCAGGCCCACTCTGTCCTCTGACCACAGGCCTGGAGAGGGCCCAGGCGGCAGGCTGCTGGGGTTGCTCAGTGGAAGATGTCCATGCTTTCTTCTCCCCAGCCCTCACTGCTCAGGCTTCCTTTGAATCAACAGTGTTGGCACAGACTAGGCAAAACAGCTTGGGTATCAGCCGTCTGACTTCTTTTCTCTGCTTAGCGCTAACCAGTGTCGGCAAGGAGAGGCAGCAGGTCAGCAACGCTGGGAAGAGCTCTGCTCTGCATCACATGTGGCTGCTCCCCGGTCACTCCTGAGTTTGCAGTTCTCACTGTCACCGGCTCTTCTCGGTGCCTTTCCCTTCTTCCTGTGAACAGATGCCCCTCCCAGCAGGCCTGCACTCAGTGGTGCTGTGTTTGGCCACAGCTGGTCTTCCCCACCGAGTGGGACCTCGGTGAGGACAGGGATCATGACAGAGCCACCTGCCCCGCAACACCGGCGCAGCGTGAGATGCAAGGCAAGAAATTGACTGCAGGTACAATGATATATTGTGCTCTGGGTTCTGAAGGTGATCCTCCTCAAACCTTGACTTTGGCACCACATGTGAGGCTTTGCTTTAAAAAATAGACTTGGGTGTTAAGACCAGTTACCTTTAAGAGTGTTACAGTTCTGGCTTTCTGACTACCCTGTTCTGGAGTGAACATGCCTTACTGAAGCTGCACAGTTTGCTCTGAGTAATCTTGGGAAGGTTGCTTTTCACGCAGTAAGAAAGCAAACATTCAAATGGCGAGCTTTTTTTCAAGTTTAGGCATTGCTTGTTCCACGAAAATGTCACTAGACTTAGTGTCTCTAAAGTTCTTTATTTATCCTGGTTTTTGCAAAATGTTTGATTTATTTGGTCCTAGGGATTTATTTTCCTGCTAAGCCAGCATAAATGTCGTCATTTTGTGAGCCTTGGGAAGAAGAGTGTCTGGCTATTATTGTAATATCTTAAGGGATATTGCTTATGCAATAGCTTCAGTTATTTATGTATAGTAGTGACCCAAGTCTGTGTCTAGCAATATGTATATGGATTTTTAGTTCCTATATAGTTTTAGTTGTAGCATTGAGATATCGAACAAATCCTCTTGAGGAAAGATTTGGCATGCATCAGCTTTCAAAAGCTTCTAAAAATTGATCATATATTATTAGCAGAGGTTTACTGCCTCCTTCCATCCCATAGAAAATGTATTATTATTATTATTTTTTTTTTTTTGAAAATGTATTTTTTGTGTATCCAGTTCTGAGAAGGCAGATGACCAAAAGACCATGCAGCTGTTGCTCATGGCCTGTGACTGGCGAGGAGGAGGGCAGTTGGTGGTGGTGGTGGTTTAGCCACTGAGCTGTGTCTGACCCTTTGCAGCCTCACGGACTGCAGGTACCAGACCCCTCTGTCCGTGGGACTTCCCAGCAACAGTGCTGGAGTGGGTTGCCATTTCCTTCTCCAGGGGATCTTCCCAACCCAGGGATCGAACCTGTGGCTCCTGTATTGACAGGCATCTTCTTTAAAACAATTGCATCTGAATATGTTGAAGGAGGCGGGAAGATGTTCTAATTTGTTGAGGTACAGCTATTTTTGAAGAAGGAAATGGCAACCCACTCTATATTCTTGCCTGGAAAATTCCATGGACAGAGGAGCCTGGCAGGCTACAGTCCAAGGGGTCGCAAAGAATCGGACATGACTGAGCAACCAAGCAACAACAGCAGAGCTATTTTATGCTGGATCTTGTTTGAAGTAGTTACTCAGAAAGTTGCTTTTTGATTAAATATACTCAATAAAGTAAAATTTGCTTTGACAGAAGTTAAAAAGTTAGAAGTAAAAAAAAAAAAGAAGTCAGGTAACATGGAGAAGTATGCTTTTTACAAAGTTAATCGCTTATCGACATGGCGAACAGAAATAATGTTTTCATTGTTTTCCGTGTATTTCACTACAAGTTTAAACATAGAATATACATACCAGATAAATACGGGGGCAGAACTTTGTGCCAAAGCCATGCTGCCTACCCTTTCCTTACAAAAGAACAAAGGAACAGTGTTCATCTTAAGTGCAGAAATAACCATTGTGGGTATTTTTAATTTCCTACCATTTTAATCTCCTGTGTTCCTCTTGGTTTTTGCTAAATAGTTGTAAAGAATGAATCGAGCCTACATTAATCTTTAAAAAAAAACAACTCTACCTAGTTTTAATGGTTTTTCTTTCTCTGAAAAATAGTGATTTGTTCTTTCTGAAATCCGAATGATCAGCTGCAGCTGCATTTTTGTTACTATTTGAGTTTAGGGAGAGGGAGGTCAAGCACTCTGAATGGACACAGAGATTAGCAGAGTAACTGTTAGGCTGACAAAAGGAGAGGAAACACCTATTCTTTGCATAGTTTGAGATTTAAAGGCAATAGAATGGGTATAGTTGAAAACTGTAGAAGGAAAATAAACCAGGTGGATTAAAATTCTTTTTTTTTCCTGAAGTGTTATTACATACTGAAGAAGATGACGACTTTCTACCATTATAATGAAGCAATAAAGGAAATCGCAGAGGAAAAGGTCAATAGGGTTTGAATACTTAAAAATTTAGAACTACTTTAAAACTTTTTATTACTTAGGTAATGCATATGTGCTGTAGAAAACCATCGGAAAACAATAGAAAATAAAAAATCTCTTAATCATTCTCCCAAGTGGCAGCTCTATTGTTGTAATGACGTTTTAGGATCATCCTTCCACACTTAAAAAAATTTTTATGTAGCGGAAATTAACTTTAAATGTGCAAACAAATAAGTTGGAAAAGTGGTTTCCAGCACAGACAAAGAATTGATGGCTTTAAAATATGTAAAGAGCTTACATGAGTAAGAAAAATGCTTATATTCTCCAGGACCGGTGGGCAAAGACAGACATGCATTCCATTGTACCTCATTCAGCAGACGTTGAGTGCCTGTTGGTAAAGTTAAAGGAGTGCTTACTGTGCACAAAAGCAGCTGTTAGAAGGGACAGACGTGGCATTCTGTCATCTGTGTGTTTTATTCCAGCGTTTTGAGGCATACCAAGATATAAGTGAAAATATATGGGAAACATTTTTCTTTAAACTTTCAAAAATAATGTAGGTGAGTGTGTGTATAAACTTGAGATGGAAAACTGTTTCTTTTTTTTTTTTTAATTATTTATTTATTTTACTTTACAACATTGTATTGGTTTTGCCATACATGGACATGAATCCACCACAGGTGTACATGTGTCCCCATCCTGAACACCCCCCCCACCTCCCTCCCCGTCCCCTCCCTCTGGGTCGTCCCAGTGCACCAGCCCCGAGCACCCTGTATCATGCATCGAACCTGGACTGGCGATTCGTTTCACATATGATAATTTACATGTTTCAGTGCCGTTCTCCCATATCATCCCACCCTCGCCCTCTCCCACAGAGTCCAACAGACTGTTCTATACATCTTTGTCTCTCTTGCTGTCTCACATACAGGGTTATTACTACCATCTTTCTAAATTCCATATATATGCGTTAGTATACTGTATTGATGTTTTTCTTTCTGGCTTACTTCACTCTGTTTAATAGACTCCAGTTTCATCCACCTCATTAGAACTGATTCAAATGTATTCTTTTTAATGGCTGAGTAATATTCCATTGTGTATATGTACCATAGCTTTCTAATCCATTCGTCTGCTGATGGGCATCTAGGTTGCTTCCATGTCCTGGCTGTTATAAACAGTGCTGCGATGAACATTGGGGTGCACGTGTCTCTTTCAGATCTGGTTTCCTCGGTGTGTATGCCCAGCAGCGGGATTGCTGGGTCATATGGCAGTTCTATTTCCAGTTTTTTAAGGAATCTCCACACTGTTCTCCATAGTGGCTGTACTAGTTTGCATTCCCACCAACAGTGTAAGAGGGTTCCCTTTTCTCCACACCCTCTCCAGCATGTATTGCTTGTAGACTTTTGGATAGCAGCCATCCTGACTGGCATGTAAGGGTACCTCACTGTGGTTTTGATTTGCATTTCTCTGATGGTGAGTGATAGTGATGTTGAGCATCTTTTCATGTGTTTGTTAGCCATCTGTATTTCTTCTTTGGAGAAATGTCTGTTTAGTTCTTTGGCCTACTTTTTGATTGGGTCTTTTATTTTTCTGGAATTGAGCTGCAGGAGTTGCTTGTATATTTTTAATTCTTTACCCGTTGCTTCATTTGCTATTCTTTTCTCCCATTCTGAAGGTTGTCTTTTCACTTTGCTTATAGTTTCCTTTGTTGTGCAGAAGCTTTTAATTTTAATTAGATCCCATTTGTTTATTTTTGCTTTTATTTCCAATATTCTGGGAGGTGGGTCGTAGAGGATCCTGCTGTGGTTTATGTCGGAGTGTTTTGCCTATGGGAAAACCGTTTCTTAAACAAGACTCCCCACAAAAACTAACAATAAAGGAAAAGATTAATAAATTGAACTGTGTTGACATGAAGAACTTCTCTTCATCAAAAGACACCATTAACATTGGGTTGTTTGCAGAAATGGCCTGCTCATAGATCAGGTTGTCCTTAATTTACCCACAGTGTACCGCGCGTGTGCTTTTACGCGTGGCGCCTGCTGCCCGTCTTTGTTCTCAGGTGCTGTTCAGTGCTAGAACCCTCACCCTCATCCCCAGGAGGAAGCAAAAGGAAACGCACGTGCGGATGGAGGTCGGGGCTTTTCCAGGAGGGGTCAGATCCTTGGTGGTGGGGAGGGGTGTAGGTAGAGCACCCACCTGCTCAGAGCTCTGGTCCTTCTGCTTTGCTGTCGGTCCCTGATGAGCAGTCGTGGGCCTGTCTGTGTGAGTTCCGTGTGACAGCCTCGCAGCTGTTTGTCTGGCCATCTTCCCCACTGGGGCACAGGGTCCACAGGGGCAGGACTTTGCCGCCTTGATCACCCTCCTGTCCTTACTGCTTTCCATGTAGTCAGTGCTAAACAAATATTTGGATGAATTAAAGAGATTCAAACATTGAATCTAAACTTTGCTTCCTTAATCCACATGTGCAGAGTTCTTGCAAAGAGCTTGGTCACCGCTTCCTCTCTTCCCCGAATTGTCATTTTACTTTTGTGGCTTCGCTAAAGAACTATCACTTTAGAATGCTTTTGAGCATCGGGCGCATCTTCCTTCATCATCTCTAATCCCCAAATGGTATGTAGAAAAGTACATTTACATCTAGAAGGTATTTAGAAAACTCACTTGATTGGTAACAATAATACAAAAGCCTTTTCTTTGGTTATGGTAGAAAATCTTGTACTACTCTTGAAATATTAAACAAATTCTTAACCAAAGCTGGTTTCACTTTGACATTCTGTTTCCCTCCCATTCACACTCCTAGATTATCCACAGAATGCCATCAGTTTCATAAATATGGTTCTCAGCTATTTCAGAGGAGGCGTACTGTGTGGGTTCCTCAGGTCCCTCTTGGGAGAGTGACCGTGGAGGAGGAAGCTGGTGGTTGGGAGTCTGGTTCCTTGTAAAGAAGGTATGAGCCTTCCACTCTCAGATGTCTGCCGGCTACTTGTGTCCTTAGTCAGCTGTGCCACTGTCCTCGGCAAAGTGCCAGAACCCTAGGGCCTGGACACTTAAACTGTCCTTATGGAAAGCAGAAGGTAAACAAAACAGAAGTGAAAGTGGATTCAGTTTTTTAGACTGTTCTCTTACAGGAATGGTTTTGTGGTTCTCAGCATTCAAAAAAAAAAAAAAAAAAATACTTGTTCCAATATGTTTCATTGACATCAGTTACTGTAAGTCTGATTCATTTTCTGCCTATTGATTTCTGCCCAAGGAGAGATTTATGACATTTAACAGAAAACGTAAGTGATGTTAAAAAGCAACAAAAACCAGATATTTTAAGGATTGTAAAAATAAGGTTTAAAGTCAGTGACCCTTGAAAACACAATTTTTATGTTTCTTTGTTAACTATTTGACTGTGTAACCATAGAGTTGTTAAAAATAAAGTAAATTATAATGTTAACATTATATTAAGTGTCAAAAAGATAATATAATTTACTTCGAAGATTTTTTTTTTTTACCCTTAATATTCCACAGCTCTATTCTGACCCTGGCGTGTGGGCGCTGACTTTTATTGTAGGGGTGTGCTGGGACCGCACAGTTCTTGGCGTCTCCTGTTTCTCCATCTGTGGTCCTCTGGACTGGCTTCTAAAGTACCCAACCTTTGTGTTCTGTGGGGAGTTTATCTTCATCTGTTAAAGTCTGTTGTTGCTTAAATTTCAGTGGTTGTCAATTTCATTTCAAGATTTCTCATTTATTCTTTCCTATCTGCTTATTGTGGCTTCATATATTCCTTTCTAGATGTATATGTAACATCTTTTTTATACACGATTTCTTTATTTATACCTGATCTCAAATATATTTATCTTTAAAGTGCCTGACAAGCTAACAGTAAATTTCATGTGAAATAGTTATTTTTCTAGTTGATTATCTTTTTTGGAGCTAGTCTTTTGTGGTGGTGTGTGTTTTTCTTTTTTTGGTATTGTGCTTACAGATGATTTTGAGTGGGAGGTCTGTTTTTTTCATTTGTTCTTGTTTTGTTTTTGAGCCTAGCTGTGCCGTTGTGTTTTTCTCTATATTTAATCGACCCTCACTTTGTGTTCAGAGCTGAAGTCAGCCCCACCACCTCCACTGGTTGGTTCCCCGGTTCCCGTTGCCGACTTTGTGGAGGGTACTCCACACTTCCCATGCCTGCCCTCATCTTCTCATTTGTGGGGAATTTGTAAAACAATTTGATTATGTTTTTTTCCATGTCATTTTCCAAATGCACATAATTGTTCTGGAAGTGATTTGTAACTCCATTATCTTTGAACCTCACCCCTGACCAGTGGACAAGATGACCCAACATTTCCGCAAGCTCTGGCAAGGATGATCATTGTAGATCTTGCTGTCTTTTAAATGCAGACCAGTTGTGTTCATTTCTCCTTCCTCTCTTTCAGCTTACCACATTGGATTCTGAGGTTCTTGGTTTACTTTTCAGCATCTTTTTCTATTCAGTACATAATCATTTTAAACTTTAAACCAAAGCAAGCTTGCTACTAGTTAACTAAATTTTAAACTCTTTATTATCTAAGCATTGTAGATTATCGTACAGTTTAGCAGTATTGACTATGACTTCTGGCATATTGATTATATAAATGGATAAATATAATAGTTTCCTAAGGTTTATTGGAAGGGCTGAAGCTGAAGCTCCAATACTTTGGCCACCTGATGTGAAGAACTGACTCCCTGGGAAAGACCCTGAAGCTGGGAAAGACTGAAGGCAAAAGGAGAAAGGGGTGGCAGAGGATTTGATGGTTAGATAGCATCATTGACTCATTGGACATGAATTTGAGCAAACTCTGGGAGATAGTGAAGAACAGGGAAGCCTGGTGTGCTGCATTCCATGGGGTGGCAAAGAATTGAACATGACTTAGTGATGACTTAGCGACTAAACAACAACAAAGATTTTTGTAGTAAATTATATTGTTCCCTTAACTAGTATAGACAAAGAATACAGCATTGCTTTCAGCTTGAAAGATGTTGAATTTCTGATTTTGATAATTTGTGTATTTCTCAGTATGCTTTACTATACAGTAATTTTATTTTATTTTATTTTATTTTATTTAGTGGAGTGCAGTTTATTACACTGGTGGGCCCAAGGCAGAGTCTCCTCTTAGCCAAGGACCTATACAGTAATTTTATATTGTCATTTATAATGAGATTTATGAGCAACAGAGTTTGTCCAACACAAATGTTACTTGAAGATTTGGTTGCTAAAATTCTAGTCTAGCCATCCTCCCCCCCACCCCCACTTCTATATATATCTTCCTATTCAGTGGTGACTACTTGCAAGAGTTCCAGGAAATGTATGCCCTGTATGTTCACATATTATTTTAAATTATTGCGTTTACTGTACTTCTGTATTTCCCTTTGATCTAGCTCTATTTCTGAGAGCCAGTAGCTTCCTTAAAGTACTAGGTAACAGCTAGAACAAATTAGGCAACCATTTGTGAAAAGAGGGTGTGGGGAGCATAAAAGATGTTGAAGATGCTAAGGGAGTTGGTTTGCTGCACTTACAGCAAGTACAAGGTACCACTGGGGTTTTTTCTTCCTTCAGACATTTAAAAACAGATGGCTATCTAAATCATCTGAAAATAACCATTTTTGCTTTGAATTCGTGTTTTAGTAGCTCTTTTAGTACTATCTTGTCGAGAGGCTGTGTGACTCAGTTGCAAAGCAAAATAGTAATAATAATAATAACTGTTGTTATTATTGAAAAGCAGGAGTGGACCAGACATTTGCTTAAACACATTCCCTTTCAAGAACATTTCTATTCCATAATATGAAGCAGACTGGTATAGAGTTAAGGACTCTTTGAGCGCCTTTAGAACCATTCCTTAATTTCAGTCATTAGAATTAGGTTGAATGCCCACTCTGGGCCCGGGCTGGTGCTAGGAGGGTTGAGAGTCTAGGAGCTTCCCAGCAGACTCCCAGCTTTCATGAGGCACTGGCTCCACCTCATCGCTGTTGGATAGTTGTAAGAGAAGTAATGCATTTTACAGTGGGGCCAGAGACATTCACCCTGTTGTGGGACTGAAGAGAGAAGGATGTTCAAACTAAAATCGCTAGGTTTCACTTAACAAAGTGCTGTAAACATTAGTATATTTCTGCAAGCCTGGCTTTTATGCCTATGTGTTTTTAAAAATTAGAACTCTCAACGTAAAACATTATCAGCTTTATCCCATGTTTGACTTTTGCCTAATTGGATTTGGGAGCTATTTGAATAATGGATAATGAGCTTTCCTGTAAATAGAGAAACCGATTGACTCTGGGCCCTAATTCATTCTATTCCCAGAGCTTTATGAGGAGCTCACTGGGAGGTCATCAGTCATCTTGTTAAGTGAGTGTGGAAGGATGGGGAATCAGAACTAGCTTCAGAAAGTTTTCAAGTAATGATGGTTTCTGCTCTTCCTTGCCTGTTAAGATTGAGTTCAGATGTTTTGTTTAAATTTTATCCGGCATCTTTATCCCAACTTTCTAGCCCAGCCCAGTCATAATTTTAAAAGAACTTGCTTTTTTTTTTTCTCCCATGAAAATGATTCACTGTAGAAATGAGTCAGATCATTTTGGGTACCCAGTGCCTATATGAAATGACACGGTGTAATTTAAACCACTCACCAGTAAGCTGTGACTGAACATGAGCCCTCCTTTGGCCGCACATCATCAGATGTATTCTCTAGGAGAGCATGAACGTTTGATGTCTGTTACACGTGATGCTTTCTTCTGTCACACTTCTGAAAGCTATACTAAGAATAGGAAATGGGCTCCAGAAAAGCCAGTGAAGCACCATCCGAGGGAAGGAGACAGGTAGGTTATCTGTTTGTTGGTATAGGTCATTTCACTGTTAAAATTTCTCATTCAATGTGATCTCATCCCTGAAATGATGAGGTGCACTTTGAATGGTGCTTGAAATGTTGAATGGGGTTTTTTTAGGGGATGCTTCTGAGAATATGTTTCATGGCAAGTTTACTATTTCATTTTTGGCTTGGCTCCTAAATTTACCCAATAGTCGTCTAATCATCATCAGCTTTAATGCCTTTATTCTATTTTATTTTCTCTGTGTGGCTATTTCACATACTTCAGTGGATTATTTAATCTTTGGTCAGAGTAATAAAAGATCTAGGGATACCGTATACTTGTGATGGCAGTCTCCTTAAACTTGATCATTAGTCAGTGATCTGCTTTTCTTCAACTGCTAGAAAGTTGGCTTACCTTTGATACACTTTTGGAATGCAGAAGTCTTGTTTTGCTGTAGTTCTGTCACATTTAGTGGTACAGTTGTTCATCTGCTTTTTTCTAAACACTATTGGTAGTTAACTTTTAATTTTAAAGGTGCTTTTATCACTCCTCAATATTAATATTATAATCCTGGTGTTTTATTTTACTGAGTGAAATGTAAACTCTTGTATTTAAAGCCTGCATATATTTCTCATACGCAGTTCTGAAATAGAGAAACACTTAAACTGGGTTTGTTTTATTATTTGTAAATTATACCTCAAAATTGGTTAGACAACAGGGACCTATTGTATAGCACATGTAGCTCTGCTTAATGTTATGTGGCAGCCTGGATGGGAGCGGGGTTTGGAGGAGAGTGAATACTGTCTGTGTGGCTGAGTCCCTTCTCCATTCACCTGAAACTGTCGCAGCATTGTTAATTGGCTATACCCCAGTACAAAATAAAAACTATGAAATTTGGGGGAAAAAATAAATCAGGAAACAAAAAGAAATTGGTTAGAAAAACTAACTGAACTACATATTTAAGATCTGTTCATTTAACTCTTTGAGTCTACCTTAATTTTAAACTCTTCTTTTAAAAGTATTGTGTGCATAGCTTCTATTTTCCCAATATTTTTATTAGCTATCTCCAAATTTTGGTGTGCTCTCTTCAACCAAAAAAGTACAGATTAATAAATCCTTAGGCTGCATAAAATCAGTCGCACACTGTTGTTATTTTGGCCCTTCTTTCCTCAGAATGAATATTTTTTTCAGTTATTCATATCAACTGTTTCTTCCATTTTCTTTCAGCCACACCAGCTGGACTGCTCAAGATTGTTTCATGTCATAAGGCAAATTTGTACCTATTGGTGAACACTTCCAAATAACAACTAGAGTAAGAAATTTAAAAAAGGATTTTTTTCCCTTCAAGTCATTTTTCTGTGCCGTGTAGCATTTCCCTGAAAGCTTAATCTCATCCATAAAAGATGTGATGGATACATTCCTACTAGATTAATTTGTTTAATCTCAAGTGGGTTTATAATATATTATCATACTTTTAAATTGCTGTCTAGTCTTTCGTATGAGTCAAAAACCTTGCCATTTTGTAGGTTTTTCTTTTAAGTAAGTAGAATAGCAGAAAGTGGACTTTCTCTTTAAATCCAAGGTGAATGTATACATGGTTTAAGAAGTTAAATAGTACCACGGTGGTCTTATAATCCAGTTATTTGCTGCCCACATCACCCCATTCCCAATCTTTCTCTTTATGAATGACTTTTGAACTCTTTGAGTCTGCTTTGAGCTTGTATTTATTTCCAGTTTTTAAGGAAAATGTTTATCCTTGGATTCATTAGTTTAGATCTTCAGTGAGTTATGTCGTTTTCTTAAACAGCCATCCCTTCTGCTACCCCTCTTTGCTTCCCCTCCCCCATTCTCCCAGTACGTTATACTTTTTGGTGAAAGCCATATTCATTATTTACATTGTTTGCCTAGCACATAGTCACAGATAGTGTTGTACTGTCATGCTTTCCTTTTTAATAGATTTTCTTGTAGTTATTAATTGCCTTTTCTTCATTTGCATAGTTTCCTTTCTGCCTGAGTCACTAGGGAAGCCCCTGCCTGTTGTTAACTCTTCTCATACCTTCTGAGAACCTCTCACAACAATTTTCCACAAGTTCAGTTAGCACTATGCAATAGAAATACAGTACCAGCCATGTATGTAATTCTGCTTTTTCTAGTAGCTGCAGTAAGAAGGGGCTTCCCAGGTGGCGCTAATGAGAGACATAGGAGACATGGGTTTGATCCCTGGGTCAGGAAGATGCCCTGGAGAAGGGCATGGCAATCCAGTATTCTTGCCTGGAGAATCCCACGGGCAGAGGAGCCTGGCAAGCTACAGTCCATGGGATCGCAAAGAGTCAGACATGACTGAAATGACCTAGCACGCAGCAAGAAAGGTAAAAGGAAGCAGATGAAAGTAATAGTATAGTTTGCTTAATACGACATGTTCACAATGTCATTTCAACCAGTAGTCAATGTTTCACGTATTTGAGATATTTTTCTTTCTTTTCTTATTACTAAGTTATCAAAACCCGATGTGTGTTTTCTACACTTGCACAGCCTCTCTTTTCGGACTCGCCACGTCTCGGGGGGCTCATGGCTACTATGTTAGAGCAGGTTGGGTGGTTCCGCAGCTGCAGCTCGGATCGAGGAGGCCTCCCTCCTGGACACCTCCGTCCCCCGTCTGGTCGCTTGCTCTGAAGACTGCCGCATGGCGACCATCTTGAGACCGCTTTGCTTTGCTTCTCAGGCGGCGTCCCTGTTTCCTGGACTGCAGGTATTCTCATTCCCCTCTGGTGGTTTTGCTCAGCCGTGGTGGGCAGAGGCATGTCGGCATGTCCATCTCTTGCGTCACCCTGGCCGGTCCGGCCGCTCGCCTCCTGGGGCTGCCGCGTAGCTGCCGTCCTGGGGCCTCCCTGCCGCAGCCTGCATGGAGATTTCCTGTGCGTTTGCTCTTGTGGTGGATCCTTTTTTGTTCGTTTGTTTTTCCCCTGGGCATCTTACATCTTTCTCTTCCTTGGTTTTTTTCCTTCACTCAGGTGGAAACTCCAGTGATTGCTGAGAAAAGGGAGCAGAGGTGGTGGGCTTTCTGAGACCCTGTAGATCTGAGCCGTTTCTCTCGTTCCCTCTTGTGTGACGATTATTGGGGCTGTGTATAGAATTCTAGGTTAGACATCATTTTTCTTCAGAATTTTGAAGGCATTGCTTAATTGTCATTCAGCTTTCAGTGTTTTTGCAAAATCTGAAGCCATTCAGATCCCCTTACCTTTTGAAAGTGAACTATGTTTTCTTCCTGGAAACTTACAGAATCTTCTCTTTGTTGGCGAGATCCTGGACCTGCACGTTACTGTGCTCCAGTGTGGGTCTGTTTTTATCACTTGCTGAGCACTTGATGTGTCTGGTAGATTTCCTTGAACTATTTTTTAGTGTTTTCTTTCCTTGTATTTTATTCTGCTTCATTTTCCATTGTTATTTATTTAGGCTTTGCCTTCTAGAAAGGCAGAGTTTCTTCTACCTTTATCTTCTGACTCTTCAGTTAAACTTATCATTTCTGCCATCTTGCTATCAAGTTTTTATCCAACATCCTGTTCTTAATCCATGAATACAATGAATACACGATCTTATCTTTCTGAGTATATTAATGATAAATATATTTTAAAGCTTTTGTTTCTCTGCACTTTATTTCCTCCAAGGGGCTTGTTTTTCCCCTGTTTTGTTTTTCCTTTAAATCTCTTTCACACTAGAGCTGTTCCTTCCTCTGACGTCTCTTGCTCGGTGGTCTGTGCGTGATGAAGACGGGGGCCTTCCAGGGTCTACTGCAGGCTCCCAGCAGGTGCACGGGGCTGGTCAGCACACATCTGCCTCAGGCCTCTGGGTGCAGGTGGGCTGGTATTTGCTTACCCTCGTGATGGTATCTTTTGGTCTTTCCTCTTGTTTGCTTATGTCACCTGGATGGTGCTCTGCCCCTTGATTCACATTTTCCAGAAAATAAATCTCCAGGTCTCAGCAGAGGTGTGAGGCGGCAGGCCCCCCGCAGCGGGAAAGGAGAGGTGGGGTGGAGATGCAGCTCCTCTCGTCCAGCCCCGCCCCGCCCCGCCCTGCGGAGAATCCCACCCCTCGATCCAGAAGCAGGCTTCCTGCCCTTCTGGAGGGTTCTGTGGTGGAAACCAGGCCGCCGCTCTGCTGTCCCCACCACCGGCTTGTGACCGAGCCCCCTCCCGCCTGCCAGCTGCTCATCACTCTGATTGCCGTCTTCCAGAGTTGTGCTGCTGTTGTCTGCTCTCCTGTTCTCTCACCGCGGGCTTGTCCTTTTCTTTTTAAGTTGTGGTAAAACACACATAACATAAATTTAGCATCATAACCATTTTTAGGTGTACAGGTCAGTGGCATTGAGTACATATGCACACTGTTGTGTGAGCCTGTCTTTTCATGATAGCACTAGTAAGACACAGATGTGAAGGAAAAGACCTCTCAGTGGGGTTATAGTGGTGTTGATGTAGAGCAACATGAGATGTGTGGTCTGTCTAGCAGGATACATGCTGCAATCTTCTGTGAGTCCGGGCACTTGCTCTTTCTGACAGTTTGATTTAATGGGATTTGTTTACCATCCCCTAGGAAAGCATTTGGGGCTTCCCAGGTAGTGCTAGTGGTGAAGAATCCACCTGCCAATGCAGGAGACTTAAGAGATGCAGGTTTGATCCCTGGGTCGGAAAGATCCACTGAAGCAGGAAATGGTAACTCACTCCAGTATTTTTGCCTGCAAAATCCCATGGACAGAGGAGCCTGGCAGGCTACAGTTCATGGGGCTGCAAAGAGTTGGACATGACTGATCGTGTGTGTGCGTATGCGTGCGCACACACATACGGGAAAGTGTTTGGATAGTTGTTTGGCAGAAAAGGGCATTTTATCTGCTTGTGATAAACTGTAGCTTTACAAGAGGTTGCAGATGGAATTCCCAGGCCTGACACAGAAGGCTCTCCAAGATCTGATCTCTACCCACCTGTGTACTCCAGCCCCTGGGCCCCTGCGGTGCTGGGTGTTGCTGAGTACCGCGCCCCGTTTCCGTCTCCTTGCCCTCTTCCGTGTCGTTCCAGCTCCCAGCCCCGTGCCACTTCCTCCCACCCGCGGCACGTGGTTGTCCTTCTGTCTTCCTCCCATGACCTTGGACATGCCTTTGAATTAGCACCTTGCCTTTCCCACACTCCCCAGTTCCCTTTGATGTTTGTTTCTGCGCCGCGTCTTCCTCAGTGCTTGGCACGTGGCCTGCACGCAGTCAGCTGGACTCCTGGTGCCAGAGATTTCAAGAGAGAACTCTTTATCTCTTATTTTGTAGGATATCCGACATGAAGCCAGTGACTTCCCATGCAGAGTGGCCAAGCTTCCTAAGAACAAAAACAGAAACAGGTACAGAGACGTCAGTCCCTGTAAGTATTCACACACCACAGTTACCTGCTCCCATCCAGCTGGCTCCTCCGAGACTGCGGGCCTCTCAGACTCCTTTAGCCCCGGGGTTTGGTAATAAATCAATAGCAGTCAAGGTTTATGACTTGATTGTTTCCTATAATAAAGGTATTAGAGACTTACAGTAATGGTTCACTTTTCCACCCATGGAGAAGGGCTAAGTTTTCGGTTTCTAGAAAATTCAGCAAAGTTCAAAGCACCTCTCTTAGCTTTGACTGTTTTAATGATGAATTGTTTTCCTACCAGCTGAGTGTGTGTCGTGGCAGGCATAATATAACCCTTCTGGGTGACTCAGCGACAGTACTGTTAGGCCCCAAGCATTGTCCTGACCGGTAGCGATGCCCTGAACTGGCATGGGTGGGTGGGGGCGGGGGAGGCTCTGCTCCCTGACCTCCCCTCTCCCCCCACCCCACCCCTCCCCCATCACTGTTTCTCTGGCTCTTTCCTGCCATTAGCTCGCAGTGTGCCCGCTGGCAGCCGCCTCTGCCTTCTGAGTACTGGACTCTCAGTCTGCTGATGAGTACTGGACTCTCAGTCCGCTGACACCTCGAAAGTGAATGAGTGTGTCAGAATCTGTGTGAAGTGAGAGAAAGTGGGGCGGAGGGGAGAACAAGAGTCTCACTGCCTCCTCTGGGTCACAGAGAGCGCTGGGACTCAGCTCCCCACGGCGTCGCCCAGCAGCGAGGGCCGTGGCTGCGGCAGCTCCACAGCGGTGCCCTCTGCGGGGACGTGACAATGCCGCCAGGCCCCAGGGCGGGCCCGTCCCGCCGAAGCCCACTGCGGTGGAGCTCCCGTGGCCGGCATCCCAGCATCCTGCCGGGTGGTGCAGCGCCCAGTCCCTGGGAGGGGAGTGAATCAGACCTGGGCTGGCGCTGAGCAGTCTGCCTCCAACGGCTGCCATGGCTCTCTGCCCGTCTGAGTAGGCGGCCGCAGGCGGGTTGCCCTCTCTGATCTTCAGTCACACAGGAGTCACAGGGATCTCAGGACTGGGCGCACGCTGAAGTCAGGTCGCATCAGCGTGTAGCCCTGTGTCTCATTCCGTGTTGGCTGTGGTTGAGACGGTCAGTAACTGAAGTGCCCGCCAGGAGCATCCACCGTGCAGGTCTAGGTCAGGTGACACAGGATTTAGCACTTCTAGGCTATGGCCCCACATAGATTTTATTTAAAAATAATACTCATGGCCCCTTCTCAGGGAATTCTGCCATGAGGCCCTGGCCAGCTGCCCTGCGCTAGAATCACCATCACAGTTCAGACTGTACACACGGCGCCCACCGAGCCCTTGGTCTGTAGCCTTCGCTGTACTCACTCTGAGTCAGGCAGCAGTATTATCTTTCATATTTCTTTTCTGTGTTTTCAATCAGTATTCATCTAAATAATTCTGTAAATCAGCTTTGTAGAGAAAAAAACAGCATTTGAAATATTCTTCCAGGGATACAATTCCCAAACTTTTTAACCAGTCTTAACTCCTTGCATTTTTCTCCCCTACCCTCCACTCTTCACTAGAGAAGGTAGTTTGCTTTTAAAGTTATGAAGGAAATGGGGAGAATGTTTCAAGGTAGAAGGTGATCCTGTTAGCTTCCATTTGGCAGGTGACAGACTCGGCACTCAGAAGATGAGTCGTCTGCCCAAGGTCACCACCCCGTGCTATGAGACCTCTCATCTCCATGACCTGTTTCAGTGTCACCCAAGTGTTTCAGTGTATCCTGACCCTCTATGATGAGAAACGTTATCCCAGCAATGGCTAATTTACTAAAACATCTCTTTGGAATGCTTTCGAATAGAAAGCCCCTAACTGCTTATCCCTGTTAAGTTTTCCTTTCTTGCTGGGCAAGGGGAGAACTATTTATGGGTCATCACTGAGTTTACCGTCCCTTGTGTTACCAGAAATAAAAACACCCACCTGTGCTTGTTAAAGGCCCTGGCAAGATTGCTCTCGGGAAAATAGGACTTTTGTGACGAAATTGTGGTAAAGAGGAAAAGAAGTGGCAGTGCTTTTTTAGTAATCTGGGGCAGACGTTCGAACGCAAGTGTATTTCTAAAAACTATTCCGAAAGTTACTTTTAATGTATTTTCAGTGTTGTGTTTTGAATTCAGAGTCTATGTTTTCCTGTTAAACTCTCTTTTAAATGTCTTTGATTGTGACATTTATGTTACACTTGAACTTTTTTAAAGACAACCTTGTATCAAGGAATTCGAGGTATGAATTTTCACACTGTTGTATACTTAAGCCATTTAATTTTGGAAGCATTAGGCACAGGTGAGGCTGAGATATGATCGTAAATCTTACCAACTTGGTTCAATGTACGCACTTGAGCTCCAGGGACTGGGTGGAATATTGGTGGATTTCGTTCCCTTTTAAAGATCAAAGCCATTGCATTTTTCACTCATAAAGGTATATTTTAGGCCTCAGAGAACAGATTCCTTGATGTCCCCCCCCCCCCCAGTCTTCTGAGGTGTGAGGACAGTAATAAATTTTTTTAAAACAATAAAGCCTAGAAACAGATTTCCCAAACAGGAGTTAATCTCTGTTTTAGTGTAATTTGTTTCTGTTACTATTTTGTATTAAGTTTCAGATACTTTCAAAAACCTTCTGAAAGTACTAGTTGTTCCCATTATTGGAGACACTAATTTAATCTCAAAACAGTTTGGACTCACCCAGTGTGAACACCCTGAGCGCCTCACTCGCCTTCTCTGCCCTCCCCGTAGGGCGCATCGCCTCTGCAGGCACTTAAGTCCCCCCGGATTAACCTTGCATTCTGGCTTGCCTTTCAGTTGACCACAGTCGGATTAAACTTCATCAGGAAGATAACGACTATATCAATGCTAGTTTGATAAAGATGGAAGAAGCCCAAAGGAGTTACATTCTCACCCAGGTAAACAGAATCTGAATTTTTCTGTAATGGTTTTTGCCTCTTTGCACAGCCTAAGAGTGACAGTGCCATAATCCACGCCTCAGATAAAGTTTCCCACATCTTTTAGATCAGGTTTTTAACCCAAAACAGCAACACGGAAGGGAAAAAAGTCTTTCTTCAGAGATTCAGTCTGATCATGACGTGAATCTTTTCTGGGAAGTATGGCACTCCTGGGTTTGTAGACAGCAGCAGTGAAGTGCCAGGGTTGTCTGTCTAGTTTGTTGACAGAGGCCGTAGGCAGAGAAGACGGTACCCGTGTCGAGTCTCTTAAGTGTTTGCCTCAGGGCATCAGGGCTGCTTATGGACTTGAAGAGGGTTAGTAATAGACCAGAAATCTTTATCCAGATGGCCTTTGACAATTCCTCTGCATGGTCCTCATTTTTTGGGGGTGGAGGGGTGAGGTAGATTATGTGGAGAAGCATGCAAAATCACCTGAAACTCCCATTGCTTTTTGGCATCTTTATGGAAAAAGAAATCACAACAGTGGTTTCATAATTGGCCTTTTGTGAAACACTGGTATATGACCCAAAGACCACGGGAGTCTGGGGAAGAGGGTGAAGGGGTCTCTTTTAACTGATTTTCTCAAGTCTTCATCTGTTAGTGGTACACTGATTCACACAGTCTAAATCTCTCTCTCTCTTTAAATCCTGATTTTCTCTTCTCTCTTTCCATGTCAGTTTCTCAGGCTTATGTAAGGTTCGGGTCTTAGGGTGACTGTGAACATCGTAACTCTGTCTAATACTTGGAGACTAAAGTGACACTGAAGCTCGGAAGCACAGGGAACAGAGTCTGCTTCGGGGCGGGGCATTTTCCTGGTGGCCCTTCTTGACTGTCCCTCTTGTCCCGCCCGGGTTGCTCCCCACACATGACCAGAGTCGGCCCGACAGCCCCGCAGTTACTGTACGGAACATCAGTCCCCAGGCCCTCAGCCCGTGGTCCTCCCAGCCCTTCTGGGGTTGGGGTGAGGGGAAGGGAGACCTTGGTGGCAAGCTGGTGGGAAGAGGTTGTGGCAACGTGGCTTTTTGGGAACTTCTCTTAGATGTAGTCAAGTTTCTTACTTCCTGATTTCAGCCATTCAACTTTGGTCTGGGGTCAGCAAGCCCAACGCAAAGATAGGGTATATAAAGTCAAACGGGCATTAGGAAATCACCGTGAAAACTCTTAGCCTGCTGTCCTCCCCGCCCCCACGTCCTCGCAGTTGTTTGGCACGTCTGAAGTTCCGTCTGCCCATCAGATCGTGCCCCAGATGTGTCCAGCTGCTTGCTGACATGGTCTCCCTCTGCCCTGAGACGTATGGAAGGGGTTCAAGCAGCCTGGCCCCAAAGTTGCGCCCCTGGATGGTGGGACTGAAAGCATTTCCATGCCACAAAACCAAGATCACTGTGCCCAGTTTTTAAATGTCGTTCAGTATGCAAGTAACACAAGGCTCTCATCTCATTTTTTAAACCTGTAGAGAATAATGTCACGGATAGTGGCCTTCACACCCACCTTCAAGTACTGGCTGTTCAGTGTGTGTCCTTTCAGATCTTCCATGACTTTAGTCCCTCAGACCCGTTCTGGACTGGAGTGATGTTTGGGGCCATAACGAGAACTCCGGCTGTGGGGCCCAGAGACGCCGCAGCCCTTGCCCACCCCCGACTGTCTGTGTGTCTCATCTCAGGTTCCATGCTCCAAGGATGAGGAGAGTCTATGGTTGAGTTAGCCGTTAATAGGAATAATAACAACAGCTCACACTTCTTTGGGTGTTTACCGTGTTCCGGGTCCTGTGGAAAGGCGTAGTAAGTCTGTGACCGTCTTCACAGCCCTGTGAGCAGGTGCTCTAATGACTAGTGAGCTAGGTGGAGACGCCGCGGGAAGACAGGCAGGGTGCGCTGTCCGAGGGCACGCAGATGGGACCCTTCCCCGTGCCACTGCTCACCTGCAGCCGGCAGTGGTGCTCGCTGTCCCACCCGCCCTGGCACCAAGATCTCTGGTGCCCTTGCTCCGGCCAGCCCAAATCAGAAAGCAGAATCAATGTTTTCTCTCCTCTATCACTTGGCTCTGAACCAGCTCTGAGATACGGAAATGACCTTTTGCTGCATGGTAGAAAATAGAACTGTGGTTACTGACCACTAGGCAGGGAGAGGCGGCTCCCCATCTCAGCCCCGGCCGCCACTCTACCTGAGGGCGCTGTTGTCCACTCAGCACCGACATCAAGCTCGCGCCGAGACGGGTTTGTCTGTAAGACGCACACGCTGTGAATTGTGTTTGCAGGGCCCTTTACCCAACACCTGCGGTCACTTCTGGGAGATGGTGTGGGAGCAGAAGAGCAGGGGCGTCGTCATGCTCAACAGAGTGATGGAGAAAGGATCGGTGAGTCCCAGTTGCCCAGTCTTCACGTCACTGCCCGCGCGGGTGCCCGTCCATAAGGGCGACGTTTGTCTCAGGTTGCTTTTTATTTCTGTTAGAAAAATCCAAAGCAGCAGTATGTAATCACATGTTTATTGTAAACAAGTCAGATAAACAGATGAGTTTAAAGGAGAGAAAGGTCAGACGGCCCTTGCCCTGGTCTCCACCCCGCCCGGCAGCCGGCCTCCCCAGATGTGGTGTGTGAGTCCCACTTTCCTCTCCCCCGTGCTCCCAGTGCTGCTCTGCTGGCCTCCTGGAGCGGTAGAACAGAGTTCCACTTTGAAAAGCAAGTTCCTGCTGTGTCTTGATCGTGCCTGCTTTCTCTGGTAAAGTGTCCCTCTGCACAGCCAAGCGGTGGGAGCAGCTGGACGCAGATTCAGCCCCGTCAGATCCGCAGACTCTGGGCCCCTGGCCACTCCTTTCACAGGGACAGTGTCCGCGTGTGCTTCCCTTCAGGATGTGTGGGCCTCTCTTCCGAGTACTTTGCAACATGAACCCGTTTGTTCAGGCCACCTCCTGCCTCTCCTCAGTCTCTTCTGCCCCCTGCATCCAGAGCGATCTTTCTAAACCAGGTCTCCCACACCTCTTGCCAGCTGAAACCTTTCTGGGGCTCCCACTGCTCCCATGGTAAATGCCGTGTGACTGCTGGACCGGGTACAGCTGGGCCCTCGGTGGCCTGGGCCCCACTCCCTCCCTTCATCACCCGACTCCAGCCAGAACAGACTTGTATTTCATTTTAAAAACTCTTTTTAAAGTTTCTTGCCCCTTGTCTGGACTAATGACCCAAATCACACTCACCCCCTCCCAGGCCCGCGTGACTTCCCGCAGGTCCGCGTAGCTGTGCTGACCTCCCCTCACGCCTGGGGGCACAGTGTGGTCTTTGCCGCAGGGCGTAGGTGCCCCGTCCTCCTCCCCGATGCCCACTGCCAGCCGCGCGGGGCTCCACAGCCTCCGAGTTGGAGGACCCAGGGGAAGGGAGCCGAGGAGCGTGGGGACCAGCGGGAAGGGGGGCCCAGGCCGCACAGGCGCTGGCACCATGCTCCGGCTCAGCGGGGACGCCGCTGGCCTGGCTTCCAGAAGGACGCGAATGCTCCAGAGAAGCCCGCCTCCGGAGAAGGGACTGTCGTGGGCCTCGGGAAAAGTACAAGTGCGACGCAGTAACACGTCAAAGGAAGCTTGAGCGGTGAAAACCTGAAGGGCTAACACACTCGCCACGCAGACTCTGCCCTCTCTCCCCAGAAAGGACGGGGCTTGGTGACAGCAAACGGCCCTTTTAGGACAGTTCATGTTTAAAATCGTATTTTTGCTCTGCCTCCTTTTCTGAAAAGAAAGGATTCGTTCGCTCTGCAGAAGCAGATCAAGCACTTACCTGAATATTCGTTTTACCTGAATGTTCAGCTGCTGCAGCAGTGTGTTTTGTCTGAGAAAAAAAAGTCTTCAGTGAAAGTGGTTCTTTAATTTTCTCTGCAGTGGCTTGATCAGTAAAACACAAAGTTGCAAATGTGAAGTAAGCCCTCATCCGGCACCTTTCTTGTCAGCAACTTTGAAACGAAACATCAGGTTCCTGCCACACAGGCGCTCCGCAAGGGAAAGCGAACTGTGTTGGCCGGCCTGGGTTCTGAGCGCAGAGGAGCATTGGGGTCTCCCAGCCCTGGTGCTGCTGCTGGCCGGCCGGGTCGCGTTCTGCCGAGGGGCAGGGGACAACCTGTGCCTTGGGGCATCGCTGGTCTCCCCCACCAGCCGCTGGGAGCGCCCTGCCCACGGCCGAAGCCTTTAGAAGCATCCCCAGATGCTGCCCAGTGCCCCCGGGGATGCAGACTTGCCCGCAGTGGTGACTCTGTGATTGTGTGGAGGGTTGAGCCTTTTAAATCAAGACTGACTGACTCAGAGCCCATCAGAGAAGGTAGCGTTTGCCTTTTGTTTGTTACTGAAAGTCCAGGTGAAACCTCTTCCCTGTCTGCACGTGGTTTGCTCCAGCTGCTGCGGTCACAGGACACCAGGAAGGGTGTCCAGGCACTGAAGCCGCGTGCTCCTCCACAGGCCCTCTGCCACTGGTGCTCTCCCACCCAAGGCTGAGCATAAACAGACCACAGGTCTACTGTGGTGTCCTTGCCCCTTGGACTGCTGTGCCGGCCGTTTGGAAAAAAAAAAAAGGGTTGTTATATGTAGTTTACTGTGGTAATATGGCATAGTCCCTGTTTTCCGCTGTACCTCTTCTTTTTACCCTCGGTCACTTGGACATGCAAATTGGCATGGAAGGCAGTGTATGGTTTATGGTTCTTAAACCTTCGTCAGGATAAACATTTTAAATTTGGATCAGCGTTATCCGTTATTGCCCCCATCAGAGCTGACCAGGGGAAATTACGAGAAATTGCAGTGTCTTGTTTGCTCGACTGATCTAATCATACTTTCTCCACTGCAGCCGGTGGTTAAACCAGCTTGCAGAGCGTCTCCATGTGATGCACGTTTGTTTTCTGGTTTCTTCCACCAGATAGTGACCAGTGGTCCCTCTCGTGTGTTTCCAAAGAGCTCCCTGTTGCCCTTCTGGGGCCTGATACTTCCTGGAAGACAGTTGTGCAGAAAATGATTGTGTGTGTTAGACCAGGGTCGTCCAAGTGCCCGAAGTCCTCCTCCATTTCATGTAGAAGTTGCATTTAGACATGATAAGCTAGCGTGCATATGTGTGCAGGGGCCAGGCGTGCATATTATCTAGTCAGGGGGAGTAAGCCAGGCCATAGTCAACCAGAAGCATCACCCGAATCTCTCTCCTGAAGTCCCTACTAGAGATGCTGTTTGATTTCAAGGGCTTCCAGCCTCAAGACCCTGGGTTGTGTATCATGGGTACTTCAGGCTTTGTCCGTCTCTCTCACACTCCACTTTTAGTTCTCCGTGTTCATCGTTCTTTCAGCCAGATCACCCATCAGAGGGTCACCTCAGATGACTTATGGACTTCTCTCAACATGCCCTCCCTGTTTTAGAAGAAGCCAAGAACTCTCACACCACCATCCTGGTGGTGACAGCATCTCTGACAGGTGCCCGTTCTAGCGCTGGCCCATGGCTCTTTCCTGCCACTCAGGACACGCCTCCAGTTTAACTCAGCAGAGGACTGCTTTCCAACAAAATAATCTCCTTTTCCGGTCCCTGTGTGTCAGCTTAATAGGATCACAGGAAATAGTGATCTTGTGCCGCTTCTGTTCTGTTCTGTTTTATGTGTTTACAGTGAAAAACTTCTACAGGAAGTGACACAGAGCAGACTGGCATGTTGCTAGAGACGCCTGAGCTCTTTGAAGAACTCCTATTTTTAAATAAGTATTGGTTGATTGACACTCAGTGTGTGCCAAAATTCCTCAGCGATGAAGTTCCAGAGTCTTGTTCTTTATCCAGATAGCAGAGATTTGTGAGGCTTTATACTCACCTTTGAAAGGGAGTGCTTGCTGTGTGGAGCTGAGATTTAAAAGACTTGCCTCTCCTGCCCATGAGACATGAAAACATGGGCCTTTCTCTGAGAGCAGCTGGCCATTCTGCGTTTCTGCTTCTTGGCTTCGCTCTCTGTCTGCTTGCTGCCTTGGGTGCCGACTCCAGCACTCGTGGCTCTGGGCCTACCAAGGTGGTTTCTTTGGTTCTGGTGTCTCAAGGCATGACACGGGTCTGATTATTTGAAGTGTAGGAATGAATGTCTCCGTTAAACATCCTCTGGAGTCCTGCTCGCGCCTGCCTCGCGCTCCGTGGCTGAGCCTGCGGTCGTGAGCTTGCCATGCCCCCAGTGCTCCTGTGTCCTGAGTGGCAGGATCACTTCAGTGCTGACAGTTGGGCTCTGGTCCAGGGGTTCATTTTGGCAGCTGGGCTTCCCAGGAGGCACTAGTGGTAAAGAACCCGCCTGCCAGTACAGGAGACTTAAGAGGCGCAAGTTTGATCCCTAGGTCAGGAAGATCTCTGGAGGAGGGTATGGCAGCCCACTCCAGTATTCTTGCCTGGAGAATCCCCCTGGACAGAGGAGCCTGGAGGGCTATGGTCCATAGGGTGGTAGAGTCTCGGACAAAACTGAAGCGACTTAGCACGCACACGTGCACATCTGTGCAGGGAGATGACATGGCTGAAACTCTCTGAAACTTCCATGTCCAGGCTCTTTAGAAAACCTGCTGGCCTTCTGTTTGGGGACCATGAAGTCGGATGCTCTGGTGGCCTCACAGTGTGGTGTTTCTTGATTTGTTTCCCTCCCTTTTTTCTGTGGCTTTGGTTTTCATTAAAGCAGGATCAATGGGCATTTGTTGTTCTGTCTTCAGCCTCTTCAAGAGCCTCCTGGCTCCTCTGAGTCAGTGCGTGTTGAACTGTAAGTGTCTTGAACTTGTGCTGTTTCCCAGAGAGCTGTCGACATGCACTGATACTTCATTTGATGGAAGTCATGCTGCCTCTGAGGGCCGCTGTCTGGGGACGAGTCAGTTCTCCTGGCTTATGGACCTGGCGGCTTCTCCCCGTCTACCTGCCAGCTTTGTCCAGAAATGTCTGGTGTAGAAGCTCTGCTCACACTGAGCATTGCCACTGAATTTGACCCAAATTTTCTTTCTTGACCTCTAAATGAAACCGTCTTTGGGAGTTTGCTTGCTTTAAGGAAAATGTTAATGAGCTACATTTAAATCAAGACTATCAAGTAGTTCCTGGGATTTTTAAACTTGAACATCAAAAGGACTTTTCTGAACTGAACCAGACCAGAATAAAAGGGTGGGACGGGGCAGAAGGCGATCCCCAGCCTTGGAGGACCCCTCTCAAGCCTTCTGGATCCTGGTTTGTGTTTGATTACAGCCTTCAAGGGGCTCCCCAGTGGCTCGGCAGTAAAGAGTCCGCCTGCAGTGCAGGAGCCGCAGGAGGCGTGGGTTCCATCCCTGGGTCGGGAAGGTCCCCTGCAGGAGGGCATGACAACCCACTCCAGTGTTCTTGCCTGGAGAATCCCATGGACAGAGGAGCCTGGTGGGCTCCAATTCATGGGGTCACCAAAATTTGCGGACACGACTGAAGCGTATTAGCATGCACAACCCCTCAAGCTTTTCATAGTCTCGTCTTGTTATCATCCCCAAGGTAAGGGGTCGGCGCTGTGCCAAGGGCGCCAGTCAGGTTTTTGATGGTCTTTGAAATGGCTGCGTGAAGTCATTCTGAGAGACAGCCTTGTGTGCAGGCTGGCTCCTCTCGTGGGTGACGGAGGGGATGCGACACCTGGAGCACTCCTCTGTGCGGACAAGCAGGGCGGCTGCGCCCGGAGTGCTCGTCCTGTCTGCCCACCTCTCCCCGGCCTAGGTCTTCACAGGCCCCTCCCCATCTCCCTAGGAGGCAGGCAGGTTACATTCATGGCAGCTTCCAGGGTCAGAAAACCCTGGGTTTGGAGGTTATCATAAAGCTCATGGACAGTACTCCACACCTCCGTAGGAAGACAGTCCATTGCTCACAATAACTCGGTGCTATTTTCTGTCCTAGTTAAAATGTGCACAGTACTGGCCCCAGAAAGAAGAGAGAGAAATGGTCTTTGAAGACACAAATTTGAAATTGACATTGATCTCCGAAGACATTAAGTCCTATTACACAGTACGACAGCTGGAATTGGAAAACCTCACGGTGAGTGCGGCAGGCACCTGAGTGCTTGGGGTGGGCCTGTGGGCAGCCTCTGCTTGAGGTGGTGTTTCGGTCGGCGGTGTTACTTAGCACCAGTGGTTTTCTGAGCTCTGAGAAAGACGCAGTTTTCACACCATGGTGAGCAGTGCCTACCTGCGTACCTGCCCGGTGACCCGCAGTGTCTGGGGGGGTGAGTCTCAGTACCTCCCTTTCCACAGAACTCTCAGCCCCAGCTGACACCAGCTCTTAGGGGAAAGGGTAGGTTCTTACGTCAGACCAACTGCAGATGGTCTAACGTAATAGCCTCAGAGTTAACACCAGCAGGGCACGCAGGCCTTTCTCGACCACAGTCTCTCTAGTCTGCAGTGAGGGAAGAAAGGCCCAGTTTGTGGTCAGTGTAAAGTTTCTAGATGAAGTCCTGGTCTTGTGGCGGGGAGTTTATAACACCAGCTGCTGGCTGTTGTTAAATGATGGCCTTGGACCACCTCTCGGCACTGCTGGAAGCAGCCCCGCTGACGACCTGGCCTCGGGGAGGCTGCAGAGCTTGCCTGCGCCCCACCCCCCGGGAGACCCCGCTGGTGACAGAGACCGCAGAGGGGAGCTCAGGGCAGCTCCAGGGGCCCCCTCAGACGCGGGCATCCCGGCCTTGTGCAGTCCTGCAGCCCACCTCCTCAAACTGTCTGACCCTGGGCCGAGGGCACCGTGTCTCCCTGCGTGTCAGTCTGCCCCTAGCCCGGGCTTTTGGAAGGCTTCCCGCAGCGGTCTGTGTGCGGTGAGCACAGCATAGGCCCAGAGCTCGCCACGAAGGGCCGCGGGCGGGCTGACAGGCAGGGCTGCTCCGGCCTTGTCTTCACTTGCAGCTTAGCTTTCAACTTCTGCTCTGTGGTCGCCATGACTCCTGGAGTGGGTTCATAGTGGGAGTAAGATGGAGAACTTAGCACAGGTGCCTGGGAGTGGAGAAGAGGTGAAAACCGCGAGGCTCTGGAGGAAGGCAGCCGTGCTGCACGCGGGCTCCCGGGCTGACAGATGGAGGGGCTGATACGGACGGTTTTCAGGAATAATCTTGGTGGAGGGTTGGAATGTGCCTGAAGGATTATGTGGTAGACTTTTTTTTTTTTAATGCTTTTGAGCACTTGCGAGCCTGGCATTAACAAATGACTTTTGGTAAACTCTTGAGAAAATGTCTTTCGTTCGTTGAAGTAAACGGTTGGGCCCGAGCAGAAGAGGCGCGTGCTGTCTGGGTGGCAGAGAGAGGTTTGGAGGAGATCTGTTTGCTCTAACAGAATGTGGTTCTGGAAAAAAAAAATCTGTTCTGAGACTTGTGGATCTTTTTGAGCATACGTCTGGAATGAATTCCTTGAGAAAGAGGTGGGCAGGCATGAGGCAGGGAGTAAACAGATAATCCACACCTTTTTAAGAATTTAAAGAAGGAATTTGCTTCTGGACTGTTTTCTTATTCCATTTTTTAAAGTCTGTTTTTAAGTGCTTTTCTTAACCGCCCCCCCCGCCAAAAGGAAGACACATTTCCTTTAAACCATTAAAGTATGTAAGGAGGTCATTTTCTAGGGAGGAAGGCATGGAGTTGTTTGTGTGGTTCTCGAAGTTATCCTGATGAGATCAGCAGATTGGTTCCAGCTCTGCAGGAAGACCCCAGCGTGTGCCACGGCTGGTGCAGGGGGACGCGTGTGTGTTTGCTGCGGGTGTCGGGTCCTTCCCCGCGTTTCCGTCCCCCTCGGGTCGGGGAGGGTGGCTGTACCGGAGCCGTGAGCTCTGGGAGGGCAGGGCGGAATCGCTCCCTCGTGGTACCTGGCGCCCAGGAGGCACGTGGCGGACGTCCGCCAAGTGAGGGGAGAGGCACTGTTGGTCACTGGGTCTCTGGCCCAGGGTTTCCCATCAGCGGCTCTTCGGGTGACCTGGGTGCCGGCATGGCCCTTGGCTCCGCGCCGCTGGTGGGGCTCCTGTCTCAGGCCTTACTCACCCCGTGACTGTGGGCTCTTAGCTGGAGTGCTCTCCTCAGCAAGAACCACGGTTTGACTGTCGCCCCTGGTAGCCCGCTGTCCGCCCTGGGAGTGGAGTCTCAGAGGAGCAGAGCTGGAAACAGCCCCAGAGGCCGTCCTTACGGTTCCCCTGGGAGCTGATGGGGCCACGAGGAGACACAGTTGGGGACAAGCGTCAGGGTCCACCTTCAAGGATCCCTACAGCAGGCTGGGAACGTGGGCTCTGGAGTCAGGCAGTTCAGATGGAAACTTCTGCCCCCCCTACCTAGCGGAGGGCTGCCTGCCAAGCCTCAGTCTTCTAATCCGGAACATGGGAGCAACTGGCCTAGTGGGGCTGTGGGGAGAGCTCTGGGAGCCAGGCGCCCAGCACGGGAACGTGTAGACGCTCACTGGTAGGGCCAGGCCAGCTGGTCTTACCGGCACCCCTCCTCGCTGACCATCTGTTCATTGAGGACTGAGCTACGCGGGGCAGCCTCCAGTCTTTGGGGACCAAGTCAGTAACTTTTTTCTGTAAAATGACAGTCCTCTGAGACGTGCAGATCGTCTTGTTAAGCCCCGAGTTCCCCAGAGCTGGTGCCGCAGACTGTGGCTACCTTTCCACTCCTTCATGTCAGACCCGAGGCGCTGACGCCAGGACTGCTGGGGGCGGCAGCGCGGCATCCCTGTGACTTACGGAGAGAAGTCAGTTGGGCCCTTGAAGACGCAGAAGGGAGCGGGGCATCGCGACGAGGGCTCCTGGGGGCGAAAGGGTTGCAGCTGAAGCCGGGGGCCCAGGGCTGGTCCGCTGGGTCCGTGGTCCCGAGGAGAGAATCTGGGAACGAAGGCTCCTCGTGGAGGCAGGCGGGTTGAAAGGCGCTTCGTGCTTACTTGAAGTTAGTGGTTCTCACACAGGTGATTCTTTGAGAGTCGTCAAGTGCGTATTTCTCTTTCAGTCTCGAGAAACCCGGGAGATCTTGCATTTCCACTACACCACGTGGCCTGACTTTGGAGTCCCGGAATCGCCCGCCTCGTTTCTGAACTTTCTCTTCAAAGTCCGCGAGTCGGGCTCACTCAGCCGTGAGCACGGCCCTGTCGTGGTTCACTGCAGCGCGGGCATCGGCAGGTCGGGCACCTTCTGCCTGGCTGACACCTGCCTCTTGCTGGTAAGACGGCCCTCAAGACCACAGGAAGCAGAGGGAGCTTGCAGTGACCTCCAGGCTGGCCTGGCCGTGGCCCTCTGTCACTGTCTGCAGTCAGCTAGCTTTGGTCTTGACTTTCTAGCAGCTTCCCTCCCATCAAGGAGCTTTACCCTAAACAGCTTCATTTTGAGCAGTGCTCTTAATTTTGATGTGGAAGCCAGAGAATCCCCTTCCCTCACACTTTGCGTCTCACGCCCCCGGGACGTGGCGCGGCCGTGTGGTACCTGACGCCGACTCCATTTAGCTGTGTCTCCTCTGTGGCTTTCAGATGGACAAAAGGAAAGACCCTTCTTCCGTTGATATCAAGAAAGTTCTGTTAGAAATGCGGAAATTTCGGATGGGACTGATCCAGACTGCAGACCAGCTCCGCTTCTCCTACCTGGCTGTGATCGAGGGCGCCAAGTTCATCATGGGAGACTCTTCAGTGCAGGTCAGCATTCCTTCTGCTTTAATCTCAGGTGTGTTGGTTTTAAACTTTTGCCTCTAAAGAAGGAGGCTGTTCACTGTCAAAGTTGAAATAGTGTCAGGTGTCAGGGGAAATAGCTAGACTTGATATTTAAGTCTGTTTAGCTAGGAAGTTGTGGAAGTTGTCACCATGTTCCAAGGTCTTTGAAGTGCTCACATAGAGAGCGCTAATAGGGAGAATAGACTGTATTTTCCAAAGATCTCGTCTTCCAAGGACATGGCTGGAGACCCAAGAAGCTGAAAGGCCCCTCCACTGCTCCTCACTTGAAAGGGAGCCGATGTCCTGACGAATCACCAAACGTGAAGTCTTCTTGCTGCTTTTTCAAGGAGCAATGGAAAGAGCTCTCCCACGAGGATCTGGAGCCCCCCCCGGAGCACGTCCCCCCACCGCCCCGGCCCCCCAAGCGAGTCCTGGAGCCACACAACGGGAAGTGCAAGGAGTTCTTCCCGAACCATCAGTGGGGCAAGGATGACACCGAGGAGGAGGGTAGAGAAGACGGCCCCATCAAGGACGCAACCAGGACCCCTTTAAACGCCCCCTGCAGCCTGGAAAGGTAAAGTTAGAGGGTCCTGGCCTCCTGGGGGGCGGGGGGCAGCCTCCTCTTGGCAACTGGTGCTTCTGTGTCCTTGGGGAGACCAGGCCCCTGGACCAGCCCTGTGCCTCCGCTGGTTGGCAGAGCCTCTGGGCTGAGCCACAGGTTGGCCCGGGAAAGGCTTTAGCGGGGTTTTAGCACCACCTGGCGGTGCTTGTCGGAACCAGGGCTCTGGTGCGACAGAGACAGTCTTCAGCCCCGTGTTGACAGCGACAGAAAACAGAAGCTTCGGGCCAGTCCTGAAACTAAGACCCAGGCTTGACCGTGCGCCTTCAGCCCCCAGAATTTAACCTGTTCATGATTGCCGCTTTGCTTCCTTACAGTGTGACAGGTTACTGAGCACCTACTGATGCATGTGAGAACTGAGATAATTAGACTTCGGCCCCTGGTCGGTATTGTGGACCATCTTGTTGGGAAGGGAACAGTAGGTTGTGGCGGGGGCCCCATGGACAGGGCTGTGATGGAGGCGCACGCTGAGGTGGTCAGCCTTTCCTGGGAGGTCAGGGAGGGCTGCCTGCAGGAGGTGGCGTTGTGCAGAAGCTTGAAGGATGGACAGGAATCAGCCTGAGCCCATGGGAGCGGTGCCCTCGGTGCCCCCTGTTTTGGAGGGCAGCTTAAGATGAGCGCCGTCTCTGACCACACATTTGTCTGCAGCAGTTCTCAGCAGGCGTGTGGAGTGCAGGGGTGTGTAGGCAGAGGTGTTACCAGTGGCATCACCTCTGATGGTGCAAAACTAGAGGTGGGTTGATTCTGTATCCAGGGAGTGTATTGGGCGGGCTTTCTCCCTGTGCTGAATATTATGTAGCTTTTGAAAGACAGGATCAGAGTGTATTCTTGTGGCCAGACTTGGGAACATCGTGCATGAGAGAGCAGGTCACCCGTGGTGTGTGCCCCACCAGGTCCTCCAGCTAAACTCACCATCCAGACCTTCCCTGATTACTTTGCCGAATGCTGGCTTCCACATCTGAGTCCTGACCCATGAGCCTGCTCCCAGGGCCTTTCATGCACCTCTGGTTCTGGGGCTCTAGAGACACTTGTCCGGTGGAGCCTCCCAGAGCAGATCCTGAGCACGGGGAGCTGTGCCTGGCTTCCCGGGCCTCCGCTGACACTGGAGGGTGGACCGGTGCGCTCCCCCTGACGGCTCACGGCAGGCCACGGGCGAGTCAGGAGCCGGCACGAGGCTTGTGTCACGTCTGTGTTGCGTGTCCTGTTTCTTTGTTCATGAAGACAGTGGAGAGAGGTGCCCTCCACATTCCGTGGGTGAAGGTGAGGAGGAGGGAAGTGTGGACCTGGGAGCTGAAAGCCAGAGGGTGCCAGGAGAATGTGGAGTGGGCCGAGATCCTAAGCGTCTCTACACCGGGGGGAGCCCACACGCACCCAGGCCTCGCCCCGTCCACGGGCCTCCCCTGTCTCCCGGGGCGGTGGCTCTCCGGACCTCTGCCCTGGCCCTGCAGCTGGGCCCTGGGAAGGAGGTGGTGACGGGCAGGCTTCCGGCCAGTGTCAGCATCGCCAGGCTGTTTCCAGAGGGCTCCTTTTCCCTACAGTTCGTCCCATGATAATTGCGTTCTTGCCATTGTCTCCCCGGGTGAGTAACCCTTCTCTGCCCCCTCACTCCTCAGCGCGAGTCAAGACACTGAAGTCCGAAGGCGGGTCGCGGGCGCAGACCCTGCGCAGGGGGAGCCATCACCGCTGGCAGAGGAGCGAGACCAGCCGCTGAGCCACTGGAAGCCCCTCCTGGTCAACGTGTGTGTGGCCACGGTCCTCACGGCCGGCGCGTACCTCTGCTACAGGGTCTGTTTCCACTGACGGACGTGCTGGCCGGACCGCGCACAGGAAGCCTGGCCTTCGCCCGGTGCGGCGCTCAGTGCCTGGGAAGCTCTGAGCCCGTCCCGGAGGAAGCAGGTCAAAGGTTTTCAGAGTCTGGAACTGTGAAGGGCTAACGAGAGAGGACTGGGGTTGATGCACTGGGGTCTGGAGGCGCTTGGTCCCCAGAGTAAAAGAGTCTAATCTCAGGGCCTTAACCTATTCAGGAGTAAGTAGAGGAAATGCCAAATACTTCTCTCTCTCTTTTTTTCCTTTTTTTTGTTCATTTGTTTTTGAAAAAAAAAATAGAATTACAACACATTGTTGTTTTTAACCTTTATAAAAAGCAGCTTTTTGTTATTTCTGGGGAGGGGGGTGGAGAAAAGACTAGGCACTTATGAAACTTTCTTGTACCCTTAGGTGGTGTAACCAGATACAGTTTTTATTTGATTTCCCAGGGAAAGACTCCCACACGTGTACGAATGTAAGCTCCTTTGGAGAAGAGGATTGAGGGGCGGACCCCGTCTGCTCGGGCACATCCCCTGCTGCGGGCTTCCCCGCTGGGAGGAGGAGAGCAGCGAAGGCCATCTCTAGAAAACAGAGCCTGGCTTCTGCTTCTGCTCAGGGCGTCCCGCTGTGTCCTTCCGTCCGTTGCCCCACAGAGCCCTCCCCTCGCAGCTGGCCTGCCCGCCTCACTCCGTCCCCATTCAGAGCCCCCCAGGGCCAGGGGTTACCACAGGGCGGCCGCTGGCCCTTCACCCAGGCCTGGAGACCCAGACGGAGCAGGTTCCACTCGGCTCGCAATAGGAATGCTGTCTCAGTAGAAATACCCCCATTGGAACGTGTCGCTGTTCAAGTTAGGGAAGAGGTCAGGGAGGAGTCTCAAACCTCCGGCCACGGAAATCGCCTCCCAAGGTGATTTGTTCTTTAATGGTTTTTCACATTTTACCTCTTTTCTAAATAACCGTCTTTGAGTGCATCCGGTGGTGTAGCAGCATACAAACAATTTTTTTTTTGGAGGTGATTTTTGGGAAGGCAGAGCTCTTGTGAAAAATCAAACTTTTCGCGGGAGGCAGGGGTGGCCAGGGTGTGCGTGGGTCTGCAGCTCTGCAGCGCTGGGCTTGTCTGGAAATGCTTGGCTTCTTTCCAGTCCTGTTCAACAGCGACACACAGCCTGACCCAGCGCCACCCTCCTCTGCCTGGTAGGCAGCCGCCGTGGGCGAGGGCTGCGGGCAGGGCTGCCAGCCACCCGCGAGCCCCGGCTCTGCACTGAAGCGGCCCTCCCAGGCGCTTGGCCTCGGCTCCGCCCTCTTCCCTGCCTCCCCTCCCCTGCTTGGAGGACCAGACCCACAGCCCAGTTCTGAGGAGGGCACAGGACGGCGCTGTGCCCGTGGCATGGGTCAGGGCGGCCTGGGTGGGCGGCGGGACGAGCCTCACGTGGGGGCCCTCAGCAGGCGGCACGCAGAGTCCTCCCCACTGCCCTCCTCGGAGACCGCCCGTCGTGAGCCGCTCTCCACTCCATATTTATTTTTCCATTGTTTCCCCCGAAGGCATCCACAGTGCACTAGCATCTTCTTAAACCAATAACATGTTCAAGTTTTTGATGTCAGCCTTGGACCAAGGGTTTTATCCAAAAGTACAGCAGTAAACCCTCAGGTCGGGCTGGGACAGGAGGACTCTGCCGTGAGCCTCCGTGTGGACCAGTGCCTGGTAGGAGGATGGCTGGGCGCTGTTGCCACGTCACGATGCCGCGGGGAGCTCAAGAAGTCTGCGTGTGTTCACAGAACAAGGGAATGATATATAATGGACACTTGGCTATTTAAGACATGGTGTGAGGTTCCTTTGTCCCTTCCCAGTCACCTGCTCCACCTTGATCTCAGCCCCCACTCTCCCTGTGTGTATTAAGATGCATGTCCCGTCTTCCTGTGTCCCCATCAGATACGATGTGCTTGGAACACTTAGCGCTCTGCTGACTCACGTGCCCCGTGTACAAGTCCAGTTTCCCTTTGCACGGTCCGATCGTTACGTGGCTGTGGTTCCTAAGACTGTTGCTGAAATAGTTGCCATTCAGCAGTGGAATGACATTTTCCAGTAACAGATAGTTGCCTAATTCCTGGCACGACACTCTGGTGACTTCCTCGTGAGGCCCAGCCTGTCCTGCTCCAGCTGGGTCCACTGCAGCTCAGACATTCCAAGGGTGTGGGAAGCCACAGTCACACCTGCACTCTGGATATGTAGACAAGCAGGTCCTCCCACCCACGTACACGCGCACCTTTGGGATCAGCCGCTACTGCTCCCAAGTTCACACTCGCCTTGAGCGGACCGTGGTTTGGAACCAAGGCAACTGTCGGAAACCGCCCTTCCTGAAACAGCCTGGGTGACGGTCCCTTCAAGTCAGCCTGTGGCCCTCTAGGTCCGGGGGCCTTGCTGCATGAGCTGTCTGCCCCACCCCGAACCCTGGGGACTGATGGTGCTCAGGACTCCGCCTGCGTGGGGGAACCTATGACCTCCACATTCAGTGGCTTTTTTACCAAGAAAAAAAAAAAGGCAGCTGTGGCTCACGAGCTGCTCTTCTGCCAGCATTTTCACACTTTTGCCTTTCACATGTTAGAAGCTCTGCGAGGAGTTTCCGTGGGGGAGCGTTTGCGGCGTTGCCCGCAGGCCTTGGTAAGGTGCGGATGAGGCTGGGGGCCAGGCTGTAAGCGTGTTTGAGCTGGGCTTGTCCGTCTTGTTCTGTTAAGTCCTGTATGTGTATGTAGTAGTTTGGGTGTGTATATATAGTAGCATTTCAAAGTGGATTTACTGGTTTAACCTCCTATCCTTGGAAAACAGATGGCTCTGCGTCTTGTCACACGTATGTTAGAGAAGTAGTGAGCTGCTCTGCTGTATGCCTTAAGCCAATATTTACTCATCAGGTCATTATTTTTTACAATGGCCATAGAATAAACCATTTTTACAAAAATAAAAACAAAAAAAGCCAGGTGTTTTGGTATAATACCTTTCCAGGTGTGTGTATACGTGGATGCATGATGGGGGGGTGGGGGGCATCTCAGGGTCTTCTGTGACCTCACAGAACTGTCAAACTGTACAGTTTTCCAACTTGCCATATAAACGATGGTTTGCATTTTAGTTGCAACAATAAAAATCTTTTTTTCTAAAGAACATGGATTGGGATGCTTCCCATTTCTTGGCTGAACGGGCCTAAACCAGGCTGGCAGCTCGCGCTTCTCTCCACCCCTGCTAAGTGAAGCAGATGCCGTCGTTCGGGGGGGTCACAGCTTCTCCACGTCTGAGGATCACAACCGCCTCCTGGGGGTCGTGGGTGCCTTTGGTCTGCGAGAACTTTCCCCGCCTGGTGCATTTACTCGGAGCTTCAGGGCCTCTTACTCTTACCCCTCAGTAATGGTAACAGAACTCACCACTTCAGTGTATTAGGGCCCTTGGATAACTTAATGAGTTTGTACAAGTTGTTTGAAGAACTGCTCAAACCTCACGAACGTGCCTTTAGGACTCAGGGGGACCACCTCTCAGCCCGTTTCCCGAGTCACATTTGACATAGAACTGACGGAGCTGTGACAGTGAGTGGCCTCACGCAGTGTAGTCTGAAATCAAATGGGAGCCTCCCCTAAGGTGATTTTTTTTTTTTTTTACTTCTGGAATAATTTCAGATTTGCAAAATGTTGAGGAAATAGCAGAGAGTTCCCCTGCCTCCCTTAATGTTACGGTCGTTTCAAAGCTGGCCGCCGAGTAACCTGTGGGCGCTGCGGCCTCCCAGTGAGGTCTGTGGGACCCAGAAAGGAAGACAGCCTCTGGTCACATGGCCCCCGAGTGCCCAGCGAGGACAGTGGGGACCCGGGAGGTGGTACCACACCCGCCGTCACTGTCGTCTCAGATACAAAAAAAGGCAGCCAAACTTTGATGAGGAGGTGGAATGCCAGTGTGAGAAACAATAAATTTGTAACCTTGAGCAGAAGTTAGAGCGCAGGGCCACAGCAGGGTGGCCTCCTGGTGTCTGAGGAGAGAGGACTCGAGCCTGGGGAGAATCCAAGAGGCGCCCTGCCGCAAGACCACCCTCTGCTGCCCCTGCGACTGTGGCAGAAGCCACTTCACAGAATGTCACGTTGGACAGGGCCCTGGGGATTGGGGCAGGGCTGAGGGTGGCTTCTTGCTTCAGGATGTTTGAGAAAACCACCACTGCCTTCCGTGTGTCTCAGATAGAGTGAAACACCAATAAAAAGTTATTTTTATTGAAATTTCAGAAAACAACGTACTGGCAAGGCAAATAAATACTGAATTAAACCGAAAAGCACAAAATATATACATGAAATGTAAATGAGCATGTTTAACTTAGACAGCTTTCCGATTCCACTGTGGATTCCACATCCAGAACCCAGGGTGCCTCTGTATTAACCCAGAAACATCCCAGGACACTCTGGGGTTTTCTTAAGACTTAAATAGGAAACTAATTTTCTTCCTTTAAACATGGTGTCCAGTGAACCTTTCCTCAGACCACCGCGTGGCCTCTGAAGCAGTTGTTTAATAAGCCCCACGTGGACTCGCTTCAGAATCCGACTTTGATTTGTGCTTCATCGTGCTCAGTCACTCAGTCGTCAGACTCTGTGCAACCCCATGGGTGGCAGCCCGCCGGGCTCCTCTGTCCATGGACTTCTCCAGGCAAGAACACTGGAGTGGGTTGCCATCTCCTCCTCCTGGGGATCTTCCCGACCCAGGGGTGGAACCCGAGTCTCCTGCAGTGCAGGCAGATTCGTTACCGCTGAGCCCTCGGGGAAGCGCCTCTGTTCTGCCTGGTGAAGGTCACAGCACAGGGCACTCGGGCTTCTCGGCTGGGGCCCCGTCCTTGTTTCCTGGTGTGGAACCACAGTGAGAGCAAGGTCCGTGGTCGGCAGGCCGCCACCCGGTTCCACGGGCATCGGGGCTGCGTGTCGGGTGAAGAGAACAGCGGAGACCCCGGCTGGGCCCTCCTGCGTGGCCCCCGACCCCCTCCCACGGCGACAGCCTGTGCTGTGGCCAGGCCCGACCCGCGTCGCCGCCTTGGCAGGGTCAGCTGCCCGTTCGCCGCCTCGGTCCCGGGCTTGAGGGAACCAGATGGCGCCGAGCCGGCTGCCCTGCGGACTCCCAGCCTCGGCCTCCCCATAGCAGGACCGGCGGGCCCTAACCTGGCTCTGCAGCCTGGGGGTCAGGCCGCTGCTCAAAGCCAAAGGCGGACCAGAGTACGGCCCTCAAAGTGCGGTGCTTGCTCTGCCCCGGGGCTTCATAACTGGCCAGGACGGTCAGGAAGCAGCTCGGCCAGCTGACACTTCTGGGGAGCGCTCAGCCTGCCCCCCACTGCCGCACCCCCCCAAATACTCCCTGTGTTGGGGCCAGGTGCAGCACAGACAGGGACGCCGGATTTGAGCCCGTCAGCTGAGGCTTTTTAAAAGATTGTGATTTCAACATCTGCCTCCTGGCCAAAGGCCGCTTCTCTCTGTTCCGAGCAGAGTCTGTCCATCTTCTCAAAAGCCAAGCGGCCTTTCTCCCCTGAAACATCAAGGCCGTCTGTCAGTGGACTGTCCCCCTGCCTCGCTCTCGTCTGCCCTGGGGAGCCACGGTGGCCTCAGTGCTTCTGGACGCCCGGGACCGGGGCCGCTGGAAGGCTGGGGGTCAGGGAGCCCGGGGCCCGCCCCTGTGTCCGCACGGTCTGCCGAACCTTAGTCCTGCCTTCTGTCTGGCTTTCATCCCCACGGACCATAAACGGGGCAGGTTAAGAGGTTAACAGAGCGCCTCCTGCCACCTCAACCTTAACAGGAAACCTGCCCCGGCCAGGCGCGGTGAAGCGGGTCACCGGTGGTGCCCGTGTGCGGGTTTCCGTCTCGGGGAGCTGACTGTGGCCTCCAGCGGTTGCAGCATGCTGGCTCAGTGGTTGTGGCAATCGGGCTTAGTTGGCCCGCAGCATGTGGGATCCTACCGGACCGGGAGTTGAACCTCTCCATGGACCCCGGCAACCCAGCCCCCGCCCGCACTGGGGAACACGGGTCTGGTTTGGGTCTTTGGGGAGCTGACCATGGCCTCCCCAGCACAGCCTGTCCATGGACCCCGGCACCCCCAGCCCCCGCCCGCACTCGGGAGCACGGGATGCTGGACCTCACCAAAGGACAGCGTGGTTTCCCGGGCAGCCGCACGCACAGCCTCCACGTCAGACCGGCACAGGCTGGCGATCTGATCGATGCTTTCCACACCCTGTTGGAGGTTGGGGGGAAGTGGGCCATTTTAAGGAACAGGTGTCCGCTTTCATAAAACCCTGCACGACCAGCCCTAGCATGGTCTCTGCGACCTCAGCCCCTTCCTTCTCCAAAGGCTTACATGCTTCTCATGAGGCCTCAGTTCAGTTCAGTTGCTCAGTCGTGTCCGACTCTTTGCGACCCCATGAACCGCAGCACACCAGGCCTCCCTGTCCATCACTGACTCCCGGAATTTACGCAAACCCATGTCCATTGAGTTGGTGATGCCATCCAACCATGAGGCCTCAGGTTCACTGAAGTGCCATTGGCAAACGTCATCTTTTCCACCCTGACACCTTCTGAAAGGCCCATGTTGGAATAAGACCTGCTTTCTTCTGGACCTTTCTAGCTCCTCTGCCTCGCCCAACCCCATCCTCCAGGTCGGACCAGGAGAGGAGTGACCAGTGTCCTGGTCCAGGCACGGCTGACCACCCGCCGTCCCCCAGGCCCAGGCCCGGAGTGCATGCTAGCCCCCTCTAGTGGGCACCCGGACACTCCCTGGTTATTTGATCATAACCAGATGGACGTTGTAGAATTTCCTGTCGGTTTCTTCCAGAAAGAATTTAGTTTCTATTGGACCACTTTTCATCTAGCAAAATGATGATGAGTTTTTTAAAATAAGAGTTATAGACACAAACAGAAGTTAACCGAGCACCGCCTCGTATCTGCATTTTCACACAGGTGAGTGTCAAGGGGTGTGTGGTCTCAAGTCTCAAAAGCATTCAGGGCTTCCGTGGTGATTCACGGGATAAGAATCCACCTGTCAGAGCAGAGGACATGGGTTCAACTCCTAGTCCGGTAGGATCCCACATGCTGCGGGCCAACTAAGCCCGATTGCCACAACCACTGAGCCAGCATGCTGCGACCGCTGAAGCCCGTGCGCCTCGAGCCTTTGCCCCACGAGAAGAGAAGCCCCCACAGCGAGAAGCCACGCTCCGCAACAAAGAGGAGCCCGCGCTTGTCGCAACTAGAGAAAGCCCGGGCACAGCCACAGACCCAGGGCAACCGAAAATACGTATTTTTTAAAATTTATATTTTCTGGCCCTGGGGTAACACTGAACACTTAAGTCTAGCCTAAGGAAGTAATCCAGAACTCCATATAAATTTTAAGAGCTTTATGCACAGAGAGGCATAACGTTGGGGGAATTTCCTGGTGGATCAGTGGTCAGGGCTCCACCCTTCCACTTCAGGGGGCCCTGGTTCGAACCCTGGTTGGGGAACTAAAATCCCGCGTGCCTCAAGGTGTGGCCAAAAAAAAAAAAAGGATGAGTAACTTTTGCACTTCTGCATTTTACACCTTTTCTTTGCTTATTTTTGGCTGTGTTGGGCTTCATTGCTGCCCGGGCTTTTCTCCGGTGGCGATGAGCCAGGCTGCTCGCTGTAGTGGCTTGCGGAGTCTGGGCTCTGGCGCACGCGGGCTTCAGTAGACGTGGGACGTGGCCTCGGTGGTGGTGGCTCCAGGGCTCTCGAGCACAGCCTCAGTAGTTGGGGCGCACAGAGTCACTTGCTAGGAGGTATGTGGGGTCTTCCCGGACCAGGGATCAAGCCCCGTGTCCTCTGCATTAGCAGGTGGATTCTTTGCTCCTGATCCACCAGAGAAGCGCAACGCTGTTTTTCTACAATGAGCTTATCGTGCTTTTAGAAAAGCTTTAATTGAGGCTGTTAAATCATATAATCCAAGAGCACAAAAGTGAGCCTCTTGGGGCCACCTGCTTGTTCACACAGAGCCGGAGCAAATGAGCACGAAGCCACCGCCGAGGGGCCTCTGCCCACGGAGCGTCTGCTGGCGGGGCGGATGGCCGTCTCTCTGCAGCCAGCTCTTTGCAGTGCTTTTTCACTGGCAGTGATTTTTTTTTGGCCCCAGTGGAATCATTTCGAAATGCACTAACTTCAGCGTTAATCACAACCAGGCTTCTCTCCATCGCCAGCAAGGGCAGGTTAGACTCACCCGGAGATGTCTTAGCGCCACGCATGCAGCTTGCTGGAGTTTTGCATCATTTTCGGTCAGGGCGTTGGTGTAGAAGAGCAAGGCCTAGGAAATAAGGTGGCTGTGAACGGCGGGCTGGAGAGAGCCAAACCCACAGTACTACCCACCGCCTGTCTTCCAGCATGCTGGCAGTACACAGCATATGCACACGTATATGGGTATGCCTGTGTGCACAGCATAGCTGTAGGAGTGGCAGGCTGTGGTGCTACATGCCCCGTGCGTGCCAGCTCTAGTTTATCGAAAGCACTGGCCTCAGGACTTCCTGGGGGTCCAGTGGCTATGACTCCGCTCCCAATGCAGGGAGCCTGGGTTCCATACCCATCAGGGAACTGGATGCCACATGCCACAGCTAAGACCCAGTGCAGCCAAATAGATATTTTTTTGAAAACTCATCTAACGTTTACAAAATGCATTCTGAAACTACCATCTTAGGTAAAACGCTACATCAGAGATATCCGCTGTCCATGGGGGACAGCAGAAGAACTGAACACAGAGGGAGCTTTGGTGAGGCCGCTGGAAGGAAAAGCATCTCTTCAACACCCTTTCCGGTCACAGGTCTGACCCCGCCCCATCGGTCACATGACCATGGCCATGTCCATCCAGCTGGAAAATAAAGCTGGTGTTTCCTTTGCAATATTGCTTTAGGGGCTCACAGGAAGCAGGCGGGGGCGGGGGGGGGGTGTACGGGATGTGCCTGGCACTTGGGTGCGTCCGAGACTATGGTAAGGCCCCAGTATTGGCCTTCTCCGACCCCAGCAGGCTGGTCCCCTAAATCTAGAATAGTCACAGGGCCAGGAACCTGGCGCAGAAAGGCGCCAGGAACCTGGAACCAAAAAGGCGGAGGGGTCCCGTCTCGGTTTTTCAAGTGAACCAAACACAACGAACCAGCCAGCCACACGTGTTAGACGAAAGTAAATGAGGGTGACTGTCAGAATTCTGAAAAAGGAACATCCTACGTGCAGGTGCCGTCTCAGCGGCCGAACAGACGACGTGGCTGTAGAAACACTGAGCTGAGTGAGTCGGTGCACGTGGGGCATGCGGTCACGACAGCCTGGCAACGGGGCCGGTGCCGCCGACGGCGAGGACGGCCACGCGCGAGGCTGTGGTCACGTTCCGAGGAGCATCTCGCAAACACAGCCCCCCCTCACCCCCCTTTGTATTTCTCCGAGATGAAGCCCGCCTGCCCCCAGCTCACACGCCCACAGAGGCCGCCGCCTGCCACACGCACCTTTTCCCGAAAGCTCTTGTTTCTGGCTGCACCAGCCAGGCGGGCGCTGGCCGCTCTGCACGCCCGGGGGGGTCCGTCCAGCTGGAGCAGCGCCCAGGCCCTCAGCGTCTGCGGCAGGGGCTGGAGCTGGCCCAGCCGCTTCCCCTGCAGCTTCCTGACTGTCCTGGCCCGGGGCCCACACTGCAGCTCCTCCAAGAGCGTTACTGGAAGAGACAGAAGAGACGCCCGGGTCCCCTCTGACTGTGGCCGAGCCGGGCAGCCGCAGGCTGATCATCAGCCATGGAGGAGCAAATCCCAGGACGCATCGCTCTGCTCACCGAGGCCCCGCCCAAACCGGTCCCACAGGGGCCTCCTGGAATCTCCAGGAAGGCGTTCTAGCTAGGGGTCAGATACACCCTGAAGACGAATCGATGCCAGCCCCACTTCAGGGACTCGGGCCAGCCCAGTGCACACTCCTGTCCACTTCCGACCTCGGCCCTGTGCTTCCTACAGCCTCCTGCCCTTGGCGCTCATTTCTACGTGGGCTGAACAGGGAATCTAATTAAATCCGGTTCTCAAAAGAACAGCCGGAGGGGAAAGGGATTCTGAAAAACAGGCTTCTCACAACCGAGACAGAGGGCTCCACGGTGGGCCGGCCCCTGTCGTTACCGTGTTGCCTGCGGTGCCCGCCGTCCCAGCCCCTACCTTCCTTGGTGAGCTGGGCGAAGTGCTTCTCCAGGTCAGAGACGCTCTGCCTCCGCAGGTAGCTGTGAAACTGGAACCAGGTGACGGTCTGTTCCTCGGGGAGCCCGGCTCCAGGCAGCAGCCCACTGCAGCTGACCACCTGCTCCAGGATCCTGCGACAGGCTGGCGACACACAGGGCGAGTGGGGAAGACGCCCCGGGGCCCCGGCCGGGTCAGTCTGGAGGCTCCGTGACGGCCCGTGGATGGGATCCCTGGTGCACCCCCCCATTCCCACGAGGGACACACCCTAGCTGAGGCCCCCGAGCCTGAGCTGCGGGTCCCGCAGGGCATCCATGCACCCTGGGCCCCACCAGCCCCTCGGTCTGAGTCCCAGAGGCAGGCAGGTGGTCAGAACCACACAGGGTCCAGAGCCACTGCCTGGCATGTGCCTGCCACCCTTCCGTGGACAACACAGAAGGATGCTCCAGCTCTGCGTCCCGGAGAAGAGTCCAGCCAAGACGCACGATGCCGCTGTCGGGCAGACAGGGTCCTGCCTACTGTCCCCAGGGGCCCTTCTCTAAGGTTCTGGTGGAAGCTATGCAATCAGCCGGTCCCCAGAAGCTGCACCAGCCCACAGATGCAGGCCGCTCCTGGGGTTCACGGACTCCGCCCTCCTCTCCCCGGGAAGAGGAGATGCTCTGTGGTCAGGTGAGCAACACCTCCCTTCGATGCCACGCGGGCAACTGCAGCGGGGGCGGGCAGGGCAGGGGCAGAAGGGAGGCCTGCGGTGGTGATGCTCCAGGCCCTGGGGGCTCCACACAGCGTTTCCCGGGGGGCGTGGGGAGGGGCGGGGGAGGGGAGGGGCTACCTATCTCTAGCTGTCCCGGGTATTTCCCCCTGACTCTGTGCAGGAACGTCTTCTTGAGCTGGTCCAGCAGCGTCGTCCCCGGGCAGGATAGGGTGGTGCCAGGCCCCATGCAGCCTCTCCAGAGCTTCAGGCAGCCCTTCCTCCGCGTGGCCTGGGGGAGGACTGAAAGGCCAGGCTCAGAAAGCCGCCTGGCATGCGGGAAGGGCAAGCAACCAGGAGGCCCGGGGGGTTCCTGCCCCTGGGACCCGAGGGCTCGGGGAGGGGGACACGGCCTGGCCTAAGGCAGGTGCCTTCCCCACGGGCGTCACCTGCAGAGACGAGCAGCTTCGGCCCTGAGCCTCATCTGGTCACCGCCCGCCGGCCCCACGTCACCCCCTGGGCTGCTGCTCCCAGTCTCCCCTGATGGACGGGGGTGGGGTCCCAGCCCCTGTTGGGCAGCACGCTGTGTGTGCCTTGAATGTGTCCTGGGGATTCCTTTATTGACACCTACCCAGGGGCCTCCCCATTATACAGATGGGGAAGCTGAGGCTCAGAGCGGTGACTCATTTGTCCAGGGTCACCCGGTTGACCGAGGCTAGCTGGCCTCCCTTCCCGCCCCCATGGTGTATGTCTGGTCCCAGCCTAGCCACTCCCCCACTCGCGTCCCCTGGGTGCCATTCAACGTCTCCTGCCGGGAGGGAGAGGAGCTCCGCCCACCACGAGCTTTCATCCTCATCACTTCCTGCCATTCACACGGCCGGACGGCAGGTACTTACTCTCCTCAATGGACATCGCTTTGCTGACCTTCTCAAAGTCAAGCACGGACAGCGTCTCCAGAACCTGCTTCTGCTGCGCAGCTTCTTCCAGAAGGCACTCCTGGACCATCCTCGACAGATTAGGGGAGCCCAGTTTCTGGGAAGCAGCCCACAGTGCTCCAGGTTAGCCCAGAACGTGCCCTCTGAGGTCAGCTACCATGCCCGTGGCCCCCACCCGCCCCTTCCCCGTCCCTCCTGTCCCCACGGCTGTGCCCTGGCATCTGGGGATTCCTCCTTGCCAGAGCAGCTGGGAGGACAGGATGCAGGCTGGAGCTGTCAGGAGCCTGCCAGAGCGCGAAGCCAATCAGCACAGGCAAGCAGAGCCGAGAGAGGGTGAGACCCCATCATGATGTTGTTTGCAGCCCTGGATCCAGCCGGACCTGAAGCCCACCTCTGGGCCTTTCAGGTCTGTGAACCAAAACATTTCCTTCTGAACCAGTTTGGACTGGAGCTCCAGCATCTGCCACCTACCGAGTCACGACCACCGCCTTTGGTTTACGGCCTGGGCTGCCTGAGGACCACACGACTATTTCCCGCCCCCCCACCTTGAAACTTCCAGCCCACCCTCCCCAGGTCGTCACCCACCTGCAGCAGCGCTTTGCAGACCTGGAGGTGAACTGTGAGCAGTACGTCCAGCTCTGGGGCGCCAGCCGTGAGCTCCCGGGACGACGCTCTCAGCGATGGTGGTGGAGGTGGGCTCCTGTCCTTTCTGAGTGGAAGTGAGAACTGGGTGACTGGTCTGTCAGCATTCAGCTGCCTCCAAGGACAGGGGAAACCCTCCCTCCCGGGAGAGCTCTGACCAGGGGGGCCGGCTCCGGATCCCAGGGAGATGGAGCTAAACTGGGGAGAGAACTAAGAAACGGAGACGCGGCAAATGGGAGCAACAACTCACACAACGCGGGGGCTGGGAAGGCTGCCCCCTACCCCCCGCCCACCTTCCAGGGCGTGCACTTGGAGCAGAAGCCTGAGGGTCAAACGAATCCCTAGCTCAGGAACTCTGGATAAGTCTGCCTCCCGGAGCCTCAGTTTACTCATCCGGAAAGCGGGGGCAGGAACCCCAAGCTTGGGCCACAGGGGGGTTGAGTCAGACACCAGCGCACCCGGCACCGTATCAGCCCCAGCAGGGGCTGAGCCCAAGCCCTGAGGGGGTGGACGTGACACGGGGATGCTGGGTGGAGATGCCACCCACTCTCCGTGGGGTCCTGAGAGGCGGGGAGAAATGTAACGCATTCGTGCACTTCCGTGCTGCTGAGCGGTGGGTGCCCGGCGTGCTCATGGGGGCGGGGCTGCTGCTTCCAGATTGCAACACAGAGGCCTCAGGTTCTGCTGCGTGTGCTGGTGTCATTTTTTAGGATTTAAAAAGAAAGCCCACTGCTCAGGGCAAAAGCTCAGGCCAGCTGAGGTATCCTTGTTTGCTCTGTTGGTCACATGCCGGGCACATGGGCCGGGACGATAATAAAGGAAACAGACGCAGAGTGGGCGCCGGGAGTCACCGACGGGGCGGGTTCCGGCAGGCTGCTGGGCCCGAGGCTGGACTCTGGGTCAGCGCTGGGAGGGGCGCACTCACCGCAGGCCCCGGGCTCCCCCAAACAGGGCCAGCTCGTGGGGGGCGATGTGGGCGTTGAGGAAGGAGAAGCTCTCCAGGATGCACTCCATCAGGCTCTCGGCGGACGCATGCTCCCGGCGAGCTCGGCGGGGCTGCGGGCGGGCAGACAGACCGACGGCCGGGCTTCAGCGGTGCCCGGGCTGGGGGGCATGTCCCCAGGGCCCTCCCCAAGGGGCCCTGCCACCCGGGGTGTGGGGCCTGACGCAGACCGTTCAAGTTTCCAAGAAAACCCAGAAACCTCGACGTTGTGGGGAGCTGCCCAGTTTTTAAATACCGACAACTAATTGCAAATTATTTTTTAAAGACGGTGTGGCTTGGGCCAGACAACCGAGGCCAAAGGCCGCCAGGTGAGCCTCTGGATTCCAGGTGTCTCCTCTCCCAGGGAAGCGTGGAAGGGGAGGAGTCTGGAGGCAGCCCCTGCCTGGGGGACCGGGAGGGAGGGTCGAGTCATCGAAGCCTCCCGGGGGCCGGTCCCCTGTGGTTGAGTCTACAGAGTGCACAGGGCTGACTCGGACCCCACGAGTCAGAACTGGGCTCCTGAAGGTTGATCCCGAGGAGAAAATCTTGAGCAACAAGACAAGAATAAGGCTACCTGCAGATGTTTCCTTGCTCGATGGGGAAAAAAATGTTTTCATTTGTATATATGCACGGGCGCACACGCACACACACACATGGCCCCCATTATTCACAGTAATTATGGTGCATAAAGTCACCGTGACCCCTGGGATTTGAAACTGAACCAGTCTTTGCTCCCATGGGAAATGCAGAGGCCATGAGCGTCGGGTCAATGTTTTTTATCCGCCCATCAATACAGAGCCTTGTTTTACGTGTCTGTTTGTGTGTGTGTGTGTGTGCTCAGTGGTGTTTGATTCTTTGTAACCCCAAGGGCTCTAGCCTGCCAGATTGCTCTGACCATGGAATTTTCCAGGCAAGAATACTGGAGTGGGCTGCCATTTCCTTCTCCAGGGAATCTTCCTGACCCAGGGATGGAACCTGCATCTCTTGTGTCTCCTGTACTGGCAGGCAGACTCTTTCCCACTGTGCCACCTGGGACGCCTGTGTCTGCTTAAAGGCATCTCGTTTAATGTAGACATATCACTGACTCATCAACACTGAACTCAAGGTCAAGGCTGAACAAGGCTTATCCAACACACAGAGTTCCTCCACAAGATGCATCAGGAACACTGGCCAGCATCTCAGCCCAGCCCTCGGGGGCTGTTTCCAACAGCAAAGTCACCAAAAATAAGTGTTGGGTTGGCCAAAAGTTCATTTAAGTTTTTCCCCAACATCCCAGGCTCCCTGTCCCACTGCCAGTCACGGCACCATCAGCAAGCAGGGCGCGCCCCCGCAAAGAGCACACTTACCTTCAGCCGGTCCCTGAAGGTGAGGACCTGGTACTCCAGCTCCCGGAGCTGCGGCGGCGCAGGGTCCATGGACCTCAGCAAGTCCAGGACCTCCTGCAGAGGCCTCTCGAGGGGCAGCCCCGGCCCACCCGCTGTGTCCTCAGGGTCTCCTTCGTCGGGGCCCTCCTGGCTCCCCGGGAGCACGTGGTTGTGGAAGGGGGAGCCCCGTGACAGGTCGGGGGTTCCCACCCCCAAGTCTCTCCAGCCCGGCTGCTCCACAAACGAGCCCTCCGCCAAGTGCAGCATGTCCGGCAGGAGGCCCAGGGGCGGGGGGTCCTCTTGGGCCTCCTCTTCGATGGAGGTGTTGGGGCCCATGGCTGAGGGCAGGACGCCCACGTCCGAGGTGGATGCCGACGTGCTGGTCTCCATGTCTCGGGGGTCCTCGGAGCTGAAGGAGTCCATCTCGGGCAGCTCCTGACTGCGGCTCCTCAGGCCAGGGCCCTGAAGGTCGCCGTCGGACAGGCAGCTGAGGACGGAGGGGGCCCTTGGCCTGTCCAGCAGCAAGGCCTGCTGTGCCCGCGGCTGCAGGACAGACTGGAGACAGACAGACAGACAGGCCGGCCTCAGCAGCTGCCCTGGGGATCAGAGTGAGACCCCCTAGGGCGTCCCCCCAGATGTCTGCTCTGTGGACCCACAGCCTCGGGAAGACGGGGGTCCGCCAAGGTGCCTGGCACCCGGAAGCGCCAGTGAGAGCCTAGCACCTCTCATACGTACCCCACTCACTCACTCCTTTCCAGCCCCAGGCCCCAATCAGCCGCAGTGAACCCTCACCACGCCTCCCTGAGGGTGGCGCTCTTCTGCCCTCAGAGAAGCGAGGTGCACGCAAGGAAGGATGTGTGAGCATTTTAATCCAGGCCAGTTGACACGGACTCTGACCCCCGCTGCTGCACCCTTTCCCTCATCAACCAGACCAACGGTTGACATTCCTACAGCACCACCTGCTATTGTCAGGCGTTCTAGTAAGCACTCCTCATTGACAAAGTCATTTATTTAACCCTCACAAAGCCCCATCGGGGCAGTGCTGTTAGTTTCATTTCTCCGATACAGAAATGGAAGTCCAGAGAGGTTGAGTGACTTGCTCAAGGTCACACAGCAGATGAAAGGCACAGATAGAATCTGGAGCCCAGGCCATCTGGCTTCAGAGTCCTTGCTCTTGACTGTAGATGACTTTGTAACCAAAGTACGCTGGGACCATCCCCGCCAGACAACCAAGTTTCCTCTGAATGCACAAGCTGCCTGGCTCATCTAAAGCTGCCTTCCCCACCTAAGGTCCAGAGGAGGGCGGCAGGGTGGTCCTGCTCCGCATCAGCCTCCCTCTGGGCTTGACAGAAAGTCCTTGTTTTTGTCCCGCATCCCTGGACCCTCCCTGGAGCATCTACACACAGAGGGTGATCCGTATACCAGGTTCTTTACTGCCCACTTGTTGGTAACAGCAAAAACTGAACCTCAGTATCTTGTTAAGTAAAGTGTGGATTTTAGCCAAATGCGGGATGCTGCACAGTGCCGACACGTCAGAGAAGGTCTCCAGGGCGTCACCAGGGCAAGGGCTGCCGAGGGACACAGGCTGGAGAGGATACGTCTGCTCCCAGATGGCCCGGAGCCTCTCTGGAGGACCATGGAGGAAGGTGAGAAGAGTGGGGCGCTAAGGAGGGGACCCAGGCCCCTGGAGGTCACAGGAAAGAGGTGTCTCACTGCACACGAAGTCCAGCTATTATTACCTACTGGAAACACGTTCCAAAGTGCAAAACAAACCGAGGCCAAGGCCATGGCCGGGGTGGTAGAACCATCTGGAGAACCCCACCCCAGTCAAGCCCAGAACCGAGTCCAGAGGCCACAGAACAGAGGGCAGGCAGTGAAAAAGAAAAGGTACCCCAAAACACCCCCAAACAAGGGAGGCTGAGCCCAAAGCTTGCTGCCCCTGGAGGTACATGTGCTGACCATGTGCTGACCCCTGGGGAGTCACCCCCCTCCCCCACCCCAATCCCAGCCCGACCACCACATCCCCGCCCAGTGAGGCTCACTCACCAGGTAGTATCTCTCCCGGAAGCTGGGGGTGTTTGGGGGTGTCCAGTTGTACAAGGAGCCTTTCCTGCTGCCTATGGAGAACTTGCCCGGGGGGCTGGGCGACACCAGGAAGCTCTCGGTATCAAATGGGCTGGAGGGGAGCAGAGGCCAGGCTGTCATCGATGGCCGGAGGCCATCGGACCACAGACAGGACCAGGGGACTAGAGACAGAGGCTTGGGGGGGACAGGCACAGTGGAGGGACCCCAGGTCCCCGTTCTGAAGCCTCCTGGAAACGTCTCAGATATCCAAGGCCCCGAGGGTCCTTAGCCAGATGGGGAGGGGCACCGATTGGCCCCTCTGATTGGAGGCCCTTCGAGAAGCTCAGCAGAGCAGTGGCGGACACTCAGAGCTGCCGTCTTCTGGGTAAACCACGTCACTGCCCCCCACAGGCTCCCCCGGGGTCAGGGGGCTCCCGTCACAGTCCCGGAGGGGCTGCAGACCCACAGGGGAAGCACTGGATGCGATGCTCCAGCCAGGCCCTTGCCTGTCCTTGGAGCAGCCAGGGCTGGGTCGGCCCTCCCTGCCTCGTGGACACCTGCACGCTGTCTGCAGCGTCTGCACGCTGGCCCAGCTCACAGCGTCTGGAGCCCAGCCCAGACACAAGGGCCTGCAGCCCAGGGGCCCTGCCTGGACGCCCCCCTGCCTGCCCAGGGCAGCTGCGGGCCAGTGGGACACCCAGGTCCTTGGACCTTCCCAACCTGGGGCTGCAGGGCCACCCCCTGACCTGACCGCTTGAGCGGTGTGCTCACCCCCACTAGACAAATGAAGGAAGGAAGCGGGGGTGTCACCCATCCCCATCCACCCAGTTCACCCCCAGGGAGAAAGGACAGACTGGCCCCAAGTGGTCAGAACAGGCACCAGAGTAGGGGAAGTGTGTGTCTGCCCTGTTGCTCCCGCAGCACCTGCCCTGGGGAATCAGGAGAAGGGAGTTTCCTCAAAACACAAGGTTTCATTTGGGGGAAATAAAAGATCTCTGCTACCAAAAACCAAAACCTGTGGAAACCTCCAGGATGGGCTGCTCAGTGGAAAGCACCACCCTAGGCAGGGGTGGTTCCCACGAGCCCAGGGGACCGCAGGGTGGCCGCTCAGCCCTGGGCCTGGTGGGCGCCGGGGTCAGCAGGTAAGGAGATGGTGGGTGTAGGAAGGCGGAGGTGGGTTTCTCCCGGGAACCCAGCCCAGGGGGCTGCCATAAAGGGTCCTGGCCGCCCCAGTCTTTAACAGCCACTAATTCAAAAGTGAGGGGAAAAAAAGAGAATTTAAACTCGTGGGGGGCGGGGGGCAGGCCACAGCATGGACAGGGCTGCAGAAAGTGGTCTGGGCCCCTGCCTGTCTTGGGGGGCAGCCAAGGGCCAGGCTGCCCAGGGTGGATGCTGGGGTGAGGTCAGGCCACCAGGGGGAGCTGGAGAGGCCTCTCCGCGGTCCTCTGCGGGGGGCTGGGGGGCAGTGTTTGGGGCTGACCCCCTGCCCCCACCCCACTCCGCCCAGCCCCCCAGGAGGGGCAGCAGGGAAGCCGCCGCCCGCACTCACTTCCACAGCACCTCCAGCTGCAGCTTGATGGTGCCCAGCTCTGTGATGTCGACCACGATGACCTGCGGCCGGGTGGTGAAGAAGTCGGTGATGTCGCAGGTCACCGCGCCCACCGCCAGCGAGCTCAGGCCGCGCAGCTCCGTCACCTGGGGGAGGGCGGAGTGGTGGGTGAGGGCGCCCGCCCCCCCCCGCCGGCCCCTGCCCCGGGCCCCACCCACCTTGATCTCGAAGTTCTCGTGCAGGGTAGGAATGAAGGCCTTCTCCTCCTCGTCCCAGGTCTGGCTGTCGTCCGACTCGATGCGGCCCCGCAGCTTCCAGCGCTGGCGGCCCAGACGCAGGAGCACCTGTGCGCCAGGCCCGAGGCAGGAGCCGTCAGCCCCGCCCCTTGCCACCGCCTCCCGGGGGCCCTCCCTGCCAATTGGGGCGGGGAGGGGGGTGACAGGAACCCAGCGGAGACCCTGGTTCCCAGAGAGCCCCACCCCCGAAGGCCTGGCGGGGAGCCCTGAGGGCCGATCCCAGAGGGTGGGCATACCTCGTACTGGTCTCCAGGACAAAGACGTGCGTAGCCCACCAAGCCTGCAACACAGAGACGGGCTCATCTCTCCGCTGTTCACTGTCCCTACCCCATGGGTCACAGGCCCTCAAGGGGGGAGCCCCCCGCTACAAGTGGGGGTCATCAGCTTCAGGGGGGCGGGCAGTGAGCTAAGCCATCACGATGACAAGGGGCAGACCTGGGCCCTCACTTTCAACTCAGAGAGCGGATAGGACTTGCCCGAAGTCACAAGTCACAGGAGTGGAAACCCTGGGATTCTGACCATCACCCCCCATCCTCAGCACAGGGTCCTGGAGAAGGTCGGAGGCTCCACCCAGCTGACCCCCCGCCCCAAGCCCTGTCCTGTTACCTTTCATCCTGACGTGGAACTCGCCCAGGTGAACCTCCAGGGCACCCTCGATGAGCCACATGTCCTGCCAGAGAAGGTGGCTCACTGCCGGCCCCGGGATGGACCACGGGGGATGCACGGACCCTGCCAGAGACCACCACCACCCCCCATCCCCGGGGGCAGAGAGAGAGGCTGCCTCAGGGCCCAGGGGGCCCCCAGACCGGCGCTCCGCCACCCACCTCGGTGCACTCCTGCAGGCTGCGGCCCAGCTCCTGCAGGCTCTCTCGGGAGGCGCGGCTGGGCGGGCACCGGGCGAAGGCCCGCTGCATGTTGGAGGCGCCGTCGCGCAGGCGGCACTGGATGCAGTAGCCCTCGTAGAGCTCGTCCACCTGCGGGGCGCACGCATCCGGGAACTGTCTCCCCGACTCCATCACCTCGGGAGGCCACACCCCCAGGTCGTGCTGGCCCCGCCCCCGGCGAACGTGCGCCCTGGAGGCAGTGACCACGTGGGTCCCATCCACTCCGCATCGCCAGCACCCGGCAGCGCCTGGCGCACAGCTCAGGTACGATAAAACTAGTGAGCCGGATGCGTGGATGCGGTTTTCTCTGGTCAAACAGGGAAGGTGGGTGTGTGATGTTCCATCCACCCGCGGGGCTCCCGGGGAGCAGAGCGAGTTCATGGAGGGGTCTGCCCATATAAAGCTTGAGGGCCTAGCTGGGTGACCTTGAGCCCGTTCGTGTCCCTCTCTGGGCCTCTACAGCCCCATCGGTACAATCGGGTGGTTGGACTCAACACTCCCAGGCCTCTAACCCCACCCCCCTGATCCCCACCTCTGGGCTCAGTCCTGGTGGTCCCTGCACCGCCTTGGCTTTCTGCAGCCACCTGGTGCCCAGAGAGCCTTCCTCCACTGACCCGGCAGAGGTCCCCCTCAAGCCGAGAGGCGCCCCGAAACCAGGCTGACCTTGCTGATGTGAAACTCCATCTTCCGAATGTGCCTCTCCACTGAGCGTGTTTGCTTCTCCCAGAAGAAGAGAAGATGCTGTAAAAGGAGCCTGGGCCTCACCCAACCCCAAGCCCCTGCCACCCTCCTGCAGGTCCTGACACAGAGCTGGGCTTGAAGTCAGGCCAGCCCCTCACCCTCCCTGAGGAAGGCTCATTGCCGCGCCTCAGTTTCCCCATCTGTCCAGTGGGAAGGAAACCCAAGTATTCCTCCCATAGGATGGCCAGGAGGACGGAAGGCCCGCGGAGACGTTATTCCCATCCAGCCAGGCCCAGCCGCGGCCCGCCTTGCTTACCCCATGCGGACAGAAGTTTCCCTCACCTTGTCCAGGTCGTAATAGAAAGCCTGTGGGTGGGGGGAGAGGTGTCAGGGCTCCGGCGTTCCTCTGAGACCCGTGAGCCTCCATCCCAGGGGCGCCCAAGCTCAGAGGACAAAAAGCCAGTGGCCACTCAGTCCTCCGAGGCCTGCAGTCAGCAAGCTGCGGTCCAGGCCAGGCAGGAAGAAGGAGCGAACGCATGGGCTTTGGGGGAGGTGGCTGAAGGCCTGACTCCGTGTGCCAGCCGTGTGTCACAGACAAGCTTCTCTACTCTCTGAGCCTCCATCTCCTTTTGAAAGAGGAGACGCCATCGCACCTACCCCACAGCGCTGCTATGAAAAGGAAAGTGCAAACTCAACGAGAGGGGAACCACTGCGATTTGATTATTTAAGGGGCGACTTCAACCACGATCAGAGACTAGGGAGAGGCAGCCAGCAGCAGCCAGGAGTTCAGATGGAAGGAAACTGCAGATCCAGACTGGGCCATCCGCGCCAGGGGCCATGGTGCAGCCAGTGAAAAGAATCTATTGTCAGGGCGAGGGAGTCTTTATGCAAAGGGCCAGAGAGTAAATATTGCGGGTTTTGCCAGCCACACGGTTTCTGCCTTTGGAGCGTGAAAAGCAGCCACAAACAGTGTGCCCACGATGGGTGTGCCTGTGTTCACGTAAAATTTATTTCCAAAGCAGGCCCTGCTTTGCCCGCGTGGGTTAGGGTCACTGTATCTGAGCCTGGATGAATTTCCACAAAGTTGGTGACCACCAACGCAAAGAAGTAAGACAGGGGAGAGTCTGTGAGTTGTGACTTCACCAGAGCCCTCTATATATCCACAGTCTGCGTACTTACAGTAAAGTGATGAGGGAGGAAAATATGGAAAGATATATACTAGATGATCCTCAAGGGTTAAACAGGACGGAACAGAGAAGATCGGGGAGGGTGGGTCGGTCAAGCAAGAGGGAAAAGATGGATTAACCACCGCCCAAAGGGGGCATCTGTTTTCCTAGGTATGCATCTATGTGACATCGTATGTGTGGGATTATGAAATGAAAACCCAATGTAAGAAATTAAGAAATGGGGAAGTTCCCAAGGCTTTGGAAAGAAGAGGAACTGTACACAATTCCTCGGAGACTGGGAACCGGACCCCACGTGCTTCATCCCTCTCGGTTGCCCCTTTGTGGCCTCCATGTACCCACCTATGAAATGGAAGCAGCTAAACATACAGACCTCTACGCATGCCTCGCCTCCCTTAGAGTTACTTCTAGAAGGAAGAGACAAAGGCAGCTGAACCAGCCGCAGCCCTGGGAGAGGGAGGTGTGGCAAGCACTCGTAAGGCCGGGACCTGGGGTGGGATCTTGGCACCACTTCCTTCTGCCTCTGCGCTGACCCACCCTCGCCCCCCAAGACAAGCCATGATGGAGCCCGCCCGCCTTCCCTTCCCCCAGTGGCCAGCCCCCTGGTGAGGCAGAGCGACCCTGCGTCTCCCACTCTGCTGACCCTCACGGTCTTCTCTGCTGGGGCCAGGATACAGAGGTGGGGGACACAATTTGATAGACTCATCCCCACCCCGCCACCACGCTTGCAGCCCCTCCATCAAGCTGGCGGCTGTTCTGTGCTCTGGTGCTTTGCAGGAGTGACGCTAGAATAAGCCAGAGAAAGTCACAGGCAGTAAGGCCTCCTGGTCTCTGCTTGCAGAAGTCTACTCCTGTCGAGGACAGAGGGGTCTCCTGTCCTTAATAGCAGCCAGATAGAGACGAGGGGGCTAAGAGGGGCTCCCCAAGACCAGAAAGAACCTGAGTGCTGGAGAGATGCAGGGCCCCCCGCAGGGGGGTCCTGGATGTGCCAGCAGATAAATGACAAGACAGCCAGTTACATTTAAATTTCCAATGAATGATGGATAAAATTTCTTTTTTAGTGTAACTATGTCCTGAAGATGGCAGGGGACATACTTACACTGAAAAATGATTTGTTATTTATCTGAAAATCAAATTTAACTGCACATCGTATTTTTGGGGTTTTTTTTTTTTTTTTGGTATTGGGCTTTTCTGGAGTTTGTTTTGTTTTTTTTTGTTTTCTAAATCCGGCTCTGCTAAGGGCGTGGTAAAAGCCCAGAGCAGGTGAATCTTGGGCTGAACAAGCCACGGAGCAGCCTCAGAGGCGCCCCGATGGGGGCAAGGCTGCAGAGCCAGGGACGTTGCGGGAACTCGCGGGGCTGGTGCAGGACGGCGTCGGGGCCTCTGCAGCACACCCTGGACTCGATGCCTGATCCACTTCTCTGCCATCACATGAGCCACCCTGCCTGCAGGGGGACTGTGGTGGCCAAGACCTACAGAACAGGGCCAGGTAATGCATCCGTCCTCCTGTACACCCATCTACCTCTGAGCTGCTTCTAGAACTAAAGGGGGGCTGGAGGTGACCCTAAGGTGTGTGAACTGCTGCAGTGTGAGGGATGGGGGTGTCAGGGGGGAGCTCCCCACCAGCCTGTGTGGTTTAATCCATCAGGGTCCAAGGGAGGTTCATTCATTAAAAATAAAGTCCACTCTGTCGGCCTCTGCGTTCCCGAGACAGGTTCACACCCACGAGGCAGGCCAGGGGGTGCAGCAGGGGCTGTTCCGCCCCTGGGCCGCTCGGCCGGGAAGGGCTGGGGAGGGGTCTCACCAGCCTGGAATTCCTGCGGGTGTCCTTGTGGCGTCCCGTCAGGTAATCCAGCTCGGCCTGCTGGGCGCACAGATGCTCCCTGCGGGGAGAACGAGGGAGAGGAGCTTGGGAAGGAGAAGAGGAAGGAAAGAAATGGGCGGGGGTGCGGTGTTCCGGGGAGGAGGCAGCCACGGCCACCAGCCTGGGGAGAAGCGGGGTGCTCAGCGGGTTCAAGGGTCAAGGGCAGAGCTGGCCCCCAGCTGAGAGCCCGGCCCCCACCCACTCTGCCTCCGCATCCCACACAGTGCGTGCCCAGCACTGTGCCGAGTGGAAACGCCCCAAACAGCCCTGCCAACAGGAGGGAGCTGCTGCTATTACACCCATTTTAGAGATGGGCAAACTGACTCTGAAGCCACCCAGTACTGGGTCCACAAGGCACGGAAGAGTCTGAACCCAGGTCTGAAACCAGGCGATGGCTTCCACAGGCCAAGATCCTCCCCCAGCCATGGGAGCTGTGGGGGGGTGGGCACGCCTCCCTCACAGACAAGGGCGGGCTGTCCTGCCATCTGGATGGCCGGGACCAGAAAGGGGCTTAACGAACCCCTATTCTGGAAAACACAGAAAAAGCCATGGGCCCGAGGGGCCTTTTCACATTGTGTTTTGCAGCCAAAGACACTCTTGAGAGTCCCTTGGACTGCAAGGAGATCCAACCAGTCCATCCTAAAGGAAATCAGTCCTGAATATTCATTGGAAGGACTGATGCTGAAACTGAAGCTCCAATACTTTGGCCAGCTGATGTGGAGAACTGGCTCATTTGAAAAGACCCTGATCCTGGGAAAGACTGAAGGCAGCAGGCGAAGGGGATGACAGAAGATGAGATGGTTGGATGGCATCACCGACTTAATGGACATGAGTTTGGGTGGACTCCAGGAGCTGGTGATGGACAGGGAGGCCTGGTGTGCTGTGGTTCATGGGGTCGCAAAGAGTCGGACGTGACTGAGCAGCTGAACTGAACTCTGCGGCTGGCACTTGATGAGCCTCCATTAAAAATATGGGGAATAAGTGACTGACTCCTCCTGTCCCGGCCTCTGCTCGGTCAATCAGTCGTTCTCTCCTTCACTCAAGCCCAGCCGCCCTGACCTGCGGCTCCTCTGCAAGCTCCTACCGCAGGGCCTTTGCAGGTGCTTGCCCTCTGCCCAGGATGCTTGTCTCCCAGAGGCCAGCACCATAGCTGCTGCTCAGAAATGGCCAGGACGTCCCCAGGGCGGCCTCCGGACCCCCCTGTGTGACAGGCCCTCCAGGTGCAGCCTCTCCACCACCTCCGCTTGTTACTGCCCTCCGGGTGCGTGGAAGTTATGGTGTTGACCCCATTACCCCTCTATGGCCATCCCCCCTGCCCTCCGTGAGCATTCTCCATGAGAACCGGGCGCCCCAGCCATTATTGCCTCATTCCAGCACCCACGGAAGGGGCCGAGCAGGTGGCCGCACCCGGACATGCTTGTTGACTAAACGAATAATCAGGAGCTTGCTCTGTGGTCGCACACAGACAAGACCCATCCCCGATGCCCAGGGAGAGGCAGAGAGCAGCGAGCGGACGAGGCCAAAGGATGCGACAGGCAGCATGCAGCCTCCTTACTTGAGTCCCCTCTTCAGCGCTTCGAAGATCTTCTTCACTTGCTGGGGCTTGGGGTCCGAGCAGACGCACCCCTTCCGCAGCGTGCCGTACGTCTTGGAGGACTTCACGGGCATCCGGGACCTCACTGAGTTCCTGTGGACGGACTTTCTGTGAGAAGGGATCGGGGGATCAGGGCGGGGGTCTGGGCACAGCCCTTCTCGGGGACAGGCCCTTCGCGAACGGTGGCCAGAGCCCCAGACGATCAGGAGACCTAGCTGAGTCCCACTTCACTGCCCCCAAGCTGCATGGTCTCAAGAAGGCTGCCAAGGCTCCCTGGGTCTCAGCTTCCTCATCTGCAAAATGAGCACTTGAATTCGAAGATGAAAAGAACAGTAACACTAACCTGATATGAGAAATTAGCTTAGAGTGAGTGAGCAATACAATCAAGTGGCCCGAATGCCAATGCTGTCTGTCTGTCTGCTCTCTTGAGCAAGCTCTGTGCAGGTGAAGCAACACAAAGGCCAAGCCATGGTCCGGTGGCGTTCCCGGGCTGGGCACCTGTTGGCTTTGGTGGCCCAGCATCCATCCCCTGTCCCTCTGTTAACAGCGCCTCAGTTCTCCTCTGGGGCATCTCCCCAGCCCTGCTCTTTATTCACATAGTTTGGCGAGAGGTAGACTGACAAATCGCTGCACGCACGCACACGCACGCACGCACACGCACACACATACATCCATAGGCGTTCTGAGCAAACCCCTGTCCCAAGCCTGGATTAGTCAACACATTCCACTCCCCTGAAAGAGAACTTCTCCCCCCTTCCTCGTCTTTCTCGGTCCACTGAGCACCAAGCTCCAGCCACGAGCACTGGGACCCGCTCAGGGGACGGCTGAGCAACAAGAGAGCGGGAACAGGCCGCCCGTGGAGCGGACCATCCACTGCCTCTACGCTCTTACGAGAAAGAGGGAGGAGTGATTGGTCTCATCTAAAACTCTCTATTTTTGGAGGTTTCTCTGTTAAAGCAACTTCACTTCCACACTACTGTACTACCCGAGCCTCGGGTTTTTTCATCTGTAAAATGGGAAGTACAGCAGACCTGAATCAGAGGGCAATGCTAAGAATTCTCCTAGGTACCAAGTCAAAGGTTTGACAGAGTGCGGTCACCTAGTAGGTGCTTAATAAATGTCCATTACTGTTAAAGTAATCGTATCCTATCTGTATCCTTCCCTGTAACACAGCCTGGAAGACAGTAGGTGCTCAGTAAATACTGAGCTAAACTGAACAAGGGAAATGCCACATGTCGAGGGCGATCCTGGGGCTCTTGGCTGGACCTTGAAGGAAGAGCAGGAACAAAGGTACCCGTCCCCCAAGAAGGGTGAGCAGACAGACTGACCAAGGGTAGAGAGGAGGAGCCGGTGGAGTCGTGTGCGATGGGGCAGTGGACCTCCAGGGCAAGGCTTGACTGAAGCAGAGATGGGAAGATGCTGGAAGGTGCTGGACACGGGGGCCCTGCCTGCCTTGGGGACCCCAGGACGGGTGTGGGGAGGAGAGCGTCAGGTCCTAGCAAAGTTCCCGCTTCAAAGACGGTAACAGTGGCAACTGAGAGTTCCACAGAGCGGAGCAATGAAACCCCAGCCGCAGCTACTGGGCCGCTGGGCCCACCAACACCATCCCCGCGGCGGCCCAGGGAGCCGAGTGATAAGACGCGGCTGAAGACATCCGCTGAGCATCCACAGTCACGGGGCGCTTGCTAAAGGCTTTGTATAAATATCGACTTGCACAACCACCCTAAGAGGCAGGTATTAACCCCTGCCAGACAGGGAGACTGAGGCTCAGGTGGGTGACTTGCCCCAGACCACGTCCCCCCAGAGGTGGGACCTCAACCCACGTGTACGCAGTTCCTCAGCCTGGGATCTCAACCACCCAGCTGGGGGCAGGATGCAAGACTCCCTCAGGTTCCCAGAACCATGTGGAGGATTTGTGAGACTCAGATTCGCTCTCGCAGGACCACCACCCTGCCCTGAAGGTTCTGCTCTGACAGGTCTGGGTGGAGCCTAGGGCTCCACGTTTCTAACATGTTCCCAAGTGCTAACCAGCATGCTGGTCCACCACCGGAGGACCACTTTCTCAGGAGTCCTCCCTTTCTGCTTTGCTAGGAGCCCTCCTCCTGAGAGAAACCCAGCTTCAGGTCTCTCTGGACACCCTTCCCAGTCGGCTACCTTTTCAGGGTTTCACAGCCAGGGCACAGGCTCATTCATTCATTCAGACACTCACAGAGTGGGGCTTTCTCTGAGCCAGGCACCTCGATGGGAGCCAAGGGGCCAGAGTCCTAACCTTGGAGGCTCAAGGTCTGCAGGGAAGGGGGTGAGGGCTTGGGGTCTGGAGAGCAGCCAGGAGGCCAGTAGGACAGAGCTCAAGCTCCTTCACCAGGACTGGGAGCAGACCACTGGGCCGTCGATGAGCCCTGGTCCCCACGAGGCCTGACAGGGGGCTGGGCCGCCCTTCCAGTCTAGTCAAGATGCTGCACGTTCCATGGATGGTCACAGAGCCCTGCTATTGACTCAAGGGTGCTGTCCCGCCCCTTTGCCCTGAGCCCCGTGCTTCCCCAGCACGGATGCCACATCACAAACCAGCATGCCAGAGACACAGATCCAAGCCTTGCCCAGGCACGCTGAGAACTCCGTCCCAAGGATGCTGTGGGAAAGAAGGATCTGGAACCCCGCCCTGGAAACCTCGGGGCCTCGCCAAGCCAGAAACTCATATCATCTCTTGGGACACAGCTCCTGGTCAGCTGCCCATGTCCAAATCCTAACCACAGAGATCACAGGTACTTAATCTGCTGGAGCCTCAGTTTTCTCATCTGTAAAAGAGGGATAATGAGAGGGCATGTCCGGCAGAGTTGTCATGAGATAGTCATTCACTCAGGAAATATTTACTGAGCTCCTGTCACGCACCAGATGCCATTCCAGGAGCCAGGACTAGAACAGTGACTGAAACACTGACAAAACCTTCACCCCATGAGCAGCCCTCCCAGCTGGGGGGAGGTCATGGGAGGCAGCAGCAAGCACAGACTATGGAGCCAGGGACATCATCTAGCTCCCCCAGTTTTAAGCTGTGTGACCTTGGCTCAATTCTTGGATCTCTCTACACATCAGTTTTCTCATCTGTAAAATGAGGCCTAGAGGAAGGGTTGCTGTGAGAGTTAATAAATGTAGAGATTCAAGCAATTCCCAGGAAAGAGTAATGCTACATAGATGCTGAAGTTAATAACGGGGACTTTTTTAAGTACATATATCATTTATATCACACAGCAACTATTTGTTGTTGTTGTTTAGTCGCTAAGTCATGTCTGACTCTCTTGCCTCCAGGCTCCTCTGTCCCTGGGATTTCCCAGGCAAGAATACTGGAGTGGGTTGCCATTTCCTTCTCCAGGGAATCTCCCTGACCCAGGGATGGAACCTGCGTCTCCTGCACTGGCAGGGGATTCTTTACCACTGAACCACCTGGAAAGCCCACAACTGTACTCCAGTTCAGAAGTTATAATCAGATAGTGCCTAGCGCCCAGAAAAGACGAAGGCCGGATAACGAATTTCAATCGGGTGAACCGGGAAGGCTCCTCCATTCAGGCCGTGCTTGACCAGGTAGCGTGCATGGAGCCCTGGCCCAGAGCCTGTCACAGCAGCGCTCACCCCCGCACCTGCTACCGCTGTTATTCACATGCTGTATGTCAAGCGACGCTTTGCACAGCCCAGGAGGGGGCTCCGAGCCTCGCTCTCCCACCCTCCCGGACGCCACGTCACCCACCTCTTAGCACACAGCCTCCGCAAAGTTGCCATCTCCAGGCCAGCAGGGACGGGCAGGACTGTAGCCTCGAGAGAAGCAGGTTTCAGACAGGCTAGGGCCCCCGGCAGGCGGGCGGGCAGGCAGGTGCGGTGGGCAAGCTGCCGGGAGGTGGGGCTGCAGGAGCCCCACTCGCCTGCCAGCTCCGGGGGCCCACGGTCCCCGGCGGGGGACCACCCTCGGCTGGGCCCTGCTTCCTTCTACCTGGAGGCTTCCTTGCCCTCGGTCTGCGGCTGTGTCTGAAAGCACAGACTCCCGGGGAGGCTCTGCGCCCAGAGCGCCTGTCTGAGGCCCCACCAAGCAGGTGTGGCGGCCACTGGGAGCCGGCGTGGTGGCCTCTCCAGGGTCAGCAATTCAGCCTCCGGATGGTGAAATCAGGCTGCACGTCTGGCCCAGTGTCACAACCGCCAGGGCAGGGAGCACCCTCCAGGGGCGGATGTTACACTAGCCCTGGGAGGACTCAGTAAATATTAAACACCCCCGGCATGCCAGACAAGCTTCCAGATGGGCACGTGCGACCCACTGGACCTGTCCCTCACGGGAGGCCGCCGGGCCAGCCCGTCTGCCCAGGCTGGTTGAGAAACATCAGAGGACCCGGGTGCATGGCTGCTGCAGGTGCGGGATCCAGAGGCGGGCAGGGCTGGTGACGGGGCAATAAATAATAGCATCGACCGGACACATTTCGGGTGAAGACTCAGAGCTCGCTGCAAGCTCACCTTTCCTCCTGCGCCGGTGGTACTCGATGCCTGGGGATGAGGACAGACAGGCACACACACCCGCCAAGGTCAAGTCTGGTCTGGGTGCTCCGTGGGAGCTAGCCCGTGTCTCCTGACACATCTCTGAGCTCTAGCCCCCCATCTGTCCTTTCTCTAGTCTCCTCTCCTTGGAAAGCAAGGGCTGATGCTTCGTTTTCACACTGACATTTCCCAGGCATGTCAGCGGAGGAATTCCCAAGGCGATCGGGACACTGCAGCAGATCCTGGCTCGGGAGGGTCCCTGCCCACCAGCCTGGGGGAGGGGAGAGCGGGCTGAGAAATGGCAGGAAGGGGTTGAGAGCGGCCTTGCCTGTCAATCAGGGCAGAAAGGGGACGTTCAAGACCTGGCCTTCTTCTTCACCTCCCCCCCTTGTTATATATGGCCTTATGTTATAATATATTATTATGTATCAATATTTGTTACACATGGCCTGGTTATATTAATAACATTCCTTCACACCTTAATGGAGAATTTCCAGATGACTTCCCCAAGTGAATTCTTTGACTATGCAATTAAAAAAAAAAAATGTCCCGAGTCAAAGGGTGCCTGCCATCTGTCAGGGCAGGAATGTGGGCCGGGGACACCTAAGCGGAGCCTGGCTCTCCTCTTCTCCCGTCTAAGGTTATTTTTGCCTGACCCGCCCCCACTGCTGAGTGCCTTGGCGAGCGGCCCTGTTTCAGCCTGCTTGGATTACCTGAGCAATTAAGCCAGAAGGTGAGGCCTGAAACCCAATCCGGACCCAGAGCCAAGGGTCCAGATCCCTGGGCGCGGGACAGAGACAGGAAGTTAAAGATAGACCTGCTGCTTCTCTGCTGTCGTGGGCAGCATCTCCCCCACCCCCTGGCGAGGGGACTGCAGAGGGCGAGGCCCGATGGCAGCCACTCAGGAACCTCAGACCCTGTCCAGGGCACGTCTCCTCTAGAACTCCCTGTGGGGTTAGGGAGCGCTAGATGAGGACCCCCCAGGAGGGGCCCGGGACATTTACAGCCACCGAAACCATCTCTCTCAGACTGGGATACAGGCTCTGCAGGCATCTGGTCAGGACAGCCTTGCTGATGACCACTGAGCTCTAGGGTCAACAGGTCAGATCCGCTCTGTTCTCTTTCTGCACAGAGACCCCAGGAATCCAGGAGAGGCCAGCAAGAGCCCGGGGACCCCCCTTGGTGTACTCTTTGTGCAGAGCTCCCAGCTGGGGCCCGAAGGGACATTCGCCATGGATTCAGGGGGTCCGGAGGCCCCCAGAAGCCTCGCAGGAGGAGAGCTGCCAGCAGGACGGGGGACAGAATCGGTGATGAGGCAAGGCAAGAGAAAACGCAGGACCCTTTGGTCAAAACTTGCTAGGAACTTTGGGGTCATGACAGTAGTGTGAGCTCTGAGCACAGGTCACCGGGTGGGTGTGAGCTCGGGCAGCCGGCCTTGGCCGCAGGGTCCACAGACCCCTCCCGGCTGCAGAGCCCCTGGAGTTCTTCTATAGAAGTCAGAGAAAGGCGCCCTCCCGGAGGCCCAGCCGCACACTCGGCTTCACGCGTGCTCAGCCAGGGAGGGTCCCGGGGCGGGAGGCCCCGGTGAAGCCCAGGAAGAGGCAACTCAGAAATGACTGGGTGCAGAAACAACATCGTTCCCTGGCCAGTCTGGGCGTATCCCCTCTCTGCAGCATTTATGGAGCGCCCACTGTGTGCCTTCTTCATAGGGGCACCCACACAGTCCCTCCTCGGAGGCATCAGGGGCACTGGTGCTAACTCCCTCTGAGGCTTTGGCCAAATTTCTCCCCATCTTGGGGCCTCAGTTTCCTCTGCGCCAGCCCGTCCGTGGCTCCCCTCATGCTGTGCATGTCCCAGGAGTCCCCACAGGGTCCCCTGCCTTCCTGAGCACTGTCCCGCAGGCCGGCCGCACGCCCACTTCCTGCCCCTCAAAGCTCATTCCTACCCCAGGGCCTTTGCACCTCTGTCCCCCTGCCTGGAAGGCCTCTCCCCCCCACGCCCTGTCTGCAGTGATCCACCCCTCTCCCCTCCAGCCTTCACTGAACTGGGTCCCTCCTCCCTGGGGCCTCCTCCAGCCCCCCGCTGCCTGCTTGCCTGTCCTGCTTTAAATCCTTCATGACTCCTGCCCCCAGCTGCACCCACCCCGAGTGTCACCGGCTTACAGTTTTCAGCCCTGAAAGGAGGGTGCGGCCTGGGATGGGGCCTGACCAGAGTCGGTGTCCAGAAATACGTAAGGAAGGAATTTGGGGCTCCTTAGGGTTTCACCGGACCTCAGCTGGTAAAGAATCTGCCTGCAGTGCAGGAGACCCCAGTGTGATTCCTGGGTCGGGAAGATCCTCTGGAGAAGAGAATGGCTACCCACCCTGGCGTTCTTGGGCTTCCCTTGTGGCTCAGACTGTAAAGAATCCGCCTGAAATGTGGCAGACCTGGGTCCAATCCCTGAGTTGGGAAGATCCCTGAAGAAGGGCATGGGTACCCAGTCCAGTATTCTGGCCTGGAGAATTCCACAGACAGAGGAGTCGGGCGGGCTACAGTAAATGGGGTCGCAAAGAGTCGGACACTAACTGAGCAGCTTTCACTGGGGATTCCTAAGGGTGCTTCCAGGATTTCAAAGCAGACGCACCTCGGAACTGAGGAGCTGAGCGGGGTGGGAGCTAGGAGAGCCTGACTGCGGGGCCCATCCTCACAGCGGTGGGGGCCCCCTTCCTCAGCCCAGGATGCGGCAGTGAAGCTCAGGCCCCTGAGACTCAGCAGGACCGGGCCAGGTGAAGGGGGTTGGGGGGGTGGGTTCCGGGTGGAGGTGGGGTGTGGGCCGAACAAAGGCCTGGAGCGGGTAGAGACGCCAGCGTGTCCCAGTGCCGCAGGCCGGCCAGACGCGGGGGGACAGGACTGGACTCTTGGTGGGACGGGAGCCCCTGCAGGGTCTCGGGAGGGGAACGCCGTGATGAGCTCAGGTCGCTGATGGGGTCACCGGCCCACCAGGCCCCGCGCCCGGTTCAGCTGTTGTCACAGCTGCTCGGACAGCCAGCTGGCGGGCCCCTCAGGATGCCAGGGCTGGCAGGGCCATGGCCCCAGGAGCAGGAACGCACCTTGCCCCCAGGCACTCCCCGAGGCTGGAGGAGACGTCACGGAGCCGTCGTGAACTCAGGTCCTGGGTGAGTGCCGACCAGGAGTCTCTGCAGAGGCCGCTCCGCCTCCCTGGAAACCTCCCACAAGCCCCTGCTGTGTGCCAGCGTGCCCCTGCGGTCACCACGCGTCGCCACCCTGTTCCCACATGGCAAGCCCGCGAGGGAAGGACACTGGGCCTCCCCCCGGGCACGTGAGGAAGCCAGGCTCAGAGAGGTGAAGTCACTTGCCCCAGATCACAGGCAGCCCTGTTTCCTGTTCCATCAACCAGGAAGGACATTCTATCCCAACCCCGCCTCCAGGAGACTAAGTTCCAACTCTGAATCTGTCTTGCTGTGTGACCTTGGGTGAGCGGCTCCATCTCTTTGAGCCTCAGTTTTCTGAGCTGCCAAGTGGGCCTGATAAACTCAGGCAGATCAACTTACAGGATCAACAGCGAGGATTATGTGAGATGACACCTGTTTGGATCTCAAGCAAATTAGAGGTTTCTCTCAGCACTGAGTCTCACGCACACACACACACACATGCACACACACACACACACACACACACACACACACACTGCCCTGGGCTGCAGGGCTGGCAAGAGTGAGAGCCTCAGGGCCCCCGGCCGCGGAAAAGAACACCCTCACCACCCTCCTCCCCAGTCCTTGGCCTTCAGACAAGACTCCCTCGCGTGGCGTGGGCAGAACTTACGCGATCCTCCGGCTCTGGGTGCTGCTGAAGCCCGCGAAGGAGGCGCTCCGGCCCATGACCCCCACGGTCCCCGCGTCCCCGGAGGACAGGAAGCGCACCCTCACCGACATGGTGGTCACCTGCGGGGAGAGGGCGGGACAGTCAGCCTCGCGCTGGCACCTGGAGAGTGCTGACCGCAGGCCGGCCACCCTCCCCCGGGGCGCCCAAGGGACTGGGGTGGGGGGAGCGGCCGTGCTGCGCCCAGCTCGCAGATGAGAACACTGAGGCTCGGTGAGGTTGCGAGAGCAGGAGCAGGATGGGAACCAGGCCTCTGCACTCTGCGCTCGGGTCCTCGGTGCCTGTGCAACGCTGAGTCCTCGCGCAGGAGGAGCCAACAAGTCCTGAGCCAGCTCTCCTCACCTCCCCCCTGCCAGGAATCCTGACCCCCTCCATAAACTCCGACAGACCATCTCCTGTGAGCCAGACACTGCCCTCCGGGCCAAGCCCTCGCCCTCCGGGGCTCCCGGTGCAGTGGGAGGCCAATGAGCCTCCAGGGACAGGAGGGTGTCCCTAGCGGAGTGATGGGGGTACCGGACCCACCCATGGAAGAGGCGACCAAGAGCTGAGAGGGCAAGGCTGAGGAGGGAAGAAGGATAAAGGGAGGGGAGGGAAGGGCATCTGAGGCTGAGGGAACAGCATGAGCAAAGGCCCGGAGGTGCAGAGGACCAGGTGTAACCTGGAAATGGACAGTTCAGTGGGTGGGGGTGTGGCCCCAGGTGAGGCTGGAGAGGCCAGCAGACCACAGGTCAGGGGGACCTCAGCGGCCCCAGAGAGGGCTCCAGCCCTGCAATTGGCTGAGGGTAACTGGGACCCAAGGGAGGTTTTGAGTAGGGGGTGACGAAGCCCAGTTCATAGGATGCCGGGCTGCTGGCATCGGAGGCTCCCAGAAGCCCCCGGTCCACTGTCCCGTCTCTGACCCAGCTGCAGTGAGGCCGGCCTAGAACCCTGACTGTCTTTTCCTTTTTCCAAACCATCTTGAGACTGGAAAAAAAAAAAAAGCCACTACATCCCTTGGGAATATCACCAACTGTCTTCCAGCACAATCGGAAAGTTCTCCTCCATATCTAACCTAAATCTCTGCTGCTACAGTTCCATACCTCACTCCTCAGCCAGGGTGGGGTCAGTGCTAGGATTCCAGGGGCCCCACTGCCCTACGGGGGGGTCTGCCCCGCCCTGCCAGCTCCTTCCTGACATCCCCCCAACCCAGTGGCTGAGTCCAGACTCCACGCCTCTGCCTACCCTGGGGCCTCTGGCTGGAATGACATTCTCTTTGGGGCCACGTCCGTCCAGTGTCTAGTTCCACACTTTGTTTGTAGCCCCTGACATAGGCTCCAGAGCCCTCACTCTGAACCCCCTGGAAGATTGGCGTAGCCCCCACAAGCTTCCTCCTCCTCCAACACCCCTCACACCCCTCAGCCCCGCACCCCCTGTGTGTAGGTGAACGTTGGAAACCAAAAAGCCAGACCTGGGCTCAAATCCCAGCTGCACTTGGGCCACTCCCTGACTCTGGGCCTCAGTGATCACATCTGTAAAATGGGAATTCCGAAAAGGATCAAAGAGACAACGGACTGAACAGCACATGATGTGAAGTAGACACCGGAAGGAGAAGGCGATGGCAGCCCACTCCAGTACTCTTGCTTGGAAAATCCCAGGGACAGGGGAGCCCGGTAGGCTGCAGTCCATGGGGTCGCTAAGAGTCGGACACGACTGAAGTGACTTAGCAGCAGCAGCAGCAGCAGACACTGGAAAGAGGGTTGTCTGTGCGGCGGTCGGCTGACGGAGACCCCAGCCTGGAGACCCCGATGCTGGGGCAGGTGAGCCAAGGAATGACCCCAGGCCCTGACGGTTTGCTGAGCACCCACTGCATCGCGACCCCAGCGCCAGGGGCCATTCCACCCTATAGACCCGTGAACCGCGGCCGGTGTATGGACGGGGAGGTAGACGCAATCTGGCGGCGGAGGCAATGTTTATTGAGTGCTCTTAAGTGCACTAAGTGCCTAATTGAATTATCTTATTAGCACCACACAACCCCCTTGGCGTAGGAGCCAACTAGCTCAGCAGATGAGGAAACTGAGGCTCAGAGAGACAACAGGGAGCCCAGGGACCCAGCTAGGAAGCGGCAGAGCCAGGCTGAGGACCCAAGAGTTCTCAGACACGGACACGGACGCCAGCACCTCTCAGGTATGCGGTCCGGCATCCCCCAGTCTGGGGGCTCACCCCAGCCCCACGGGAGCACCCCCATGACCCCCACAGTCCCTACCTGGACTGCACTGCTGCCAGCTTGGACCAGCTCGCAAGAGTCGAAGGTTAAATCGTCAGGAATGTTGGTAGCTTGAAATCAGCCGTGACAGAATTAAGTGCAGCGTGCAACTGCACAAGTGCTACAAATTAGGTTTTGAGGGACTTTTTTTCCCTGCCGGTTGTTAAACTTTTATCAGCACACCGCTGCCCCCACCCCTATCAGCAGGCTCTGGGTGGCGCTGGAACCTCCTCAAACTGCCAAACACCCCCTCCCTCCACCCCAGCCAAGCTGGGCTAGGAAGAGGGGGGAGCAGGCAGGGGGACCCCCAAGGCCAGCGGCTGGGGTGTGCCCGCGCCGGAGGGTTGGGACCGGAACTCCTTCCCGCCACCCTTCCCATCCGCACCCCCCCACCCTCCCTCCCAGGCCTTCTGGGGCCTTCCTCCAGCCTCCCTCTAGTCCTCTGCTTCAGGATAAAAGAGAAAGACAGTTGCTAAACCGCTCAACAGTTCCTCTGCATGCAGTTCGCTAGAACAAACCCACCATCTTCCTGCCCAGCGCTAGGAAAGGAGGGCCAAGGAGGAGGAGACCTAAGGTTTGGTGCAGACCCACACGAGGTATCAGCCCCTGGCTGTGGAACAGTTCACGGCAGGGCCGTGAGGGTCAATGACCCTACTTTTCGTATGAGGAAAGAAGCTCTAAGAGGTGAAGAGGCTGGCTCAGGTATCTGCGTTTCACATGTGAGGACAGCGGACAAGGTGGTTGGATGGCATCACCGACTCAATGGACATGAGTTTGAGCAAGCTCCGGAAGATGGTGATGGACAGGGGAGCCTGGCGTGCTGCAGTCCACGGGGTCGCAAAGAGTCGGGCAGAACTGAGCAACTGAACAACAATGTGAGGTCTGGCTGCCACATGGGGGCTGATCCCCTGACTGATACCTCCGCCCTCTGCCACCAGCCCAGATGTCTCCTCCCCCAGGAAGCCTTCCTGGACCTCCCCCCAGTCCCCAACTCCCTCTAATTACAGTGGACTGTGAAAGGTGAGGTTTTTTTGGTCTCCCCCACTAGACAGTTGCCGGCAGGCAGGGCCAGGGACGTTCTCTGGGGCTTGGAGGATTCATAGCACATCTTTCTGGGACCAGAGGCCACGTGCTTCCCCGACTTCACCGGGCTGTGCAGCTCAAGGCGGAGGCCTTGGAAGAACAGGATAAAGATAAGAACTTCGACTGTGTGCTGGACTCCAGAGAGCGGGGGACAAGCGTCTGCTGTAAGGGCCAGATAGTGAAAGTTCTTGGCTCTGCAGGCAGGCCTTGTAGTCTTTGTCCCAGCTATGCAGCTCTATCGTTTTAGAGAGAAAGCAGTCACCGACAATATGCAAATGAATGAGCCTGGCTAAGTTCCGCCTAAACTTTATTTACAAAAGCAGTAGCTTTTGACAGATGACCCCTGGCCAGCACTCTGCCTGCTACCTGCTCCAAAAGCTTAAAATCTCATTTAATTCTTTCATCACTATAGGAGGCAAGTATCATTATTATGGTTCCCAGTTTGCAGATAAAGAAACCGAGGCTCAGAGACGAGGGAAAATAACTCATCCAAGGTCACACAGGTCAGAATCTTTAGAGCTGGGTTGAACTTGAACATGACAGGCTTCAAAGCCTGGCTACTTCATGCTAGGCTACACCTGCCTCTCTGGGGGCTGTGCCGAAGACACACAACCCCCATCACCGCGCCCACCATGAGCCTGAAGCGGGGGAAAGGGGGCCCAGAATGAAGCAAGTTCATGACCGAGACCTGCCAGGCTAGAATGCGGCTCTGGAGGTGACAGAAACCCAGCGCCATCCCCCGCAGGCTTCAGGGGGATGTGGAGCCCAGGTCCCTTCGGACCACCGTCGGGTCTCAGCAGCGCCCCCTTCTGGCCTGCCTCTGGTAGGGCCGATCCCTGGTCGCGGACCCTTGGGATCGCACCTAGCGGACTGCAGGACCGCCCCCCTCCGGTGGACTGGGCATGAGCTGGCCGAGCTGAGACCCCTGGGTTCCCAGGAGCCCCCATTGGGCTCCCGACGGGTCCCAACGGATGTCTGTCACCTTGACCAAGGGTCATCCTCGTAATGATGCTCCATTGTTGACACAACAGCAGACCTGACCACCCAGAACAGAGACCGAGCACTCTGGAGCTCCCTCTCTTCCCCCCAAGACCGTCCCCCTCCTCCGCCCTCTTCCCCTGCCGGCGTGATCCTTTAGCGGCTGGGCTATGGGCAGGTCTGGGGGGCCGCCGGCACTCTGCAGGGCGTGAGAAGCCAGCCGGGGACCTCGCGGGGGCCCCTGGGCAGAGGAGAGAGACAGAAGTCATGCAGACACCAAACCTCGGGCGGCAGACAGGACGTGTCCCTCGCTGCCTCTCTGCGGCCGGGCGCCTGAGGCTTGGGGAGCGCGGGGCGGGCCGGCGGCTGAACGGGCTCCTCACCCAGCAGCAGCTCCCAGACACTGAGGGGACCGTCCGGGGTCTCTCCCCGCCAGGTGCAGCCGGAGGGAGCCGGCCCCTGCCCCCGCTAAATCTGTCCCGTTCAGTGCTGCCCAAAGCTGCCCGCCGGCCGCGGGAACCTGCAATTTTACCTCATTTGGAGGTGATGCTTCTAAATTTAACGGTGTGGGCTCTCGAGGCTGGGCAGCGTTTATGCCCGAGTCCCTCACTTAGGGCTCTTTTAGATCCGCTCAAATGCCAGCCAGGGATTAGTTTGCTTATAGGAGTTTCCAAAATAGACCTTGGTTTAGCAGGAAAGGAAATGGCAAAATAGCCCAGGATGAGGGGTGTGAGTTTATACCGAAGAGGGAAGGGCTGCCCGGGGAACCAGACTGTCTGCGCCGGACACAGTCCAGCTCCCTCGTCTTCTCGATGGCCAGACCCAGCCCAGAGGGGTCAGACGACCTGCCCAGATCACCCTCAGGGGAGTGGATGGGCCAGAAGAGCCCAAACTCCCCCTCCCTGCCCAAACCCAGCCCCCTGCGCCTCCCCCCACCCCGTAAAACCCCGTTGCCGACTGCCACCCAGGATGGGAGCTGCGGAGACCCCCAGGCCCGCCAGCTCGGGCTCCCCCAGTCTCCGCCGAGCCCCTCCCGAGTCAGGTTGCCTGGGACTGGGGAGACGTGCCCACGGAAAGAGGAGAACATGGTTCCAGCCGCACGCGATCTTGAACAAGTTCTCTCCCCTCTAAACCTCTGTCTCCGGTCTGCAAGGGGGGAGGACTGAGCTAGAACGCAGGCACTCTCTGGGCCAATAAGGGACGCACAGCGGGCGCGCGGCGCTTGGCGGGAGGGCTAGCTCAGTCTTTAGCCCCCTTTCATCCCGGCTCCCTGACACTTGTCACCCTTCCTGTTCAACAGAGCACAGAGCTGGCCCCAGGCACAGAGCCAGGGGCAGCAGAGGAGGAGCTGGAATGCAGTCGGGTTGTTGTGTTTTTGCTAAATTTCATTTAAGGTAACCGTCCATTTAGAGCAGACGTCCTCTGTATGATTTAAAGTGGGTTTTTTTTTTTTTTAATGCTGTTTAAATGAAGAGAGTATGGACTTGAAGGACACTTGGTTTAAAGAGAGCAAGTAGCAATCCCCTCTGCTCAGCAGGTCACATTCCTGGGCCCTACCACCAGCTCTCAGGGGCCACCGTGGAGGGGGCACCCGAAGCTGGGAGGGGACACCCCGGGTGTGTCTCTGCAGACAGACAGCCAACCTCACGGGGGCAGATCAGCTGACCGTTCCGGCCTCTGGTGTAAGACAAGAGCCCAGCTGGACCTCAGAGTTCACTGTCCCAACTTCCTGACTGCCAGACGGTTCAAGACCAGACGCTGGTGTCAGGGTCCCTGCTGCAAGAAGGCCACTTGCCTCCGTGTATCATGCGGTCCAGAGCCTCCTGTGTCCTTCCCGCCCAAGGCAGGCCTGGAGGAGTTCCTGTAAAATCCTGTAAATCCAGCCTGTAGCCCGTCATGGACCAGTCACAGGACAGGGCAGGCAGGCCCGCTCATTGGACTTCAAAGCACACCTGTGCCCATTTCACAGATGGGAACACTGGGGTGTGGCTACAAATGGCCAAGTGCAAGACACAGCTTCAATAACCTATTTGTGTGGCCGCTAGGAATATGATTTTGAGGAAGGATGACATGAGAAAATTTTGAAATAAGATGTAAGTAAATTTTCCAAAAGGAAATCAACCCTGAATATTTCTTGGAAGGACTGAAGCTGAAACTCTCAGACTTTGGCCACCTGAATTGAAGAGCCAACTCATTGGAAAAGACCCTGATGCTGGGAAAGATTGAAGGCAGGAGGAAAAGGGGGCATCAGAGGACGAGATGGTTGAAAGGCATCACCGACTCAACGGACATGAGTTGAGCAAACTCTGGGAGATAGTGGAGGACAGAGGAACCTGGCATGCTCCAGTCCATGGGGTTGCAAAGAGTCGGACTCAACTGAAGCTATTGAACAACAACAAAAATCAGAGCAAGATGTAAACTATATACAGCATGTTTTACTTGTGAAACAATACCTGAACGTAGTTGGAAAAAAGTATTAATTTGAAGAAAATCAAGAGATTGATTAAGCTGCCCTTGGTCAAGCAGTAATCAAGCCGCCAAGCTGACTGTATATCTGCCAACTAGAGAACACTGCTTTTCAGGGTGAATCTGGGGTCAAAGGAGAGATTTCCCTCTTTAAAAAAAAATTTTTTTTTCCAAAGGTCCACAGATATTGTCTACACTCCCAGCTAACTCCACTGGGGCTTTACCAGGCAAAGATGACTCATGAATTTCTGTGAAATATTCAGAGAGTGTTTTAATTTAAATGGCCCCCCCGATCACCACTGACACACTCCATCGGCGGGTCAACCAGGGGTCTTCTGGAAGAGCCAGCAGGTCTTAGGGTAAGCAGCCTCCTGGGGTCCATGGAGGGGAATGTGTGTGGGTGTGGAGTGGGCAGGGCAGGGGGTTGGGCTGCCCAGGGAAGAAAGGGTGATGAAGCTGGGCCTTGGGGAACACCACCCCCACCCTGGTCAGCTTAGGACCAGGAATAAAAATGGCGCCAGGCCAAAGGATCTGGGCATCTCGCCACAGCAACCCTCTGAGATGGGCACTGTGACCACACCCCCATTTTTCGGACTGGGAAACTGAGGCTGGTAGAACTGCAATGGCCTGAACTAACCAGTGGCAGCAGGTCTTCAATAGTTCACCTTAAGGGACTTCCCTGGTGGTCCAGTGGCTAAGACTCCATGTTTCCAATCCCGGGAGCGAGGGTTCAATCCCTGGTCGGGGAACTAAGATCCCACATGCCCCTTGGCATGGCCAAGTTAAAAAAAGAAAAATCACTGTAAAATGCGTGCAGGTGGGCGGGCATGGCCCAGCTGTGCATAGACCTAACCCTCATCCTAGGGGTGAATAAATAGGAGTCATGTGGGGTCAGATGGAGGGTGCTGATTGGGGTCCCACTCCAGAAGCAGCTACGGGAGGGTCTTGCGCTCAGCACGGCCGCCATTTGGGGCAGGCTCATTCTTCGCCATGAGCATTGTCCTGTGTGTTTACAGTGCCCCCCACCCCACACACACCAGGAGCTCTCCACCCTCCAGCTGCGATAACCAAGATTGTCTGCAGACACTGCGCTGCTCCTTGGGGCGAGTGGGGGGCAGAATGGTGGCCACGGTGCCCGAGGGGAACAGCCAGGGTAGAGGCCGCTGGTCAGATCTGCACTGCGAGGCCGGGATCAGCCTTCTGGGGGTCAGGAATGAGTTCTCACGGGCGAGAGGAGTGCTGGTGGAGATGCGGTATTCTGTGGGCTACACGTGTTGTTCAGGCTTCTTCTCCTGACCTGAAAAGGGAGGCGGACGCTGGGGGGGCCTGGCATCCTGACGTCTTCAGAAGGGGGCCTGGGCCACCTCCACCCTTCACACTCATGTGCACACGCGTACACACACCCGGGCTTGGGTGAGAGCCTGGAAGCCTGCGCTCAGGACTTGAGCTTGGGGTGGAGGTTGGCCTCCTCCTCAGGGGGTGCTGGCCATGGCATCCTAGATCTGCAGGAGGTCTGCCTTCTCTGTAAAGCCCCACCCGGAGGCCGGGAGAGACCCAGAGGCTGCGTAGCTTTCTAATCCCAAGGAACCTGACTGCTGATGGACGCACACCCTGGTCTGGCAGCCCAACCCAGGCTGGGTTTGGACGCAAATCCAGGCGGGCAGAACTCTGCCGGCCACCTGGGCCGACCACTCTGCCCTGGATGAAGCCAACTGGAATTCTCGGTATCCTGGGGACACAGAGCGTCCCCTCACCACACAGCCAGACATCAGCGCCCAGGAGTCTCTCTCCAGGCCAGTCCAAAGGTCTGGGAAAGAATTCTGTTCCTGGCTGCTATTTGTGGAACAGTTAGGGCCAATTTCTCCACCAGGGATGGGGTCACAGGGCACAGGCTCCATGAAAATGTGAGGATTATTTTTAAAATCAGGAGACTGAAAAATGAACTTTTAGGTCAAATGGAATGTTTTACTATTAATTATAAAATTACATTACTTATATATATTAACAGGATGTATTTTATCACATAATACATTCATCTTTACACCAGTCATAAAATACTATACTATTTAATATTTTTTGCTGTGTGGGTGGGGTGGGGTGGGGATGAAAGCCTTCACGTGGCCCTGTCCTTGGCCCCTACTCCCATCTGTCAGCCTTCAGACCAACCCTTCCACCTCCAGCCCAGGGTGGGGGGCGCTCTCCAGCTCCCTCCCACCAAGCCTTTATTATGCCAGTCAGATTCATCCTTCCTGCCCTTCTCCCACTTCTCAGCTTTATCTCCCTCCTCCCTCCTTCCAATTCCACTGGGCCTGCCCCGCAAGATGCAAGAGCTGAAACAGCTGCATCAGACCTTGCTCTTGACCCAAATTAGCTCATCTGAAAGCGTGTCCGACTCTCTTGCGACTCCATGGACTGTAACCCACCAGGCTCCTCTGTCCATGGGATTCTCCAGGCAAGAATATTGGAATGGGTTGCCCTGCCCTCCTCCGAGGGATCTTCCCGACCCAGGGATCAAACCCGCGTTTGCTGTGTCTTCTGCATTGATGGGCGGATGTGTTGCCACTGAGCCACCAGGGAATTTCAGCAAAACAGGGCACCGCGTGTTTCACCTCATCCCGTTCCGGCCTTTGAGTTTGAGGAAGGAAAGCACAGGCGGCCAGCCTTCTCTCAGCCGAGGCCTTAGCTGCCAGGTCTCCATAATGGGCTGAGGCGCCCTTGGACAGAAGTCACGCGTGGACCTGATTCCTAGTGAGAGCGCGTGGATTTCCACTCGTGCCTTGTCCTTAGAGTCTCTTCTTCTGGGACTCACAGATTCATCCTCGCTTGTACAGTTATCTAGCTTGATCTCCTTGATTTCCAGGGGCTGTTGATAGATCCTGGATGGGGATCTTTTCTTGATTTTCTTCCAGCCCCTCACTTACTTTCTACCTCGTTCTTAACGGGGTGTGCGTGCATGTGTGTGCGTGTGTGTGCGTGTGTGTGTGTGTGTGTGTGTAACAGAAGCTTCAAATATTTATATGACTGCCTCTGTGAACATTCCTTCTGTGTTTTCGAGTTAAGAACCTGCTTTTCCACCTCTAAAATTGTTTCAGATCTGTTGACCACCGAAGTCTAGATCCCCTGAAGAGAGTTCTGTCTTCCTGGCAGCCAGGCTGGAAGACCCCCGGGGCATCTCTTTCCTCCTCCTTGGTCACCGTGTGCCCCGCTTCTCAGAAACACCCTGAGTCTGTTCCCTCTTTCCACCCTGGACCCCAGGGCCAAGCCCCTATCCCCTCTCTGGTCTCCACTGGTCTCTCCTCCACTCGCCCTCTGCCCCTACCTGAAAATCAGAGTAAGCTTTTAAAAATGTCTATCAGCTTCTTATACTCCACCCGAAGTTCGGGGCTTCTGGAAACTCTAAGGATTAAAAATGTCACTCCTTATTGTACCCACAAAGCCCCAAAGGAGGCGGTGCCTAAGGACGGAACCCAGGCAGGGATGGCAGAGAGCTCCCTGCTGACCATCCAGGAAGTCAACAGCCCCCTTGGTGCTCAGCCACTCAGTCGGGTCCAACTCTTCCAGCCCCAGGGACTGTAGCCCACCAGGCTCCTCTGTCCATGGGATTTTCCAGGCCAGAATACTGGAGTGGGTTGCCATTTCTTTCTCCAGGGGATCTTCCCGACCCAGGGACTAAACCCAGGTCTCCTACATTGCAAGCAGATTCTTTACCTTCTGAGCCATCAGGGAAGCCCCAGGAGTCTCCTTCCTACCTTCCTACCCCTCAAACATTAATCACAACCAAGTCTTCTCATGGTCAAGGCCGGGGGGGCGAGGGGGAGTAAAGGGGGAAGGGCTAGGACGGGGCAGGGACTGCAAAGCCTTTACATCACCCATCCTGTTTCCAGCCCGTGAGGCGGCCCCTCACCCCATTTAGAGCCGAAGTGCCTGGACGCTGCGCCCCATGAAGCTCCTTAGCCCAGGGGTGCTGAGTCAGCCTCCTGGAATGCCAGAGGCTTCCCCAGCCCGCAGGCCTGGGACTCCTGCACGTGGGCTGGTGGAGCAGGACTGTTGGCTAACAGACGCTGTTAACAGCACGAGAAATGGTCAAGGGGTCAGCAAGAGAGGAGCCATCTGGTTGTCCCGAGGTAAACAGTTTACAAGAGAAAAGGCAAGCCAGCCTGTTCGTCTGGTTTTTCTTTTGACAGTGTGGACGTGCAGTAGACAGACTGTCCCAGGCCCGGCTTCAGCGCCAGTGCCTCCCGGGGGTGGGGGGTGGCGGTAGGCAAGAAGGCAGGAAAAGTCAGATTTTGTTCACACTTTTTCTTGCCCTATTCTCAGGACTGGGTGACTTCATGCCAGCTGGTTAACCCACATTGCAAGGATTTCCTCCCAAAGGAACAGCCTTGTTTTCTAGCACCCAAAGCCTTGAATGGCAAGAATCGTCAGCCTTAAATTTACTTCCTGTTGGAGGAAGACCCCTACTGGTCTCCCCAGGGATTGCAGCCCTACTCTACCAACCACTACAAATGCCCACCGGAAGTGAGAGAGGGTCTCCATCTTGCCATTCAGAGTTGGCCAGTGGATTCCAAAGCATGAAGAATATGCATGTGGTTTAACAGCCTGAAATAAACAAACTGTGCTGAAATCAGAATCCGAAAGTGTTGCAAAACATTCCAGGCAGACACTGGACTTGGGATACTACAAGCTGTTTACCAATCAATTCCTTCTTTGCCAAACATTCTTACTTGGGCCTGTTGGGAGATGATTTTGGTGGGAATGCACTTCCCATTTTGTAATGAAAGTCACCAGGGAAAGAGGACTCGATCTGCAGAGGCTCAGATTCCAGAGAATGTGGTCGGAACAGGTAGTTCCCTTAAGGACAAAGCTAGTCCTAAGTTTCGCAATAGAGAAAAAGGACATCTGGGGACTAGGATCTGGGGACCCTGCAATGACCCGTGAGAGCAACATCCACACATTCTCAGGGAGGGTGATGAGTACAAGTCTTGGGGTCAAAAAAATTCGTGTTCAAGTCCAGCCTCTGCCTCCTTCTAACTACGTGACTTGGACAAGTCACACACTCTGAGCCTCAGTTTCCTTGTCTGTAAAATAGAAACTGTTAAAATCAGTTCCTTTGCTGTACAGTTTCCAGAAGGTGCTTTTTTTCCTCCCCTCCTCCTTAAAAGGAAAAACCAAACCATCACTTATGGCTTTTCCTGCTGCTTTGTGCTGCTGAAGTCAGAGACCTGAGGTCGTATCTTAGTTTTCTGTGGCTGCTCTTAACAAAGTACCATTAAAACAACACAAATGTGGGGTTCGCCTGGCGGTCCAGTGGCTGGGACTCCATGCTTCCAGTGCAGGCGGCCCAGGCTCGATCCCTGGCTGGGGAACTAAGGTCCCACATGCCTTGCAGTAGGGCCAAAAAAAAAAATCAAAAAATAAAGTGGCTCTTCCTATTATTAAACAACAAAGACAGAATGTATTGTTTCACAGTTCTGGAGGCCGTAGTCCAATCAAGGCATCAGCAGGGCCCTGTCCCCTCTAAAGCCTCTAAAAAAGAGTCCTTCCTTGCCGATTCCAGCATCTGATGGTGGCCACCAATCCCCCACCTTCCTGGGTTTTCAGCCGTACCGCTTCAGTCCTGCTTCGAGGGCGACATGGCCTCTTCTCATGCATTCTGTCTTCACAAGCATTTCCCTTTAGCTGTAAGCAAGCACGCCATCACTAGATCGAGGCCTACCCCAAAGGCCTCACTTGAACTTGATTCATCCACAGAGACCCTACTTCTTTTTTTCAATTTATTTATTTTTGGCTGCACTGGGTCTTCGTTGCCGCGTGCCGGCTTCCTCTCGTCGCGGTGAGCGGGGTCTCTTGCCGCGGAGCACCGGCTCTAGGGCGTGCAGGCTCAGCGGTTGTGTCTCACGGGCTTAGCTGCTCCGTGGCACGTGGGATCTTCCGGGACTAGGAACCGAAACCCTGTCCCCTGCATTGGCAGGAGGATTCCCAACCACTGGACCACCGGGGAAGTCTTGCAAAGACCCTATTTCTGAACAAGGCCACGTTCACAGGTACGAGGGTGTAGGAATTCGGCATATATTTTGCAGGGAGAGCACACGTTCAATCCATAACAGGTCAAAAACATGTTGTTCAGCCGGGCGGTGTATTCAGGTTTGGGATGTGCTGAGCTGGGCTCTGAGCATTGCGGGGGGCGGGGGGCGGGGGGCGGGGGGAGGAGAGATGCTGCCTCTTGCCTGTAAGGAAGCGCGGGCCTGTGAGTGTTGATGATTGACAGCTGGAGCTGGGGAGGCTGTGGGGGAGGGGAGGGCAGCACGCCGGGCAGTCTCCAGGCAGCGGGATTTGAGGATAGGGATTCCAGACTTGCAAGTGTGCTCCCCCCCGGTTCCCACTACCCCCGATTCTGCGGACTTCCTCTCTTCCCGACGGCACCCCGGTTTCCCTTTTCCTAGCTCGCTGCCGTCGGTCTGGTTTTCTGGCCCCACCACCCCCCGGCTAAGGACAGAAGCAAAGGCTAAGCAGACCCGGCCCCCCAGGGAAGGAAACTCACGCAGAGGGACCGGAGCAGAACACTCAGGAGTCGTTCACTCTGGCTGCGGAGCGCCCCCGAATGCGAGGTCTGTCACGAGCCCACCTCGGGTTCCTGAGCCTGTGGTTCAGGCCATTTCCAGGACTGCTTTTCTGGATCCATTCAGGGAGCGCCCCCCCTCCCCATGCCCCAAATGGCCTTCCAGGAGACCCCCCTCAGCTTAAATTAACCGGATTCTTTTGCACACGCTCATAACAGAGATGTCAGCAAAACTTTGGGAAAAATGAGAGAATTGGAGCAGCAGCCAGCATGGGATGAAAGGGGACAAGACAGCAACTCTAGGAGAAAGGAAATTTTTAAAAACTTAATCTATCAGCACAAATGTTTCTAGAAGAAATGTTAAGACCCGCGAGAATTCTTGGGGATAGTCCATGGGGGGTGGGGGGCAGGGGTTTCTCGCTAGGATCTCAGGCTCTGGTTAATATTAAAGGGGAGAGGAACTGGAAGATGCTCCACATGAGCATCCAGGGCATCCACATGAGCCCTGGGCGTGGTGCGTGGAGACGAGGGTCAGTGATGATGGCTCCTTGACACACGGCCCTCTGGACAGTGCGGCCCCCTCTTTCAGCCAGAGCATCGCGGCCTGGGCCGGACGCCTCCCCCGCCGCAGGGCCTTTCCCGCACACAGGCTGCTTTGATTCTGCGCCCCCTCAGTCTTGACTCGCTTTCCTGCCTAATGAGGTGAGCTTCACCCGGCCCAGGGGCAGTTCCTGTAAACGATGCAGCTGCAATGACCCAATGGGGTGAATGTGCAAGGAAGCACTCCCCCAGGGCTGGGCTGGCTGGAAACAGATGCTTCGCCCTTTCCGAGGACGGTAATGAGGTCTGAGGGTTCTGACGGCAGGCGGGGGAGCTGTGGGCGCCAAGAGCCCCCGGCTGGCTCGGGGTCAGAAGATCTGGGTTCCAGCCCCAGACACGCTAGCAAGGCGTCCATCTCTCTCCTTCGTAAAATGGGGATAATGCACGCACCTCACAGCATCACTGCCGGGCTCCAACCGGACCACAGATGTGGAGTCAGTCTGAAAACCACGCTGCTGAGTAACAGGAAGTACCACTGCTCCTGCGGCTATAATTTGGTTATTATTAGAACCTAAGGGGACTTCCCTGGTGGTCCAGTGGTTCAGACCTCGCCGTCCATTTCAGGGGATGTGGGTTCGACCCCTGGTCGAGGAACTAGATCCCACACGCCTTGCTGCCAAAAAACCAAAACATAAAACCAAAGCAATGCTGTAGCCAATTTAGCAAAGATTTTAAAAATTGTCCACATCAAAAAAATCTTAAAACCAAAACCAACTAAGATCTTCCATGACCAACAATCCCAGGGAACTCTGAGCTTGAATGAAACCCTCTGCCCTTTGAGTGTGGGTGGAACCTGGGAATACCAGGAGACACTACTCCTGTGAATGTGTCATCTTCTGTGACAAACGGGGGGTTATCCTGGGCAGGCCTGGCCTTCTCAGGGGAGCCCTTTCAGACAGAAGAGATTTAAAGCAAGAGAGCGATTCAGTGTGAGAGACTCTCTACTGATGGCTTTGAAGATGGCAGGCCACATGGCAAGGGCAGCAGAGGCCTCTGGAAGCTGAAAGTGGGCCCGGCTGACGGCTAGGGAGGAAGCAGAACTTTAGTCCTCCATGCGTGTGTGCGCTCAGTCACTTCAGCTGTGTCCGACTCTTTGTGACCCCATGGACTGTAGCCCACCAGGCTCCTCTGTCCATGGGATTCTCCAGGGAAGAAAACTGGAGTAGGCGGCCATTCCCTTTTCCAGGAGATGTTCCCAACCCAGGGATCGAATCCAGGTCTCCTGCATTGCAGGCGGATTCTTTACCACTGAGCCACCGGGGAAGCCCATAGTCCTATGACCACATGGAATTGAATGATGTCAACAAGAATAGTCTTGGAAGTGAATCTGTCCTTAGACCCTCCAAACAAGAACTCGGTCTACCCACTATCTCCAACAACAACTTCTGTTCTCCAGAGCTGGGAGCCCTTCATGGGGACTGCGTTGCGCAGCTGGGTTTCTGGCAATTTGTTCCATGGCAACAGAAAACCCACCTGCCCCCCTGTGAAAGTGAATGTTAGTTGCCCAGTCGTGTCCAGCTCTTTGTGACTGAGGCCCCCTTCCCCTGTGAATGGTGTAGGTGCAGAAGGCTCCTGCACCATCTCCCTCCTAGTGTGGTGTAGATGGCAGAGACGAGGCTGGACTCCGACTAGACCGCTCACTGGCTGCGTAGGGTGGGCTGCAAGACCTCCCTCAGGGCTCGGGACCTCCGTCTGCTCATCTCTGAAATGGGGATGGAAATTAAATGCAAGTAAAATGCCAGAGCTCCCCTGATGGCTCAGTGGGTAAAGAATCCACCTGTGATGGGGGAGACACAGGAGATGCAGGTTCCATCCCTGGGTGGGGAGGATCCCCTGGAGGCAGAAATGGCAATTCACTGCAGCATTCTTGCCTGGGAAGATCCCATGGACAGAAGACCTGGTGGGCTACAGTCCAGGGGGTCAGTTGGACAGGACAGAGCAGGAGCATGTAGGGAACGGAAAGCATCAGAGTGGTAGGTCAAAAGGACACATAGTAGATGCTCAAGAACATGAACCCCGTGCATGTTAATGATAGAAATCGGCTGGCAGGGACACACCGCTTTGAAAGCTGTGGGCCACTGTGACCCACTTTGGCTGGCAAAGCAATAAAGGTATTATTTTCTACTTTGCAATTATTTTCTACTCTACCACAACCCCCCCTCCCCCCGCCAAAAAAAAAGAAATCAGACTGCAGCTGACAAAGAGCTTTGAGTCTGGGGTCGTCAGAGCCCTGCCCCCACACCATGGGCACAGGAATGAGCCCCAACCAGGGTCCTGGGGGTCAGGACTGAAGGCCACAACCTTGGAGACAGTGGGTGGTAGGTGCCCAGTGTTCTTCGTGGGGCGCAGGCCAGGCCTGGAGCTCTGAGTCCCCCTCGGAGTCTGGCGCACGCCTGGGGGTGCTTCCCGCCTCAAGCCCCCCTTTGGTCCAGCTTCCCTGAGGGGGAGTCTGCGGCCTCTGTCTGCCCCCTCCATCTCAGTGAAGCCCAAGGCCTGTCCTCGTGAGGACGCAGCTCACCCTGGGCCCAGGAGGAGAGGTGGGTGCAGCCAGCCCCATCACACCCTGCATTCGCCAGCCTCCAAACCCGGGGACCCTCTGACTGCCCTTCCAGCACCCTCAGGTCCTCGCAGTGGCTGCGAAGCCCGGCCACCCCCACCCCAGCTGCAATCAGCCCCCCCACCTCTGTGCCCACTGACCCCCGTTCCAGCCACAGCAGGCTGGGGCTGGGACTGTGGAGACGGTAAGGTTCCAATTAATCACAGCTGGGGACTTCCTTGGTGGCCCAGTGGTTAAGAGTTTGTCTGCCAAGGCGGGGGACAGGGGTTCGATTCCTGGTCCGGGAAGATCCCATGGGCCTCAGAGCAACAAAGTCCGAGGACCACGACGTGCCCAGAGCCTGTGCTCCACGAGAGAAGCCACCGCAGCTTAGAACAGCCCCAACTCGCCGCAACTAGAGGAAGCCTGCGAGCGGCAACGAAGACCCAGCGCAGCCAATAAATGATTAAATAAAATTTGAAAAAAAGAAGGCAGTCAAGAAGGACTGCTAACTTAGCCCCTCCTTCCCACCGTGGCTTTAGATTTAAAAAAAAAAAAAATACAAGCAATCACAATTTGCCTGCTAGGGATGCCAGTCAATCACAGTGAGGTACCATCTGACATCCACTGGGACGGCCGTAATCCAAGAGATGGACAATAGCAAGAGTGGCGACCCCGGAACCCTCAGACATTACTAGTGGGCACGCAGGACGGTGCGGCCGCCTAGGAAGACCGCCTGGCCGTTCCCCCAAATAGTTAAATACAGACTTAACATATGACCCAGCAATCCCACTCCCAGATATATCCCCAAAGGAACGAAAACATATGTCCTCACAAAGCCTGTACGCAAATGTTCACAGCGGCATTATTCCTCAGAGCCAAGAAGTAAAGACCATCCAAATGCTCATCAACTGATGAAGATAAACAGTGTGGTACGTTGACACAATGGGATATTTTCCAGCCATCTAAAGGAATGCAGCAGAGATATATGTTACAACACAGATGAATCTAGAAAACATCATGCTGATGAAAAGAAGTCAGACACAAAAGGCAACGTATTATACGATTCCATTTATAGGAAGAGTCCAGAACAGGCAAATCCAGGGAGACAGAAACTGGACTAGTGGTTGCCGGAGTCGGGAGCAGAGGAGAGTGGGCATGACCGCTCACGTGTCCAGGGTGTCTTCTGGGGACTTCCCTGGCAGTCCAGTGGTTAAGACTTCACCTTTCAATGCAGGGAGTGTGGGTTGGATCCCTGGTCAACCCACATGCCTCTTCGCCAAAAAACCAAAACATTATGCAGAAGTAAGTAGTAACAAATTCAATAAAGACTTTAAAAATGGTCCACACCGAAAAAAAAAAAAAAAGAGAGAATCTTTGATTAAAAAAAACACAACTGTTGTGGAGTTGGATGGCGGCAATGGTTGGGAAGACCCCCTAGGGGCAGGAAATAGCAACAACGCCAGTATCCTTGCCTGGGGAATCCCGTGGACAGAGGAGCCTGTCGGGTCACAAAGAGTCGGACACAGCTGAGCAACACATACGCACAATGGTTGGAGGACTTTGTGAAAAGGCTATCAGCCCCTGAATTGTGCACTTTAAACGGTGCGCTTTATGGTATGTGAATTATGTCTGAATGTTTTCAAGAGAAATTTTTTTTTTTAAGTCCTGAGAGCAGCCCACTATGCGTCCCCTTGCCTGGGTGACCTGGCCAAGCCTGAAACTCCCCATCTGTGGAACAGGACTAACCACAGCGCTGCCTTGTGGGTCCGCTGAGATCACAGAAGAAAAGGCAGGCAAGCTGTGCTCAAGATGAATGGAATTCGTGTTAGGACGAGTCCTGGGACAAGCGCAAACGCGGGGTGGTCTCCCAAGGGGCCGCCTCCCGCAGCAACTCGGCCTCCTGGCTCACTTGCTGCCTGGGGACCGTCCCCATCTTTCCACCCCCCCCACCCCCACCCAGCTTCCCTGTTTCCTTTGCCTGGAAAGTCCTGCTCGTCCATCCTCGGCAGGTCCAGACTCGCCCCTGCCGTCAACGGTGCCCCCACCAGCAGCCTCCCCTCCGACCAGATCTCCCTGACCCATCAGAGCCTAGGAAAACGCCACCCCCTCCCAGAAGCCCTTAAAGGGAACCGATGATCGCAGGCTGAGTCACGCGGTGGGCTTTCATCTCCTGGGCAACGCTAAGTGAAGGGTCACGTCGGATTTTCGAGTATCCCAAATTTCATTCATTGGTCACCTTTACAATTTCCCCCATGTTTGAGGACCACCTGTATTTCACATTCCTTAATACTTTTTCAAATCAACTCACTTTTCAAAAACTAGAAGAAATTGGAAAGATGCTTTTCATAACTGTAAGTGAAGAGCTGGTGTCGTTTGCCATCAATAGTAATATAAACAGTAACTGCAAAATAGTCACGCCGAACACAATGTCAAGTTCAAGGGCTGTAGGCACGCTTGGCTACTAAGCCTCTGCGCTTTCAAGGAGAAGTGGGGAAGATTTCAGGGTCTTAGGGAGGCATCAAAGACATACTGACAATAAGTACAGACTTTCTGATTGGCGTTATCAGAACTGAAAGATACTTGAAAAGGGACTTACGCATGATCTGTGAGTCACTGTTATTTAATTTCTGTGCCTCTTGAACCATCTCCCCTCATCTCCTACAAGCTGTTACTTAATATCTGCTTTCCTGGCCCCTCATCTAAGTGGGACCACCCCTGCCCTCCTTTTCCCAACCACCCATCCCAGCTTTACTTTTCTCCTTAGCATTTAATACCATCTGATATTCCTACATGCTACATCTTCCTTCTGTCTGTCACCCCAGCTAGAATCCAGGCCCTAAGAAGCAGTTTCCTGATAATAGCCCAGCCTCTCCAGAAGGTGCCTGGCTCCTAGGAGGCTTGAGTATCTGCCAGATGGATGGATCTGGTATCTCCAGTGGCTTTGTACTATCTTAACACTAGCTTTGTATCAAATCTCACACACAGGCGATGGCCCAGTAAACAATTGTTGAGTGAGCCAGTGAATGAATGAATTCATCAATCGACACATTTTTGCCTGGAGAGTGAAGCTCTCAGTTTTTGAGATAATCCAGACTTCTTTGTGTGTATATGTTTTCAAAGTCCCTGATTCTAAATTCTTCCTGCAGATTGTCTCCAGGACTCAAGGAATGGGGCGGCTTTGCCAAGAACAGAGTTTGAATTCTCAGGCCTCCAGTTTAGATTAAATAGAGATGGTTTACCAGGAAAAGAAAGTTGGGGACCCCAAGAAGTTGTGGGGAGCTCTGGAGAGCCTTCCCCAGAGCCAAAGCCCTCCGTGCCCCTCTGCCCAGCGCCCCGGGCACCCTGCCGAGCTGGAGAAGCCAGCCAGACATTCAGGCACGCTGCAGTTACTAAGTGATCCTAAGTACATCAAGATGGGTGCATTGACGCGAGCCACTTGGAGAGGATCTGGAATGAATTGGGGGTTGTTAAGATCGCCGATTTAAGCCTCTCCTCACAGGAAAAATATTTATTTCACTGAGCTCTGCTTTTTGGAAAGCTGCGCCTGTAACAGTCTGCATCGATCGAGCAGAGTTTTGGCTACTGCTAGTTTTTGTCTCCTCTCCTGTTGTGTGTGTGTGTGTGTCTGTGTGTGTGTGTGTGTGTGCATGTTTGTGTGTGTGCGTGTCCATGATTATTAAGCAATCAGCCAGAACACACAGCCAGGACACTCTGCTCTACTTTAACCAGAAAAAAATGGACACAAACTGAGTTCGTGGCAGGAGACACAAGACCTGGAGGTTTTATCTTCGAAGATGCCTGCTTGCAACAGGCAATTGCCTGTTTCTTTTCCTGTTTATCTGATATGCGCTGTCCCCACCCCCGGCTTTGGAGGGAAAAATACAGACAAGCGTAGGGAAGAAAATAAAATTAACTCCCTCCTGCTCTTCCAAGGAGCATGATTATTTTCTAGTGTGCCGAGTTCCTTCCATTGCTTTTCTGCTCTTTGGAGCCCAGGGGCCTGGGTTGGAACCTCAGATCTGCCACTTTCTGGCTGGGTAACACTGAAAGTCACCACTTGGATCCTCTGTTTCCTCATCTGTAAAATGGAGTAATAATAGTACCCACCTCTTTGGGTTGTTGGGAGGAGTAAGTAAGAAAGGACTGAGCAGTTTCTGGCACAGAGTGAATGCTCCATAAATGTTACCTATTTTTATAGGATCAATATAGTCAACATTTATACTTTCTTTTGCATGAAAGAGTGGAACATATGCAGTTTCTCATTTCACTATTCTCATCAGCAATTTTAATGACTACAAAACGGTCCTTTACAGGACTTGTTCAGTCGTGTCTGACTCCTCTGCAATCCCTATGAAGTGTGGCCCGCCAGGCCCCTCTGTGCATGGGATTTCCTAGGCGAGAATAACTGGAGTGGGTTGCCATTTCCTCCTTCAGGCCATGACAAGACTACACCAGCCTTATTTTTTTCACTGTTCCCAATGGATAGAAATAGAGGATGCCTCCACAATATTACAAAGGTAGCAGTGACAGACTTCTCCAGAGTCAAATATTGGTCTGCAATTGAAGTTCTTTTGGATGAGTTCTCAGAAGTGGAATTATTGGGTCAAATGGTATGAACACTTCCAAGAACCTCAATACATCATATTTAGCAATGCAAGTCATTTCCAGAAAGATTACCCACGGACGTCTATGAGAGAATCTATCTCACCATGTCACAACTGCATTATTTTTTCACTGTTGCTAAGATGACAGGGGAAAATGTCATCTCATTCTTTCATTTGCATTTTAAAAAATTTTACCCACTATTTTTCTAATACTGATTTTTTAAAATCAGCTACGATATGTTGAGTGCTTACTATACACCAAACATGGGCTAAGGGCTCTTTTTAAATTATCTCAATCACACTCTGGGTAAGAAGTGGAAACAGGGGCTTGATCAGATGTTCATACACCTGTATTCACAGCAGCGTTTATTCACAATCCCCAAAAGGTAGAAGCAACTCCAGTGTCTATTGACAGATGAATGGATAAACAAAATGCAGCCTATCCAAACAATAGAATATTCTTCAGCTTTAAGAAGGTAAGAAATTCTGACACGTGTCACAAGATGGGTGACCACTGAAGACATTGTGCTGAGTGAAACAAACCAGTCAAAAAGGACAAGTCTGGTTTGATTCCACTTACACGAGGTTCCTAAAGTAATCGGATTCAGAGAGACAGAAATGAGAATGGTGGTTACCACGGGCTGGGGGAGAGGGGATGAGGAGCTATTGTTTAATAGGTGCAGGGTTTCAGGGGGCGAAGATGAAACGATTCTGAAGATGAACGGCCGTGATGACCATGCACGACAGTGTGAGTGAACGTGATCCCACGGAACTGTGCACTTAAATATGATAAAAATGGTAAATTCTGTGTGATATATATTTTAGCACACAAAAATGGCTTAATCAATTCTCACAACCACCAACGTGCTGAGCTGAGCTGCTCAGTCGTGTCTGACTCTGCGACCCTGTGGACTGTAGCCGGCCAGGCTCCTCTATCCATGGGATTCTCCAGGCAAGAATACTGGAGTGGGTTGCCATGCCCTCCTCCAGGGGATCTTCCTGACCCAGGGATCAAACCCACATCTCCCGCATTGCAGGCAGATTCTTTACCAGCTGAGCCACCAGGGAAGTCCCACACCCTATGAGGTAGATGCTATTATTACCCTCCCCTCTTCTTTAAAAATGATGAGGGCTTCCCTGGTGGTCCAGTAATTAAGACTTCACCTTCCAATGCAGGGGATGTGGATTTGATCCCTGGTCACGGGGCTGAGATCTCAAATGCCTTGTGGTTAAAAAAAAAAAAAAAGGCATAAAACAGAAGCCATACTGTAACAAATTCAATAAAGAGTCATAAAAACCTATGACGAAGGCCCAGATGATGAAACACATGCTCAGAGTCACACGGCCTGTGAACTAGTAGAGACAGGCATTTTAGATGCCAGGTCATGACCTTAAAGCCCACGTTATCCTGCAAGAATAGATGCAGAGTCAGAGGTGACAAGTCAACCAAGCTCAAGGTAGCAGGTGGTGTTAGCAGGCAGCCAGGGCCAGATAGAGCTGCTGACCCTCAGGGACCAGAGGTCAATTCTACATTCATTCTCTGACCTTCTTGTGGCTTCTAAATTTAACCAAACAAGTTCTTCCAGTCTAATCGATGAGGTAGGTACTTTGTGTTGAAGATCAAACCTTTTTCCTGGTATGAAAGTAAGAAAATAAGGCAGAGTTTGTTTGACAAGGCAGCCAGGCTGCCTGTTGAAAGCCACCTGAGGATAACCCTGGGCTTGTTCACAGTGGACACACGCAGTCACTGATCAATTTCTCAGGAACAGTGATCAACACCATCTCCTGAACTACGTCTGAATTTCTCCTCCTGAATGAACCAGAAACGGAGCCTAGAGAAATAGCTATGGGCGGGGGTGGGGTGGGGGGGTGGGGGGGGGGTGGGGGTTGGGGGGGTGGGTGGGGATGTAACCAGAACCAATCTTAAAATTTCCGTAAAATTACTAATTAGAACAAATAGGGACTATGCAGGTAGTCTTCAGGCCAGGGAGGACCTGCAGAGTCCTTGGGGGCTCATGTCACTCAGCCTGTGGGTCCTCACTTCTCTGGGAAGGTATCAGGGTGAGTGACTGGTCCACAACCACTTCTCAGACATCCTGCCTCCGCTGGGTGGGAGCAAGCATGTGACCTTTGTGGTCTGGCCACTCACGACTGAACCCAGGAGAGACTATCCACTCACTGGCCAGAAACATACAACTTCTGGGGCTTGGCCTGAGAGAATGAATCTGAACATCTGATTCCCTCCCTCAGGAATATAAATAAAGAGACAGGGAAGGACACTGTAGTTGTTTTAGGTCCTTGAACTAAAGGGTCATGCATATTTGAAGTTGGAACGGCCATTCTGGGAACACATGCAAACAGATGTATGTGGAAGAAGGATGAGGCTGTGGCAGTCTGAATCCCCATGATAGTGTTGAGTGGCTGGATCAAACTTCACCTGAAACCCACCCTACCGCTGGACGTTTCCATTACACGAATCAACAAGTCTTTCTTCACATTGGTTTTATCGGGTTTTCTAGTATTTGGCGTTTATTTGTTAGCTTTGAATAATCAAAAAGAACATCTCTGTAATCTTCCAAGGCATCCTCCTTTTACCTGGAATTGTTAGAGCATATTTATGACCCCCTGAACCCTAATACACCAAGCCAAATTGGGGAGAAGCCCTTTGAGAGAGTCAGGATTCAAAGCCCTGTCCTTGCATGTCCCCAAGCACAAGCTCCCTTGCTCTGTGCTGAAGCACTTGGAGGAGGCGGCAGGAGGTTGGGGCTTCGCTGCAGGAACACGCTGTCCTCACCACAACCCCTTCTCAGCCTCAGCTCTGCTGTTATCAGCATCGCTCTGGAGGTCCTGGACAAAGGGTGAAGCCAGGAACTCCTGAGGCCAAAGGGCAGGTCAGGGGCCTGGGAGAGAAGGGGCAGAAATACGCCTTCCGTTTCCCTAGGGCCCCCGCAGCACAGCTGCCGTCCACAGGGAGTTTAGTTGGCCACGGGGATGATCGCAGGCACTCCGCGGGCCGCGGCCCAGCGCTCAGCGGTCGCTCCTGGGGGTGAACCCAGTCTCATTGAGGCGCAGGGGCTCAGCGGTCCGTGTGGTTCGGGGACGCGAACCTGCATCTCATGGGCTCCAGGAGTGGAGTCTTTTCCAAAAAAGCTGCAGCGAAGCCCTGCTGGCCGCGGGCCTTTGACTGTGGCCACATCTGCCCTCGCACTTCCCTTCCAGCTGCTTCCGCCATCAGCAGCCCCTCCAGAGGCTCCGAGGGGCTGACTGCGGATGAGCAGAGGATCTGCTGCAAGCTCGACTCTCCCTCCGGCCGCTGCCAGACCCACCGGAGGCGCGGGTGTATCCAGCCTACCTGGGAGCCTCTGCTTTTGTCATCAGTCAGGCTGCCTTGATTAGGGCCAGGCCCCCTTGAGGATGGGGAGAGCCAAAACGTGTTAGAAGTGAATTTCCAAAGGAAAAATCAGGAAGCAGTAATAATTGGCCACATCTGTGAAATCGGGTGCTTGTTAAGTGCCAGGTCCCAGGCCTGGGTTTGAGCCCAGGCGGTGGACGCCACAGGCGCCTCCGTCATCATGGCCTTCCCACGCCAGCGCCCAGCACCCTTGGGTGCGTCTCTGTCCGGAGCACCCCCAGCACCCTCCTCTTGGATGCTCCAGCACCGCCCCGCCACGGTTTGATCTCTATCATTTCTCACGGGTCTCCAAGGGAGTCAGCTGAAGTGGGACCCCGACACGGATTCACATCCTGGCCCCACGGCTTGCCACTGTGCAACTTGGGGGAAGTCAGTTCTCCTTCTTGGACCTCAGTTTTCTCACCTGGAGAATGGGTGGGGAGGGGGACTTGTTCTAGACCAGAAGCTTTCAAACTGATTGTGTCTCTCTGTGGGCCAGGAGCTTAAATGTCACAGCAGGCACTTGTTTACATTATTAGCGTCCCCAGAGGCTCACCCCGTGCCTTCTGGGAACGACCGTGGGTTACTCTGAGCCCAGTAACACCCTGCGCCCTGCTGCTGGGGGTGACGGACTAAATGGCTCTCCAGGGGCTCACACATTCCCTTCTGCCCCTCCTCACCATGCCTGCCAGCCCATGGCATGGGGCTCGGTCAGGACCAGGGTCGGGCAGGTCTGACTGGGAGCCGGGCTCTGCCCTCTCTCACAGGCGGCCGTGGGCAGTGTGGCTTCTTCTCTCTAAGCCTCCAGTTCAGCCTCTGTGCATAGGCGCAAACTCCACCTCCTCTCTGGGCTTGTGTGAATTTGATTTAAGATAATGCACGGCTTCCCTGCTGGCTCAGATGGGAAGGGATCTGCCTGCAATGTGGGAGCCCCAGATTCGATCCCTGAGTCAGGAAGATCCCCCTGGAGAACAAACTGGCCACCCACTCTAGTTTTCTTGCCTGGAGAATCCCAGGGCTTCAAAGGGCGTCTCAGGCGGTGCTAGTGGTAAAGAACACAGCTGCCTGCCCACACAGGGGATGTTAAGAGACGCAGGTTCAATCCTTGCATTGAGAAGATCCCCTGGAGGAGGGCATGGCAACCCACTCCAGTATCCTTGCCTGGAGAATCCCATGGACAGAGGAGCCTGGCAGGCTACAGTCCATGGGGTTGCAAAGAGTCGGATACAACTTAGCATGAAATGCAAGCAAAGCCCCCACACTTCCTTTTTTTTTTTAAGATTTTGTTTTTGCTCATGTGGACCGTTTTAAAAGTCTTTATTGAATTTGTTACAATGTTGCTTCTGTTCTATATTTTTTGGTTTTTTGGCCACACGGCATGTGGGATCTTAGCCCCCTAACCAGGGATCAAACCCGCACCCCAGATATTGGAAGGCTTAAACACTGAGCCAGCAGGGAAGTCCCCTGAGATGATCCTGGCAAAGCTCTTGCCTTTGTGAGAGGCACATGGTAAGCCCAATGTCAGTCCTCCAAAATTATTAGTAAATTCATACCCCATACTTGACAGTAGGCTCCTTGAGGTCAGATCCCCTTCGGTACCTTCCTACGGCCAGATAACCAGCTGGCTGTTTGGCATGTACTTTCTTCCTCCGATTGGGTGAGGCTGAGCTGGGAGAATAAAGGCTATGTTAGGACTCAGCCTCTGCTTTCTGGCTTCCCAGCCCTTTCTTCTTCCCGCTAAGACAACTCTGACCCCAGTTCCCAGGAGGAAGTAAATTCAGCATCATCTCCCATGAAGAGAGTGTGTCTAGCAGAGCACATCTTATTATATTTGAGGTAGAGCACCCAGGTTTTATTATATTTAAGGCAGGGCACGCACATGCCCATTGAGAGCTCTGTGGGTGCACGGATGGTTTGACTGGTGGTTTTTGCATGAGTTGCCCTGCCCGCCAAATCGCACTCAGCCCCAGGGAACGTTCTCAGCCTGAGCTGGGTCAGTGGCTGAGTCTTCTGGCTTTCCTCTGACCTCAAGTCTATTTTTTTTACCACGTGCAGCAGTCGTCTGGAATGGAAATCTCCACTGAGGGACAGACCTCCTCTCAAGGCTCAAATCAGGCAGAATCCCACAGGAAAGGCAGCCGGCCAGAGTCAGGCGGGTTCGGTCGAGTTCCTGCGTGACCCTGGGCAAATCACGTAACTCTCAGAGCTTCGGTTTCCTTTACTCCGTCGGCTTAGAACAGAAATTGCACGTTGTTTCGGCCCCTGTTCTAACGCCAGCTGATGGACACGGGGTGCTTCCAAATCAGGATTGAGTTGGAGTCTGCAGCTCACTGCGAAAGGGAGCTGTGAGCCTTTAGCAACGTCTGCCGTGAATTGAAGGAGGGGGAAGCAGGGTATTTATGTGGCACACGCTTGCCATGCCAATCCAGCTGCTCTCTAAGGTCCTCAGAGCTTGGAATGGCTCAGAGACTTAAGATCTCATCTGACCACACAGAACTTAAGAAGCTCTCTCTGTTGATGTGACTTTTCTTCCAACAGCACCAAAGCTTTCTCCCAACCAGTGACCTCTTTACCACTTTCCAGCGCACACCATTGACACCATTCAGACCAGCATATTCTCACGGCTGCCATGACTGGTTGAGCCAAAGAAATCGCTTCTAGCCTAGGCCACTGAAAACCAACCTTCAGATCCTCCACCCCGAGCCACTCCACTGGATCCAGTCAAACCTGAAGCTGTACCTAATCCTAGACTTAAGTGTGAGCCAATACATTCTCTTTTTATCTTTTTTAAAATGTTCATCAACAGATTTATTTATTTTAAAATGTATTTATTTGTTGAAACTCTTAGTTTTGGCACGTGGGGTCTAGTTCCTGACCAGGGATTGGACCCAGGCCCCCTGCTTTGGGAGCACAGAATCTTAGCCTCTGGACTACCAGAGAAATCCCCATTCTCTTCTCAGCTTGAGCCAGTATGACTTGGGGTTTCATCACATGTAACCCAGGTCCTCATGCACAGGTTATTTTTCCCAGGGAGGCCCCAGAATGGGGACCAAAGCAGGTTTAGCTAATATGCCTAGGGGTTTGTTTTTGCTTTCTCTCTTCGATCCAGCCAAGACAAGAGGCATGCAGACCCAGGACACCACTTTCTTCAGCTGTTGGTGCCTGGAAGGTGCCTCCTGAGGGGTCTCAGTGACAGAGGGGGGGCCTCTGCTTTGGATGGGTGGAGTCAGAAAGTACGCAAGTTGTCTGGCGTATCCTTTTATTCCCCCACCCTGAACAGTTTCCAGGACGGCTATCTCCTTAGCTTCTTGAGGCACTGAGTCTAGCTTGGTTGAATTTTGTTTCAAAACACTGGCATAAATCATGCGTACCCTTGGGAGGGAACATTAACCATCAACCAGCAAAATCAGCGTCCCCCCACCCCCACCCCCCGCCCCATCTCCTCCAGGGACACGGACTGGACCCTCCACCCCTTCCCCAGAGGACCGTTCCCCGCCTTCTCCAAGAACATTTCAGAACTGGGTTTCTGCTTGAAGTTCCCGACATCTGCTCCCCGCAGCTCGGCTCCTTCACAGTGAGGGGAAGGCATGGGGACACAGCTCACAGCTCTGGGCGTGTCTGGAGTCTGGCACTTGAAGTTGTTTTTTTTTCCCCTGGGGCAAATTCTTCTCTCCTCCACTCTGCCCCCATCCGGGGAACTGCCCCAGGCGTGGGAGGACAGTGAAGGGTGTGGAGTCAGACAGCCCTGGGGGACAAATCCCAGCCTGCCACGTTCTCCCGCGTCATCAAGGCGAGATGCTCAAGCTGGCTGAGTCTCAGTTTTCCTTCACGTAAAATGAGGATGATAACACTACTCGCTGCACAGGGCTGTCTCTGAGAATTCGCGGTTATAACACTAGCCCAGTGGTTGGCACAGGGGCCTTCGCATTTAAATCGGCTTAGGTGGGGACAGGGAGGACAGAGGATGGAGGCAACTGGGAGAGAGGAGGGTTTGGGATGCCCACGGAGCTCCTCCATCCTTCTGCCCTGGCCGGTCCCGACCTGCTCTCCCTGGTCACCCTGGTTTCAGCATCCCAGGTCACTCCCAGGAAACCTGCTCCACCTTTTCAGAGTGACAGGCTGCCTCCTTGTTCCCAGGTGGGGAGACCGAAGCTGGGCCTCTGCTGGGTCCCAGAACGGAAGCTGAGACGGCGGCTCTGAGCACTGGGTCTCTGGTGCTTTGCCCCCGCAGCCCAGACGGGCTCAGGCCATTGCGGCACAACCGTGTCGCTCTGGGTGTGTCTCCTTGGCGTGTTTGTCGCGGCCGTGACTGAGTCAGTGTGACCATATCTGCAACAGGTTGGAAAAGGTACTGCGCACTCCCCTCTCTGCTTCGTGGGGAACGGCCCTTCCCTCCTGGAATTCAGTCCTCGACCCGCCCGGGTAGAGGGAGGTTCGTACAAAGGCAGAAAGAGCAGCACCATGGCCAGGCTCGGCTCCCGATAATCAAAATAGATTCTGTCGTGAGACAGGAGACTTAAAAGCCTCCACTGTGAGAAAACATTCTTTCAGAGGCCCTTAGCTCTCCATGAACATAGCAATTTCCCAAGTCACCAAGAAAGTAAGAAGGCCTCCCTTCAGCCGTGACCCCGGGCTGGCCAACGACCCCCAAAGGAGCGTATGCAGAGGAAGTGAGGACCCCTCTACCCCTCTCTGCTTCGGCCCAGAGAGGACAGGAAATGGAGCATGCCAGTGGTGAAGAGTGTGGACTCGGGGGCGCCTGGGTCCACCACTTACTGGCTCTGTGACCACAAGCAAGCCATTTCCCTCCTCTGTGCCTCAGTCTCCCCATCTGTAAAATGGGACTGGCAAGTACTTCTTCACAGAGTTGCTGTATTAAGTGAGCTCACACGTGAAGTGCTTAGAAGAGACCCCAGCATATAACAGGCACCCCATGTGTCGGCTACGTCTATTTGTTAGAGTTTTCATACATGCGGGGTCAGCTCCAAAGGCAGCTTCATCTTCTGGAGGTTCAAGGAATTAGCTGCCTTGAAACCACTGCCCACCATTTAGGGCTGGGGAACCTGGAGATGCAGCAGGTTGAAGAGGAAGAAGCCCCATGGTCCACTCTCCCCGGCTACACGGGGTCCCCCCATGACCAAGATGGGGCTCAACACGTCCCTTCCGGGGTAGCGAGGGACACGTTGTCGTGGGAGGGGCCGAGTGACCGCAGCAGAGCCTGGCGGTGGACCGCTGAAGCAGGGGGCCAAGTGCAGGGGTGATGGAGGGGGGTGTGAGCCAAGGTAGAGACAAGCCAGCCAGGCAGGGCTGCGGGCCCAGAGCGTGAGTTCTTCCAGCCGCCAGCTGCAGCCGCAAGTGCCAGAGAGGCAAGTGGTGATCCAGGCATGGACGTGGCTGCAGACCCGCCTCCTCCCCTCCACGGGGAGCCTGGCCCGCAGCATCCCTGCCCGATGCACAGACTCAGATGCGCTTAGAGAGAGGCTGAGGGGGAGCGGGAGCCTTACCTCAGGGCCTCCATCAGATTACATTTACCAGCTTTCCCATGTTGCCCTACAACCAGGGGCTTCTGAGAAATCTCAGATCAGTCACAGGACACTTTTCTCAGCACACACATGTGACAGTGTGAGGGGATGTGCAGCTCCCCAAGGTCAGTCCCTGGGATGGACATTCCCGTGGGCGTGAACCACAGCTGTCCTGGGCAGGGCCTGAAACATAGGTGCTCAGTAAAGGCTCCCTGAGGACGTGAACAGGCGGCCCAGCTCTGACCTGGCGGGTAGCAGACAGGTGGCCAGTCTCTAGGAGTGGGGAGGAAAGAACTCTTTGCTCAGCTTTCTTTGGCAGGGTGGCGGGGTGGGGGGAGCAGGCTTTGGAGTCAGACCCAACTGGGTTAACATTCTGAGGCTGTGCAGCTTACAAAGTGGCCCGCAACGACCCACCCCTGCTGGCATCCACCCTCTCCTCTTAAGCATGAGTTGGCCCAGTGACTTGCTTCTAATGAATGGAATGTGGCAAAAGTGATGGGGGTAGATGTCGTCTCCAAGATTAGGTTATAAGAGACAGTGACTCAATTAACACACATACACACACATGCCCCTTCCTGGCTTGCCCACTCTGACAGAGCAAGCTGCGGTGCTGGGTAGGACCACGGGGCCGGGAAGCCGAGGGCTTCCCACCAACACCTGCGGAGGAACAGTGCCCTGCCCACACTGCCGCGAGAATACGGAAAAGGATCCCGCCCCCGTTGGACCCCGTGGTGACTGGAGCCTCTTGCCCCTTGGCTGTCACCTGGGGGAGACCCTGAAGCAGAGGACCTAGGTGGGTCAGGCCTGGACCTCCGATTCGCAGAAGCGATGAGATTAGAAACATGCGTCATTCTAAGCCGCTAAACTTTGGAGTCATGTGTCACGGAGCTACACACAGCTAGTACAGCCCCTCCTCAGCGCTGCGCCCAGCAACTAGTCACTTAAGCTCTGAGGGTTCCCCCATCTAAAAATGTGCATCATCATAATAGCACCTCCCTACCTTATGCGTTCGTGGTGAAGACTAAGAAAATGAATGAATGGGACTTCTGGCTGGAGCAGTGAAATAAAGAATCAGGAATTAGAATCAGGAAATAAAGCCCATCGGAATGGAGCCACGGGACTTCCCTGGTGGTACAGTGGATAAGAATCTACAGGGGACACGGGTTGGACCCCTGGTCCGGGAAAGATTCCTCACGGCATACAGCAACTAAGCCCGTGAGCCAGAACTACTGGGCCCATGTGCACTAGGGCCCGCGTGCCTAGAGCCTGTGTTCCACGACGGGAGAAGCCACCGCAGTAGGAAGCCTGTGCATCGTTACAGAGAGCATCTCCCACTTGCCACAGCTAGAGAAAGTCTGTGCACAGCAATCGAGACCAAGGGCGACCCCAAAATAAAGTTAAATACATAAGTAAATAAGAATGAAGCCAGGAAGGGCCCTCACTGAGCGGCTGTCACAAGGTCAGGGTCCAGCGGCCCTCCAGGGAAGGTCCCCCGCCCTGGAGAAGCCTCACCTCTAAGCTCACTTTGCTGGCCTCCTGGACTCCAAAGGACCATGCTCAGAGCTGCCTGCAGCCGGGGCGCCCAGCATCGTGTCCCCCGCCCCCCCAGTCACCCCCATGATGGGTTCTATGGTCCCTTCTTCATGGATTTTGGGGTTCCTGTTGCCCAAAAGCTGGCCGGGCTTCGTGCCGTGGAGATAAACAAGCCAAGAGCCGCAGCAACTGAGAGTTCCAGAAACTGGCCTTCGTGGGAGAGTTGCAGCCGCTGGCACGGCCTGGGCACGACCCCCAGGCAGTCAGACCTGGAGGTGATGGGCACGTCGGGGAAGGGTCAGGCCTCAGCCTTCACATGCTGACAGATACGTGACTCCAGGTCCAGAGAACAGACTTGCAACCCAGATGCAGCTCACAGAACCCGGGCGCCTTGATGACTGTGATGTCCGGCGCTCCCCACCCCAGGTCTGTGTGATCCCCACCCCTGAGCTGGACCCCCCGTGCAGCCCATCCCCCACCCAGGCTGGCTGCCCATAAAGACATGGGTCCCTCCCTCCTCATCGGGGGCTGGAGCCTCCTGAGAAGGACCTCAGGGACCACGTGGTCCCCGTCTGCCCTTCCATCGGCCCTAAGCTGCGAATGTGAATCAGACCCTTGACGTCCGCAGCCCTGGCTTCTTGGATGCTGAGCACAGGGACCACCCAGGCCTGGTGAGACCACCTCGACACTCGTCTCCCAGTTGCCCAAGGGAGGAAGCTCCTGCCCAGCGTGCGGCGGGCGGGTTAGGAGTCTGGCCCTGGAGCCACAGAGGTCCGCTCGCCGCAGCTCCTCTCTGCCTGCAGGCAGCCCCACGCTGGATTGGGGGCCTGAGGACACTGGCTGGGTTAATGAGAACTCGGTCTGTGCTGTTAGCTCAGGGCTTCCTGCAAGCCCCCAGGGCAGCCTCTGCGATAATCCCTGTCCGACTGCAGGGCTGACCAGGGTGGTCTAAGGAGACAGGACCTGGACCCAGACAGCCTGCTTGGGAGCAAAGCTCTCAGCCCTGTGGCCGGCCCCATCAACCGCCCCCAGCAAGTGCTGCAGGCCAGCTGGGTCCTCTGGGGACCCCGATCCCCCTGGGGATGTCCAACCCGTTCCCTCTCTCCGGGCTGACAGAGCCAATATTTCCTGGCCCCAAAGCCCCAGTTGTTGGAAATGACAGTTTTTCTTTCCCGACTCCTAATTGCCCACGCCTCCCATCAGCCAAAGCCTGTTCTTTCCTCGGCGAGCGTGATGGAAGCTGACCTGCAGGGCACCGTCTGGCGGGCGCTCATTTGTCTCCGGCGGGCCCATCCCGACCCCAGGGCTCCACTCTCCCCTCTCTGCTGACATCAAAAAACCAGCCCCACTGTTGCTGCGAGGCCATGGTCGGGCCCAGCCTGAGAAGTCAGGGCTGCAGACCCGACAGAGTGAATCGACTCTGCGCGAGCATTTAATAGCACAGTCTCGATGATGAATAAATCACACCTTTAAGGACCCCTTTGCAATTTGTAGCCCCCAGTCAAGACTCCAAAAATGTTCCCAGATGTGAGGGATGACGTGTGTGCCTCTGGCACGCTCTCACATGCACGGGGGGCACGTCAGCTTCCTGCCCACAGGAGACCCGGCACCAGCGACCCGCGGCAGAGCACAACCTCATGTTTTCTGAACAAAGATGCCTACCCCGACCCTTTGATAGCCTCTCTGGGGGAGATGTTTCTGGGAGAGACATGTGGGCCAGGAGTGAGCCTGTCTCAGACGGCTGGGATCCTGGGAGGAAAAGTACGGCCACCCCAAGCTCTTGGGGTGGGGTTGGAGGGTCTCGAAACCTTGTCAGCTTTGCAGTCAGAGAGAAAAGGGTCTGAAAGCCAGGTTTGCTATTTACCAGCTGTGTGATCTGAGGCAAGTCATCCACGCCGCTGAGCCTCAGAGGTAACCATGGAGCCGCTTTGCACAGCCTCAGAGGGGCCAGAGGGATAAAGAGAGAGGAATACAAGAAGCTAGGGGGGAGGGATAGTTAGCGAGTTTGGGATGGACATGGACACACTGCTGTATTTAAAATGGAGAACCAGCACGGGGACTCTGCTCAGTGCCATGTGGCAGCTGGATGGAAGGGGGTTTGGGGGAGAATGGACACATGTACATGTATGACTGAGGCCCTTCGTGTACATGTATGACTGAGGCCCTTTCTGTCCACCTGAAACTATGACAACGTTGTTAATCTCCACGCGTGCTAAGTCACTTGAGTCGTGTCCAACTCTTTGTGACCCCATGGACCGTAACCCACAAGGCTCCTCTGTCCGTGGGATTTTCCAGGCAAGAATACTGGAGTGGGTTGCCATGTCCTTCTCCAGGGGATCTTCCCAACCCAGGGATGGAACCCGTGTTTCTTGTGTCTCCTGCACTGGCAGGCGGGTCTTTACCACGGGTGCCACCTGGGAAGCCCTAACTGGCTCTACTCCATTACAAAATAAAAAGCTTCTTTAAAAATGAAAAAAAAGGCACTCAGAGAAGTGCCGACACTTGGGCGTCCTGCCTCAATAGGCAGTGGAGGGAGTGATAACAATCGTGACTATTAGCTGCTGTCGTGAGTTGGACGGTGTCCCCCCAAAATTCGTGTCTACACAGAGACATAGGATATAACCTTATTTAGAAATAGTCTTCACAGATGTGATTAGTTCCACTGAGGTCATACTGGATTAGGGGGGGTCCCTGAGTCCAATGGCTGGTGTCCTTACAAGAGGAGAGGACACACGGAGGGGTCAGGGGACGGCAGCGACCCCCTGCTCCTTCCTGGGCTCCCTCATTCAAGGCAGGTCCCACAGCAGACCAGGTGGGACCGGGCCTCCAGCGTCCACAGTTCAGGGGCCTCCCGCCCTTCAGAGACCCTGGAACAGTTCCGAAGGTCTTCAGCATGTTCGCCCTCTCTGGATCTTCTGCAGTCGGGTGCAAGGAAGAAAGGAAAAACCCAGACAAAACCACGCTTCTGACCGACGCAGTCCAGCAGCAAACATCCCTCACCCCGGGTCAGGAGTGTTTGTCCACCAGGAAACCAGAACGGTTCATCTGAGTTTCTTCACCCCGTGTCCCCAGATGCAAAAATGTCAGAAATGTGCAAGGGCCCTGCTCAACGAGGGACTCTGTGTCTCGCCCCCGCAGTCCATTTCCTGTGTGAGGTGAGGGTGAGGACCACTGCCCTGAGGGTCAGGAGAAGCGGGTCGGCCCCTGCTGCGCTGTGAGCTGGCTGTGGAACACGGCAAGAGGCTCTCTCGTCTCTGAGCCCCTTTTCCTTATCTGTGAAATGGGGGTGCTGACGCCCGCTCCAGCATCCCACAGAGTTAGGCGCCGGCAGAAGGCATGAGCCGCAGGTGAGGTCGTCTCGGGTGGTTTTCCTGTATTCTCTCTAAGGGAGTCAACCACAGGAGAGATGGGGTCTTCCATCACTGCCTCCCTCAGACCCCACCTTATAACCAGCGGACTTGGCCCTTTCAGGCAGCGCGTTTGATCCGCAAAGCACCCAGGGCATGCATGACGCTGCGCCAGTTTCTGGGAGGGTGTTTGACAGCCAGGGACACAACATGAATGATATCAGCAATAGCCGGCGTTGATTGAGCATTTGCCAGGTCCAAAGCATTATTTGCTTTGGCCTCACTGAATTCTCCAAACAAACCTGCTAGATAGGTATCATTGGAACCCCCATTTTCGAGAGAAAACTCAGTCCAGAAAGAGGACGACTCGCCCAAGGCCACACCATTAGGTTGGACTCCCTTCATATTTGGTTCCAGACTGGACACCGCTGCCTGCAAATGCCCAGAGCTCAGTGGGCAGGCAGTTGGACCCTCCCACAGGCGACACGCCTAGTCCTAGCTTGTGTTTCTCGGGACCAACGCGGGGTCAAACATTCCACCAATGTTATGTTGCTGAGACCTCCCAAGACCTTTCTGAGGAGTTGCTATCATTATTGTTATTATCTGGTTCACAAAGATGAGGACACGGAGACCCCGGGGGTTACGTGGGTGGAGGGCTAAGAAGTCAGGCCTTTCGGACTCCTCATCTTAAGGTCTTGCCCTCCTCAAAAGGGAGCAGGACACCGTGGTACTAAATCCATGCAGAGACAGTCACGAGTGTCAGAACATAGATCCCAGGGGGCTTCCTGGAGGAAGAGGATCACAAAAGATGGGCAGAACCTGCCCGGCACAGATTTCTTCTCTCCAGGCCACCGTGGGCATTGGCCAGAACCCGGGGGCTGGATGGCTCGAGAGGGCCCGACCCTGCCCTGTCCCACCGGCCTGTCTGCATGCCAGGCCAGGGCTGACCTTTTGTCCACACACCTCTCCTCATTCTACAGGGAAGGACAGTCCAGAGTCAAGGCTATTGTGGGGTTCACAGACCTCAGGGGAGTGGTAGATACACAAAGCTACAGGGGATTCAATGCCGCGTGCTTTGAAATCGCAAAAGACTGGAACCGATCACAGGTCTATCAACGGGGAGCCGGGTTAAGATACAACGGCACAACCACACGCGCCTCGAGTGTCAGCAGAGTAAGAATGAATCAGGAATCACTGAGTCAGAAATAAAAACTGACGCTTAGGGGCTTCCCTGGCGGTCCAGTGGTTAGGCATCCGCCTGCCAATACGGGGGCCGCTGGATTGATCCCCGGTCCAGGAGCTAAGATCTCACGTGCCTCGGGGCAGCTGAACCTGTGCCCGGTACCCACGAAGCCCTCGCTCCCTAGAGCTCAAGCTCCGCAAATAGAGAAGCCGCCACAACAAGGAGTCCTCACACGGCAACTAGAGAGCAGCCCCCGCTCTCTGCAGCTCGAGAAAGCCCGTGTACAGCCACAAAGAGCCCCATGCGCCACAGCAAAGACCCAGTGCGGCCACAGATAAAGAACTTCTAAACTTTAAAGCTGACGTTTAGGAAGGACTTTACGTGCAGTCAGGGGCTCCTCCGAGTGGATCCACTCGTGTGGTCCTGACAGCAATCTCAGGAGGAAGGACCATGACCATCACTTTAAAAATGAGGAAACCGAGGCCACAGGACCTCAAGTCCACGGCTTGTGGCTACAGCAGAGCTGGGCTCTGGTGTGGGCAGTGGGCGTCGGAGGCCCTCGGGGGACCAGCCCGCCACACAGCCTCCCAGCTGCTCCGTCTTGCCAAGAGCTCCTGCAGCCCCTGGGAGCCGGGAAGGAAGAGAGACAAACCCCCTTCAGTGGCCCCCGCCCTGCGCCCCAGTGCAAGGAGAAGAGGCTTGACTGAAGCATCCTTATCTCAACCGGCTTCTGGTAACTCGGCCACTGGGATAGCTAACTTCCCCTCCAGCCAGTTACGGCCAGTGGGGCCCGCTGACGGTTTTTATAGCCTTCCTGGAGTCAGCATGACAAGGAAAACGAAGTGAGCTACAGGACCCCTTTCAACACTAGCAGCTGGGTATCACGGCTGCGGGGTGCAAGAAGGAAAGAAAAGTCACTCCCCCCCCTCCCCGACTTTGAGCTCATCCACAGAACACGAGCCTGGGCGGCCAACATGCTGGTGTTGAGAAAAGCTGTTCTCAAGCGGAACTGATTGGCAACAGAAATGGAATTTTCCCCCCAAGAAAAGTATAAACACGCTTTCTCCCTGGGAATTACCCTTCGGAATAGGTATTCCAGACGTGTGTGTGCAACGGCCTGAGCACGGCCGTCAGCCTCGCACGAATGAGGCGAGAGACCAGTGTTGGTCACCACTCGTCCCGGACAGTATTTCTGGCCATAAGATGGTCACCAAGGTCAACGGCGAAACCAGCCCAGCCCGGAGTGGACATCTGCCCGCCCGTGGTCCAGCCCCTTCTCGCGACCCCCAAGACTCGCAGCTGGCTTTGGGGCACCTCAAGGCTTCCCTAGTGGCTCAGTTGGTAAAGAATCTGCCTACAGTGCAGGAGACCTGGGTTCGATCCCTGGGTTGGGAAGATTCCCTGGAAAAGGGAATGGCTACCCACTCCAGTATTCTTGTCTGGGAAATCCCATGGACAGAGGAGCCTGGTGGGCTACAGTCTCTGGAGTCACAAAGAGTAAGACATGATTTAGCGGCTAAACAACAACCACCAAGGACTGAAGACTTTGTGACGCTTAACAAACTAGGCTCGACCAAGAGGCGGTACAGACTCCAGAGGAAGCCAGACAAGCTGGATCCAAACCCAGCTCTGCCGTTTACTGTGTGATTTCAGGCAAGTTCCTTAACCTCTCTGTTCACCGGTTTGCAGATCTGTGAAGCGGGGCAGGATCCAAGGGCTGCATGGATTTACAGCGACACATGTGGAGTGTGCGGAATAGTGCCTGTCTCATGGTGAGGAGCGTAGATGGAGGGTAGGGGCCTCTTTCACCTGACTGTGATTAATTCAAGTCGCCTGAGGTCTAGCTCTTAAAGACTCAAGGACAGCTCTCTGGACCTGGATTTGGGAGCCAGGGACCCAACGGGGGCCTCTGGTAAGTGAGAAGAGAGCTTGGGCCATTCCAGCTGCCGTCAACCAGACATCGGCCTATTTGGCACCTGGTGGGTGGAGGCATCACCGGTCTGGAGGGACCATCAAGCCCACCCCCTCGGGCCTCCACCTGCAGGGCCTTCCCCTCCCCTCAGTCCTTCTGCCCCATGGAGGGAGTCTGGAGGGCGAGCCTGGGCGCGCGGGTCCGTGCAGAGCCGCCAGCAGCGCTGGGTGGCAAGAGAGGGGATTCAACTCTAGGGACATCACGGTAATAGCCACCCGGCCATGACGGGATCCTCGCCCCATCATCTGCCTGACTCCCGGGTCCATCTGAACTCAGGAAGGAAAGAGGGGGCTGTTTACACCTGAGGCAGACCAGAGGGGTGAGTATACAGAGGCCACACGAACAGCCCAGAACCTGGGCCTGGGTTGGCCGGACGGGCCCGTTTGAGCACGCCCAGTTCCACAGACTTGCTTGCTATGCAAAGAAGTGGCTGCCTGGTAAGTTAGCATGGGCTATTAAGACGCAATATTCATAAATGAAATGCGGCCTGCAGCCAGAGGTTCCCAGAGACCCTAATTCAGTTTGACTGTTTTGTCACCCTTGGCAATGTAGCAAAGCAAATATTTCCATAAGTCTTAACTGAGTGCCTGCTATGGGGTAGATACAGCGCTGAATAAAACAGGAAAAAAAAGAGAGAGAGAGAGAGAGAAAGAATCCTGCCCTCAGGAAACTCACATTTCTATTTTTAAAAAATGATTTTGTCCGTTTGGCAGTGCGGGGTCTTCACTGCTGCGCTCCGGCTCTCTCCAGTTGCAGCGAGCGGGGGTTACCCTCTAGTTGCGATGTGCAGGCTTCTCCCTGCTGCGGCTTCTCTTGTTGCAGAGGTTTGGGAGTCGAGGCTGTCCGGCTCGAGAGCACAGGCTCAGTACTTGTGGCGCATGGGCTTAGTTGCTCTGCGGCACGTGGGATCTTCCCGGATCAAGAATCAAACCCGGGTCTCTTGCATTGGCAGGCGGATTCTTTACCGCGGAGCCACCAAGGAAGCCCCTCAAGCAGAAGATATTTTGAAAAAGAAAAATAACGTATCGTGTGTTCGATGTTGGCAAGAGGTACAGAGGGAGCCACGTGGAGATCTGGAGAGTGAGTGTCCCAGGCAGACGGGGAGGCAAGTGCAAAGGTCCTGAGGCCGCCCTGTGCTCAGCACCATACTCAGCGGCGAGTTCGGTGACGGGGCGGGCAGGGGAGGTGAGGCCCAGGTTCTGTGGGGCCTGGCGGCTGTGGTTAGCGCTTAGCCTTCTATGCCGGGCGAGGGGGAGCCAGGCCAGCGGGGAGGAGGTGCCCTGAACAGAGGAGGGGCGGGATCCGATCCCCTTTGAACAAGACCCCGCTGGCTGCAGGTGCAGAAGAGGCCGTCAGAGAGGCAAGCAGAGAGGCAGAGACATCAGGGAGGAGGCGGCCACAACAGTCCGGAGAGAGACGGTGGCCGTGTGGACCAGGGTGCCGGCGGCAGAGGTGATGGGGAGCGGTCAGCTTCCAGAGACAGGTGGACAGTGGAGTCAACAGGGTCCTTAAACTGAGGAATGGAAGCAGCTGGGCTCTATTTGTGTGTTTGGCGGCCAAGAAAGTTTGAGACGCGGGACTTCCCTGGTGGTCCAATGGTTAAGAATCCGCCCTGCAGGGCAGGGGACACAGGTTCGATCCCTGGTTGGGGAACTCAGATCCCACATGCAGCACCCACGAGCCACAATGAAAGCAACTAAGACCCAACGCAGCCAAATTAACTAATTTAAAAAGGAGTTCTACAGGCCCTGACAAAGACTGAAGATCCTGCACGCTGTAGGCTGCAGCTAAGACCCAGTGCAACCAGATAAATAATAAAAATACATAAAGCTTTTTAGAAAAGAAAGTTTGAGACCTGATTTGAAAACAGAGATGTGGTTGTCAGCACAGCTCCCCTCTCACAGTCCTCCGGGGGGCTGTCACGCAGGCATCGAAAGGTTTAGGTCTTCTGTGCTAAGAGGGAAAGACATCCAAGGTGTATTGTCAAGTGAAAAAGGAAAGATGCAGAATAAAATGTAAGAATGATCTCAGTCTTGAAAATTAAATTACATATGTGTGTGAATACAGGCTTCCCAGGTGGCGCAGTGGTAAAGAATCCACCTGCAATGCAGGAGACCCGGGTTCAATCCCTGGGTCTGGAAGATCTTCTGGAGGAGGAAATGGCAACCCACTCCAGTATTCTTGCCTGGAGAATCCCATGGACAGAGGAGCCTGGTGGGCTACAGTCCATGAGGGTCTCAAAGAGTCAGACACGCCTGAGCAACTAACACACACACTCACACGCATGTGAGTGAATGAACGGTCTGGGAAAGGTTGCCTGGAGTGGGACCCACTGAGATTTAAACTCAGGATTGCTGTTCCTACATGCAAAATTAAAACAAAATTTTTTTTAACTGGTTTTAGCTCTTTTTAAAATTGCTGCGGGCAGGTCTCGCTTCCTGCCATCCCAGCCTCGCTTCTCTGAGGCGGCCAGTGTCCCCACCTGGGCCTCCTCCTTGGCCAGGACCCTAAGAAGGCGGAACGGGGGAATGAGAAATATTTTCCTCTCGTGCTTGCCGGCCTGGGAGACTGGAAAGAGCCCACCTGGCTCCAAGGCTTTCTAAAAATAGAAGGTGGTCTGAACTTCCCTACAGGTTTGGCTTAGCTGTTCCTCCTCCACGATCCAAGAGCCGTTTTGATTAGAGAATCGTGTGTTGTGCATTAACATCAAGGATGGCGGGAGCGAGACCTGAAATGGGATGGAATTTACAGGGAGCTGCCCCCGAGGCAACCCGGAAACATCCCGCAGATGTGGGGGGCGTGAAGGAAGGAACCGAGAACGCAGGGACCGGGGCCTTCCTGCTGCCCGAGCTGGGACACTGGAGGCAGCTGGTGCGGGTGACACCCTCTGCCCCTCCCAGTCTCTGCATCCACTCCAGGGCTTAGGGCAGGACAGAGGAGTTGGCTGTTGGTTTGCTTGAGGCCAGAGGAAGAAGCTGAGGGATTGTATCCAAGGCCCGCTGCCTGGAGTTTGAATCCCTCTGGGTGAGAACTGCGCATGGTCTCTCAGAACGGTCCACAAGATTTCTAAGACCCTGGGCGCAAGCAGAGATGTGTCAGGGCCAGTGGTAAAGGTTTAACAGCCAGTTTTCCGGGGGAAAGTGTATGTGTGTGTAAGCACATGCACACGTGTGTACAAATCTATGCATTTACACACACTCTAGAACACATCAGAAAACTCAGGTTTACTATAGATTGTTTTGACATAAAGGATGTGTAACAAACAACTTACAGATAAACATAAAATGTACAATAACTCCCCTTTTGTAAATTTCAGATACTCAAGTGATTCACACAGGACGTTGTTATTGATTTTTTTGCCCCTCGACTCTTGTATCTATTGTTAACCTATGGTTATAATTGATGAGCAACTGCAGTTCTTTCCGGAACGTGGGCTGATATCTGCTTTTACGCTGAGCAGTGAGAAAAAAGGATACAGCAGAGAGCAGGTCGGAGCTTTCCTGGCTTGTCAACAAAGTGAGCAGCTTCCTCGATTTTTGGTGCTATTCCCACTGCACCAAGTAGAGAGATAACACACTTCAGTGTTCAATCTGCATCAACCGTGTCTCCCTCCCTCCCTTTGTCTAGGTCATTCTGTCTGTTGACCTAGATAATCAACGAAACAATAAATCAAGCCCTGAGTTGTACTGTTTGCCATTTCTCTTAGTGTCATTACTCCCACCCATGGCCGACTTCAGGCTACCAACCTGAAGTCACAAGAAAATGGAATTGGGAAGAGATTTGCAACAGTGCAGTGGAGTAGTTCCATCAGACAGACACGCCGGATGTAAGCATCCCCAGGAACACTAGTATCAGTAACCAGGTAGCTTTTTAAAAAATGGAAAGTGATGAGTTTTGAGTACCTACGACCTCTGTTTTTAATGTCATTTATTTAATTATAAATTTATGTAGTTTAATTTTTAATAATGGCTCTGTTTACCAAGGAGTTCACCAGGTTTCTAAAAGCCTGACAACTGGTTTTCACGAGTCAGTCCAAGCTAACTCCAGCACACCACACGCAAGGGCCACACAGCTGAGCATCCCAGGCGGGGGAGGGACCCACAGCAGCTCAGGCATGAAGCAGCAGAGTTTGGCCCCACCAGAGGGGTGTTGGCAACAGAGACGCTGCCCAGGTGGTGTTACTGGTAAAGACTCTGCCTGCAGGAGATGCAAGAGTGGCAGGTTCGATCTCTGGGTCTGAAAGATTCCCAGACTCCTGGGAATGGCAGGAAATGGCAACCCACTCCAGTATTCTCGCCTCGAGAGTCCCATGGACAGAGGAGCCTGGCGGGCTACACTCCAAAAGAGTCAGACACGACTGAGTGACTGTACGCGCACCTTTCTGAAGCTTGTGGCTACCCAGGACTGTTCTCACTGACACCAGTCACTGGGCACTGCAGGCCAGCAGTCACTTCTTCAAGCTCGTCCGAATTCCAGCCTTCTCTAGCACATTCCCTGATGCGCTGGGGGGCTCACGGGATGGTTTTCCTCCTCTTTAAGCTTGTGTCTCACCCACATTTAAAACTTGAGTGCTCTGACTCTCTCCAGCCAGAGTCACAGCATTTTAGAGTTGCAAAGAGATTGTAAAGATTTCCTAAAATAACACTTTTGTTTCACAGATGGGAGAAAGCGAGTCACTAGCTCAAAGTTGCAAAGGAAAAAAAAAATCAAGGGCAGAACTTCGAAGGGTGACCAACCATCCGGGTTTGCCCAGGACTGAGGGGAATCTCCTGGGACAAGCTGGTCACTCTTGAGCAAGGACTGCCTGTCGGGTCTCGAGTCAAGCCCAGGGCAGAGGGCTTGGGCCAGACCCAGAAAGAAAAGGAGTGAGTTCAGAGCTGCTGCCGGATGGAATTTTCCCAGAGAAGAAGGACAAGGCCACATCTGGGTGTCGGGACTCGCAGCTCTGCCCAGATGCCGGGCACCAAGGGACTTCCCACCTGCCACGGCCTGGCGGTGGATGTAACCTGCGTCCTCCTTGTCGGTGCCAGACAGACACTCCTGGCTTTATCTGCATCTTATCTCTTGGCTGCTGCCATCACAGCTGCAGGGATGCATATGCAAATCGCCTCTGATGATGTGAATACGTGATTCCCCCAAGGGAGGCATGTGGAAAGCACTGTATGTGTTTCACAATTCTGTTTGGTCCAAAGGAGCAGTGGGAGCCCAGAATGATTCGAAACAGATTTTTGAAAAGGCAAAATAAAATTGGAACACAACCTCATACAGACATGTGCCGCTCTCTGCACCCCTGCCTGACATTAACCCTCTTCTCTCATGGCCCCGGGAGCCTCCTGTAACAGGGCAGCAAATACTGCAAGGGGCATCAGGTCCTCTGCATTCAAGCCAGGAGCCCCTGCCCATCCCCGGGCTGACAGACCCTCCAAAGAGTCAAAGGCTGGTCGGCCTATGACTTCGCCTGTCCGGTCCCTCTGCCTGCCTCCTACACACAACAGTCCCTCTCCTCCTTCACTTCTGCTTTCTGGGATCATCACAGGCTCAGAGAACACAGAGGATCCCAACCACTCCCGGAGGTGCAGAGCTTAGCAAGAGGCAAGTTAGAAAGATCGAGATCTGATTCCCATCTCTGTTGCCAACCAGCGATGTGACCTCGGGCAAGTCACTTCATTTCTCTGAGCCTCGCTTTGTCAGTGTAGGATGAGGATAATAGTAATAAGAAGCTCTATCCTGCCCCGCGGCTGGAGGGGATCCTCCGAGCTGAAGCTTCATCAGTGCCTGGCACAATGCCTGGTGGAGCAGACCCAGAGACGTAGTAGTCATAGGGAATTCCCTGGCATCCAGTGGTTAGGACTCTGTACTTCCACTGCCAGGGCCCAGGCTTCAATCTCTGGTTGGGGAACTAAGACCCTGCAAGCCTGCCGCACAGTCAAAAACAAGAAGGAAAAAAAAAATAGTAGTTATAGTAAGACCCCCTTAAAGACGACTTCCTTCAACCACCCATTTTCGGGATGGACAAAGGGAGGCCCCGAGGGGGAAAGAACTTGCCCAAGGCCACACAGCGAGGTCCTCCTGCGATCCCATCTCAGCCTCGGGGCTCGCGGAGCTCCAGGTAGGATGTGCTGGACACGCCGCCCTCCCACCCCGGAGTCTGGTCCACACTCACCACCCGGCAGGTCCGAACATTCTCTGCCCGCGTCGCCGCGTCCGCCTGGAGGCAGCTCGACTTTCTTTATCGCTGAGACGAGCCAGCCCACCGGCGCGGGGTTCAGGAGAGGAGGCTGTGCGCTGGGAACATGGCCTCGGAGGACCCCCCGGCCCGGCCTCCCTCGCGGGGCCGGCGCTCCCCGGGCTCCGATAGAGCGGCAGCGGCCGGGCTCTTATCGGGCCGGGTCAGGGTGCAGGCGGCCGCGGAGCGGGGTTCCAGGAAGCCCGCCTGGGGCCCCCCGGCCGGCCCCGTCCCCCCCGGATGCCGCCTGCGGCTCTGGCCGCGGCCGATCGCCCGTTGTCGGTGTCACTCTGAGCTCCGCCGGGGAGAGTTCCATGCTGGCCCCCAGCAGGCGGGGCCCCCACCCCTCACGGCCCGGCCCCCACTCCCATCTTGGCAAGGGGGCCGGGGGAAGGCAGCTAATTTCAAGTCTGCACGGCGTTTGTGGTCGTGTCCTGAACTCTCCACGATTAATCACCGGAGCATCTGATTTCTGCTTGGCCTCGGAGGGGGGTGTGGGGACGCCTGGAAGTTTCTGCTTACTCATTCGCCCCCGACTTCGGCGCTAATCGCAAACAGACCGGGGAAGGGGACGCAGGCTCCCTCTCCCGCCCTCTCCTCGCCCCCCTTACCTTGCCACTTTCGGGTCCCCCTCCCCTCGGTCTCTCTCCTTCTCCCCTCTTTCCCGGCCGCCCCCTCCCCCGCCTCTGTCCTGGATCCGACCTGGCACACCCCATCCCCTGGTCCAGCTTCCCCCCTCAAGCCCCCTCTGCCTTCACACCTCCCACTTCCCCCTGGTGTGAATTCGCTTGGCCTTTTCCCTTTCCATCTTTGCACTTAGTGGTCACCCTCTTTTACTGCCTCTTTCCCTTATTTACAACCTAATTATTTCAGGGTTTGCCCCCGCCCCACCCCCATTACATGTATGTGGAATTCCTATGAACTTGACAGTCTCTGCCAGTCAAGAGTGGGGTCCAGACACAGTCCGGCTTGTTTGGTCACCTCCGCGCATCTCGGTTTGGGATCCTGCTCAGGGACGGACCTGGGAACAAAGCCCCCATTGACGCCATCACCCCCCACCCCGCCACCCCCCAGCCCCTGTGGTGCCTCCCAGCCTGTAACACCTAGAGATGAATTTCTCTCTGCACCCCTTGGCTCCCTGCCACCCTGCTGCCACTGCAGACAAGACACTGGGAATAAACAGCCTCTGAGAAGAGAAACTGACATCCCTCCCCACAGCTACACACACAGAGAGTCTGATGGGTAATTTGGCCATAACTTTGAAAACCAGAAATAAGCACAGACTGCCAGCCAGAACATCACTTAATGCTCATCCTTAAGGAGGCGTGCACATTGAAGTTTGCTTAAAAAAGAAAAAAAAAAAAAGTTTATCATAAGAAACATCAGAAATATTCACCCAAAAAAATGACTGATTAAATGGAATATGCAAGAATCCAAGGCAGGGATTTGAAGGGTGAGCTGCATCTGTACGTAACAATGGAGTGGAGACGTATTATTGAATGAAAAGGGGATCAGAATGATACAGTCAATATAAACTTGGTTGTGCAACCCTCCGCCCTTACACACACATAAAATGAAATGCTATGGAAACACATATAAAGCCAGGAAAATAGTCTGGAAGAATATAAACTTCACTGAGTCATTACCTCTGGGAAAGGAGGGAGGCAAATTTTAAGGGTGGTGCTCATACCCCTAGTAGCTTCATTTCAAAAAGTGAAATGGATTTATCTAATATCTCTGTCCCAACCAGCTTCCTTCATCAGCAAGACGGCACCCCATACTCGGAGAAAATTTCATCCGTCCGCTGGCCTCCTTGGACTGACTCAAAGAATTCTGCAATCTGTTAGCCAAGAACTAAAAGTCGGCCTTGAGGCGTGAACCCAGAAATTCTGCAAACAGTCCACTCTGATCACCTCTCCCAGGCGGCACGAGTGCTGAAGAATCCGCCTGCGAATGCAGGAGACGTAAGAGACGCGAGTTCAGTCCCTGGGTCGGGTGGATCCCCTGGAGGGGGAACGGCACCCACTCAAGTAATCTTGCCTGGAGAATCCCACGGAGAGGAGCCTGGCGGGCCACAGGCCGTGGGGTCACACAGAGTCAGACATGACTGAAGCGACTTAGCATACACTCATGCAGTCAGGTGGTGGGACCCAGAGCTGAAAGTGACTTTCCACTGAGTAAAATTCCTTAAGAGCCAGGGAGCTGTCCGAGTTACTCCGGAGCGGGCTTTGGTGTCCCGGCAAGGAGGCCAGCAGATCTCTATCTGAAAGCATAGTGCTGGATTGGAAAGTGATGGCTTGGTTTCAGGAAACAATATCACCTACTCTAACTCATGAAACACGAAAACCAGTGTGACGCCTTCTAAAGGAATGAACGTGAACGAGTTCACCGAGACAAGGGCTGCTGAGAAGCCCAGTTCCAGCTCAGCCCTCCTGCTCACCGACCACTCACACAACCCGTGGCACACACGACAGACAAGCAGGCCTGATGCCACGCAAGCGGTTTCCTTCCCAAGTGCTGTGACACAACGGAATTCTCCAGAAAGCTCTCTATGCCGCCCTTGTCCAATGCCTGCAGGCTTTGGGGATTCAGCTGGGGCATTACTATACAGAAGACAGATGATGTCCCCACAGCCCTGGGCCAGTGGAGGCCTCAGTCCCTCCGCCTTGCCCTCCAGGGCAGAAAGGAACCCCCCAGGTTTGGAAACCTGCAGTCCAGCCTTGTGAGGGTGGGCAGTTCCCAAGGGGAGGCTCGCTTGGGGCAGTGACCGAGATGACTCCGGGCGGCACGCAGAGTGGGCACGGAGCAGTCCCACCGACACTACAGTGCCAATGTCAGTCTACTTCTGTGGCAGTTCTCTTCCCATCCCATTTGGCCTGGGAGAGTCTCAGTTTCGTGCTAACCCATCTTTAACACCTCTACCCTCTACTAACATCCCTTTTGGACAAAGAGAAAGCAGGCCTCAAGCTTAGGTCAGCCGTGAGCCAACAGCATTCAGCTAGAATCCTGTTTGCCAAGTGATCATGGTTTTCCACTGTCTTTCATTTTCCTATTTTTAACTTTTTTAAGTTTAAAAAGGGAGTCCATCAGATAAGGGAAAATCTAACAAAAGCTTAATAAAACACAGATGTCAGTTAATAATGTTGCATCAACATTGGGTCATTAATTATGACAAATGAACCATAACAATGTAAGATGACAACAGGGGGGACAATTAGAAATTGGGTGCAAAATATGTAAGGGTTCTCTGTACCATCTTTGCAAATTTTCTGAAAATTTCGAACTAGTCTAAGATTGAAAGTTTAGTGGTGAGCATATTGTAACGTGTAGAAATACTGAATCATTATGTCGTATAACAAGAACTAACATAATGTTGTATGTCAATTACACTTCAAAAAAACAAACAAATTCATAGGGAAGAAGGTCCGGTTTGTGGATACCAGAGGTGGGGGTTTGGGGGAGGGAGGAATTGGATGAAGGTGGTCAAGAGGTACAAGCTTCCAGTTGTAAGATAAATAAGGGGGCTCCCTGGTGGTCAGTAGTAAAGAATCCATCTGTCAAGGCAGAAGACACAGGTTCAGTCTCTGATCCAGGAAGATCCCACATAATGTGCAGCAACTAAGCTCACGTGCCCCAAGGACTGAGCCTGTGCCCTGGAGCCCAGGAGATGCAGCTATAGACGCCCACAAGCCCCAGGGCCGGTGCTCCTCAACCAGAGACCCTTTAAAAAAAAAAAAAGATAAATAAGTCCTAGGGATGTAATGTCCAACACAATTAATATAATCAACACTGCTGTATGTTCCTGAGAAGGCTGTTAAGAGAGTGAATCCTAGGAGTTCTCATCACAAGGAGAAAAGTATTTTTTTTTCTTTTTCTTTATTTTGTATTGATATGAGATGATGAATGCTCACGGGAGTTATTGTAGTCATTATTTAATGATGTATGTAAGTCAAATCTTATGCTGTATACCTTAAACGTATACGGTGCTATGTGTAAATGATATCTCAATAAAACTGAAAGAAAAACAAGTAAATAAAATTGAAAGTTTACTTAAATATGTTTTATGAACCCAAGGACTCCCCTGATAGCTTAGCTGGTAAAGAATCTGCCTGCAATCTGGAGACCCGGGTTCGATCCTTGGGTCAGGAAGATCCCCTAGAAAAGGGAATGGTTACCCACTCCAGTATCCTTGCCTAAAACATTCTATGGACAGAGGAGCCTGGTGGGCTACAGTCCATGGGGTCGCAAAGAGTCGGACCTGACTGAGCGACTAACGCCATGAACCCAGGAAAAAAAATGTTAGGTGATAAAGTAAATCGATGTAAAGAAAAATATTTAGTACACAAGGGCCCAGGTGGCAAGTGGATATGAGCAGCTTGCCAAGGTGCTGAGTTGCTGTTATTTGGGAGATGCTGGGCTCAGAGGCAGTCTGGCCGGGAGACCTGTCATGACTCCGTAGGACCCTCTCCAGTCGCCGAGAGACCACACTCCTCCCCGCTGCCCCAGAATCCCCTCTGCAGCCCCCCACACGCACCCACCTTCCGGGGCGCCCCGTTCGTCAGGCTGTGGAACCATTCCTCCGCCCCCACCCCTCTGAGTCAGCAGGGGAGGTGCTCTCGCCCCACGTGCCAGGCTGGGGCTCTCGGGGACAGAGATGAAGAAGGAGGAAACGTTCCGGGGGAGACAGACATGCAGACAGAGACCTACAATGCCAAGTGCTAATTTCAGCCCGGGGAGCAAGTACCAGGTGGGCGGGGCATCGAGGCAGGGCCCTTCCTCACCCGCCGCCCGCCTTCGAGAATGCAGGGGACGCCCAGGGAAGTGTCACCAGGGCAGGATGAGTCAACAGAAAGGTTACCGATCCTTCTAGAGAACCTCTGTTTTCTGGCCCTGGGGGAAGTCAGAGCCGTGCCCTGGGGGCCCTGCGGCGCCTGGGACTCTACCCCTCCTGGATTTTACCTGGTTAATACCTTAATCATTAACCTGCTGGAACCCCCTAAGGAGCCACATTCTCCAAAACATCCTCTGAACCCCCAGTCTGCTGGGGAGCCCCTCTCCCTGGCAGCCCCGCTGCCTCATCACGGCAGAGCTGTGTAAGCACACGGGCCAGCATCCAGTCCTGGCTCCTCTCCTTCGCACATGAATGACCCCGGGCAAGTCACCTGACGTCTCCAGTTCCTCATCTGTACAATGGGAATAATTCTACAGACGCTCACTGGGTTGTTGTGAGGATTAGATGAAACAATACCTTGTTGCTCAGTCTTATGGACGGGAGGATGGGGCATCACCTGGAAGCCTGTTAGTACAGAGTGCCAGGCCTCATCCCCAACCTTCTGAACCAGACTCACAGGATCCCAAAGTGATTCACATGCACGTTAATACTGAGACGCACTGAGACATCGTCTGTAAAGTGCGTAGACCCTGCCTGGCGTGCAGCCGGCTCCTGTTGCATAGATGTGGTTGTCAGCGTCAACAGCATCTCATTCTTCCCCACCTGAGAGAAAGGATGCCTGCTGCTCACACCATTGCACATTCAGAGGCCAGAGCAGAGAAGGGACTTTATGAATTATGGCTGGATTAAGTCCTTTTGTCTAATTTTCATGGAAAAGCCCTACTGGAACCCAGGAGCCTCACTCCTGGCTGAACTTTTTTGAACTCACCCTTTTCCCAAACCCCCAGCCTCCTGCAGACACAAGGAACAGAGCCTGGGATGGTGAAAGGGTCTCCCATTTGGGAAGGCATGGGAATGAGCTGGACAGAAGGAAATTCATCCCACTTGGTAAAACCCATCACTTTCCTGCAGGTAGTAGGATCACAGCTCTCCTCCTTTATCAACCCTTCGGCACCAAAGAGAACATCCAATTGCTGATTCTTCCTGCAGGTAAATATTCCAACCTATCATTGCTCAAGCGTCTCCTCCTCCCCCATCTTGATTCAGAGTCCGGTTCTTGGCACCTCCGGTCCGCAGTGACAAGCTCGATGGATTCGTCAGCTAGAGGCTGGCTCTTCAGAGCTGGGCAAGGCTCTGAAATGACAGGTCCTCTCTCTGGCCTCAGCCAGGGCCATAACGCTTGCTTCAGCAGAGGAATTACTCCATCCCAAAAATCAGGGCGCCTTATCAGTTGGGGGGATTAGCAAAGGGCTTGTCCTGACCTGAAGGAAAATCCTGACACCCTCCACACTCCCTGAGGGACCGTCCGGAGTCAAATATTTTCCGAACCAACTCCAGTTAAGTAAATACTTCTCTGCACGTGAGTGCCCACAGGGCTTCTCAGAGGACCTGACATTCTCCACTTGGTGACTGTCATTTCCTTACAAACATAACATTGGAAGCAATCTTCGCATTCCCAGAATGACTTCCCCAGCTGAGGAATTCTGCATTTCTCCTGGAGTTCAGGGTCGTGGCTTTATTTTGCGCTTTTATGACAACATCCTGTAAGTGCATCTTGTATGATTTGATAAGAAAACCTTCCCCACTGCACCCCCCACCCCAATGCATGTCTTTCTTTGCCACAGATTTCTAGTGAACTCTTCAAAAGAAATGCGCGGCCTAAATTGAACCCTGATGCTTGGAGCACTAATGGGGTGCCTTCTTCAAAGCAATTCTTTACAACCCAACAGTTTACATGTTGCTGGAAACAATGGGCTTAAGCACACAATTTATTTGGATTGGCTGGTTTCATGCTGGTTGGAATCTGCTTTGGGGGGAAAACAAACTCTGCATGTGTTTAGATTTATAATTTATACTGAAAGCACAAATACCTCGTAATAGGGCTGCAATGAGAGGCGGTTATGAACAAAAGTAACCACACATGGAGGCTTCGCTGTCTCGCAGATATATTAAGAGAGATTACACACTGCTTTTTAGTGAAGCCACCTCTCCTTTCCCATCCCCATCCCCTCCCCCACCCCGAGACTCATCTTTAGTAGAAGCCGTAGACCATCTGCCTGACCTGGCTCCTGCCCAGCTATCTGGGGTGGTGACTGTCCCGTGCCCACTCTGAGCGCTTTGCAATGCTTTCCTCACTCCATCCTCACCACACTCCTCCAGGCACCACGGTCCCCATGTTCAGAGGTGGAAACTGAGGCACAGGAAGGTGAAGTCGCTTCCCCAAGGTCACATAGCAGACAAGTGACAAAGCCAGGATTCTAACTCAAGGAGTCTTGGTCTAGAATCAGTGCTCTCCACCCTGAGGTCCTTTAGCAGCACAATCTGCAGAACTAGCCAGAATGCTCCATTAACTTGACTTTTTATTGCAGTTGAGTTGGAAGAGAAACAAGACAAATGGCAGGAAAATAAAATGAGATCATGACTTCACCAAAGCAAAATTGAGATCCTGCTCCCCAAATGAAACCAAACAAAATCTGGAAAAGAACAGATTCAACATAATCTCCTCCATCTTTTCCAACTCTGTCTCCAGGACCAGACAGGGAGATGCCACATTTGGAGAGGAGACTCAGGGTCCCTGAGGACCCTCCATCCACAAGAAAGACCCAGAGCTGCCCTGTAGATTCCAGATGGAGGGACTGGAAGAGTGTCCTCCAGAGAGATCGCCGAGGTGGATTGCTGTATTGTGTGTCCCAGTGAACGTGTCCCCTGGATCCCGTGGCCCTGTGATGAGCTGCTGTAGCCACATGAATCTGCGACCTGCTCTGAACAACAGATCCAGGCAGAAGTGATGGTTGTCCAGCTCGGGAAGCAGGCTTCACCTCGCACCTTCTGTCTTTGCTTTTACCTTCTCGGAACTTCAAGGCCACAAATGGTGAAGAGGCCCGGGTCAGCCTTCTAGAAGACGGACGTCCATGTGAACGAGAACGATGGCACCTGAGCTGACACCAGATCGCTACCGGGTGCATGAGTGTGGCCACCTGGACCCTCCAGTCCTCGTCAGACTGTCAGATGATTGTGGTTACAAGAGAGGCCAGTACACCCACCAGATTGCCAACCCACAGAATCATAAGACACAACCAGCTCTCCGTTACACGAAGCCACTAAGGTTTGGGGTGGCTTGTTATACAACCACTAAAGCTCAAATAATTATTAACACAGTTAAAACGAAGGTTCCCTATTGAACCCACAGCTATAAAGAGGATTTCAGCATGACCCGGGATGACAGCACTTTCTGGAGGATTTACCGAAAACACCTCGTACCGTGTCCTCAGCTCATTCATTAGGACATTGGAAGCCCAATTGTGCTTTTGCTTTTATTTGCTCATTAAATATTTGACCACTGTTTTCCACATAAAAGGAAGAACTATCTTTAGCACTGAGGACACAGATAAATTTGGCACAATAATGTCTTCTAAGAAGTCCCAGGACAACAAAGGAGGTAGACAAGAACACTATTGTATTCGTGCAGCAAATATTTGCATACCAGGCACTAAGTTAAAGCCTGGGGATACAAGGATAGGAAAGTCACAAGTCCAGACCTCATGGTGTCAGAGTCCAGCTGGGAGGGGGATGTTAATAGAAAGAAAACGGATAAACGTATACTTGGAAGTGGTCTCAAAGATATTAAATACTATGAAGAAGTACCCACAATGCTCTGGGAGAAAAGCAATCTGGTGAGAAGAGGCTAGAAAGGTTCAGTTGAGGAAGCACCTTCCAATTTGGACTTGAGGGACTTCCCTGGTGGTCCAGGGGTTAAGAATTCGCCTTGCAATGCAGGGGACCCAGGTTCAGTCCCTGGTCAGGGAACTAAGATCCCACATGCCTGGAGCAGCTAAGCCCACGTGCCACAGCTAGAGAGGCCGAGCACCGCAACAGAAGATCCGGCAAGTTGCAGCGAAGATCTTGTGCGCCTCAGCTAAGCCCTGACACAGCCAAATACATAAATAAATATTTTTTAAAAAAAGGATAGGTGAAGCACCTGGTCAAAGGGTAGAGGACAAATGTTCCAGCCCCAGGCAAGAGTATATCTTGGTGGTTCTTACCAGGAGCAATTCAGTTAACCTAGAAAACAACTCTATTTCCCATTTAAACACAGACTGGCTTTTGCATGGTTTAAACACACACCAAATTTTCCTGGAATGCAGTGACCGTGTAAATTGAGAGAAGGCTGAGCTGGACTCTGCGTGGGGGTTCCCAAGGGTCATTCTTCTGGAGCATCAGTACTGGCAGCATCTCCAATCACCGAGCTGGTGGTACACGAGGGGTCAACGCCCCACACCGAGGTCTCCCCGCATGTGCAGCCGTCACCTTCACAGAGCTTCTACCTGTTCAGTTCAAGCCCCGGGCTACTTCACTGGGTCTTCCAGCGTTGTACATGTACATATAATTTTCTTATAAATTATTTTTCACTTATTCTCCTCTGTTTTAGAGCTTGAGAATTACATGTATGTGTTTTCACTCTATCAGCAGGTTATATTATTTGTGAATTTCATTTCAGGATAGACAATGAGGCACTGGGTCTGATTAAGGTTAGAATCACAGGCACCTTTAAGACCTTCCATTTGGACTTCCTTGGTGGCTTAGTGGTAAGGAATCCGCCTGCCAATGCAGGGGACACGGGTTCGATCCTTGGTCTGGGAAAATCCCATAGGTGTCAGAGGTTAGAGCCTGGAGACTCAGGAGCAGCGTGGTACCAGATGAGATGAGGGGAGGATGTGGGGAGATAAGAATCCTCAGACACTGCTGGGAGGATGGGAGATGGTAGAGTCGGGCAGTCCCTCAAAGGTGAAACAGGGAAAGTCATCCAAATGAGCATTCTACCCCCAGGCATACACTCTACGAAACACAAGGTCAGCCAAACACCTGAACAGATGTTCACAGCAGCATTATTCATATTAGCCAAAAACGAGGAACAGCCAAAATGTCCATCAGCTGGAGAACGCATAAACAAAATGTGGTGGAAGATTATTCAGCCAAAGAAAGGCATGAAATACTGATCCATGTTATGACGTCGATGAACCCTGAAAATCTCATGCTAAGCAAAAGAAGCCAGGCATAAGAGGCCACATATTGTACAATTTATATGCACTATCAGAATAAGTGAATCCATAGAGACAGGAAGAAGATTCAAGGTTGCCATAGGCTGGGGCTGAGGAGGCCATGGAAAGTAACTGCCAGTAGGTCTGGGGTTTCTTTGGAGGGTGATGCAAATATTCTGGAATTCAATAGTGGTGACAATTGTACAACTCTGTTAATATAGTAAACACAAAAAAATACTGAACTGTAGACTTTAAAGGGATACATTTTATGGTATTTGAATTACATCACAAATAAAAGGACAAGCTTCAGAGATAGACAAAGTCACCCCACTCAAGGCATCATAGTCCCGTCACTGAAGGTTTTAGGCCTCACTAACCACTGCATGGATCACAGCCTTGTGGCGAAAGGGCTTGTGTCTCACTGAAGCTATGAGCCATGCCGTGCAGAGCCACCCAAGACAGATGGGCGATTGCGAAGAGTTCTGACAAAACGTGGTCCACTGGAGAAGGAAATAACCCACTCCTGTATTCTTGGCTTCCCAAGTGGCTCAGCGGTAGAGAACCTGCCTGCCAATGCAGGATCTCCTGCAGGAGACGCGGGTTCAATCCCTGGGTCCGGAAGGTCCCCTGGAGAAGGAAATGGCAACCCACTCCCGTATTCCTGCCTGAGAAATCCTATGGACAGAGAAGCCTGGTAAGGCTACAGTTCATGGGGTCACAAAAGAGTCGGGTACAACTGAGTGACTAAGACTTTCCTGTATTCTTGCCTGGAGAACCCCATGGACAGTATGAAAAGGCTAAAAGATATGATGCCCGAAGATGAGCACCCCTCCCCAGGTCATAAGATGTCCAATATGCTACTGGGGAAGAGAGAAGGGCAATTACTAGAAGCTTCAGAAAGAATGAGGTGACCGGGCCAAAGTGGAAACAACGTCAGCTCAGTAGATGAGTCTGATGGTGAAAGTCAAGTCTGATAAGATGGTTAGATGGCGTCACCAACTCGGTGGACAGGAATTTGAGCAAACTCCGGGAGACAGTAGAAGACAGAGGAGCCTGGCATGCTACAGTCCATGGGGTCACAAAGAGTTGGACATGACTTAGCGAACGAGCAACAAAAACATGACAATATAAGTGTGCTTTTGAGAACGATATCTGGTGAAGAGTGGACTGGAGATGGGCAAAGGTGGATGGCCTTTTTTTTAAAGATTTGTTTGATTTATTTTTGGCTATGTGGGGTCTTTGTTGCTGCGTGAGGGTTTTCTCTAGTTGCAGAGAACGGGGGCTACTCTCTAGTCGCAGGGCATGAGCGTCTCATCGACGTGGCTTCTCTTGTCAGGAAGCGCGGGTTCTAGGGGCGCGGGCTCGGAGGCTGCGATGCAGGGGCTTAGTTCTTCTGAGCCTCACAGGATCCTCCTGGACCAGGGATCAAAGCTGTGTTCCCTGCATTGGCAGGCAGATTCTTCACCACTAGACCACCAGGGACGCTCAAAGATGGATGGTTTTGGAGCCGAGGAGGAGTCAGGTATCTGGAGTCACACCTGGCTTGGGACCTGATCAAACTGAGGAGTCGGAACCCCTCTTGGGGGTGCTGGAAGCCGGCATGTTGACAGCCATTTTCTAGAACGGCCATCACAGAGGTACAATCACGCTCGAGGAGACAAGAGCTGGGGGAAATTGCCTGTGACTGGTGGCATCTGGGAAGGCGTTTTGGAAGAGGTGGTCTTTGAGCAGAATGTTGCAGTTGGTTTAGGGCAGGCTAAGGTTCTAAGAGCCTGCTAGGAAGAAGGGGTCATATAAGCAAAGGTATGGATCCCAGCAGTGCCCAGGTTTAACAGAGTTCTGTTTAGCCCAATCAAAAGGGGAATAAAAATTGTAGTAATGCATTAGTCAGGGCTCTCCAGAGAAATAGAACCAGTAGGGGAGAGAGAGAGAGAGATACACAAGAGGAGATTTATGGTAGAAATTGGTTTATGTGACTACAGAGATCAGGAGGTCCCTTGATCTGTCCTCTGTAAGCTGGAGAACCAGGAAAGCTGGTGATATAATTCTGCCTGAGTCCAAAGACCGGGGGCCCCCCAGGTGGCTCAGATGGTAAAGAATCTGCCTGCAGTGCAGGAGACCCCGGTTCGATCCCTGGGTCGGGAAGATCCCCTGGACAAGAAAATGGCAACCCACTCCAGTATTCTTGTCTGGAGAATCCCATGGACAGAGGAGCCTGGCGGGCTACAGTCCATGGGGTCACCAAGGGTCGGACACGAGTGATCGACTAATATGTACACTTCATACCAAAGGCCTGAGGACAGGGGAGCTGGTGGGGCTCGTCCCAACCTGAGTCTGAAGACCAGAGGACCAGGAGCGCCCAGACAGCAGAGGACCAAGGACAGGTGAAGACAGGTGTTCCAGCGCAAACCCGGAGGACAGATCCTCCCTTCCTTGGCCATATTGTCCTATTCAGGTCTCAAAAGACTGGATGATGCCCATTAGCATCGGTGAGGGTGATCTTCTTTATCTTTACTCAGAGGACTGATTCAGATGGTAATCTCTTCTAGAAATATCCCCCACAGCCACACCCAGAAAGAATGTTTAACCAGTTATCTGGGAATCCATTAGTCCATCACAATGATTGACCAGGAGTCCACGCTTTATCAACCTGACACCCACATCCATCTCCCCAGAACCATTCTTCATGTCCTCATGGAGATGACAACTAGGTGTTTGATTCCGTCTAACCCGGTACAACTCCCCTGCTCTAACCCAGAACACACCGATACGGACCAGCAGAGTGTGTCCTCCTGCGTCTCAGAACTTCCCGGGGAGGCATTCACCCCTCTTCACAGGAGACTGAGGTTCAAAGAGCTCAAAGGGGCTTATCCCTAAAGTCCTCCAGCTAAGAAAGGGCTTTTTAACCTCAGGTCAATTTGGAGGAAAAAAAAAAAAAATGATGCACAAGGTGGGTTCAGGCCAACTTGTAGCATGTGGACTTTATTTTATAGGCAATAAAGTTAGTCCTCTCCCTGCGCCATAAAACTCATTCTTCTCTGCGTGTCTGCTTTGTATTACACATTCCAATCCCTCGCATCTTTCAATAACAAGTTTCCTTAAGGGAGAGATTGTGCTCATTGTTTGGAAAATGTAATCCACCATAGCATAGGAGATGAGGACTCCTGACACCTCTGTGCAGGGAGGTAGGGTGTGTATATTTCAGTGTCTGACGAACCATGACCTGTGAGCGCTGTCTCGAGACTGATGACAGCCGTCTAATATCAAATAGCAGACGCGTGTTCTTTCCGCCACTTAAACTCCCTGGCTTTGCTCTGAGCAATAAGTAACAAAAATAAACGCATATTTGCTGAATTTTTGCTGCATTCTATGTGGATTCTGATTGTTGAGATATAATCAGTTCTTTTATGTAATGGATTTTTTAAAGTATATACTTGAATCTTTACCTTATAGTTTTTAGCAGCCATGGAAAAAGTCTTAAAATATTTTTAAAGAGCAAGAGGTGGGGCAGGAGGGAGGGATATAAGATACAATTGTCAGAATTTAAGACCCAGTGCAAACAAACCTAGCTGGCGACAGATAGGAATTCTGAAAAGGCGGAAAATAAAATGGGGATGGTGCAGCCACAAGCTTGCTTTCCACCTGAGTGTTTATGCAACCTGCGATAAGCAGAGGAAGCTTGTCTGAAGGGCAAGGGTGTACCTAGGACTTTTGAGATCCTTCTGACATGGTATGGAAAGCAGACTGTATGAGTGCAAGGGCAGAAGCAGAGAAATCAGACTGGAGGCTACTGCAATGGTCCAAGCGAGAGATGATGGTGACGTGGTCCAGGGTAGGAGGCATGCAGGTGATGGGAAGCTGTTGGTAACTGGATATACTTTGGAGATCAAGCCAGTAGGACTGGATATGGGGTGTGAGAGAAGCAGAGCAGTCAAGGATAATACCGATGGTAGTTTGGAAAATACAAGATCAAGGATGGGGTTGCCATCTGCTGAGATGGAAGAAACTGATGAGAAGGGGATGGAGAGATCAAAGGTTCAGTTTGGACCATGTCAATCTGAGATGCCTGCCTGCCTGCATGCTCAGTCGCTCAGTCGTGTCTGGCTCTTTGAGACCTCACAGACTGTAACCCGCCAGGCTTCACTGTCCGTGGAATTTTCCAGGCAGGCATACTGGAGCAGGTTGCCATTTCCTCCTCCAGAGGATCTAACCCACCCAGGGATCCAACCCGAGTCTCTTGCATCTCTTGCATTGGCAGGTGGACTCTTTACCACTGCACCCCTTGGGATGCCTGTACTGTGCTATGCTGAGTCCTGTCCGGCTCTTTGAAATCCCATGGACTGTAGCCCGCCGGCTCCTCTGTCCATGGGATTCTCCAGGCAAGAATACTGAAGTGGGTTGCCATGCCCTCCTCCAGGGGATCTTCTCAACCCAGGGATCGAACCTGCGTCTCTTATGTCTCCTGCGTTAGCTCTTGGGCTTTCCAGGTGGCACTAGTGGTAAAGAATCCACTTGCCAATGCAGGAGATGTAAGCGATCACGTGGGGAAGAAGTCAGAAAAGAGAGGTCCAGGAACAGAGTAGACATGAATGACAATCAAAACTTCCTTTCTGGGACTTCCCTGGTGGCCCAGTGGTTAGGAATCCACCTTCCAATGCAGGGGACTGGGTTCAATCCCTTGTCAGAGAACTAAAATCCTACATGCTGTAGGGCAACCAAGCCTGCAAGCCACAACTAAAGAGAGGCCTGCAACCTGATGCAGCCAAAAATAAAAAAATATTAAAAAGAAGATGATTTAAAAAAAAAGAAGATGATCAAGGATTAAGAGACTATAGGCTGCAATTTACATTTAAAAAAGAACTTCCACTCTACAAATGAGAAATATAAACCTTGATTAATTTAGTCACCTATCTCTGATCTCTTTCAGCCTAGTTAGGGTTGGGAGGACAGTGGAAAGAGAACTGAATTTAGATTGAAAAGACCTGGCCCCTCTTCCTTACTGTGGACCTTGAACTCAGCAGGTCACTTCTCCCAACCACTTCTGAAAACTGGGGGAAACACTGCTGCCCAGGTGACTGCAAGGATCAAATGAGACGATGATGAGAGTGCCATGAACTATAAAGTGCAGAAAACCTCGGTCACTGTTCAGTTCTTCCTAAAGGGACCAAGTTCGGAAATTCTCATTTCATCCTGGGCTTGCACAAGCATATCATGGCTGTTCATTCACTCAACAAACAGTCCCTGACAGTCTCCTATGTGCCAGGAACTGGTCACCCAGCAACGAAAGACACAGTCCCTGACTTCACAAAGCTTCTTTTCTGGTCAAAGGGCGTGGTCAAAACAGCCACCTGTTGTTGAATCTTACTTCTCTTGGAATCCTTGCATTTTGTGTTCTGAAAAGTTTATTATTGTTTTTTAATTTTTGTGTTTGTTTCTAAGAGGTAAGGAAAGGTCATTTCAGGTTTTAATTAGTAAGCACTGCCTCCCCTAAGAAAGTACAGATATGTATAGAATCATTGCACTGCAATTTTTCTTTTTTTCCCCTTAATTATATAACTTTATTCATAAATACACACAGTGCACACACAATATACTTCTACTTATATCCAAATAGCTATTTTGTATGTATTTTTCTTTTTAATGTTTTCGTTAATTTATCAGATGGAAACAGCAGCGAGCATTCCGCTAGGGTCTAAGTGACACCATGCAGTCTGAGAAGAATTAAAGCAATTTACCTCCGTGTGACTGCACGGTCCTCGAGGAGTGTCGCTGAAACGAAGCAAGGGACTGAGCCTCAGCCTTATTCTTTTTTTTTTGCAGGGGGGTGGGGTGGGGAACAAACTCCTATAGAGCCTGGTGTTTTAAGAGAAATTTAAAAATAATGGCTCCACTCATCTTTTTAAAGTTAGACGTTAGCCAGGCACCACTGCCTTTTTTGACATTTCAAGGGACCCTCTTAACACAGCCCTGGGGTGTGAGGACCACTGAGGGAAGCACAGTTGAGACACGCAGGGCTTGACAGACTGGCATCACCAATTCCTGGCTACGTGATCTTAAGCAAGTCTCTACACTCTGCCGACTCCAACTTGCCCTGTCCCAAACAGGGGATGCTATGGGGCTTCTCTGGCAGTCCAGTGGCCAAGACTCTGCTCTTCTAACGTAGAAGACGTGGGTTCGATCACTGGTTGAGGAACTCAGCTCCCACATGTGATGCAGCCAAAAAAAAAAAAAAACAGGGGACAATAATATTTCCTATCTCCTGAGGATAAATGACACCAGGCCCGTCAAGGCCTTAGCTTTACACAGTCAGCTCTCTGGTTATGGCAGCCAAAGGGAAGGGCTGGGGCCACCAGGCCCTGCCGAGCCCTGAGCTTTTTGCTAACGGGGCGGGGGGGGGGGGTCACCCAGCCTGCTGGGCTCCAGAGATGCGGGTCAGATGGCTCTGGATGCAGGTCAGATGGCTCTGGCTGTGATGCTCTGATCGGGGCTTCCCAGACCTATCTGGATACGGAGACAAGTCCTGGCAGGAGGTCATGAGGGTCTGCCCCCGGGGCGCTGCTGTGTGGCAACAGGGAAGGACCAATGTGTCAGATATTCTGAATCAGGCAACTACCTGGATACAGGGAGTGAGAGAGACAGAGGGTCCAAAAGAAAGTCATGGTCCTTGTGAAGTAATTAGCCTCCAACTAATAAAAAAAAAGAAAGTCATGGTCCTAGATGGCCCAAGAACCAGTGATGCCATTAACAGAGACGGATTACACGGAAGATGGAGAGGCGAAGACAGATGATGATACTCAGGAGGCCAAGGTTCAGAGAGGGATTAGATGGAAGGGAGTGTCCGTGGAATTTGGGGATGTGGCCGCTTCTCGTCCTTAAATAACCTCTTCAGAGCAGCTCTGCGGTGGTAAGTGAAAATGACTCTGACCTTAATTAAATCTAAACTCCAGGAATAAATTAGCACCACAGGAGCATCTTACTAAAGCTCCTCTCTGTGCTGAGAAGACTCCCACTCCAGCTCAGACAGTGCCCTCTGTTGGACGCAAATCCTGATCCTTCTGTTAAATTCCTCAAGAGAAGGATAAGAGAAGGAAACCAACCTTTCCTGGGAGCATCCCAAGCATTTTCCATACATTATTCTGACTTTGTCATCATGATTACTCTGCAAGAGGGTTACCTCTTCCAAGGGAGGGGGAACAGGTACAGAGAAGCTGGGAGAGCCTGGTACCATGCCCCATATCAAAGTCGGAGCACCGCTAAGTTTGGAGGCCAGGTTCAGTCCTTCGCCCACCCTACTCAGCTGTCCTGTACACGACAAGGGTGACTTGGTGCAACGGAAATCAGATATTCCTCCGAGAGGGGCTGCAAAGTTACCTCAAGTCACAATCCCTTTCTTAAGGGTCTTAAGACACAGTCTTATGGACCGAGGTTCAAATTTGACATGAACATAAGTATTCAAAGCTTTCACTCCTGGTTCTGTGCAGGACACACCTCTGGTCAAGGTAAATGGCCATCGGGCGGTCAAAGGTTGGTAAAAACTCTGCAACTGGAAAGAGAAGCAGGAGGCTGTGTCCTTGGCTCTGTCTTCAGTCACATGTGACCTCGACCAGGCTCTGCCCATCGTTTCAGCCCCTTGATCCGCATAAGGAGGGATAAGTTCAACAGCACATCTTTCAACTCTAACATCTGTCGATGACGCATACTGTCTTTCAGGAGGATGAACTTGGCAGTACCTACAGCATTTCAAATGTGCACACCCACTGATAGATCTGCTGGAATCTATCCTAGAGGAACGCACGCCTCAGTGCCCAGGACACAGGCACAGGACGTTCACTGCGACTGAGTAATCACGACCTAAGGGTCGGCCATCACAAGACTCCCTAAAGGAGGCGTGACGTACCTACGTGGGGCTAAGATACAGTCAGGGAGAAAGAACGGGGAAGGGACGAAAGCAGTGAGTGGAAGTATCAACAACGTGATACGTTGCTGAGTGAAACAAGCAAGATTTGTAAAAACATGTATAATGTGTGTGTGTGTGTGTGTGTGTGTGTGTGTGTGTCTGTGTATATAATCCCTGATGACTCAGCAGTAAAGGGTCAGCCTGCCAACGCAGGAGACCCGGGTTTGATACCTGGGTTAGGAGATCCCCTGGAGAAGGAAATGGCAACTCACTCCAGCATTCTTGCCTGGGAAATCCCACGGACAGAGGAGCCTGGCGGGCTACAGCCCATGGGGTCGCAAAGAGTCAGATACGACTTAGTGACTCAACAATAGCAGCTAAGCCCATTCTTATATGTATGTGTGTATAATGAAAGATCTAAAAGGCAAGTTAAAAGGGAGAGATTGTTCCCCCTCCAAAAGGCTTGACTATACACAAATTATTTTTGCACAATTTTTAAAGGTTACTTTCCATTTACAGTGATTACAAAATACTGGCTCTGTTCCCCGCGTTGCTCAGCATGTGCTTGGGCCTCCCTGACACCCGACGGCTGAGGCCTCCCACGCTCCCCCACGGTGCCCCTCTCCGCTGGTAACCGCTGCTTTGTTTTCTGCGTCTGTGAGTCGGCTTGTTGTGCTGTAGTCACTGGCTTGTTGCACGTTTTAGACTCCTCATATGAGCAGTGTCACAAAATGCTGGACTTATACAATACAAATTATTTTAAAATAATTTGTAGAGTCAGTCTATGTGGACCTCATCTAAGCACATTGAGCTAGTGAGCCACCAAAAGAACTCGATGGTGAGAGATTTGTCCACTTTTCCTAAGACGTGGCTGCATCTAGAGTTTGTGCTTCAGCTCCACCCAAGCATCCACAGGCACGGACAACTGGACGCGTGGGGATGTTCAAGCTGGAGACCCCGATTCTCAAGACTGCTTCTGGTAGTCATATGATTGAACCCTCTGGGTTCCTGCAAAATGATTTATGTCCCTCTCTTTGGGGAATCGCAGACCCATGAAGACATTTGTCACCCTGGATTGTGAGTCTGCCCTCAAGCACAAGTCTACTGAAAATGTGGGCTACTGAATCTTACCCTAAAAAACGGGGGTGTAGGGACTTCCCTGGTGGTTCAGTGGCTGAGACTCTGCGCTCATCACGCCGGGGGCTGGGTTCAATCCCTGGTGAGGGAACTAGATCCCACATGCTACAACTAAAGAAGCCATGAGCCACATACAAAGACCTGGCACAGCCAAATAAATAAATATAAAAATAAATTAATTAAGTTTAAAAACCGGGGCTTAGAAAATTGGGGCTTGTTTTTACACGTCGCTGGTATTTTTAAAGTTCAGTTTTTTTCAAGTAGATCATTTTTATCCTATTTTTACAAAAGGGTCCATCTGTGACAATGGGGAAATTTTTGAAAAACAGGTCCTTCGGCACTCCTGTTTGAAAAGCACTGGGTCCCCGGAGAGAAGACACTTGTCTAAAGGACGGCAGGCTCTTCCAGTCTGCTGCATGAATGAGCGCATCTTCAAGGGATGGACGGTAGGAGGCACAAAGAGGAAGCCACAGGAAGTGCCCGGGATGCAGGTTCCTCGTTTGGGGTGGGCACTTAGGACTTCCAAGTTCCTGGCCACACTTGAGATGAGCATCAGTAAGCGTCATCCTCTTGACTTTAAAGATGGAGCTGGGAGACCTTTCCTCCCAGGTCATGGGACTGACTCACCAACGAGGTTCACATACAAATAAGAAGTAACATTAACTGTTCACGACTACAAAAGTCAGAGGTTAGTAAACCCAGATAACCACCTCCTCACCATCCTGAACCCGGTAACAGGAAACGCAGGCCGGGCGCACAGGATTCTATTTTAAGGATCTGAGTAGACGCTGTAGGGCACATTTACCTCCAGGGTGATGAACTGGACAGTAGGCAGGGATCTGCCCTGGGGCACGGGGTCAAGTCTGCCTGGAGCTCTTCAACTGTGTGGGAAACACCTAGAGCCTGAAAATTTCACCTCTGAACATAAGCAACACCCCTCCACCCCCAATCTGGAAGGCTGCCAGGTATTCCTTGTTCCACTTAAAAATTCCCCACTGGCACTTTCCTAAAATACTTAGTTCTTCTTTATACTTAAGGAGACCTGGAATTTGAAAAATGGTATCTATTTTTTTTTTTCAGGTAAGTTTCCCTGTAGAGTTAGAGCAGACAGCAGAGTCAGAAGAGACCTGGGTCCTAATGCCCGCCTCTCTGTGTAACGCTTACAGGCAAACCACTTCTCCTCCCCACCTCCACCTGTCTCCCCATCTGCAAACAAAATAGTAACAGCAGTCCCGAAGTCAGGTGCTGGGGGTTTAGTCGCTCAGTTGTGACTCTTGTGACCCCAGCCAGGCTCCTCAGTCCATGGGATTTTCCAGGCAAGCATCCTGGAATGGGTTGCCATTTCCTCCTCCAGGGGATCTACCTGACCCCGGGATCGAACCCCTCGAGTCTTAGGTCTTCTGTGATGGCAAGCGGGTTCTTTAACACCAGTGCTGCCTGAGAAGCCCCGTGGCTGAGTTAAGGTGAGGATTAAACGTCACAGGATGGAGACTGCCTAGAGGTCCACGCTTAGATCCCTGGTTGGGGAACTAACACCCCACATGCTGCAACCAAAGATCGCACGTGCGGCAAGCAAGAGATGGCACAGCCAAACAAACAAATAAAATAAAAACAAATATTTAAGTAAATAAATACCACCACGCGTGCAGCGCACTCAGCTCAGGCTTGACCTGGCCTGAGCCTTCAAACACTAGCTTGTGGGTTCTTGCTCACAAACCAAACTGAGAACCCAAAAGGGTCTCGGAACAGTGACTGATACTATGGATTCGATACTTGACACACGCCGGAAAGAGTGTTAAGTGACTTATTTGTCATCTGATGGAATTCTTAACCCTCCAAGTCAGCTCCTCTGGGTCCCCTTTGAAAAGACAAGGTTCGGGGGGTGAGGTACCAGCTCGGGGACGGCAGCTGCCCATTGCACCGGGCTCCCCAGCTGTCCCCCAGATCGCTCTGTTCTCACGCTCCTAGCTTCCTTGTTCTTGTTTGCCTCTGTGTTTCCTAAGAGCCTAAGATTGTGGGCATCGACTCTGGCTGGCCTTGTTGTTGTTCTCTAGCCTCTTTCATCATTGGTATAGTTTTACATAAACTTGGCATGCCTTTAAATTTTTGTAAAAAAATACATTCCGTTCTTAAATATCTCCTGAGGGAGAAGAGGGTTTCTATAAATGATTTCGTTCTCTTCTCCTTAACGCTGAACTTAACAAGGCTAAGTCACTGGATCTCCGGTGACAAGTTGGGTTGTTTGCTGGTTTATTTTCATTTTGGAAACTCCTCTCTTTAGTGAACCACACTCTCCCTCCCCCTGAAAAAAATCTCATGGGGAATTCTGATCAGATGCCTGGCCGTGAGGCCGATCCCCTGGAGGCTATTGGGTTTCTAGAAGGCTCCTAGAAGGCAACAAGTCTTGCAACCTGACTCTTAGCTGACTTTTCACCCGTAGGATTGTCTCGGGGAAGGGGTAAAGGACACAGGCAGGCCTTTCTGTTTCCAGACAAAATGATGTATTTCATCAAGGAAGAAAGATGTTTAAACCCATCACTGAAATTCACTTGACCCTACGAAAGGCAACCTAGAAGCCTCTGGAATCCAACAGTTTGGATTTGAGCACCAGCTCTGATACTTATCTGTGTGACCCTGTGTGAGTTACTTAACTTTTCTGTTCCTCGGTTTCCTCATCTGCAAAATAAAAATGATAACAGTACCTAAATCCATATATGTTTGTGAAGATGAAAGAGGGCTTGCCAGGGACTGAGGGGTTTCCTGGAATTCTCAAGGTTCAGAGATGTCTTTTCAATGAACCTGAGAAAGGGGCCTGGAAGGCTTCAGTTCGCAGAGTTGCAAAGAGTCAGACATGACTGAAGTGACTCAGCACGCACACACACACAGAAGAAAACCCAAAGTCATCACAAGACCGGCCTGACCCGCCCTGCCCTCCTTTCCTCCTTTCCCCTCTGGTCTCGTTTAAAGCCCTTTTTCTCCTTCGCTCCTCAAGCTCCAGGCATGGCTTCCTTTGAGCTCCTCAAACACAGCAAGCTCCTCCCTGCATCCTCGGCACAGGCTCTCCCGTCTCACCGCAGCCAGCAGAGCCACCTCCTCAGGGCTCTTCTCACAACCCATCCTAGGCAGAACTCATGCACACCACCCACCCACACCCACACCCACACCCACACACACACCCACCCACCCACCCACACACACACACACACACACACACACACACCCACACACACACACACACACACACATCCACCCACCCACACACACACACACACACACACACACACCCACACACACACACACACACACACCCACACACACACCCACCCACCCACACACACACACACACACACCCACCCACCCACACACACACACACACACACTCCTCTTGTCCTCAGTCACTCCATTCTTTCTGATCAGTTGCCAGCAGTTACTGGAATCAGGAATTTCGCATGAAAATGTCCCGCCTCTCTTAAACTGAGCCATTTGCAGACGTGCACAGGCCTAGAGATTGTCCTGGAGCGTGAGGGAAGTCAGAAAGAGGAGAACAGTTGTGTACTATTAACTCATTTATGTGGCATCTATAAAGATGGCACAGATGAACTTACTTGCAAAGAGAAACAGAGACACAGATGCAGAGAACAAATATCCGGACATCGAGCGGGGAAGGAGGGCGGGCCGGGCTGGGAGACGGGGACTGCGATACACACACTGCTCCGTGTAGAACACCTCACTGCCGGGAACCTGCCGTCCAGCACAGGGAAACCTACTCAGTGCTCAGTGGTGACCCAGACGGGAAGGAAATCCAAGGGCCGGGGTCCATGTTCACGTGTGGCTGATTCACGTGGCTGTAAGCAGAGGATAACACAGCACTGTAGAGCGATTGTTGTTGCTGGTTCAGGCGCTAAGTCCTATCCAACTCCTTCTGACCCCATGGACTGAAGTCCACCAGGCTCCTCTGTCCACCTGATTTCCCAGGCAAGAACACTGGAGTGGGTTGCCATTCCCTTCTCCAGGGGATCTTCCCCACCCAGGGACTGAACCCGCATCTCCTGCATTGGCAGGTGGGTTCTCTACGGCTGAACCACCAGGGAAGTCCAAAGCGACTATATTCCAATTAAAACAAACAAAAAGATGTTCAGCCTCTCTTAAAGAACCAGGAGATCTGCCTGTATGAAGCCCACCTCCATACAGACCCACGGGCTGGGTGAGCCCTTGATTTGGGGGCAGGTCCCTCTTCTGCAAACCCTGCCCTCCCGGCCACCTGCCTGGGACGGAAAGCCATCCAGTTTGTGCCCCACCCCCAAATTGCGTTCATTTGCTCATCATCTGTCTCTCTCGTGGGAAGAGATGGTCTTACTCTCCCCCACCCCTCCCGCCGCAGCCCCAGCATCCAGGCGGTGCCTGGCACGTAGCGGGGCCTCAATAAAAATGTGCTGAATGAATGAGTAACTGACGGCTGGGCGGCCTACCTCCTCCTGAAGTCCCACAGGCCACGCCACTCGCTTTGCCATTTAATTACACTGGTCCCTGCAAGACTCATTAACTCGCTGCCCCAGTGCCTGCCTCCTCCGGAGAGCTTATTAAAACACCAATCTGTTCCTTCCAGTGCCCAGTTTTAAAGACGTTAGGAGTCTCCCGGCAGCAACTGGAGAAAGCAGACACTCCCCACCGCGGCCTTTGAGACCCATCGCATCTGCTCGCCACCTACTCCGCCGGCCCCCGTCGCCGCAGAGGACCCCGGCTCGGCACCCCCACGCCCCACGCAGGGGCTCGGGGAGCACCCCGCGTTCCTTGCCCGCCCCCACAACCCTGAGGCCAAGCTCCCTCCGGTTGGAATGCCTCCCCCCGCCGCCCCCAGCCCCGCTCCGCCCACCACCCCTCCACCCCACCCCACCCCACCACATCCCTAGCAAACTCCTACTCATTCCTCTGCCCCAGCTGCAAGCGAAGCCGCTTCATCCGTGAAACACTCCAGACCCCCACCCCCCCAACCCCAAGGCTGATTCAGTCATTCTCACTCCTTTGCTCCCACCCCCCTCTTTCCTACCCTGGCCTTCGCACTAAGTAATGGCTCAAAATAGCAGCTGGAGTCTTCTGAGTGCTAGCTGTGTGCCAGGCACCGAGAGCTTTATCTCCTCGGATCATCAGGCCCACGCTGAGCCCCCCGCCTGGAAGGCTTCCCCCCATCCTCAACCCCCCACCCTGCCCCCACTAGCCCGAGAAGCTCCCAGGATGGCTTTCTCCTCTGCAGTGTCCCAGACGGGCCCCTCTTGCCACCCTATTTGGAATTTTGTTTTCCCTTCTAGCCCTCACCCCACCCCCAAGCTCCCTAGCCCTCCCCATCCTCCTTCCCTGCTTTCTTGCTCTCCATAGCTCTCATCACTTAACATGCTATCTTCTAAGTATTTAATTTGCCTATCTGTGTCTCTCCTCCCTTGGAATGTCAGTCCCAGGAGAGCAGGGATTGCATCCTGTCTTCCCTACTCCTGTATCCTTAACCATTTAGAAAAGTGCCTGCCACATCATAGACACTCAATAAATATTTACAGTTCAAAGAAGGTAGATATTATCACTCTTTTCATTTCACTCCAGAGAGAGGTGGTCTTTAGGGAGACGGAGGTGTGTGCCGACTGTTCCACAGCTGGTGAGTGACGGAGCCAGATTTGAGCTCCAGGATGTGAACTCCAACAAACCTCCCTGCCTTAACTACTCCACACATTACTTCCAGAAGATATCTCTCCGAGGGTCTGACATCTCAGCTAGACACATGTTCCTTGGAGACAAGAATTCGATCATAGTCATACTACTGTCGCCTTGCCTGATCCTCAGTAGGCATCCACGGATACTTGCTGATCCAATGTGTATGTGAACTGTGAAGTTCTAGATGGTAAAAATCATGTGCTTAGTTGTTCAGTCATGTCCGACTCTGCGACCCTACGGACTGTAGCCCACCAGCCTCCTCTCTGTCCATGGGGATTCTCCAGGCAAGAATACTGGAGTAGATTGCCACGCCCTCCTTCAGGGGATCTTCTCGACCCAGGGATGGAACCCAGGTCCCCTGAATTGCAGGCAGATTCTTTACTGTCTGAGCCTCCAGGGCAGCCCCTGGTAGAAATCATATCCTTATTCTTTTTATTCTTCTTCTTCTTTATCTCATGTCAAGGACCGTAGTGTATACACAGTTGAGACTTAATACGTAATTACATCAATGAATTCTATTATGACAGTAGGTAATAAAAATAATTAGACAGCAATAAGGACAATAATCGGTAACACTGAAGGAGTCCTTACACTGCTGGGTCGTAGCCTAAATGCTCTGTACATGAGTGGAGGCAAATAAGACTCCTATTATCCTCATTTTACAGGTGAGGAAACCGAGGCTCAGAGAGCTTGAGAAGTCAACCAGGGTCACACGGCTAGAAAATGGCAGAGGCAGCACCGAATGCAGGCATCTGGGAGTCACATCCTAAATGACTCCTCCAGGCTGCCTCTTGGCCTCTCTAAGAGATGGCCACTAAAACTTCTTGTTTCTTCTTGTGTGAAAACAAGAAGAATGGTTTACTACATATTTCTATTTTATTTCTAAGAATTTCTTGAAATTCTACCAAAGGCTTTGGTAGGCAATATTATGTGTTAAATAATAACCACTAGAGTTCTCACCAAACCTGAGGTGTGCAGAGCAGTTTCACACTTAGTTTCTCATCTGAGGAGAGACTCCGAGGCTCTGAGTTAGTTGGATGGACAGGATCAAGGTCACCCAGCCAGCAAGGGGCAGAGCAAGGGCTCAAATTAACAGCTACCACTTAAGAAAAGTTAAGATCCCAGTGCCTCCAAGCATAAAGCTCTTCCTGCATCTTAAAAAGTAAATGAGATAGGGACTCGCCTGCTGGCTCAGTGCCTAAGACTCCACCCTCCCAATGCAGGGGGCCCAGGTTCTAACCCTGGTCAGAGAACGAGATCCCACAGGTCACAACTACGACTCTGCACGCCACCGTGAAGCCTGAAGATCTCACGTGTCACAGCTAAGACCAAGCACAGTCAAATACATGAATACATGCATATGTTTTTTAAAAGTAAGATAATTCACAGGGAAGGCACTGAGCACAGTTGCTGGCACGAGTGGAAGCGTTAGTCACTCAGTCACGTCCAGCTCTTTGGGATCCCATGGACTGTAGCCCGCCAGGCTTCGCCTGCTGTGGAATTCTCCAGGCAAGAAACCTGGAGTGGGTGGCCAGTTCCTTCTCCAGGGGATCTTCCTGACCCAGGGATCAAACCCAGGTTTCTTGCACTGCAGGCAGATTCTTTACCGTCAGAGCCACCAGGGAAGCCCCTAGAGTGGACCCTCATAAATGTTAGTTATCATCTTTATCAACACCTCCCAGGAAGTGGAACATTTTAGCTGATGGCTGCTGCCTGTCTGTTGACCCTGATGGAAAGATTGCCCTTTTCATTTCTAGCTCATCCCTGGTGATGCTGAAATAATGATGAGTCTCCATCTCCCCTGGGTACCACAGAATGTTGAGAGCTAGAAGGGACGATGAAGATGATCTCATCTGATGCCTGCATTTACAGGTAAATAAACTGAGGCCCACAGAGGGAAAGGGTCAGAAAGCAAGCTCCTAGAGGGCAGGGATCGTGCACTGGGCCTGGTAGAGGCTGCCTCCCACGAAGATGGGTTTTTACCGAAGACAGTAGTTCATTTCTTACAGGCTACAGGAAAATAACTCATTCGTTTCTAAGCGTTATAAGCTATTAACCAGAAAACAGATCACGTGACTTAATTCCACCTCTGCTAAAGGGCTTAAAATGCTTTGGTGAGTCGTCTGAGATTCATAAGTGTACACTTCACCTCTCTCTCAAAGAATTATTAACCAGCTCCATCAAAAGTGGCACTTGAGCAATCAAGGAGAAAAAGAACTGGCAAGAGAAACTCCTTGAAAAAAATCTCACCACCATTATATGTGACTTCTTGCCACCTCTTTTTAAAAATTTTTTTTCCCTAAGAGGAGGAAGGAAACAAAAAAGCACCATTATGCAAGATGTAAATCAATAAAATGAATGGTGGAAAATTACAAACTCTTTCCACCTCACAAGGTACATTTAAACAGACATAGCAGTCGTGTGAAGTTGTAGGACTAAAGACAGTGTTGGAAAGAGTGCTGAAGCTGAAATGAAACCCTCACTAGCTTCTTTCAGATGGCGGAGGTGGGCTGGGGAGATGACAGTACACGGGTGTGATCATCACTCCTGAATAATGCCTTTGTGAACCTGTAATTTAAAGAGTCCGTGTCATCCACTCAACTTGCTTATCTTCCCAACTCACTGAGTAGGAATTCTCCCAAGTCTGGGACTAGCTTTTCATTCCCCAAGTAGCTCTTGATCAGCTTTAGCTTGAGGATTTGGGGGTGGGGAGGGAGGGGTGGCGAGAAAGGAGATTAGGGTTCAGCTCTTCAAACCAAAGAAACAGGAATATAAACCCTTCTCCATTTCGGCTGTTTCTCTGGGCTTCATGCTTCTGGAGATAACCTGAATTTCAGGCCCTGAAAACAAACTCGTGCCCGGAACAGCCCTCTCAGAATGAAAGGGATCCCCTCCTCCACGACACCTTTATCAAAATCAAACTCTTTTCTACATTCCTTCCTTACACAGCCCAGGCGCGTGTGTGACGCAGGCCTCAGAGCAAATTCCGCTTAGGAGATCCAGAAATCTCAGGCCTGACGCTTCCTTCTAGAAAGGAAAGTCCACCAGGGGTGCCACACCCGGGGGGAGGGCAGAGAGGACATGACGACACCTCCAGGAATGCAGGGCCCACGCAGGTGTGTTGGCACCCACGAACTTCCTTTTTAAAAGGGCTTGATAAATCAGTACCGATAACAGTAATAAAGCTCAGCCACTCAACACTCCCTCCCACGGAACCGGGGCCCAGCACCTGGCCCTGGCAGCCGGGGAGAGGGGGTAACAGCCGAGTACAGACATCCCAGTGGTCCCTGGGAGTCCCTGAGACCTTTTCAGGGGGTTCTCAAAGCCAAAGCTATTTTCACAATACTAAGATGTCACTTGCTCTTCTCACTCTCCCTGTCACACAGGTATATGATGGAATTTTCCAGAAGGGATGGGACCTGGGATGATGTCATGTCCCTGATGACAACTGGAATGTGTGTTTGTGTATTTTTCTTAGCATTTCTTTTTATTTACTTATTTGGCCACACCAGGGTCTTAATTGCAGCACGGGGAATCTAGTTCCCTGACCAGAGATGGAACCCAGACCCCCTGCATTGGGAACCTGGAGTCTTAGCCACTGGACCACCAGGAAGGTCCCTGTGCTTGTGTACCCTCGTGTTTTAAACATTTCTCAGTTTTAACTTAACTTTGTTTTTTAAATGTAATTGTATTTTTTGGACACTTGTGCAGCATATGGGATCTTATTAAATAGTTCCCCATCCAAGGATTGAACCCGTGTTCCCTGTGTTGGAAGCCAGGCATCTTAACCACTGAACTGTCAGAGAAGTCCCAACAGTTTTCATTTTAATACAATGACTGTTGAAAGACATATCCACACATAAACACAATACCTGGAAGCCCTTCATAATTTTTAAGAGTATTAAGAGGTCTTGAGACCAAACTGCCACGTCGCCCATCATAGCACCACACTTCATTTCCAGTTCAGCCTGAGTCACATAGCAGGTGCTTTTGAACAGAAGGTAGAGAAGGCAGATTTTACAATGATTCAGCTTGGGATGGTGCCCCTTACATCTGGACTTCCACCCAAAATGGCTAGAACAACTTTATATTCCCCCACAGATACTTGGTGAACTGAACCCTTTAGAGGGGGAAGATGAGAAGCCCACCTTTGAACTCAGGTGGGGCTATGTAAATATGGAGAAACCACCCTCCCCAGCTCCAGCACCCCGCAGAGACAGATCGGAGTACCTGCGAGCACACAGGCAGAGGCTACTACTCGGAATCACAGTGAGCAAAGCGGAGGGGTCGCTGCCTTTCAGAGCCGTCCTTCTCCAAAATACATGGGGAAACTGGAATTTGACACAAGTGCTGGGAAGGTGGGGTGCCAGTGTGAGGAGGGATGAAGGCAGAGACAAGGCGAGGAAGGTCCAGAGGCTCCCCTGGAATGCAGCACCCTAGCCAGCTATTCTTGGCCATTTCAGGTTAGAACTGCCACTGGCAGGCCCAGGTCCAGCTCACAGGAGAGTTCCACAGCTCTGTGATGAGCCCCTCTGCAGGTGGGGGGGGGGGGGGGCGGGCCCTGGAGGTCTCCTCCTCACCACCCCAGCACTGCCAGTGCTGCAAAGGATCCCTGAGAGGAGAAACCCAGTTCTGGGCATTTAAAGAGAAGGATTCAGTTTTCTGTTATCAAGAACATAGCTTGGTTATCCCACTGGAGGGACAGAGACAAACACAATCTGGCGGCTGTCACTGGTGGACACAGTGAATAGCACAGAAATGGCTGGAGGGAGAGGGCCTCAAAGGTTAAAAACAAATTTAAAAGACAAGGGGGGCGGGGAATCCCTGGAGGGCCGATCTATAAGTACAGACTTTCGAGGAGCCATCCCCGGCCTTTGCCCACTTCCCCTCCCTCCCAGCGCCCACTCGACTCCACGAGACCTGACTGGACTGCAGAAAGTCTCTACCAACGACATTAAGCCAGTAGAACCCTGAGATTTTTCTCCAGTTACTGTTGCAGAGGCGGGAAAACTGGAATTTTGCAATCCGAGTTGCAGCCAGACGACTAAAGGACGCAAATGAGTGATGGAGGGGCGTTGTTGTAGGCTGCAGCATCCCAAAGTGGAAGGGAGGGAAGGGGTGGCAGAAACCGGACAGCCCCACGGCGCCCGGCACCAGCCGGAAAGCGCGCCCCACGCCCCAGCGGAGCGCGAGCCCGAGCCGGGTCCCGAGCAACCAAGCGCGCACACGCGCGTGCGCACACGGCCCACCCATCCCAGCGCGTCTCCAGGTGCGCTCGCGCTTCCGGCCGGCCTTCGCTGGGCGGAAACTCCAGGGCCCGCGCATGCGCTTTGGAGCTCGCTTGCAGGGTCCGGAGGGCCCCTCCCGGCTTCAGGTGATCCCACCCCTCCCTCGCCGCGCGGGACCAATCGAACGGCGGCAGGCGGGTTTTTCGAGCAAGAGGCCCCGCCCACGAGCGGCGCGAGGCGCGTACCGATTGGTTGGCGCCGCGGGCGCAGGTGCGCTCTTCCCATTGGGTGGGGGCGGAGCGCGGGCCGCCGAGGCTTCGGCGGAGGCTGCAGGTGAGCGCGCGCACGCGCCGCGGCGGCGGCCCGGGGTGAGGGAGCGCGCGCGCGCGCGCGGGGCTGGCGGCCGAGAGCGAGGCTGCGGCGCGTGTCCCCGCCGCTCCGCCCCCTCTGCCGCCTCCGCCGTCGCGGCCGCCGCCGAGGCCGGGAGGGCGGGCTCCGTGTCCCCGCCCGCCGCGCCGCCAGTCCGACCCTCGGTCCCGCCGCGTGAGGAGCCAGCGGAGCGGGGCTCGGCGCGGAGACGCGAGCCGCGGCCGCCCCTCTGCAGGTGCCTCTGAGGAGGAGCCCGGGCCGCCGCCGCCGCCGCCGCGTCCCGAACCCGCCGGCCGCGCACTCGCCCCGCGCGCCCCCGAGGGGCGGCCCGGCTGGAGGAGGCCGCCGCGGGCCCGGCCTCAGGATGAACCGCGGCCACCGGCACGGGGCGGGCAGCGGCTGCCTGGGCACCATGGAGGTGAAGAGCAAGGTGCGAGGGCCCGGGCCGGCTGGGGGGGCCCTGGGGCGGGGGGCGCAGTGACCGGGCCTGGGGCGCCCAGGGGCTGGCCGAGTGTCTGGGGCCGCGGGGGGCGCGCTGGGGGGACTTGGGGGCCGGAGACGGTGGGGAATGAACTTGCCGAGAATGGGGGGGCCTTGTGTCCTCTCCCGCCCCCAGGTAAGGCAAGAGCCCCGCCGAGCGCTTAATCCCCTTCCTTAAAAAATCATTCCCCTTCAAGGATGGGAGTCAGGCCCGAGGCATACCTGAGGATGGGGGGACATTTGAGCGAGCGCAGCGTGGTACTAAAGGTTTGGAGGAATTCTGCCTTCTGGCCTGTGAGTAAAGAGTGTTTGAAACACCCGTAGTCACCCAAATGTAAAAGTTAGCTTTTGCTTCCTGCTAGGGATTTTTCTAGCACGAACTTTGGTATGCATTGAATCTTGTAAAATGCACACCGTCACCTTTCGTGTGAGTGGCACTTCACAGTTTTGGGTTTGGATGCCCTTCTCATTCCATCCTGCTACTCTTTCAGGTCAAGTGTTTTCCCTCTTGACCAACGGTATGCCCATCTGCTGATGACTACGTGTGGGTATCCTCTGAATTCCTAAATTGCAAGGCTCCTTGAGCAGAACAGTGTATCAGGATTAGTGAGGGAATGCTTTGTAAAGGAGGTTTTGAGCTGGAATTTGAAGATGATCGGCAGCCCCAGGAACATTTTCAAGCAAGCATTTCATGAATTGAAGAGCCAGAAGGGACTTAGATAATCTAGTCTGATTCTCGGAGAAGACATGGGCTCAGAAAGGTTTTGACTTCAACAAGCTCTGCTTTTTATGACGAAAACTTAAAGCCCTTTTAAATACAAGATAAGTTTTAGGCCTTAAGGAATCCTCAGAGAGCACACGAAGCTGAGCCCCATGAACATTTAAAATAAGAGTTGGGAAGATCAAAACACAGGGCAGAACAGGAGAAAAGGAAAAGCATGTCAACTTCAAAAATATTGAAACCTTACCAAGTATAAGATTACGGGGATGGGGTGGAAGGGAGAATGCAAAATCAAGAGTGATTTTCAGTGAAGTAGAGTAAGGAAGGCTCTCTGGGGTAGAAGGGTTTTTATTATCTGGAGTTGATAAGTAAAGTCCTGTTAGTTGCTATAACTGATTTTTAACATTTTAAAACGTTATTTTCAACTTAACTTGTATCAGAATAGGTACTTATTTCAAAAACCTTTCTGCTTAATAAGAACAGAAATATAGTTATAGCAGTTTCAGGAATACACTCTCTCCTGTATCCTCCATGGAATTGCCATAATGAATTGAAGTGACATGCTTGAACTAAGGGTTAAGGTAACAAAATATAGAGAGTTTTTCCTCTGGCATATAGTGGTAGTAGTGGTCCTGTGCCCAATGGTTGAACCTTCTCATGGCATTTCTGTTATAAATCTAGTTTGGGTTTGTGGGAGTTGAGGTTAAGAAAAGAAAAACATGATATTGCATAATCTTAAAATTCAGTTCGGGGGTCCTAATCTTGGTAGCAAGTCTTTAACTTTTTATCATAGGAAAAAAATGAGGAGGGATTCTAGGTGCTCTGATAAATACAGTCAAATGGTAATTTATCTTCAGATTAGGAAACCTCCAGCATGTAGGGACTAGAATTTCAGGCTTTCCGTGCATCTTTTCTGTCAACTGGTTTGTGAATCTTTCCCACACTACCCATTATATATTTGGCCTGCTCTGCTGTACTGCTGGTGAACCGTATCTCTTAAGCAGAATCAAGACATTCTGAGAACCTGCATCTCATAAAGTGGGTCCCACTCGTGTTCTAGCCACTGATCAATAGGCACAGAGGAGGCACGATTTCTAGTGAGTCTCTGACACCTTGTGTTTTAACTATACATTTATTTTTAAGGGCTTAAATAAAAGCACTTGACATCTTCACCATTTAAACAATATTTGGACAGATGGTTGAAACAATACGCCCATTTTCACTGCTTTGGTGGTGATATCACAGCTTTTTACAAAGTTGATAACAAAGAGGTTGTGACCCCAACTCTGGTATGCAGATCCACATTTCAGGATTTCTTTTTCTTCTGCATAATAAAAAGCAAGTGTCAACGTCGTATCTTTTGCTCATGGAAGGGGAAAATGGTACAAATAAAGTAATGGATCATGCAAATATAAGTATAGTGAAGTTGTGATACCAGTTACCATGTAACTTTTTGGTAACATTTATCTTCCTGTTTCTGTAGAGTTGAGAGAGCTCTTAATCAAGGTGATGTCCTTCAGCAGTCTTAGATATCAAAGACCTGGAAGGAATAGTCATTGAGCTGTACATTTCCTGGTTATTATTCATGGGGAACCAATATTAAAATCAAGGTTTCATTTCTAGAGTGTTGTACCAAAAGATGCTGGGTGATGGGTATCCATCTCCATGACCAGGCCAAACTAGACCAGGCTAAAAAAAAGTTTTAATAGTTGTTGATTGGGTCTTAATTTTATCTCTATTTTTGTATTTTTCTTCATGTAGTAAAAAGTTCTCTTAATCCTGTTGTTCTGCTGCAAGAAGCATAACAATTTCTCTTTTTTTTTTCTGCTAACTTTGCAAAAGGGCCCATCTACTGTGAAGCCTTACAATTTCCCATTGTTTTTATCATAACATTTAAGCAAGAGAAAAAAAAAATGTCGAGCAAAGAATTTTTATCCACAAGCTTTAGCAAAAACATTGCAGCCCTAAAATACTCAATTATTAGCTGTTACTCCCATTCACCAGGGGAAGTAATAAAGCCCGGGGATGAATCAGAATGCACTGGGATGTTGCGATACCAGAATAAAGAAAATGGAGGAGAAACTATGACTTTTGATAACATCATAAGACTGACTGTGATAGGAAGGGTGTTCCCCAGTTTTTATTTACTTTGAAACGTGAAGGTGTGACTAAACTTTTTGAGCGCTTTAGGTGTGAGTCACCTTATTTTCTTGACAAATGTTAGTGTTTACGTTTGAGGAATGCATTTTGGAAACTTTCAATTTATTAGAGGTAAGAGATGGTTTTAGTGAGTTTTCATTTTAATTGAAAACTAGCAAATAGTGTGGGTATAAGCAAGGCAGATAAACCTCTTTACCATAACAAAAGTGGTGTGAATCCAGGGAGCCCATGGAATCCTTGGGGAAGTTGAATGGACACATTTGTAACCTCAGTGATTCCAGTAGGGACTTCTGTGCATGTTTAAGGCCCTGTTGGTAGCACAACTAGTGTTACTACCCAACAATAGATACTTAGAGGAAAAGGAATTCAGTGGTCAAATACATTTGGCAAACAGTTTGTTTTAAAATTTTTTTTTCTGTTTTAATCAACCCCAGGGCCTCACCTCGCCTTTGATAACTGGTCTCCCCAGTGAGTCCCAAGAGCGTGATTATAGTTATATAGCATTTCCCAAACTTGTGTGGCTGAGGCACCTTTTGAGGAAGGCTGATGGGCCTGTCTCAGGTTTCCACATCTGAGGAAATGCCATGCCAGTTCCATAGTAAGTCGCAGATCGTGTTTGTTATGGACTGGATGAAGCCAGCCCTTCGTGTCGGATAAGAACCACTGGAATCATGTGGCATTTGAATTCTAGAGTGGGGAAGCAGACATGAGTGTCAGAATTGTGAAGATAAACACTGGGCGTGATGGAAGTGCTGTCCTCCCTGTCTGTGTGGTTCCTTAATACCGCTCATATAATTATTCTCTTTACCCACTAATTGCTGAGCTCGGGTGCAGGCCCGAGTCTTTCATTCTCTAGGGCCTAGCACTGTGCCAAGCACATAATAAACACTTTTGCATTAATTAGATAGTTGTATGACATATATTTAATGTATTAATAAAACTGCCTTTTTTTTTTAAGATTAACATTGGGAAGACACTTCTTACCTTTAGGCTTATTTCTTCTGTGACGTGCGTCCATTCATACAGTCCTTAATGCCAGGAAGGTCAAAGTCCTACTTGCACATGCTGCAGTTAATTACCGCCACTTCCTATGAAGTTGTTACTCCTTTTATGGGGGAGGAAACCTAGATGCTTTTTGCTAACAGTCAAAATAAAGACTTAGGCATATCTCGGTTACCCCGTGGCCTGAGTGAGGAGGGAAGACTGTTGTCAGGATCTGGACTCCAGACAGTGTTTGTTTGAGCTGAGTCACTCTGCAGGACAGTCCCCAGTGAGGCCTGGGTACCCCAGGGATTAAGTTGAGCCTGCATCTCTTGAAGGGAATGCCCTTCAGAGATGCAGCCGTGAGCAGGCACATTTCTGTCTTCTTTAAGCTGTTTTATCTCCAGATAATGAGGTTTCTAGGGGCTTCCCTGGTAGCTCAGCTGGTAACGAATCCGCCTGCAATGCTGGAGACCTGGGTTCGATCTCTGGGTTGGGAAGATCCCCTGGAGAAGGGAAAGGCTACCCACTCCAGTATTCTGGCCTGGAGAATTCCATGGACTGTATAGTCCATAGGGTCACAAAGAGTCAGACACAACTGAGTGACTTTCACTTTCAGTGAGCTTTCTGACTATAAACTGTGTGGTCGAAACTGTCTTCTTTACTAAAGGAAACTCGTGTCTGTGAATTTTTCTGTCATGCATTGTAAGATTGTTACAATCTTGTTACCTTTTTTAAAATTAATATGTTTGTTTGTAGTTTGGAGCTGAATTTCGTCGGTTTTCACTGGAAAGATCAAAACCTGGAAAGTTTGAGGAGTTTTATGGATTACTGCAACATGTTCATAAAATACCCAATGTTGACGTTTTAGTAGGCTATGCAGACATCCACGGCGATTTACTACCTATAAATAATGACGACAATTATCACAAAGCCGTTTCAACGGCCAACCCACTGCTGAGGATCTTTATACAGAAAAAGGGTAAGTACCAACGTCCAGAGAAACTGTTTGAGAATTAGAAGTTGTTAATTTTTCTCATTAATGGGATATACAGAGTTTGCCACAAATTTAAGGAATTAGACATTTTGTGTGAATCTTTTTTTTTTTTTTTTTTTTCAGAAGCTCTGCTGTCACATTATATTATTTTTTTAAAAAGAATACAGAAAAGACGGGGAAAGAAAAACACAAATATAGGGAACAGGAGATTGTGTGAATCTTATTACCAAATTAACTAACAAGTGAGTTAAGACATCTGTGATGATATTGATTTAACTAACATCTGTACACTTAATTAAGTGTACTTTAGAAAGTTTTGATTACTTTGTAAACCCTTGGATTCTTTTTCTTAATGGAAATTAGGAATATATTGAATCTTCACGTTGAATGTGATTTTGTCCATTCAGAAAGATGTGGTAGGAGGAGTGTGGCTTTGGAGTCAGAGCAACATTCTCCTTTTTCGGTGGCAACTAAGATGACTGGTGGTAAAGAACCCACCTACCGATGCAACAGACATGAGTTGGATCCCTGGGTCGGGAAGATCCCCTGGAGGAGGAAACGGCAACCCACTCCAGTATTCTTGCCTGGAAAATCCCATGGACGGAGGAGCCCGGAGGGCTGCAATTCATGGGGCCACAAAGAGTCGGTCACAACTTTGAAATACTGTGTTTACTACTTAATAGGTACCTGAAGGAACGTTGCTCGCTCTTCGGGTTGCAGTGTCTGCATCTGTAGAACGGGCACGCCCTCTCATAGCATTGCTGGGGGTGTGAGCTCCGTGCAGCGCCTTTGCTTGGACTGGGGCTCCGCTCAATGTTAGCTTTCCTCTAAGGTGTTTCTCACAGAAAATACAGCTAGTTAATTATCTGGAAAATTAGTAAGTCATTATTTTGGAGGAATGTAAACATTGATAATTGGTCTTGCAAAAGAAGGTTTTAAATAACCACTATATATGGCAAGCATTGAAATGTATTTTGATTTTTAAAAGTCCTAAAAAAAATTTTTTTTAACTTTGTGGCCTCGTCCGTGTGCGAATCTGTGTCTGCCTGTAGATGGGCGCTATGCGTGCTGTTTCTTCCTTTGTCTTTGGAAAATGAGGAGGTTTGGAAAGGTAACATGACAGCCGCCAGCCCAGTACTGGTGGGATAATTAAAGCCTTACTGTGTGTGTAAACCAACCCAGAAGGCAGTTTGAGAGAATGGGCCGAGATTACCCTTGAAGGCGAAACTTTATTTCAAACCAGTTGATAAGCGTTGGACCACTCCCAGGGCTCTGAAATTCCACTGATTGTGTATCTTTGCTTCTGGTTTGGAGGAACTCAAGTCCACCAACAAAATAAACTTTCAAGGGTAGGTAGGGTAACTTATGTCTATACCACTTGACTATTTACAAAATAGTTAGAATCACACAAACTCATTTTCCCAGAGACCCCTGAGATGGGTTTCCTTGATAAGTGACAGGAGCCTGGTACAGCTAGGATGTTACTTCAGGAAGACTTGTGGGCTGTTGAGGATGAACCCGAGTGAGGAGCAGGCAGCTGAGAGACGCTGCCCGCTTCCATCCCAGCGGGAGACGAGGTGAGGTAGATAAAGGGGAGGACTTGAGAGGCACCACGCTCCTCACCAGATGTCAAGAGAGTTGAGGAGGAGCCCAGCGGAAGATAGCTTCTTGGACTCGCGCCTGATCGCTGGGACAGTGCCATAAAACAGGCACAGTTTGGAAGAGAGATCGATTCGGAAAGAAAACTGGTTTCCTCTTAGGCCAGAAAAAAAGCTTATCTGGCTGGCAAGTTTCAGCCTTGTCACGTACAAAATTAGAAATGGTGGGCAAAGAGTTGAAGTCTGCAGAGAGCGACAGTTGAAATTTCTGGGAGTAGACAGAAAAGCCAGCAGAGACGAAGACCAGGGCTAGTTACTAGAAAGCTATGCATAGAATGTTGGAGAAGGAGGAACAGCAGTGGAGAAGACAGAACATGCCAGTGGAACTCGTCATTTTAAACAGAATAATTTAAATCATTTTTGTTGAATAAAAGGCCTTCCTTGTTAGCAGTTGTAATTTTCATTACAAATTTAGTTGCTATCTGGAAGTGTATTTAAATGTAGAATGACTATTTTTAAACTACTGCCATCTGACAAACTTGTTGGATTATCCCCTTTGTTAGAAAGATTATAGGCTGTGGATTATAGGTCACATGTTTATGTTACTGGCATTGTAACACTCATAGGATTAATCCTAACCTCTTTGAAGGGTGGTTATCTTCTGCTAGTCCCTTCTTCAAAAAGGGACTTTTGAAGTAAACACAGTAAACAAAAAGTTTTCTGTGCAGTAGAGGTAAATGTCCAGTAGGATTCATAGCCCTTAGAATTTGAGTTAGAAAAAGACAGTGTGTTCAGCAGATTTTTGTTTTTAAAACTGTTACGTTTAATACAAATATGACTTAAGCAAAAAATGCAAAGTCAGTCAGTCGATTCATTCCCGCTTAAAACCCTCCAGTGGCTCCCGTCACACCCAGGGCAAGAACCTTCCTGATCTGGGCCCCACAGCCTCCCCTTCCCCCGTCCTCCTCTCCCGAACCACAACATCCATGTCGGCTTGATTTCCCACCCCCCGACTGGGTGGGCCTGCTGCCGCCTCCGTGCTTCCGCGCGTCTGTTCCTTCTGTAAGGAATGCTTTTCCTGCAGCTCAGCCCGTAGCTGCCTCCATTCCCTCGGTTCTCAGTGCGGGTGACTTTCTCAGAAGGGCCTCTTCCGACCACCCCAGCTAGGGCCCCCACCGACCCACGTCTACCAGATTGCCCCCTGGAGACCTGGAATCACCTTACTTAGGTAGCGTTAATGTGTTTGTGGTCTTACAGAGTTACAAAGTGCCCTGTAGTTCGTGGCGATACTCTTTTTTTTTTTTTAAACAAAGCTGGACAGATGCTTAAGTAGAATGCTGATTCTGCATAATCTTTGATGAACATTAAATTCAGGAAACTAATATAAAACATGATATTAAGTATAGTTACATTTCATTGCTTAATGATAACAGGCTTTCTGTTTTTCTGGTTTGCGGCTTCCAGTTTAGCAGTCAGCAGGGCAGTGGGTTGCTCTTGATATGGCACCAAAAAGACAGATAGAAAAACAATTTCAAAATTTGAAACCATGTGACCTGTTAAAATCTGGTACACTCTATCAAATAAGGTTTCTTTGAAGTGAAAGCTCACGATTGAAGGCATAAACCACTTCATAGCCTGATTTTGGAGGTCACATTGTAGCATATCTTGAAAAGTTTTATGTTTTACAGTAATTTATCGTTAGAAGGGGAAAAACCCTAGACACTGTTTCCAGGGCTGTTATCGTGGAAGCAAGAATCAAAACAGAAAAACCTGATATCTTAAAAGTTATTTTCAGAGAGGATTCCCAGGTCTTTTGCCAGCCCCCTTCGCCCTGTTGGAGTTTAGAATTTCCTCATTTATTTGAGGGGAAAAAGAGTTTTCCTTCTCTTGTTGTACAGCTGGTTGTTGTATGTAAAACAATCTTAGACAATATTTAAAGGTTACACCTTTAAAAGAAAAACAACTGTACTCCAATAAAAAATTTTTTTAAAAAAATACAGTACTCAGGTCATCCCTGTAGGTTTGGAGGATGGCCAGGGAAATGTGTGTTTTTTCAAAATACTCCCAGCCCATCCTGATGATGATCAGCCAGGTCTGAGCCCCATTGTGACATGCGTGGACTCCTCGCCAGATCCAATCAGGATACCTACACCACAGCTTCTTGCCACATTGCCGCCAACTGTTTTTGCGTGCCATCAGACAAACACATGTGTACCGCAGGTTTCTTCAAAGGAGCATGTTGGGGATACTTTTGGTCTTGCTTTAAGCCTCATCTGCCTTAGGACATGGCCTTATGGCCCAGATACCTGGAACCGGGTGGCCCTTCAGCCATCTCTTAGAACTCTGCCGTGCAGTAGATGTGACTTGGGAGATGTGTTTTAAGGTTATCTTTTAATGAGTCGGGTTTAATTTAGAAATGGCCTAAGGAAAATATATTTTAATAGTAAGTTGTAAAAAAAAAATAGTTTAACAAAAGAAATAAAATTAAGTAAAATAAAAAGAAACTGTAGAGAAACATCTCAGAATATGAGACCAGTTGCTTATGTCAGAAACCTGGGTGTCACCTTTGACACATACTTCTTTTTTTTCAACCAGTCCATCACCAAGCCTATTAAAACTGTGTTCTAATTATTTTTCAGACTTATCTCCCCATCTCCATTGCTTCTGCTCCAGGCCAGGTACCATCCTAAATTACCTGCAATAGCCTCCTGCCTTGCCCTGCAGGTCCCTTCTCTAGCTTACAGCCAGAAAATCCTTGGTGTTTCTTCCCTTTGGCCTTAGGCTGAAGTCCGGAATCCTCCCCACTTCCCCGGGGGGCCGGTGTCTGTCCACAGGGCCCTGTCTGCTGACTTGGCTCTCCTCCTCCCTGCCCCACTCCCAGCCTGCGTTCTCCAGAGGCCCCATCCTGCCCGTCTGCGCCGGCAGTTCTTCCCTCCCTCCCACCCGATGAGCTGCTCCTTCCTTTTCCAGTGTCAGCATAAGCCTCACTTCCCTGAGCAAGGCTGCCGTTGCCCTTGGACGCCCACTGACAGGCTCCCTCAGCCCAGGGTACTTTACAGCTCTTGGCACCTCTGTAATCATAATGGTTTCGGGTTCTTGGTTAATTGCCATCTCTGTTAGTCTCTAAACACCTTGAAAGAAAAGTACCTGCGCGCCGGTTTGTGTTGGATCTGCGGCCCAGAGCGCAAGGCGTGGCCACGCAGCAGTAGGTGCTTCTTACGCAGCTGGTGGTTGATTTTTCTTATATTAGAAAGTGAAGGGATCTGCAGAACTTGAATACTGCTTTAAGTGACGTTTAATCCTTTTAAAAAGCTGCCACATCTATTTCATTTAACCATTTTGGATGAGAACAAGCGTTGGCAAACTCGGGCTTGCTCGCTGTTTTGTAACAGTTTTCATGGAAACACAGTCATGCTCACTCCCTTCTGTATTGCCTGCAGCTGCTTTTACAACAGAGACCGTGCGACTTACCGGACCCTGAAATATTTATGGTACAACTCTTTACAGAAAAAGGTTGTCCACCCCTTGAGTAGAACAGTTCCCTGAACTATTTCATTCTTCCCTGTCTTCCAGCAGAACTTGAAACACATCATAGTCTTAAACTTTCTTGGTGACTCTCCCAAGAGTGGTCACTGTTTTGTCACTGTGCAGGGACGTTTCTGGGTTTTATAGAAATACTTTGTTCGTTGGCTTTCAGGTCTGCTTTATATTCACTGTAGGCTTCTATTTGTTGTATCTGTGCCTGCCACTCACTGGTGGACCCTCAGTCCTGACTCATGGCTCTGAGCTGAGGAATGAGATAACCAGGGCTTTTGGAATTAATGTTTAAACAGTAAGAGGCTCAGAGGGAGGGCCTCCAGGGCTCCCTCTCGGTGACTACAGCACAGGCGCTTTCTGTGTGTAAGGAAGTGAGACATCCAGCCTGGCTGTTCGGCGGCATTCCAGGTGGAGAGCCTCATCCGTTCAGCGAGCTGAGCTGGTCAGGCTTGGGACAGGTGAGGCGTTCCGGCACCAGCCGTATCACGTGCTGTTGCGTCAGCCTGGCCTTATGCAAGTGGAAGGTTGCCATGAGCCAGGTGTCCGGCGCTCCGTCCCGTTCGGAGTTTTGCACTTTGACAGACACACTCAGGTGGAGCGTCAGCCCTGGGCCCTGTACACGCTCACCTTTACACTTTAAGCCGACACCCTGCACCCTGGCTTTCCGCCAAAATATTTCTTTTCTCAGTGGCTGGAAACTGATTAGCTAGATGGGCGAACAAAGGTGCCTTTGTACTGGGGCATATTGCTTTTGAGAATTTAGCAGAGAGCATTCAACAGAGTCTGGAGGCGATGCCAAATTATGCAGATTGGGGGGTCTTTGGGTCAGGTTTCCCATGAATAGGTATGCAGGCAGCTTGGTTTTGTTCTCTGTTTGTATCGTCTGAAATTTCCCACATAAAAATTGTGTGAGCTTTCTTAATTGATTATAAGACACGTACAGTTCTGAATGAACACAGTCAGGAGAAGATTGTTGATAGATTTTTGGCCACATTTTGCCCAAAAGATTGTTTTGTCAGTGGATTTATTTCCCAAGCCAAATTGTAAATAAATTTCTGTCTTTGTAAGAACACAGTATAAGTACTTTCTCCATAAATGAAGCAAAATTATCCCCGGGTGGTAAAAAGTGCCCCAAAATTAGGTACCCCTGGTCTTGTACATTTCTCTGCAACTAGCTCTTGAGGCGTGATCAGGCACCCTGAGAAAACATCACTGAAGTTCTCCAGGCTCTGACACACAGTGTACACTTAACATTCACTGTGTGAAGTGAATGTGCACACTGCTGGTCTAGTAAGAAAACTGGGCCAGTCTTCTGTCTGTAACATATTTTGTACCCTTCAGTTCAGTCGCTCAGTCATGTCCGACTCTTTGCGACCCCATGGACTGCAGCGCGCCAAGCCTCCCTGTCCTTCACCAACTCCTGGAGTTTACTCAAACTCATGTCCATTGAGTCGCTGATGCCATCCAATCATCTCATCCTGTGTCGCCCCCTTCTCCTCCTGCCCCCAATCCTTCCCAGCATCAGGGTCTTTTCCAATGAGTCAGCTCTTTGCATCAGGTGGCCAAAGGATTGGAGCTTCAGCTTCAGCATCAATCCTTCCAATGAACACCCAGGACTGATTTCCTTTAGGATGGACTGGTTGGATCTCCTTGTGGTCCAAGGGACTCTCAAGAGTCTTCTCCAACTTGTACTCCTTTTTGTCCCTTAATTTCCTATGAAGTAAAGGTAATAATATTCATCATAAGGAGGCTGAGTCAGGGGACAAGAGACGGGAGATGGAAGCCCTGTTGCAGAAACAGGCTGGTGATGTTACTGTCGTCTGTAGCATTGGTTGAGACTAGGACTTTAGTTCTTGGGGTCGTGGGGGTATTTTTGTCTTTTTTAATTCTTAATTTTTTTAATCCTTGGAGATTCTTTTTAGTTTATCGTCACTCTAGTTATTGTTGAAACGTGGTTTCACCTTTTGTGCCTGCTGTTAATTCTGTTTGCTCATCCTCTGATGAGGGATGTTGTTTGTAGGCTGTCTACCTCCAGCTGCGCGATTAAGATCGAGTTTTAGTGCCCTGTTCTCCCTAGTTTCCATCAGAAATGATCAATGGCTGACTTGAAGAATAAGTCACTCCCCACCCCCAGGTGTTACTTTGCTAAAACACGTTATTGTTGTTATTTAATTGGGTGCAGGATTTTAAAATGGAAAGATTTTTTTAAACGTAAAAATCTCTCTGACAAGCTGAACTGGCCACACAGATTCCTACAGTCCTTGAAGAGAAGCTGCCTGGAGCGAGAGACGCCACGCCATTAAACGGGGCAGGAGTGCTCAGCTTTGCCAGAACCCTCCCCCTACCTGTTGTGTCTGTCTCAGCTCAGCCTCTTTGAAAAGTGGGAAAATGAAAGATTAAAAACTTGCCCAGAAAACTGAGGGAGCATGTACTTGCAGAAGACCAAAATTCTGTGTTTGATATATGTTCATTTAATTTCATTATGATTTTATGTGTATTATCTATTGCACTTAATTACAGGTGAACCTTGGATATATTTTGGGGTTCTATAAAGTGATTATCTCAATAGAGTGAGTCACATGAATGTTGGCACAAATAAGTGCATTATGTCTTAAAAAAAAAAGAAACTTCATTTTAAAATACCTTTTTGCTTAAAAAAAAAATGTAACCTTCGCTTCAGTGAGTCGTCATCTTTTTGTGATAGTGACATCAAAGATCACAAGTTTGAAATACCACAAGAGTTAACAAAATGTGACCCAGAGACACGAAATGAACAAATGCTGTTGAAAAAATCGCATCGATAGGCTTGCTCGATGCAGGGTTGCCACAGACCTTCTTGTTTAAAAAAAAAAAAAAATTATCTGTGAGGCACAATAAAAAGAGATCTGCCTGTATACTGTCTGTGCAATCTCTAAAACAGGTATTTGAGCTTCAAAAGTGTCCAATTTCATGTCATTAAGTCAAATATAAACATGCAAACTGGAGGTTTTTGAAAAAATGTAGGGGAAATACAGTGTAAATAACTTGTTATAAATGGTGCCAAGAATGTGTGTGTGAGGCTTATCAGAATTTCATTTGCTATATTTAATGTTTAAGTCCTTGAGCTTTATCAAATCTAAGGTCACCTTTTGGTGATTTTACGGTGAATACTTGAGAGGGCCACCTAGTGGTTTTTCCTGGCACAGCACGTCTTCTTACTTCACTCCGTTTTTTATCTGATGGAAACGGGCTAATATTTAATGAGTTTTGTTTCTGTACCAAATATGCTCTGAGTTACCCTTTCTGTCCAGATCCCACCATAGATAAACGTGTATTTTCGTGGCATTCCTATAATTATTTTATTTTATTTGTTTGAACAGAAGAGGCAGACTACAGTGCCTTTGGTACAGACACCCTCATCAAGAAGAAGAATGTTCTCACCAACGTGTTGCGGCCCGACAACCACAGAAAAAAGCCGCACATAGTCATTAGCCTGCCCCAGGACTTCCGGCCTGTGTCTTCCATCATCGACGTGGACATTCTCCCGGAAACGCACCGCCGGGTGCGTCTCTACAAGTATGGCACAGAGAAACCGCTGGGCTTCTACATCCGGGACGGGGCCAGCGTCCGGGTGACCCCGCACGGCCTGGAGAAGGTCCCTGGCATCTTCATCTCCAGACTCGTGCCGGGGGGCCTGGCTCAGAGCACGGGGCTGCTGGCTGTTAACGACGAAGTCCTGGAGGTGAACGGCATCGAAGTATCCGGGAAGAGCCTCGACCAGGTCACCGACATGATGATCGCCAACAGCCGCAACCTCATCATCACAGTGCGGCCGGCCAACCAGAGGAACAACGTCGTCCGGAACAGTCGGACTTCGGGCAGCTCCGGCCAGTCGACCGACAACAGCCTCCCCAGCTGCGCGCCGCCGCCAGAGCCCAGCCTGGAGCCGGGGGAGGAGGACAGCGATGACGACGACATCGTCATCGAGGACAGCGGGGAGCCGCGGCAGATCCCCAGGGCCGCGCCCAGCGCCGAGAGCCTCGAGTCGCTCACGCAGGTAGAACTCAGTTTCGAGTCTGGGCAGAACGGTTTCATCCCTGCTAACGAGGTGAGCTTACCACCGGTAGCAAGTGGTGGCCGCACCGAGTTCGAAACGAGTGCTCCAGACCAGAAACTCTTAGAGGAAGATGGAACAGTCATCACACTATGAGACCTTCACGGCTTGAATGTCTTCTGAACGAGGATGCCACGGAGACTCTGTAAATTTGGCTAGTTGCAAGCATTACATACCTCTGAACAAGTGATCTGGGATAGGCATGAAAAAAATATATATATATATCTCTGGCAAGCTTAAAATGTTACTGAAATAGTAGTTTGATAATTCATATAAACTTTGGTGGGTTAGAGGTAAATTCAAGTCTAAAACAGAGGGGCCTTTGCTATTGAAATGATGTGCTTTTGCTATTTTGTCTATAGAGAACTGGATGTTAGAGCACATTTCCCCAGAACTAAACACCCTAAGGACTAGATCATTTCCGTTTGAAGTGGTTGCATATTTAACCTGCTGTGCAGAGCCTGGTTAATTTTTCCCTTAACTATATTTTTTAATTTCTAATGTGAAGAAGTCTTATCTATTTGGTACTTTGGGGACCTCGGCTCCTATATGCCCCGTATTTTATTTTGACTTTTTAGATGTTCCTCTGTTGCTAATTTTAACAGTTTTTCAAAATGCTCCCCCACCCCCCCACCCCGGCCTTTCAATTTCTAAGAAATCAAACCAACTGACTTTTTTAGGGGCTGCTTCAAGTTATAAATCACTGAAGCAACGTTCCTGAATTAAGAAACTCTTGACAGTCGTTCAGATCCGCGTTTGTCCCTCCTGTAACTTCCGCATTTACAAACTCATTCCATTCAGGCATCCCTTAAATGTTGTGAAAGGCAGTTCCGTCGCCTCTGCTGATGTGGGAGACTCTCTCCCATAATGTCTTCTTGTCCTCATTCTGAATCTCATTGGAAATCATTCCTTCCTTTGTGTATTTTGTTGGTCTGCTTTTATACCCTTTTAATGTGTTTGAGTAGTGTGAATTATTTTCATTAAAAAAAAAAAAAACACCCAAACTAAGAGATTTTTATACACAGGACAGCCTTGTGCACTTTTTATATGAAAGTTTTGGGTTTTCCTTAGTGGGGATTGTAGGAACACTGCCTACACTTTATGGAAGGTATGTAGTATTCACCTTTGACAGGTAGAGTGTATCTCGATCAATGTTAAGAGGCTATTTATTACTCTCTGATGCATCCGCTTAGAACAAGGTAAGAGCAAGGCTGCTAACTTTTCGCTCCTTGCCTGGTTTCATTGTATGAGGTGCATAGGCGCTTCGGTAGCTTGTATATAGAAACTAAGAATAGTATGAACTACACGAATTCCCTGTGGCTTACTGATGTTGCTCTCAGAGTTATTTATTGATTAATTTTATGGTAGGGCTAGAATGGACACCTTTTAACAATTGTGTGCTATTAAAACAATGAAGAATGGAATGACTCCGTTTTGAAGGATATTTTCTCTATATGGTAAAAGTATATGAAGTAAAGTTGATTAAATGAAGATCACTTGACTCAGAATACTTCATCGTATTTTGTTCACATTGTACCACTAAACATATTATCACTAAACTATTAACTGCACAATGTTATGTAACACAGTATACTTTTTGCTGAATTCATAGAAATTCTTCCACTTATTTAACCACTATTTTCTAATGGCATTCCAGGTTTAACATTGCGTTGAGTTTTACAGATTTAACTCTTGAATGGCAAAATTTAGTAAGTAGAAGGTTACATTTCATTTATATTACAAGTGGGGCAGGGCTTCAACGTTTTGAGTAAAAATACTTTCACACACTACCTCTCTCTCTCTCTCTCTTTTTTTTTAAACAAAGTTTTAACATCAGAACTGTTCTCTTAGGGGAAGAAATACTTCAGGGCTTGACTTCTTGAACAACTTTTAACTGTAAAAATACAGATCTGTCTTGTATGTATTCATGAAAATGGAAATCAAAGCTGCTAGTGCTTTTTATTTTAATTTTCCCGCTAAAAGTATATGTCAGTGGTCTTTTCAACTGGATCTCTCATTTAAATTATTGGTGAAATAACTGATTACTAGACATATTGTAAAACCAATAGATCTTGGTTATACAATAAAATGTCGATTCATTGGTAGTCTGAATTGTTTCAAGTGTACCTTATTAACAAAAATATCAGTGGATTCACCTTAAAATTTTATAGTACTAAATGTCAAGCTAACTGTGAATTTTGTTCTGTATCTTAAGTAAGTTTATGATAATGTCCTCATGAGCTATCAACAAAATATATGTACTTTTGTGAACTATGAATTTTCTAATTAAATTTTACATGCAGTATGATTTTTACATGAATGATACTTTGTTTAAACTATCAAATGTCAGTATTTTACTACAATTTTATTATAAAATGTACATTATCACTAAATGAATTTTGATTTTAAAAATCAAATTAGCTTTAGTTGTATATTATTTTTTACAAATAAAGATAGACTTGTATAAAGGCTGCTTTCTTGTTTGCAAAAATACACAAAAAGTCACCCAACAAGTATTTAGCAAGCACCCAAAATAGAAAATGAAAAGGGAGAAAATTGCTACGTTATAACAAGAGCCTAGCTTTCTTAACTTTTAAAAGCTCAACACCTAGAATTTGAGTGGTTAGGACTCCTCACTTGAACTGCCGAGGGCCCAGCATAGGGTTGGGGCATTTAAAATGCAGTTAAATTCAGAGAATGTGAGAGGTTATACATGATACACATCCAGAATTATCACTTAGATGTTTGATTACTTGAAATTAGACAAAAGTTGTTTCTGAAGTGACAGTTTCTCTTTCGAATTCAAATTCACTTAGTTATACTTTTTATCACCACCCTAGGTATAAGTACTGCCTATATGGATTGAATTCAGCTTACACTGAACATCGTAAAAGGCCTGAAATAAAACACACCCTGTTCCTGAGCCATTTCTAATTCCAAATTAGTCACCCTGTAATTGGCTAACTTGATGTTTGCACTAACTTCTGTGCCAGCCAGCATGCAGGATGACAACCAATTCCTTCCCCGAGTTTAAAAACAGCAAATCCTCTAAGTAAAAATTCAACATCATGTACATAGAATCCTACACATGATCCATTGGTGTAGACCAGGAAAAAAAATGCAAGGAGAAGCCAACCCATTTCTGGTTGTTTGCCTTAAGGTGCTTGAATTAATGGTTAGCAGCAACTAGTGATGCGAAGAGCTGACTCATTTGAAAAGACCCTGATGCTGGGAAAGATGGAGGGCAGGAGGAGAATGGGACGACAGAGGATGAGATGGTTGGATGGCATCACCGACTCTGGACATGGGTTTGGGTGGACTCGGGGAGTTGGTGATGGACAGGGAGGCCTGGCGTGCTGCGGTTCATGGGGTCGCAAAGAGTCGGACACGACTGAGCAACTGAACTGAACTGAACTGAACTAGTGACAGCATTTGCTCTGACTTTCCCATCTTTTAGACTGATGAAAGGTTTAATTATGGGTGACCAAACTTGAAAGAGTTATGTGTGTGTGTCAGTGACTTTGGTAGCTGAGCTCTCAACAGATTGGGAAGCACCTTAGAAGACGTGGAAAGTCTTGACATTTAAAAGCTAATGTATTCATCTAGTTACTTTACAACATTTGATGTGGATTTTATAAATTAATGGTAAGAGTTTATATTTTATTTACAAGCTGTATTTAGATGGCTTCCCATTTTAAAAAGCTCTCAGTTCTCCATGTAATAGGAAATCTTTTTTTTCTAGTTCATTATAGTTACCTAGTTCGCTGTAATCCCCAGGGATGGATACCAAAGTTATTTAAGATATTATTAGTAAAGATAACTTTTTTCCCATTATATAAATAATACGTAAATCCATTCATTTTTAAAAAAATGCTAAAGTTCTTTTTTTCCACAAAGCATACTTATTCATATGACACTTTGTTACAAAAAGAAAGTGGCTGAAAATAAGAGTGACTATAATTGACACTGGGACATTTTTGAGAGTGAATGGATTTGCTATTAATTATGCTGGGACAGCAGACACAAACTAGGTGTGTTAGGTAAAGTGTAATGTGAGTCTATTAAAGATACTGTAGTATAATGGCTTTGAAAAACACTTGTGAAGCACTTTGTTTTCCAGTTGAGAAATTTGCCATGGGAAATACTAATCTATTTTTTTCCAGGTGGGGAAAAAAGCACTATATTGCTTGCTTGCTTTCCTATTTTGAAATAATTTCAAACGTAGAACAGAGCTGCATGAAAAGTAGCCTATACCCTTCACCCAGATCAAACCACATTTGTTTTATCTCTGCTTTTCCTGAAACATCTGAGAACTGGTTGCAGAGATCAGAGCCCCTGAGCCCCCGAAGACATGCATGAGAGAACAAGGACGGTCTCTCATGCATTCCTTTATACAATTGCAGTTCGGTTATCAAATTCAAAAGATCTAACTGAGACAGTCGTATGGATTACAATCTCAACAGTTGCCCCCATAACGTCCTCTACAGAAAATCCCTCCCTCCATCCAGCATCTAACCAGGAACCAGGCGTTGCATTCACACGTCACATTTCTGGTCTCCTTTAGTCTGAAACAGTTGATCAGCTTTCTGATGTTATTTAAAGAGTAGAGACAGATTGTTTTGTAGACGGTCCCTCAATTCGGGTTTGTCTGTTTCCTCGTAATTAGATTCAAGTATTTGGCAAGAATACTATGAATGCGATGTTATATCCTCATATTACCATGTCAGGAGGCACATCATGTCATTTTATTTCAATATTGTTGATGTTGAAACACTTTCAAAACTTCTTGTGTGTTTCCATTATTCTAATTACTCTTACGCTGATAAACACCAACCGGGACTTAGGAAAGTCATCTGTTTTCAGATCCATTCAATCTACGTTCTTCATTGTTTTCTAATTGGGGAAACAATAGAAAAATGGTGAAATGGCACGGATGTTCCTGAGTGCCATTTGTTTAAGTACATTTGTGGACCCAGTGACTATTTTTTCTGGCACTGACCTGGGTGGAAAGAAACCACCCCAGTAAAACTGAAATCCTGCGGTCATGTTCTCCAGAGAGCTAACTGGAGACTCCCGCCTTTGGAGTCTTCGGATTATGAATACCGTTAACCCAGCTCCAATTGCTTCACTAAAAAAATGATGTATTGGTTCACAGAGCTGACCAGTCAGGGCTAGAACTTCAGCACAGATGTTAACAGTGCGGCTGGGAGAACCTCATACAGTGAGGGGAAGGGCCTCTATTTGCTTGATCCAAACGGGAGTCACTAAGCCACAGGTGTCTGAGATGTGACTGGTGCAACCGAGAAACTGAATGTTTAACGATGTGCATGCGTGCCAAGTCACTTAAGTCGTGTCCAACTCTACTCGCGGAATGTAGCCCACCAGGCTCCTCTGTCCATGGGATTCTCCAGGCAAGAATACTGGAGTGGGTTGCTATGCCGTCCCCCAGGGGATCTTCCCCACCCAGGGATCAAACCCACGTCTCAAAGCCTCCTGCATTGGCAGGCTGCTTCTTCACCACTAGTGCCACCTGGGAAGCCCTTAACTCTGTGTAGTTTTAATTAATTTATTTAAAGTAGCCACATGGAGCGAGTGGCTGCCGTGTTTTACAACACAGGCTAGAATCTCCTTTTTTTTTTTCCTTTTTAAATTAATTTTTATTGGCGTATAGATGCCTTATTTGAATCTCTGTTTCTGGCTTTGCTTTCCTGTTTGCTATTTTCTCAGGCAAACAACCCCTTTGTGGTGACAAAAATGTTCTGCCGCAACGCTAGCATACCTTCTGCCGTTAACTACCCACCCCGAAGGGAGCCTCCACTCCCCGCTAATGGCAGCCGAGCCCTCAAAGCCCACTCTCCGTGGCCCCATCCAGTTCCAGACCCACGCCTGGGCTGGGTCGGTGAGCGGCGGTCCCTCAAATAGTCAGGGAACCAGGGTTCTGTCACCTCAGGAAAGAAGAGTGTTAGTCACTCAGTCGTGTCCGACTCTTTGCAACCCCATGCCCTGTAGCCCACCAGGCTCCTCTGGGCATGGGATTCTCCAGGCAAGAATGCTGGGATGGGTTGCCATTCCCTTCTCCAGGGGATCTTCCGACCCAGGGATGGAACTCAGGTCTCCTGCACCGCAGGCGGATTCTTCCCCGTCTGAGCCACCAGGGAAGTCATGACAGGACCCCGTGAAAGGACAGTGAGCATGGTGCGTCACTGGCCGCTTTGCTTACGGGTGTTTGGGGGCACATTTCTCATAAAGGAGAGAGTTAAAAGCATCAGCTGCTGTGCAAAAGGTACATGGGGACAGACAGCAGCCCTCTCCAAGGAAAACGGTAAAAGCAGAAATGAAATTTGGGGGTCTAATGGTGTGTTCTGAATGTGAAAGAAAGGTTTAAATCTCATGATATTGACAGCATTTGGTTTTTTTTTGTTTTCAGGTATTATTGTTTATTTGGACTATATTTACCATAACTAAATCGGATACAAACCTAGTGTATGGAGCACATGAACCCAATAGGAGCTTCGGTCTGACACGGCAGAGGGGCTTCGGGGCTCCTGGAAGTGCGGGGGTTAGGACTCAGGACTCTCCCTGTTGGGACCCTGGGTTCCATCCTTGCTCAGGGAACTAAGATCCTGCAAGGCACACGCCACAGCAGGAGAAAGGAAAGAAATGGCAGAAAGTCCAAAGTTTACTGCTTTTGAAATATAAATGAGAGAACCGTGGTCTTAGAGCAGTGGGTAAATGGGATGCCCAAGGGGCTGCAGTGGGGTAGGGTGAGTGGGGCTGGTAAACCAGAGTCTCCCTTTAGACACAGACACATAGACACACCACTGCGTTGTTACCACGTTACCACTTGGGCACGGATGCGCCCACTGTTGCCAGCTCTTCAAACTTAAGGAGATATCAGACGGACTTCCCTTGCGGTCCAGTGGCAAAGACTGCATGCTCCCAATGCAGGGGATCCAGGTTTGATCCCTGGTCAGGGAACTAGATCCCACATGCAGCAACTGAAGATCCTGCATGCAGCAACTAAGACCCAGCACGGTCGGATAAATAAAAATAGATATTTTTAAAAAGAAGATATCAGAAATCCAGAATGTCCCATGAGACATCCTGATTTTTAAAACAACTCGTGAGACAGACCACACAGACCAGCCGGCCCCAGATGGCCTGCAGGCTGCCCTTTTGCCAGTGCCGGCTCAGAAGCTCAGAACGGTAGACCATCAACGGCTCTCATTCCTTCACCATGAAACCATCTCCTGAGGGCTGAATGAGGTAGTGTGTACAGAGGGTTGAGGACAGTGCCCAGGGATTAATAAGCCGTCACTGAATGTCGGCTGTTCCGTCCATCCTCAGGGAGATGGCTGAGGCCCAGAGGGATTCAGTGACTGGCCCAAAGCGGTCCTCCAACCGTGTGACTCCACAGCGTGGTCCCCAGACAGCAGCTCCAGCATCACTTGGATGCAGGTTAGAGATGCCCACACTCAGGCCCCACCTCTGTTCTGCGGAACAGACTCTCTGCTGGGGGGGCCGGAGTCTACATTTTAACAAGCTCTCCCCAGGTGCAGTCTGAAAAGTTCTGAAGTCCATCTGTATCACTCTTAGCAGAACTGCTTTAGGGAACACAGCTTATAAACGCTTCTAAAATTCATAAAGATGTACAGAAACCTTCATTTTCTCATCTGGCATATACCGTGCTCTTAACTTGGCAAAAGCAAGCTTCGGTCTCCAGCCCCCTGGGCAAGCGATCCCACTTCCTTAAATTAGTATAATCTGACTTTCCAGAATTGCAGTGTTGATCAAGTATAGTAACTCCCCACAGAAATCATTAGAGGCGTGCAGAAACAAGCTTTGGAAAACTCTGGGCTGGATTTTTGTGTCGGGCTATCCAGCAAAAGGGAAGACAAAAAAGGCTAGAATCTGATGAACAGTCCCACCCACAGATGGTATCAGTACAGCATTCCTTTCCCATCCCATCCCCTGGCAATGCCTGAAATGACAAGCAAAGAGCATTCACGGCATTGTTCCACATGGGCCTGGAGCAGGTTCCACTCGGATGAAAGAACAAGGTGCTGCTCTTATGGAACATAAGAGTCCTGTTCCCAGCCTCCCTGTCCTGTGCTAGCTTTAAATCTGTGGTGGGTAGTCAGTTGCGGATCAGGTTTTCCCCAACATTTCCCAGAAGCCTGCAGCTGCTGTCTCAGGTATGTGCCCGGGGTGACTCAGGTAAAACTCTGTATGCTGAGTGACTCAGAAATCATTAACTTGGTGAAATGTTACCTGCCGAGCACGGGGAAAGGGACCTTGAAGAGGAGGGCTTTAGAACGTGGGCCTTCCGACAATGCCGTGATGGTGAGAGCATGGGAACCGCGGGCCTGGATCAGTGACTCACCCCAGAGTCATCTGGAATCAGAAGGAAGCTCCAATCAGTCACTCTCAGGAGGAACAATCCACCCAGGTATCTGACCAAGAATGTAGACTTCATCTGCGTGAACCTCTATCTGGTAAAGCAGGAAATTGTGGGAAAGGATTCTTGGTTTAAAAACACACCTACAGATAACTTTTGGGGGCTGAAGGGTAAGTGTACTGTTTTATTAGCATTTAAATCTCACCAGGGATTCAAGTAGATGCTAGCTTTATGTTCAGATATTCGAAATGAAGATAAAATGGACTAACAGCTTTAATGGTGCAACATATTGAGCACTGCACAACATATTAACCAACTGGACAGTCGTGGGGTGACATAACCATACACTTAGGAGCACAGGTACAGGGGAAAGGCCTGGAATTAAAGGAAAACCCACCATTCAGGGCTGAACAGAAGTCCTTGGTTGCTGACAGAATCTCCCCTTGACTTCAGACTTGAGACAAACCGAGCCAGTCTGTCAGACACACACACACAGTTTTAACTAGTTGATTTTTAAACTGAGTACATGCATTTAAACTGAGTGCGCACACACACAAATCTACTCAGCTGGAATGTGGAATTAACATTAACATACTTCAAAAAAAAAAAAAAAAGATAAAAAGGGACTTCCCTGGGAGTCCAGGAGATAAGACTGCATTTCCACTGCAAGGGGCACAGGTTTGATCCCTGGTTGGGTTAGGGAACTAAGATCTTGCATGCCACCTGATGAGGCCCTAAAGAAATAAAATTGAAAAATCAGTAACATGTACATAATGTGTACTTCTGGCACAAAATGCCATACAAAATGTCAGAAGTGGAAATATTAGTTGCTCAGTCATGTCCGACTCCTTGTGACCCCATGGACTGTAGCCCACCAGGCTCCTCTGTCCACGGAATTCTCCAGGCAAGCATACTGGAGTGGGTTGCCGTTCCCTTCTCCAGGGGATCTTCCCAAGCCAGGGATCAAACCTGGGTCTCCTGCATTGGCAGGGTAATTCTTTACTATCTGCGCCACCGGGGAAGCCCAGAAAATGCTAGGCAATACTTGAAAAATAACTTCCAACAAATCTCACCCCGAAATGGCCATTGTAATCATTGTTCAGTCCCCTGTGGAAACCAAGAGTAAAACCTTTGCAATACAATCAATCGTCACAGTTCCGTTGCCGCCCATGCGGGTTCTTCTAGCGATCTGGCCACCACGGGGCCTTGGCTGGTGCTCCCAGGGCCCGTGCCCAGTGGGGCTGGCATGTGCCTCCATCAGCCAAGCCGACCAGGGAGGGAGAGGACATAACCAGGGAAGGGAGAGAGCCAGGAGAGGAGGCCGAGCGGCCGGGAAGCCGGCCAAATGGCAAAGGGCTGAATGGGCTACATCAGCTTCTGACAGCGCCTCAGATACCCCTGATGTCCTGTCCCCGTGCTGCGTGAATGCCAGGCGAACACAAAACCCCTCTGCCTGGATGTCACCAAAAATCCGTAAATGTTGCTTTTTAAAACAGCACGTTTAGCAGAGCAAAATGCTCATGATTTTGAAGGATGCAAAACTGGAGACAGAAGGTGAGGTCACCTTGACGTCTCTTAATCAAGTCGTGAAGTTCAAGTTCAGCCTGCCAACTGCTTGTTTTACTCATGGTTAGCGTTTTTCCTCTTTTGCAGGGTTTATGCTTGAATGTTGAAGACTTCTAGGAGGGAGGAAAGATGACAAGACTGATAATGCTTACGATCGGACTGGGGTGTTTTCTTCCCCTCTCCTCTTTTAGCCTTGCAAAGACAAATAATGGTTAAGGATGGATAAAATATTTAACAGTGGCCATGCATAATTTATTCCTGAGTTGTTGCTTCTTTCCAGCCGAACAGTTTGCTCTCAGTTAGGACTTCTCAGAACTGCCATGTCTCCTTGGCAAACTGACATTAGGCTTATTTTTACTCTTTTCTTCCTAAGGCTAATTGTTTTTATTCTTTGTTGTTGTTGTTGAAATACTCATTCCTAGATGTTCTTTTTATCAATAACAAAAACCAACACTGGAGGCAAAGTGTTTTTTTTTTTTTTTTAATATTTATTTCTGGGTCTTACTCAGCTTACTCAGAGCTTGAGAGACAATCTGGGAAAGACAAAAATATATTTGCATATATAACTGCCTCTTATGTGTACTTAGTAGCTCAGTTGTGTCCGACTCTGTGACCCGATGGACTGTAGCCCTCCAGGCTCCTCTGACCCTGGGATTCTCCAGTCAAGAATACCGGAGTGGGTAGCCATTCCCTGCTCCAGGGGATCTTCCCAACCCAGGGATCGAACCCAGGTCTCCTGCATTGCAGATGGATTCTTTACTGTCTGAGTCATCAGGGAATGAAATTACATACGCAAGACTGGCTAAGGAAGCTGTGTGTCCAGTGAAGTAATACATGACTTCAGAAGAAATTTTAGGGAAAAAAGCATATATTAAAAAAAAAAAAAAAATCTGCCCCTCCTCCCTAAAAAAGCACTATTCAGAAATAACCACTCAAGTTTTTCGGTACATATGCACATCAATATATACTTATTACCTAATGTGTGTTTTGATAGAAATAGGATGTTACATACATATAAATTATTCTGCAGTTTGCTTTCTTCAGAGGACAATATATTGTGAATGTCTTTGTCCTGTCAATACAGCTCTGCATCATTTATAATGGCCTCCTCGTTCTTCATTATATCGATGAATTCTCATTTTATAAAACCAATTCCCTATCATTTGCTGCTTCTATTTTTTCACAATTATAAACAGTGCTGTGGTAAACAGCTTTGTAAATACATCTTTTTATTCTTCGTTCAATTAGTTCCTTAGGTGAGATTTCTAGAAGAGGAATCATTAGATCAACACATATGCATTTTTTTTGGAGGCGGGGGGCATTGCTTCCTGAATATATCCAATTTCCTTCTGGAAAGGTTGTTCTAATTTACATCCTCACCAGAGATATGCGTGAGTTGTTTCCCACTCCAAAACACCGGATTTATTACTTTTATGCTCTTCCTAACTTAGTTTGGGGGAAAAGCATGTCTTTATTTTACTTTGAATATCTTTGGCTATTAATCTGAAGGACTTTTAAAAAATTGTTTACTGGTATTTCTTCTTCTATTAGCTTCTCTATTTGGGTCATTTACAAAACATTTTAAAAACTGAGTGTCAGGGAGTTTTTTGGTAGTCTAGGTAAGGTAGGATAAGACTCCATGCTCCCAGTACAGGGGACCTAGGTTTGATCCCTGGTTGGGGAAAGAAGAACCCACATGCTGCAAATAAGAGCTCTAACTAAAGATCTTGTGTGCCACGACTAAGACCCAGTGCAACCGAATAAATAAATGAAAATATTAAAAAAAATTAAAAGTGAGTTATTGGTCTTTCCTTAACATGTTTTATAGATTAAGGAAGCCAACATTTTGGTCATCATTTTTTCCTAATTAGTCATTTGCCCCTTACTATGTTTATCATAGTAAGAATCGCCTGCCAAGCAGGAGACGCAGATTCGATCCCTGGGTCGGGAAGAATCCCTGGAGAAGGGCATGGCAACCCACTCCAGTAATCTTGCTGGAGAATTCCATGGACAGAGGAGCCTGGCAGGCTGCAGTCCATGGGGTCACAAAGAGTCTGACACGACTTAGGACTCAACAGTAGCAGCATGTTTATCATCGGCTTTTGTATTTATCCTGTAGGAATTTATTATTTTCCATGGTAAAATCCTTTATTCATTTCTCTAGTAGTTTCCCTCACAAATTATATAAATGTTTACCCAACTTTTATCCTAAGTTCTATTCTTCTATGACTGCTCTTACATTTAAATATTTAATCCATCTGATAATTATCTGGCCATCAGGCAAAAGTAAAGATCTGAGGGTTTTTGTTAAATGCTTCATGGATTATTCTCACATAATGTATTGAATAAGGCGCTGCTTTTCACTGAACTGTAATTCCACTTTTATCATTTGCTGATTTCTTAGATGTCTTTGGGTTTGTTTTGGCCAAATCACTGACTTGTTACTCTGTCTTCTTTGGGGCCGCGTCATGCTGTTTTGATTACTGAAGCTTCAAAATACATTTTAGTGTCTACAGAGCAAATCTTCTTCTTCCTCTTCAAGTATTTACTTTTTACAAAATCAGTTATTCGGATGGAAAATAAATTCACATGACTCAAACAACCAAAAAAAGTTTTTAAAAGTACATGGTCTAAAGAAAACGGCGGCCTCCAAAGGGCTCCTACCAGTGAGAACTGCCCAGAGCTGCCGCTGCCCACATCTGTCCACGCAGCGAGCCCCAGCTGTGCCTCCCCACCCAGCCTCTGCAGGAGACCCCCCAGCATTACGGGGTAATACAACCCTGATTCCACTGAACTGGGAGTTAGAGCTGCCTCTCGAGAACTTCAGATTCGGGGCTTCCCTGGTGGCTCAGTAAGAATCCACCTGCCGATGCAGGGGGCACAAGTTCCAGCCCTGATCCGAGAAGGCCCCGCCCGCCACACAGCAGCTACACCCCTGCATCACGGCCTCGGACCTGCGCTCCAGGCCCCGGGAGCCACAACCACGGGCCACCCGCTCCAGAGCCTGGCCCGTGCTACAAGAGACGCCGCCGCAGAAAGAGGCGTGTACCCCGGCTAGAGAGCAGCCCTGCTCACCCAGCAGCAGAAAGCCCGCCCGCAGCAGTGAGGACCTAGTGCAGCCAAAAACAAATCAATAAACAAGTATTCGGTTATGAAAACAACAGCAAAAAACAAAAACCTTCAGATTCCTCATACCTCTGGAACAACAGGCAAAGGAAGGAACTGCGGTGTTTGCTGGCATAGATGATCCTCATTACCAAGTGGAAACTGGTCTACTATTCCAAAATGGAGGAGGATAATCTGGCATAGGAACACTTCTGCTACTTGAAATGAGTCACCCATGAAGTGGATGGAAGGACACTCAGTTCAGTTCAGTCGCTCACTCGTGTCCGACTCTCTGTGACTCCATGAACCGCAGCAAGCCAGGCCTCCCTGTCCATCACCAACTCCCGGAGTCCACCCAAACCCATGTCCATCGAGTCGGTGATGCCATCCAACCATCTCCTCTGTCGTCCCTTCTCCTCCTGCCTTCCACCTTTCCCAGCATCAGGATCTTTTCCAATGAGTCAGTTCTTTGCATCAGGTGGCCAAAGTATTGGAGCTTCAGCCTCAGCATCAGTCTTTCCAATGAATATTCAGGACTGATCTCCTTTAGGATGGACTTGCTGGATCTCCTTACAGTCCAAGGGACTCTCAAGAGTCTTCTCCAACACCACAGTTCACTACTCTCCAATAAAAAAAATTAAAAGCTAAAAAGAGGATGTCTTCTCTGTCCTCCTCCCTGGCTGTGGGGATGTTTTAAGTTTAGCCAACTGGATGCCCTCCCCTGGCACCTGAAGCTTGACCTGGTGACCCAGAGAACCTGACACACTTGGAGATATTTTCAGCGACAGCAGCAGGACCGGGAGGTTTCCTGTTCATGCCGCTCCCGTGGCCTGACCCTCGGCTACGCTCTCAGCGGCCTGACCTATTCAGTCTTGCACATCTTTCACGCCCGATGCTTCAGCTTTCTTCTCAGTTCTGTGAGGTCCCAGAGATCCTTCCAATAAATTTCTTTTTTGCTTTAAAGAAGTACACGGTAAAAACACTTTCACCTTTTGGTTCCCAGTTTACCAACTGTCATTCCCTTCCCTCAAGTAACACTTATGATTTGTTTCTTGCTTATCTCTCCATAGATTTTTTAACATAAACCACACAGCATGAAAATACATTATGTCTCCTCTTCTTATTATATAAAAATAGCATATTCCACCCTTTGCTTCTCTCCTTTAATGTATTTTGGTAACCTTCCCACATCACTAGATAAAAATCTTCCCCATTCACTTTATCTCCACCCTTTTTTCTAAAGACAAACTTTTAATTTTGGAGTTATTTTAGGTTTACAGGAAGCTTGCACGGATAGTAGAGCATTACCCGGCTCCCTCTGATGCGAACATGTTACACCACCACGGTACATTTGTCGAAACTAGAAATTGACATCGGTACGTGTCTTCATCTGCTGAGGTTGCCAGAACAAAATAGCACAGTCTGGGTGGCTTAAACAACAGAAACATGTTTGCTCACAGTGGTGGAGTCTGGAAGCCCAAGACCAAGGTGCTGGCACGGTTTACTTCAGGAGAGGGCTGCCTATTCTCTACGCCCTCATGTGGCCTCTCCTCTGGGCGAGAGGGGCATCGAGTTCACGGGCATGTCTTCTCATAAAGACCTAAAGGCACAGACCTTACAGGACCAGGGCCACACCCGTATGAGCTTATTTAGCCTCGGTTATTTCCTTAGAGGCCCCATCTCAGATACACCCACACTAGGGGTTAGAGCTTCAATATATGAACTTGGCAAAGGTGAAGAGGATCAACTGTTCAGTCTATACCAGGACATTACTACTCACTGAACTTCAGACTTTATTTGAATTTCACCATTTTTCCAATAATATCTCCTTTCTGTTCCAGGATCTAGTCCAGGATACAACATTGCATTTAATCCCCATTCACTTTTTGAAGCCTGGTTTGGGGAACTAAGATCCCACATGCTGTATGGCATGGCCAAAAACATTTTTTTAAAAAGAAAAAAAGAAATTCTTCTGGCTTCTAATTCGCATTCCTTGAGGAATAGTGGTTCCAAGTCATTGGACAGATTGGCTGAATCAGAACCTGCATTTTACCAAAATCCCCAGGTGATGTATCATTCACTTGATACATTCAAGCTTAGGAAGCAGTAATCTAGAGGTGAATTTCAACCAGAGCAGAAACCCCATCTATACCGTCCCTGAGTGCTGGAGTACAACCTGGGAGGTGGTGCCCAGCTCTGCTTGAATTGCCCCCAAGGGGTGGGGTTCACCACTCCTGGACCCCATCTGTCGATTCACATACAACTCAACTTCAGAAACTGTCCCCTCACTTCGAGATGAAATTGTCTTCCCTTTAGTAATACCTTTGTATGTGTTTCCCTTTGCTGTGTAACACATTCCCACAAACTCAGAGGCTTAAAAACAACACACATTTGTCATCTGAGTTCCTGGGGGTCAGAAGCCTAGGTACAGGATCCTGGATCCTGGCTCAGTCTCAGGCTACAGTGAAGGTGCCGACTGGGGCCGTCTGAGGCTCGAGTCCACGTCCAATGTCAAGCACATTCAGGTCACTTGTGGGGAGAATATTCATCTTCTGCATCTGTAGGACTGAGGCCCTGGACTCGAGGCACCAGCCTTTCCTGCCCCGTGGCCCCCAGCCGGTGGAGAACAGCTTGGCGGCTCGCTTTCCTCCAGGCCAGCGGGAGAATGCCTCCCTTCCAGTCCTTCTAGCTCTGACCTCTAAAGCCTCTTTAAGGGCGCCTCTGATTAGGTGAGGTCCACCCAAGGTAAGTTCCTTTTTGATTAACTACCAAGTCAGCTTAAAGATTAGGGCTTCCCTGATGGCTCAGATGGCAAAGAATCTGCCTGCAATGCCAAAGACCCAGGTCCATTCCTCTGGAGAAGGAAAGCGCAACCCACTCCAGTCCTCTTACCTGGGAAATCCCATGGACAGAGGAGCCTGGAGGGCTACAGTCCATGGGGTCACAAAGAGTCGGACACGACTGAGTGATTTTCACTTACTTCCTTAGCAAGTCAACTAACCAGTAACCTCATCACGGGAAGGCTATCCCACTATCTCCTCTGGTTCCGCCCATACATGGGGATGATGTGTGGTCCACCAGTGGGCTGGAATTCCACAAGTCCAGGGGGTGCCATGCATACTGTCTATGTGAATGGTGTCCTGGAGTTTTGCAATGAGCAGCCTGCATAGCCAGGCAGGTGGGACTTCTCTGAATTTTCATGTTTCTGGCTCAGTCGTTCTTTTCTCAGGAGCCCCATAGAATTCCTTGACCCTTCCTGGCAATCTTCCTTTAGATAATCCAAACTTTCTCCAGGCAAAACAGCTCCAGCCCCTTCAAACTGCCATCACATGTCATAGAGTCACATGACCATCACATGAACATCAGTTTGGTTCAGTTCAGTTACTCAGTTGTATCCGATTCTTTGCAACCCCATGGACTGCAGCACGCCAGGCCTCCCTATCCATCATCAACTCCTGGAGCTTGCTCAAACTCATGTCCATTGAATCGGTTATGCCATCGAACCATCTCATCTTCTGTCATCCCCTTCTCCTCCTGCCTTCAATCTTTCCCAACATCAGGGTCTTTTTTAATGAGTCAGTTCTTCATATCAGGTGGAGCTTTAACATCAGAACTTCCAATGAATATTCAGGACAGATTTCCTTTAGGATTGACTGGTTTGATCTCCTTGCAAACCAAGGGACTCTCAAGAGTCTTCTCCAACACCACGGTTCAAAAGCATCAATTCTTCATGGTCCAACTTTCACATCCATACATGACTACTGGAAAAACCAAGACCACTGTCGCAAAGTAATATATCTCTGCTTTTTAATATGCTGTCTAGGTTTATCAAAGCTTTTCTTCCAAGGAGCAAGCGTCTTTTAATTTCAGGGCTGTAGTCACCATCTGCAGTGGTTTTGGAGCCCCAAAAATAAAGTCTGTCACTGTTTCAATTGTTTCCCCATTTATTTGCCATGAAGTGATGACCCAATGGACAGCAGGCCACAAGGCTCCTCTCTCTATGGAATTCTCCAGGGAAGAATACTGGAGTAGGTTGCCATTACCTCCTCCAGGGCATTTTCCCAACCCAGGGATTGAACCCAGGTCTCTTACATCTCCTGCATTGGCAGGCAAGTTCTTTACTACTAGTGCCACCTGGGAAGTCCCATGAACATCAAATCGGTCATAAAGTGACTTTTGTTCAGTTCAGTTCAGTCGCTCAGTCATGTCCGACTCATTGCGAACCCATGAACCACAGCACGCCAGGTCTCCCTGTCCATCACCAACTCCTGGAGTCTACCCAAACCCATGTCCATTGAGTTGGTGATGCCATCCAACCATCTCATCCTCTGTCGTCCCCTTCTCCTTCTGCCCTCAATCTTTCCCAGCATCAGGCTCTTTTCCAATGAGTCAGCTCTTCACATCAGGTGGCCAAAGTATTGGAGTTTCAGCTTCAACATCAGTCCTTCCAATGAACACCCAAGACTGATCTCCTTTAGGATGGACTGGTTGGATCTCCTTGCAATCCAAGGGACTCTCAAGAGTCTTCTCCAACACCACAGTTCAAAAGCATCAATTCTTCGGCGCTCAGCCTTCTTTATAGTCCAACTCTCACATCCATACGTGACCGGTTTGTCTCAACAGTTGTTATTGTTGTTTAGTTGCTAAGTCATGTCTGACTCTTTGGAAACCCACCAGGCTCCTCTGTCCATGGGATTTTCCTTCTGTAGGATCTTCCTGACCAGGGATCAAACCTGGGTCTCCTGCACTGCAGGTACATTCTTTACCACTGAACTACCGGGAAGCCCTTGCCTGAACAGACATTTTTTCAATGCGTTCTTGGTGACCAAAACCTTGCCACCACTAGCTGTGTTACCTATCTGGCCATCTTCTCTGTCCTCCCTGGAAAACACTCTAGTTTGTCGATATTCCACTTATAATGTAGCATTTATTGAGCACTTACTCTATGCCAGCCAGTGCTTAAAGCAGTTGACATAGATTGTCTCATTGAATCACGTCAGCAATACCATGAAGTTGTATCATGCCACTTTATTGATGAGGAAATTCAGGCAGAGAGAAGTTAAGCAACTCCACCAAGACCACCAGCTTTTGGTGGCTGGAGCTCAGACCACTTGACTCTAGAGCCTGTGCTGTTAGTCACTGTGCCTGGCTTCCTCCCAGAGGTTCACTCTGAACCTGGCAGGGGTCCTCCAGGAGCCAGAAGACTGTCCACTTCTCACTCTTTGCACTGCATTCTGTAGTTCAAAAAAGCAAATGCTTCTTCTTTATTCTTTGCTAAACTTCACTGTTACAGCCACAGGCCCCTCTTGGCTTATTGTCCACTGCTGGTCTGCCTGCAGGCTTCATACAGAGCAGAATCTCATTTACCGAGAGCCTGCTGTGTAGACAACGCTGTCCATGTTACGCCAGGGACAGCTCAGGGCCTTTGAACCCTAGTGAAAAGAGACACAGGTTCCTAAAGCAGGAAAACAAATACACTCCCAGGTCCCAAATAGCCTGACGAATATTGTTTTACCAGGGCACTTCCTTTTCTAACTTCAGATCCATCTCAACGTGATCCAAGAGGAAGAGCCATGGGCTCGAAACCCAGCTCCACTTAGTTACACGCACGGGCCTGGGCCAGTTTCCTGAGCCTCAGTTTTCCAGGCTGCAAAACAGAAAATCAAGTCCACAATTCCTTTTTTTGGTACTTTTAAAATCCAGGGAACAAAACCATTTGGTTTTTGCTCCATCAGGCCAGCAGAAATGCGATGACCAGCAAAACCTGAGCCGAACTGGCATGAGACTTATTTAAGACCTCCAATTCACTCATGGAAGGTGAATGTTGACACATTTCGCTGAGAAATACAAAGCTTGATAACAGGGTGCTTCCTCCCTCCAAAACCCAGGAGTTCTGATTCTGAAACCCGCTGGCCCCAAGGGTTTTGCATTAGGAATGGTGGGCCTGTAATACCCAGTTCGGCCTCTGGCCAGCAGGAGAATTTACAGAAGGCCCTAAGCTCATCCTGGGTCACCCGAGTCCTGTCCCTTCACACTTCTCTTGGCAGCATCTTCCCTCCAGCGTCTGTTTAGACGGAAGCAGAACAAACAGCCTGAGACCCACATTTCAGTAACTTGTTCAGTTGTTAAATCGTGTATGACTCTTTGTGACCCCATAGACTGCAACGACCAAGCTCCTCTGTCCATGGGATTTCCCAGGCAAGAATACTGGAATGGGTTGTCATTTCCTTCTCCAGAGGATCTTCACGACCCAGGGATCGAACCCTGCTCTCCTGCAGGACTCTTGTAATTTCTTTTTTTTTTAACCACTGAGCCACCAGGGAAGCCTCATATTTCAGTAGCTGGAGTGGGGTGGGGGGGGGAAGCTCCTCTTTTCTCTAAACCCGTGATTCTCCTCTCACTTCCCAGGAAACAGGCAGTGCTAGCCAGAAAGCCAAACGACGCTTAGGGAGCACTGTGAACCTTCCCCTTGGCCTCTTGCCTCCAAAGCTACAAGACCCTTTGTGTAGCTCTGCTGCGGAAAGAAAAGCCACAGTGAAAACGGATCAAATTCCTGGGGAGAAGTAGAAGCTTTCTTTTACAGAGAAAGAATGGGATGTGCTGTCTCCTATTACTATAGAGAGATCATTTCAAAACTGTGTTCGAAAAAATGCTTTTAGAGCCTGGCTTTTCACTGCGCTGCTCTCAAGAGGGGTTGTGTTCTAAATCATTTTGCTGGTGGGGAGGCAGAGACACTAAGCAGGAGAGCGACTTCAAATTCTAGAGAAGCGTGTTTACTGAGGACTGACCTGTGTGTGCCAAGGCAGCCACTAGACTGCTAGGGTGAGCCCCCCACACAGCCGCCGCGGGCGCGGGATCGGGAGCTTCCGTCTGACGGTGGCCCTGCAACTTGGCAGAAGGTACAAGGTAGCAGAAGCTAAGCTTAAAGGGCCCGTCTGTTTGGGGGTCGGAAAACTGGCCATGGAAGAAAGGCCTTGAAGACTAGGCAGAAAGGCAGGGAGCCCCAGGGCAGCTGAGGCCTCCAACACAGACACACGGGCTCTGATGCGGAGCCCAGCAGACGTGGGGCGTGTTCAGGGGACCCCGGGGCCAGTACCCAGACACCTTCATGGACCGAGAGGTCAGGGAGAGACTGAGGCCAAGTGAGGAAGAGTGTGCCAACTAGGGCATCCCATTAACTGCCCTCTCCCAGTGCGGGTCCATGGTTTCCTAATCTTTCCTTTATTATTGACAGAAGCCACAGTTCAATGTCTGTGTGGACTGTCAAAGGGCACCACGCTGAAAGATACAGACATTTAAGCACAGTTCAGTTCAGTCGCTCAGTCGTGTCTGACTCTCTGCGGCCCCATGGACTGCAGCACGCCAGGCCTCCCTGTCCGTCACCAACTCCTGGAGCTTGCTCAAACTCATGTCCATCGAGTTGGTGATGCCATCCAACCACCTCATCCTCTGTCGTCCCCTTCTCCTCTCGCCTTCAATCTTTCCCAGCATCAGGGTCTTTTCAAATGAGTCAGCTCTTCACATCAGGTGGCCAAAGTATTGGAGTTTCAGCTTCAGCATCAGTCCTTCCAATGAATATTCGGGACTGATTTCCTTCAGGATGAACTAGTTTGATCTCCTTGCAGTCCAAGGGACTCTCAAGAGTCTTCTCCAACACCACAGTTCAAAATCATCAGTTCTTCAGTGCTCAGCTTTATAGTCCAACTCTCACATCCATAATGACTATTGGCAAAACCATAGCTTTGACTAGATAGATTTTTATCGGCAAAGTAATGTCTTTGCTTTTTAATATGCTGTCTAGGGTGGTCATAGCTTTTCTTCCAAGGAGCAAGCGTCTTTTAATGTCATGGCTGCAGTCACCATCTGCAGTGATTTGGGAGCCCCCAAAATAAAGTCTGTCACTGTTTCCATTGTTTCCCCATCTATTTGCCATGAAGTGATGGGACCCGATGCCATGATCTTAGTTTCTGAATGTTGACTTTTAAGCCAGCTTTTTCACTCTCCTCTTTCACTTTCATCAAAAGCCTCTTTAGTTCTTCTTCACTTTCTGCCATAAGGGTGATGTCATCTGCATATCTGAGGTTATTGATATTTCTCCTGGCAATCTTCATTCTAGCTTATGCTTCATCTAGCCTGGCATTTCACATGATGTACTCTTCACAGAAGTTAAATGAGCAGGGGACAATATACAGCCTTGATGTACTCCTTTCCCAATTTTGAATCAGTCCATTGTTCCATGTCCAGTTCTAATTGTTACTTCTTGACCTGCATACAAATTTCTCAGGAGGCAAGTAAGGTGGTCTGGTATTCCTAGCTCTTCAAGAATTTTCCACAGTTTGTTGAGCATTTAAGCACAGTGATGTGCATTTCTAACACACCTGTGAATGTCTTTGTTTGGGCGATGCTATAACAAAACAAAGACGCTTACTCCTTGGAAGGAAAGTTATTATCAACCTAGACAGCATATTAAAAAGCAGAGACATTACTTTGCCAACAAAGGTCCGTCTAGTCAAGGCTATGGTTTTTCCAGTAGTCATGTATGGATGTGACAATTGGACTATAAAGAAAGCTGAGTGCCGAAGAACTGATGCTTTTGAACTGTGGTGTTGGAGAAAACCCTTGAGAGTCCCTTGGACTGCAAGGAGATCCAACCAGTCCATCCTAAAGGAAATCAGTCTTGGGTGTTCATTGGAAGGACCGATGTTGAAGCTGAAACTCCGATACTTTGGCCACCTGATGCAAAGAGCTGACTCATTGGAAAAGACCCTGATGCTGGGAGGGATTGGGGGCAGAAGGAGAAGGGGATGACAGAGGATGAGATGGTTGGATGGCATCACTGACTCCAGGTACTTGGGTTTGGGTGGACTCCAGGAGTTGGTGATGGACAGGGAGGCCTGGTGTGCTGCGGTTCATGGGGTCACAAAGAGTCGGACACGACTGAGCGACTGAACTGAACTGATATCAAAACACCTTAGCCTGCATGGCTTATAAACAGCAGACATTTATTTCTCACAGATCAGGAGGCTGTAAGCTCAAGATCGGGGTGCCAGCAGGGTCAGGTTCTGGTGAAGGCCTGCTTCCAGGTTGCAGGCTGCTGACCTCTCCGCATGTCCTCACACGGCAGCAGGGGCAGGGGAGCGCTCTTGGGGTCTCTTTAATTTTCTTTTTTTTCTTTTCTTATTGTGTGTGTGTGTGTGTGTGTGTGTGTGTGTATACACACACACATGCTTATGTGAGGCTTCCCTGGTGGCTTAGAGGGTGAAGAATCTACCTGCAATGTGGGAGTCGCAGGTTCAATCCCTGGTTCGACCCCCAGGAAGATGCCCTGGAGAAGAGAATGGCTACGCATTCCAGTATTCTTGCCTGGAGAATTCCATGGACAAAGGAACCTGGTGGGCTATACAGTCCTTGGGGTCACAAAAAGTCGGACAGGACTGAGCAACTAACACTTTCACTTCTCATATGTACATGTGTGTGTATATATATACATATACACATCCCTCCAGGGCTCCTGCATCTTGGCGTCAACCATGTGGAGGCAGTGCGGTGCAGATCTCCCTATGGACTAGATGCCCCAGCCTGGTCCTCCTGGCTCACCTCTGTCAGCGCGCTACAGCAGGGAAGGGCTCCACCCTCGTGATCTAACCACCTCCCCAAGTCCCCACCTCCCAAGACCATCACCTTGGGGTTAGGGTTCCAATGTATGAAGTGGGGACACACACATTCAGCCCATAGGGTCAGGCTCCATGGCAGGGCCAGCACCCAGGTGAGGCAGGAGGGATGCCCAGGACAAGCACACCCCAAAAGGAGACCCTTGCTCCTGGGGGCTGCTCCTGACCAGGAGGCCCCTAAACAGTCTGGCCTCCAGGGGTCTCTCTTGCCTCATGCCGGTCCTAGCTCTGCTCTGCCGGCTCCCACTGCCATCTCAGGGTTCAGAGAGAAAAGCAGTAGACACAGTGGCAAGGGAGGGCTGGGGGCGGGTCTGAACTGCACCGCTGAACCTGAAGTTCACTTGGGGAACTGAGAGCAGGAAGCCATTGCCCGCTGGTGCTTTAGGAGGGCAGTGAAAAGCGGGGGGGGGGGGGGGGGTCTGGCACAGGGGCAGGGCAGCTGCCCACCTTCCCAGCAGGCCAGGCTGGGCTGAGGTAGCAGCACCGGGACCAACAGCAGGGTCATCCTGTAGGAGGCAGGATGGGAATAGCAGGTAAGGACTTGGGTTCCTCCATTTACTGATCATCAATATGTTGTGTTGTTGTTCAATCGCTAAATCGTGTCCAACTCTTTGTGACCCCATGGACTGCAGCATGCCAGGCTTCCCTGTCCCTCATCTCCTAGAGATTGCTCAAATTCATGTCCACTGAGTCAGTGATGCTATCTAACCATCTCATCCTCTCCTTGGCAGCCTCCTTCTTTTGCCTTCAATCTTTCCCGAATCAGAGTCTTTTCCAGGGAGTCGCCTCTTTGCAACAGGGGCCCAAAGTATTGGAGCTTCAGCTTTAGTCCTTCCAATGCATATTCGGGGTTGATGTTCTTTATGATTGACTGGTTTAACCTGCTTGCTATCCAAGGGACTCTCAAGAGTCTTCTCCAGCACAATTGGAAAGCAATCAATTCTTCGGAGCTAATTATAATCCCTGACAAGTGATTTAACCTCTCCCGGTCTCAGTTTCTTCATCTCGAAAATGGGTATCAGCAGAGTAGCCCTGTCTCCCAGGGTGCGGAGGAGATTTCAAGGCAAGCATCTATGTTTGGAGTTTAAAACACAGTCTGGCCCCCAGGAAGCTTTCACATTCTCAGTGAGGCCAGCGGACCTTAGAAACGGGCCACAGAGATAACCAGCGTTGGAGCCGCACAGATAGAATCACCTGGGGGAATCCTTCCAACCTCCCCAACCTAGGCCAGGGTCCCCTGCACGATTAAACCCCAGTCTCTGGGGAGAGATCTGGGCATCAGTATTTTTCCGTAAGTCTCCAGGAGTTTCCAACGCGCAGCTGTCTGGCAACCATGCTCATCTACAACTTCGGGTGCCTGAGGCCTGAGCGGACAGAGGTCACCTTGAAAAGACACCGACAGGCAACCATTTTGCAGCTGGAGGTGAAGCCAGATGGGGTGGGGGGTGGGAGGCTGGGGGGCCTCGGGGCCCAGCCCGGGGGCGGCTGCGGCGCGCTCTCGGGGGTCGCGGGGCCCGGCGGGCAGGGCGCCCGCTGTCCCGGCGGGGAGGCAGCCAGGGGCCGGGCCCCGCGAGCCGGGCGGGCAGGAGGCCGGGGTGGCTCGGAGCGCGGCTCGGGCGCCAGGGGGAGCTCGCGGCCCCGCCGCGCCCCCGTCCCCGCAGCTGGTTCAGACTGGTTCGGGCAGGGTGCGGCCCGGCGGGCTGCATTCCAGGCCGCGGGCGCGCCGCCGGCTCCGGGGTCGCCCCGAGCGCCTCCGGGGGGCCGGGGAGACTTGTTTGTATTTGTCTTCTTTGTTTCAGATCATTCATTTGGCCCTCCACGGGGGCTCCTGAGCCCGCCGACACACCCTGGGCTATCCTGGTGTCCTGCGTGCATCACGGACCACCACAGAGCTTTCCAGAGGGCCCCCGCCCAGCGCCCCTTCTCCCCAAAGACTCCGACTCCGAAAGCTGGGGTGGGGCTCCGGGCAGCTGCATTTTAAGCAAAATGTTTCTAATGCATCATTTATTTAGGAGGGGAAAAAAAAAAAAAAGACTGGAAGCAAAATGACTGTTGGCTAGCCAGCTTGGCCCAGGGTAGGAATCCCCTTGACGCTTGTACGGAGCGAAGATCTCTTCCCCCGACACCCCGTCTCCAGGAAAAGCGGGTCGGGGTAAGCAGCGTTTTGAGCTAACACTCTAGGGTCTTGGTTTTTCTATTTTTTTCCCCCCTCCAATGAGTCATATTGGGCATCTTAAAAGTTTAAATACTGTAACAAGCATCAGCGGAAGAAATAGAACACTACGAATACATAATTGAAACCCCTCCCCAGTTTCCTTTCCGCCACCCCAAAGTAACCAGTTTCCTGAATGTGGCGCCGCACCCCCGTGCACAGCCTTATACTTTTACTCCATATGTCTGTATCCATAAACAATATATAGTGCGGTTTCGCGTGTTTTAAAAACTTTATGTTAATGGCAGCGTGCCCTACAGAGCCTTCTGCGACTTGCTTCCCCCCACCCCCCTTCCTTCTCTTTTTCTTAGCATTATGGTTTTGAGATTCCTCCATCAGGGGAAGTTTGCTGCGCTTAGGCTTGTTTGGCTAATCTGAAGCCGTTTCTGGGTTTTTCCGAGGGGAGCCCGGGTCCCTCCGCAGGGGTGAGGGTCAGAGCTGGGCTCCTGGCTGTCTTGTGTGATGCAGAAGAGCTCTGGGCATCAGACGCTTCGGGACAGTAATGAATGTCCAAGTGCAGGTTCAGTGAGTTTCTGTGAAATCCTCTTCCTTAGTACCTGAGGCCCAAGTCTTAGCCAAGAATTTTCCAGAATATTCCTCTGGCCCGAAAGCCTGGATATTTGGGCCGCGATGCAGTGGACAGCTGTAGAAGGGGGAAGATGGATTACCCAAAAGACACACCAAGCATGTGCTCATGCCCCCCTACCTAAGCTTGTCGGATAAAATACAAACTCAGATTTAACAGGATGGGGATAAGGGGAGTCCCGTATACTTATTTCTAGCCTTAAGCCGAGCCCGATTTTTAAAAAACCAATATAACACTTTAAAGAAAAATAATCATGGGAAAAATTAGACTGCTAGACCTCCAGATACCTCGTTACATTATTTAAAAACTTGACTCACTAGCAGGTCCGTCTAGTCAAAGCTATGGTTTTTCCAGTAGTCATGTATGGATGTGACAGTTGGACCATAAAGAAGGCTGAGCGCTGAAGACTAGATGCTTCTGAACTGTGGTGTTGGAGAAGACTCTTGAAGAGTCCCTTGGACTGCAAGGAGATCCAACCAGTCCATCCTAAAGGAGATCAGTCTTGGGTGTTCATTGGAAGGGCTGATGTTGAAGCTGAAACTCCAATACTTTGGCCAACTGATGCGAAGAACTGACTCATTGGAAAAGACCCTGATGCTGGGAAAGATTGAAGGCAGGAGGAGAAGGGGAGGACAGCGGATGAGATGGTTGGATGGCATCACCGACTCAATGGACATGAGTTTGAGTAAACTCCGGGAGTTGGTGACAGACAGGGAGGCCTGGTGTGCTGCAGTCCCCCGGGTTGGAGTCGGACACGACTGAGCGACTGAAGAATGATAGCATTGCTTTGGACCCTGCCTTCTTCAGCCTCGGAGGAGTTTAGACTAGCCTCTTAGGGGGTGGAGGTCAAATTTAGTGCGCTTAAGGAGTCCCTGTGGAGTTTATTTTAAAATCTGCCCCCGGGAAGAAGAGGATCGCTACATCCAGCTTCCCTAACTGTTAGGACTGTCAGCCAGGCGCAAACAAGCTGCTGTCCAAGGAGAGGCCTGGTGGGCGGGGTGATGGGGGAGGGGTGATCTTTAAAGAAAGGCTCCTCTAAGTTAGCTGTTCTCTATCCTGAATGCACGCTGGAACCACCCGGGGAGCTTTACAAACTACCGATGCCCAAGCGCCACCTCCAGAGATTCTGGCTGAATAGGCCTGGGGTGAGGTCTGACTTCCGGGCTTTTAGAAACTCCCCAGTTCAGTTCAGTCGCTCAGTCGTGTCTGACTCTCTGCGACCCCTGGAATGCAGCCTGCCGGGCTTCCCTGTCCATCACCAACTCCCAGAGCTTGCTCAAACTCGTGTCCATGGAATCGGTGATGCCCTCCAGCCGTCTCATCCTCTGTTGTCCCCTTCTTCCTTCAACAAACTCCCCGGGCCACTCTAAAGTGCTGTGGGAGCTGGGACCCGCTGCTCCACCGGATTTCAATGCAACGGGGTAGTCTGCAGCCAAGCTTCTCAAACTCAGCGGTGTGTTAGACTCACCTGGCGAGCATGAAACCATGCAGATGCCCAGGTTCCAACCCTAGAGACTGTGTGTGGCCTGGACTTGGGGTGTTTTAAAGGAGCCCTCGGTGATCGCCATCTGAAGGCGGGTTTGAGACTCTGGTTTGCCAGGTGGTGGCGGGGGCCGGGCGCAGGGAGCGCGGCGCACCACTGGGCGGCGCTGCCCACTCGGCCCGGCGCTCCGCTCGGCGCGCACCGGCCCCGCCTCCGCCAGGCGGGCCGCGGGGCGTGCAGCGGACCGGGGGCGGGGCTCCGAGTCCGGGACTCGGCGTCCGGCACCCGGGCAGCCTCCGCCAGCCGGACCCTGCCGCTCTAGTGATGCTGCTCCTGGACGCCGATCGGCCGGAGCCCGTGCGCGGCGGGGCGCGCGAGCTCGCGGTCTTCCTGACCCCCGAGCCAGGGGCCGAGGTAGGGGACGCGGCTGGAAGTGGGGGAGGCGGGTCTCGTGGTTGCGGGGTCCAGGACCCGCGCGCCCCAGGGGCGAGTGGACGAATGGGGGTGGGGGACCCCTGAGCGCTGGGCCCGGACCCTCGGCTTCCCCGCAGCTTTCTCTCGTACCTGGCGCTGGGGCTCCGGGGACGCACGGGCGGCTCCGGGACTCTTCTCGGCGGCGCGGTGGCTTCCCAGGGTCACCCAGTGATGCGCGTCAGGTCCCTCCCGCTCCGTCCTCCAGCCAACACGACTCTCGGGGGCCCAGACTCGCCTCCCATCCTTACCTGATCACCCCCTCTCTCCGACTCCCCACCACCGGCATCCGCCGGGATGCCAGAGGGAGGCGCGCTCAGAGCTGATGTCCTTTGCAAACCCGGGCTCTCGGGGAGGCCGAGCCCCGGTCCCGCCTCTGCCCGCGCGTTCGGCCTGCTCGGCTCTGAGCTGACGCCAGATTCCCGCAGGAGGCAGGCAGGCTGCGTCTGTGAGGATGCACCCGGCCTCGGTCCGCTTCTGTTGCTAGGAGGGAAAATTCCTCATCTCTGGCTGTTCTTGCTGTTTTAAAAGCACAGAATAAAAAGTAGATCTAGCGCTGGATTCTTTATCTTCCACCTGAAGCCAGTATGTTGACAGTGCCACGAAAAAGTTATTTACCCAAGTTCACCCGGAGTTATTTAGGGCCAGAAAGTTAACCCATTCTCTTTTAAAATCTCAGAAGTGGTACGCAAGTATTTAAAATAAAGAGGAAGCACCTTCTTTCTCTCTCACTCCAGTTCTGGTTCCCAGAGATAACCATCTCCCACAGTTTGGTGTACATCATGCCAAGCATATTAAAAATGCATTTACAAATGTAGGTGGGGATGTATACTAACAATTATACATAATTAGTTTTTACAAAAAAGCCGCTTGATACCAGAATACTTTTCTGCAACTTGCTTTTCGTTATTCAAAATAGCATGGACAAGTAGGAAGTGACTTAATAGTAAGGCACAAGGCTTCTTTCAGGGTGATGAGAATATTCTGGAATTACTGCTAATGGTTGCACAACTTTGTGAATTCAGTGAAAACCACAGAATTGTACACTTTAAAAGGTTAAATTTTATGGCATATGAATTCTATCTCAATTTAAAAAATAGTATGGACGTATTTCCATGTCAGAATGTAAGAACTGTCCAATAGAAATATAATTTGAGCCAAATATGAGCCAATAATTTTAATTTTTTAACATTTTAAATATTCTAGGAGCCATATAAAAAGGGGAAAGAAACAGGTGAAATTGTCAATATGTTTTTTTCCAGGTTTATTGAGATCTAATTGACATACAGTGCTATAAGATTAAGATGTACAAGTTTCAGTGTACTTAACATACCTATCCAAAATGTCCTTTCAGCATGTCATCAATGTAAAAAGAATTCAATGAGATTTTTACATTCTCTTCTTTGGACAAAGTTTTCAAAACCAGGCTTGGAATATTAAGCTTACAACACACCTAGGTGTGGACCAGCCACATTTTAAGCATTTAGTAGTCGTGAGGGGCTTCCCTTGTGGCTCAGCTGGTAAAGAATCCACCTGAAATGCGGGAGACCTGGGTTCGATCCCTGGGTTGGGAAGATCCCCTGGAGAAGGGAAAGGCTACCCACTCTAGTACTCTGGCCTGGAGAATTCCATGGACTGTATAATCCATGGTGTCGCAAAGAGTTGGACACGGCTGAGCATCTTTCACTTTCAACAGTCATAAGAGGCTGGTGGCTTCCATGTTGAAGAGTGTAGGTCTTCATCCTTCTTCAGCTTCCTAGTGTCCTGCCATGATGTTGTTGTTCAATTGGCAAGTCATGTCCAACTCTTTGTGACCCCATAGACTGCAGCACCTCGGGCCTCCCTGTCCCTCACCATCTCCCAGAGTTTGCTCAAACTCATGTCCATTGAGTCAGTGATGCCATCCAACCATCCCATCCTCTGTTGCCCTCTTTTCTGTCTGTCTTTAGTTCTCCCAGCATCAGGGTCTTTTCCAGTGAGTCGACTGCTTGCGTCGGGTGGCCATAGTATTGGAGCTTCAGCATCAGTCCTTCCAAGTAGTATTCAGGGTTGATTTCCTTTAGGATTGACTGGTTTGATCTCCTTGCTGTCCAAGAGACTCTCAAGGGTCTTCTCCAGCATCACAGTTCGAAAACATCAATTCTTTGGCACTCAGCCTTCTTTACGGTCCAGCTCTCCCCTCCATACATGACTACCATTACATAATAATCCCTCCTGTTTTCTGAGCATTTGCTATGTTCCAGCAGCTTGCTGCACTCTGTTCATGGACTATGCCATCACATCCTGGCAGTGACCCAGTGGCTAGGATGTTGCTATATCAACTTCATAACTGTGAAACCTGAGGCCCTCACCAAATACGCGGCGTCCTGTGGATGTCCGGTAATTTCTGAACCACACCCCCAGGCGTGGGCATTTAGGCTGTGTACCTGCTTAAGGATTTAAGTAACCTGTGCGTCTTTCTTGTTCTTTCTCCGCCTTACTCTCAGCAGCAAGATGTCATTGTGCCCAAGGGCTCAGCCTCATTTTGTCTGATTAGGGACAGCCTCCAGGAGAATCTGCATGCATTCATTTCATTTGCTCACTCGGGGCTCTCTCTAACTCAGACGCGAGCTGGCTCATGCTCATTTGTAAGGGCTGTAATGAAGAGCCGAACTCCCCGTAGCTCCATGCGGCAATAAAGGCACTTCGAGCTCTTGCTGAAGTTTATTTACCAAAAGAAGCAAAAACTGCCCGGGTGGAGTCACTTGCAGTGTCTACTTAAAGCTTAATTCATTAGCAGTTCCCCGTGCTGCAGCTGTCTGCAGAGATGGGCAAATGAGCTGGAAAAGGGAGGCCTGGTTTGGGATCAGGCCTGGGTGCCTGGAGCCTCCTGTAGCAGCCCACGTCCTCGGGCCACTTTGGGCTTTTAAATGGCGCGGTCGGAGTCCCAGACTCTAGTCCTGGGGGTGTCCTGGAGTTCCTAGGGAGGTGGGTCCTTCAACACCTCGAACCCCTGCTGTTAGAACCCACACAAGGGTCCCCCATGCTCATGGCCCCACTCTCAGACAGTAAACGTGTAACACACCAAACCTCTGCGCTGTGATGAATGCCGTGGAGAATGCAGCTTGGGTGATGTGGTAGAGAGTGTCTGGGAGACTTGGGTGGGGACAGCCTCTCCAAACCCCTGAGGAATGTGCAGGGAAGAGGGAGCACAGACATCCAGGAGGCCGAGTAGCAGAGGGACCCCCACTTTGTCTGGGAGTGATCAGGGAGGGCTTCCCTGAGGCGACGTCAGTTTAGGCTGAGCTCTGAAGCATGAATAGGAGTTGACCGGGCTGAGAGGGAGGAGAAAAATGTCCCAGGCAGAGGAAACAGAACTTGCAAAGGCCCTGGGGTGGGATGAAGCAGGGTAATCATGAGGGGAGAAGAGCAGCAGGTAGAAGGGTGGGCAGTGAGGGCAGGGTGGAGCCAGTGAGAGGACCAGAAAGAGGACTTTGCACTGCCTCCCTGGATGGAGGAGCCACTGAAGGGCTGTGTGTTGACCAGTTGACCAGGGAGCATTTCACTCTTTGCAGGGCCTTTGGGTTTTTCTCTCCAACCAACTTTTTTGTGCTTTACTTTCTCTCTCTTTCTGATTTGCACTTCCTCTTTTGGGGGAACTTTCAGGCAGGGTCTCCAGAAGCTGCTTCAAGATGGCAGGGAGAGAAAGAGATGTTTGCCTCTTGGGGGCCCTCCTGGATGGTTGAGTCCTGATACCCACCCAGGGGGGAGTTCCTGACAAGACTCAGAGTTCCATTTGGTTCCTGTGCTGGGATGCAGGACAGGTTTGGCCCACAGATGGGGTTCATGGCCTGCCTGGAAGGAAGTAAAGGACTTCACTTGCTCACACTTGCTCTGCCTGAGTGAGCAGAGATGAGAGGGGAGAGTTAACCCATGGATGAGGTCCCGGGCTGCAAACTGGTGGCCCAGGGGCTGAATCCAGAACTCCGATATGATTGGTTCACTTCACGTAGGGGTTCTTTTTTGTTGCTGTTGTTTAATTCTTTTTTCACATAGGGGTTCTTAAATGGAGAATTTTCATGAAAAAAAAAAAATCTGAGTTTCTTGTTTGTTTAAAATAATGGACAGTCTGGAAATCCACGGTCCCTGTTTCCTAGTCGTGGTCCCCCGTGTGCCACGGTCCTCACCCCTTCTTATTGTTTCCCTCTACTGAAGCTGGTATCAGTTACCGCTTACCTTTGTGCTTGAACCTGTGACGTTCCTAGTCATGATGAGAGGAGAGGAAACTGTTTCTCCAAACCAGGAGTCTGGACTGAATAGGAAGACATGAGTTAGACCCAAATGCCCCTGGGTCTCAAGACAAAATGTAGAAGAGACCATTTCTTTGTGGAAGCAAAGACTATTGTGTCCAACCTGCAGACACCATGTGCCTCTGGGAGCCCTGGCACATGTCTTATTCTTTTGACCTACTGGTCCCCTTTCCGCTTTCAAATTTTGGATGTTCAGATTAGAACCCTGTGGGTGGGTTCCAGGGCACAGTTTACTGAGTCTACTGTGTCTTGAGATACAGTTCTGGGTTAGTTTATTCCTCTGATCCTTATGGTGGACTTGCTATCGGCCAGACAGTGTGCCGGGCACAGGGGAGAGGCCAGCAAGGTAGACGCAGCGCCTGCTCTCAAGCACAGGAGATGAGCCGGCTAGGAACGATCCTACAGTTAGCGAACAGTGGTATATGCCCCAGGGGAGACACCTGGGGGCTGTGATGGAGACACACAGGGAGGACTGGAAGGAACGTCAGGCAGAGACCTGGCATCGTGTGCTAGAAGCAAGGAAAGATGATGACCCAGGAGGTGCCCGCGTGGGTGGACCTCAGTGATCAAGGAGAGAGTGGGCAGGGCCAGACCAGGGCCTGGAGTCAAAGGGAGGAGCCTGGAATTCGATTCTAGGGGGTCATGGATGGAAGCTGTGAGCAGGGCCGAGCTGGGTGTGAGCAGGAGAAAGACAGGATCAGACCCGTGGATTTAGTGCAGTGCCGGAAGGAGTTGGAGGGGCTGGCGCAGCCGCAGGGGGACCACCAGTGTGGATGTCCAGGTGACGTGGGCTGAACCGGCCGGGCTCCCTGAATCAGAGCTTTCAGGGGTGTGTGAGTCAAGGCCACAGTGGGCGCTTGGAGAAGGGCAGTGTTTCTCAGAAGAAAGTTCGTGTTTTCCCCGGGGCAGAACCGCCCAGCAGCGGAAGGACCCATTCCCAACTCTGAACAGTCTCTTATCACAGGACATCTGGGCTTTGGGGGTGGGTCACCTTGGAACCGTGGCTAAATGCTCCCAGTCTGCTGACTCTCAGCATTGGTCAAGAAGCTTGGAAACAGGTTCCCCAAAGGTGGGAAGCAGCCCTGGTGTCCACCCGCGCAGGCTGGTCACGTAGGGATGCTTCTGCACAGGGGGCGGCTCACGGTTGCAGCAGGAGTCCGCTCTGAACACACCATTCTGGAGCCAGGGGAGAAAAGAAGATGCCCAGAGGTGTGTGTGGTGTAAATAAAAACTTTGAGGGCAAAAAACACTTATCTCATGCATCTATATAAATAAGAGATGAAGATAGATCCATCTCTGGGGGGTGGGGGAGTATGGCCAAGCTGTGAGCACTGGGGTAGGGCGTGGTCCCCAACTTCACCTCACATTGGCCTCATCTGTGACCTCCATCAACGACGAGAAGAACTGCTGCCTCCCTCCCCCACCCCCAATACCCTCATTTCATTGGTGTGGGCACCTCCTGGGCACTGGAATGCCCAAAGCTTTCCAGCAGAATTGAAAAGCCCGGGATGACCAAGACTGATTTGTCTGTTGGAAAGTCCCCGTGGCTGCTGACTGTTGGGGGCACCCAGGAGGCACCCCAGGCCTGGGGATCTGGACTTGTAAGCCCTCTCCGGAGATCCTGATGGTCAAGCTGGTGGGTAGCTCACGACTTGCCTCCCTGCAAGCGGGACCTGCCGCAGGCCCGGAGTGCTGTCTCCCCACCCCTTGCAGAGGGCAGAAAACCCTTCGATCCTGCCTGCTGCTGTGTCTACACCACCGGCTACTGACTCCTCATGTATCAATTGAACCAGCATCCTTTGCAGCTGTGTGCCCCGCACTGACCCCACCTGCGCCCCTGCCCTGGTCAGGCTGCGAGGTGGGAGGTCAGCTCCAGAGCCACAGGGCCTGGGTTTGGATGTCGGCCCTGCACCCCCTCCGCCCTTCCTCCCAAGCTGTGGGGTTGGGGGAGGTGATGCCCGGGCGATGCTTGGCTCGGAGTCTGGCCCACAGTAAGTGATGGGCAGCATTAGCTGCGATTATCCATTTATTCATTCTGTAGGTGTTTCCGGAACAGGTACTGGGTGTGGACTCCGAACCGGGTGCTGGGAAGTAAGAGTGCAAGGGAGGCACGCCCACCCGCAGGGCTCCCCGAACTGGTGGGAGAGGGGCCAGGACACGCACTGATAATTCTACTCCGTGTTTGCAGGAGGGCGATTTCAGCCTCCACTTGCGCAGAAGATGGTGAGTTCTCACTAGCATGACCTCCTGGAGGCCTGGAAGTCCAGGGTTAACTTTCTCTATCTGTGTACAGGAGGCCAACCGTAGATCCCAGTTTTTGGTTTGCAAAACAGTTGCTCCTTGCATGGTCCACATGAGCCCTGGTTCTCTTAAACTGTTTCAGGATCTGAATTGATTCCTTGGGGCAAATGTGGTGGACATTTGGCCTGTGGGTTCCTCTAAGTGGATTGGAGTTGATTTGATTTTTAAATAATTTTGTTTATTTTTGGCTGTGCTGGGTCGTCGTTGCCGCTCAGGCTTTTCTCTGCTTGTGGCGAGCGGGGGCCCTTCTCGGGTTGTGGTGTGCGGGCTTCTCGTTGCGGCGGCTTCTCTGTTGCAGATCACGGGTTCTGGGGTGCGTGGGTTTCATTAGTTGGGGCTCCCAGACTCCAGAGCACGGGCTCAGTAGTTGGGGCACGCGGGCTTCGTTGCTCTTCGGCATGTGGGATCTTCCTGGATCAGGCTTCCCTGGTGGCTCAGCTGGTAAAGAATCCGCCTGAAAAGCAGGAGACCTGGGTTCGACCCCTGGGTTGGGAAGATCCCCTAGAGAAGGGAAAGGCTACCCACTCCGATATTCTGGCCTGGAGAATTCCATATAGTCCGTGGGGTCGCAAAGAGTCAGACAGGACTGAGCGACTTTCACTTTACACCTGCACTGGCAGGTGAATTCTTTACCACTGAGCCACTAGGGAAGCTGGGAGTTGATTCTCTTTAAATCGGTTTTGTTTAAAAATAAACACTGTGTGCGCATGGTACGAACCCAAAGGTCCCTGTGACCACGGAGCGACGCGTGAGGCCCCGCCCTGCCCGTCGGCCTGCGGCCCCGCCCCCGTCCCGGCCCCCCGCCGCCCCCATCGGCATCCTGCTTTCTTCACTCCTGTGTCTCAGCTTTACACGTGAGTGCACGGCGAGCTGGCCAATTGTTTCTAGCTGCCAAACAATCTCATCGTCTGTCTGAATGGTAATTTAGGTATCCGTTCCTCTCCTTTTGCCATCACAAAGTATTACAATGAGTATCTCTGTACCTACATCATTCTGTATTTGTGCAAATATGTCTGGAGGATAAACACCTCGCGGGGGAATTACAGGGTCCAAAGATACCTGCTTTTAAAATTTAAGGGGGACTTCCTTGGTGGTCCAGTGTGGGGGAGTCTGCCTTCTGACGCAGGGTGCTTGGGTTGGATTTCTGGTTAGGGAGCTAAGATCCTATATGCTGTGGGGCACCTGAGCCCGTGTGCCACAGCTAAGACCCAATGCAGCCAAAGATCAATAAATAAATATTAAAAAAATTTTTTTTTTAGTTGCTGTTGCCAAATTAACCTTCGTGTCAGGGTCAGGGCAAGAATAGTCAGCCCTTTTGGACATTTAGACCTCAAGGTCAAGGGTCCCTTGGGGATGGGAACGCTTTCTTGGGCTGCTTTGGGGGGCTGGGAGGAAGGAGTTCCCGCGTCTCCTCTTTGGGAAGGGGATTATCATCTGATGGGCCAGGCCCCTCTGGGTTTGAGATTCCAGCGCAAGGAAGGACATTTCCTTCCTTTGCTCTTTCCAGGCCTTCATTTGTGGCTTGCCCCGGCTTCCAGGATCTTTCTGACATCAATCCAGCCCGTTCATCTTGTGCCCAGAGACGAGGCTGCTTCTGCTAAAGGCCTTTACTGAAGGTAAAGGTCTGAAGCGGCCGTCTGAAGGGGCCACCATGAGTGCTTTTGGAGAAGAGGAGGCATTCTTAATTTGCCTGCCCTGGGTGTGGGCAGGCCTCACAGTCCTTGGGCGGGGTTCATTTTCACCCCCATCCTGCACTCATGGACCCTGGCCCAGCCTGGCTGGGGGAGAGAGGAGCAAGGGCAGGCCAAAGCACCAAGTGTTAAGCAAAAGCTGAACCCACCCCACCCCCCAAACTTGATCTGGCGGCACGTGGGTGTCCTATGGTTGGCCCAGTGATCTGATTTGTAAAATGCTAAGTAGACGCCAACTCTAAAAAAAGTGGAGTTTTCACATAAAAATCCTAATGTCTGGCTTTTCTAAAAATGTTGTGACAAAAGGTGTAGATCTTCAGTGACCTTGTTTCTGGCCTGAGCAGACCTTGTGTTTTCGAGAGAGAGAGAGAGAGAGAGAGAGTGTGTGTGTGTGTGTGTGTAAGCAGTGTTATTGTGATATAATTCACATAACGTTCAGTCCACCATTTAAAGTATACAGTTGCGTTCAGTTCAGTTGCTCAGTCCTGTCTGACTCTTTGTGACCCCATGGACTGTAGCACGCCAGGCCTCCCTGTCCTTCACCAACTCCTGGAGCTTGCTCAAACTCACGTCTGTCAAGTTGGTGATGCCATCCAACCATCTCATCCTCTCTTGTCCCCTTCTCCTCCCGCCCTCAATCTTTCCCAGCATCAGGGTCTTTTCCAATGAGTCAGCTCTTCGCATCATGTGGCCAAAGTATTGGACCTTCAGCATCAGTCCTTCCAATGAATATTCAGGACTGATATCTTTTAGGATGGACTGGTTGGATCTCCTTGCAGCCCAAGGGACTCTGAAGAGTCTTCTCCAACACCACAGTTCAAAAGCATCAATTCTTCGGCACTCAGCTTTCTTTATAGTACAACTCTAACATTCATACATGACCACTGGAAAAACCATAGCTTTGACTAGATGGACTTTTTTCGGCAAAGTAATGTCTCTGCTTTTTAATATGCTGTCTAGGTTGGTCATAGCTTTTCTTCCAGGGAGCAAGCATCTTAATTTCATGGCTGCAGTCACCATCTGCAGTGATCTTGGAGCCCAAAAAATAAAGTCTGTCACTGTTTCCATTGTTTCCCCATCTATTTGCCATGAGGTGATGGGACTGGATGCCATGATCTTAGTTTTCTGAATGTTGACTTTTAAGCTAGCTTTTTCACTCTCCTCTTTCACTTTTATCAAGAGGCTCTTTAGTTTCTCTTCGCTTTCTGCCATAAGGGTGGTATTATCTTTGTATCTGAGGTTATTGATATTTCTCCCGGCAATCTTGATTCCAACTTGTGTTTCATCCAGCCCAGTGTTTCTCATGATGTACTCTGAATATAAGTTAAATAAGCAGGGTGACAATGTACAGCCATGACGTACTCCTTTCCCAATTTTGAACCAGTCCGTTGGTCCATGTCCAGTGCTAACTGTCGCTTCTCGGCCTGCACACACATTTCTCAGGAGGCAGGTCAGGTGGTCTGCTATCCCACCTCTTTAAGAGTTCCCCACGGTGTGTTGTGATCCACACGGTCAGAGGCTTTGGCAATTTCCCTGCTTTTGGTTTATTCAGGTTGCACAGCCATCAGCCACAATCAATTTAAAACACTTTTGTCATCCCCAGAAGAAGCCCTGTCCCTCTTCACTCTCACACCACCAAGAATCCCCTGACCGACTTTCTGTTTCTGAAGAGTGGCCTGTTCTGGACATTTCATAGATGTTTGTGCTTTAAAGACACTGGGAAGCCGGAGGGGTGAAGGCCACATTCCACTTGCAGCGAAGCTTGTTTGGCCACCGTTGTTGTTCGGTCGCTCAGTCGTGTCCCACTCTCTGAGACGCCCTGGACCGCAGCGCACCAGGCTTCCCTGTCCTTCACCGTCTCCTGGAGCTTGACGGTCACAGTGTTTGTTTAACTTTTTAGGTTAGTTTTCAACATTTTCAAATTGGGAGAGTGTGTAGGAAGACCTCTATCACTGTCCATCTTGAATAAAACCGGTTTGGTGCATTCCCACCTGGAATGAGCCGCTCAAACCAAGCGGCAGGTGTCCTCTGTAGATGGGGTCAGGGGCCTGTTGGCCACAGTCTACACCCCTCCCTTTGTCTTCCTGCCTGAGTGTCGGCTGCCATTTATTACCCTGCTGATGCTACTGTTTCTTAGAGAGAAGTAAAAAGTCTCTGTCAAAAGTGGGAAACTGAAATAAGCAATGTGAGGAAAATATCTTCTTAAGCTTGGCTTCTTCTCCCTAGCATTCACTTCCTACCTGGCTTCCGTGTCTTTCTGAGTTTGGAGACCCCAGTGGGTCACAGCCCTCTCCTGTGTGGGTGGAGCATCATGCCAAGAGTAACCTAGAGAAAGAACTTACCAGACCCTCCTCAGCTTCCTGCTCAAGACAGAGGAAGTCTGAGGTGTTCCCCCGCCACACACTCTTTCACATGGGGAAACTGAGGCATGGGGATGGTCAGAGGCATCGTTAGGACCACACAGCATGAATGGGAGAGCGGGACTCAGGCTGTCCCTCTTCCAAGAGAGCACTTTTCCTCCTTCTTCTGGCCTTTCTCTTTTTCCCTCCCTCCTCTCTTTCTTGCAACAAATATTCATGGAGCACTGTATTGGTTACCGGTTGCCAGGTAACAAACCACCCCCAACTTCAGTGGATAAAAACGACCCCCACTTTAGAGTGCATGATTGTGCGGTTGGCGGGCTCCTCTGAGCCATTCTCTCCCGTGGCGCTGGGTGGGCTGCCCCACGGGGCTGCAGACAGCTGGGGGTCCGCGGCAGCCAAAGGTCCAGCATGACTGCACTCATGTCGGGCGGTTGGTGCTGGCAGCTGGGGCGCCTCGGTTCTCCTCCACGGCCGCTCGTTCTCCGGGACTGCTCTCGTCCTGTGGCCTCTCAGACGACCAGAACTGCCTGCTGTCGTCTTCCAAGAGGGTGAGCCAGAAGCTGCAGGGTCTGTAGTCTCGGAAGTCAAACGTGGAGCAGTGCGTTGCTTCCACATTTTATTGGTCAAAGCAAGTCCCAGGCTAGTTCAGGGGTGGAAAGCAATGACGCTGCCTCCCCATGGGCAGAGGAGCAAGGCCATATTGCGAAAAGACATGGAGAGAGTTGGAAGGCTGTCTTAGGAAACACAAGTACCTACTATGTGCCAGGCATTATTTTAGGCCCTAGGGGCACAAAGGTAAGTGAAACGAAAACCCCTGTTCACCAGGAGCTTTCATTCTGTTGAGGGAAGATGACAACAAATAAGTAAAATATGTAGTAAGTTAAATGGTGATGCAGGTTAAAGAGAGAGAGAAATTGGTGCAGGATGGGGTGTGGCAGGAAAGCTACAAGACCAGGGAAGGCCTCACGAAGGAGAATCATATGGGCAAAGGCTGGAAGGAAGTGTGAGAGAAGCTTTACCAGTGATGGGAACAGCAAGTGCAAAGGCCCTGGGGTGAGGACATGGTTGGCATAGTTGGTGGGGCGTGAGCAGTCAGTGATGAGGTCAGAGAGAGGTGGAGGGCTGGGATGGTGTGGGGCTGGGGAGGCCCCCAGTAGGTGTTTGCTGACTGAGGCGGAAGATACAGTAAAAGTTAAGATATAATCCATGCAATATAAAATTTACCATTTTAGAGTATACAGTTCAGTGGTTTTTAGTATATTCCCTATGTTGTGCAGACATTACCACAACCTAATTCCAAAACATTTCCATCACCCAAAAAAGAAGTCTCATAACCATTAGCAATTATTCCCTGCTCCTCCCCACCCTGCACCGATTCCATGGGGGAGACAACCACTAACACACTTTCTGTCTTGTGGATTTGCCTCCTCTGGACATTTCACATAAAAGGAATCATGTAAGGATTATTTTCAAGGATTATCAACATTGTAGCATGTATTAGAGCTTCATTCATTTTTATGGCTGAATAGTATTCCATCTCATGCACATGTCACATTTTGTTTGTCCATCCATCAGTTTATGAACATCAAGTTATTTCTACTTGTGGGCTATTAGGAATAATCTAAAAGTTTTTCTGTAAGAACGTCTGTTTTCAGTTCTTTTGGGTACATTGCTGAGTCATAGGGTAACTGTTTAACCTTTAGAGGTTGGTCTCCAAACCAGGCTTGTTTCCAAAACAGCTGCACAATTTCACAGTCCCACCAGCAGTGGATGAGGGTTGCTTCATATCCTCACCAACATTTGTCACTTGCCATTTTTGTGACCGTGGCCATCCTAGTGGCTGAGGATGGTAGAGTGGAAGATTGTGAGCTGAAGAGGGCTTTGGTTTTAACAGAATCTCTGAGGACCAGATTGAAGGGGAGCAGAAGAGGCAGGAGGGGACTAGTGAGTAACAGCCTACTGCAATGGTCCCGTCAAGGGGGAGTGGTGCCTTGCACCAGAGTGGTGGTGAGGAGTGGTTGGATCTGGGATGTATTGTGAAGGCAGAACTGAGAGGGTTTGCATAGAGGATGGATGGGGTGAGGGGTAGGAAAGAATGATGAGCCAAGGATCCTCCCAAGTGTTTGGCCTGAGCACCTGGATGATGGAGTTTCCATTTGTTGAGCTGGAGAAGACCATGGATGGTGGAGGATCTTTTTGTGTTTTCTTGTGCCAGTCGCTGGTGGACAGGGCCAGTCCTTTTTCGGTTTTTGGCACATCCGGCTGGGAAGTTGGCTTGGCACTTTGGGAGAAATCAGGGGGTGTGGAAGAAGACAGTAAATCATAGTTCACACGTATTAAAAAATGCCCACCTGCCATCTCCACCGGTCAAGCCCTGAATGTCACTTAAAGAGGAATCACTTGCTTCCCTCCCCTCAGAGTGGGACAGTTTCTGCCCGGGGAGGTGCAGAGGATGATGAGGGCATTCATATTGCTTATGGGCTGGGTTAAAAAGGCATGTGGGTTGCAGCCTGCAGGAATCATACTTCTGGGGCCACTTTCTGGGAGAAAATTGTCTGCTGAATGATTTGTGGGGCACGGTGGGGTGGCTGATCCTTCCCTGTTGGTTGGGAATGTCTCAGGACCTGTTCCTCCCTTAGCTGACCAGGCAGTCAGCAGATCATTTCTTCACTCTCCTCCTGCTGCTTTGTGACCCCCTGGGTACCAGGAGGGGGTGGGGGGTGAGGGTGACTGTAGTTGACAGGCAGCTGTAAGGTGGGCACGCTTCCCCCTCCCCAGAGAGCACCTTGGTCCTTACCAACTTCTGAAGTCAGAGAGGTCAGATGTTGGCTTCTGTATTTATTAGCTGTGTGACCTTGGGCAGGTGACTTAAGCTCTCTGATCCTCTGCTTCTCAATCCATAGAAAGAGGGAAATTATGGCACCTGCAGGAGAGAGTCTTTGTGAGAATCAAAGGAGATAATTCATATGTAGTGATTTGCCATTTCTTCTATTATCTAGTGAGAGAGATCCATAAAGCTACCGTTTATTCACGCTTACTGCATGCCCACACCCTGTTAAAGGACTTAGCCACAGCATGAAGTGGACCTAGCAACCCTGCCAAGTGGGCGTGGCCCTTCTTGTCCCGGGTGAGCCAGCCCAGATGCCCAGCGGAAGCCACTGGGTTAAGGTCCCACGGCTGGCAGAGGGAAGATGGGGTTAGAACTCAGGACTGACTTCCTTCCTGAACGTGCTTGGAGAGTTCCAGAGCTCTTCCTGCGAGCAAAGAACTGCACGTGTGTCTTGGGAAGAGGTCACCCAGCCAGGGGTCCTTCGTGTCCCTCCGGGGTTCCGTCTTCCTAGGCATGTTTGGACCTGGGGTGTAGATCATCTTGGGGTTTCCCTGGTGGCTCAGACACTAAAGGATCTGCCTGCAATGCAGTAGACCTGGGTTTGACCCCTGGGTCGGGAAGATCCCCTGGAGAAGGGAATGGCAACCCACTCCAGTATTCTTGCCTGGAGAATCCCATGGACAGAGGAGCCTGGTGGGCTACAGACACGACTCATCTAGACTGTGCTTCATCGCGGATCTGTGCCCCCTCCCGTCTCTCGTGCTTTCCTCTGTGTCCAAAGGAACCACCAACCTCCCCCCTCCCAGCTCAGTGGCCTCTCAGCTCCTTCTTTCTCCCTTAGTGCATTAAGGACATTTTTTTAAAACCATGCTCTTCTTTTTGGGGGGTGGGAGGGGGAGCTTCCTGTGTGTTTCCAATCCCCCTTCCACTGTGGTCCCCTTCCCCTGTCAAGCCTCCTCCAGTCAGGCACAGAAATAGTCCCAGCTGTGAGACGAAGGCTCCAGAGTTTAAAATTGCAGCTCTGTACTATTTATACTCTAGCCGGAAAGAGGTTTTTTTGCACTGCCGTTTATTTGGTTGTGGTAGTGACGGCCTAGGCTGCAGGCGGCAGCTCCTACACTGTATAAACATTTCTCTGGGGACAAGTGGGCGCTGAGGGCAGGTGAAGGGGCAATGCCAGGCCTGCCCAGAAACGCCTGAGAACACCTCCCTGAAGCAGAACAGTTCGGCCTCGTAAGCCAGAGAAAGTGCTTCATGTTCCAGCCGAACTTCCTTCTGAGATGCCTGGTTGTTAGGGGGAAAAAAGACAAAAAAAGCAGGTATTTTATTCGTCATGAAAATAGTACATGCTTGAGGGGGAAAAGGGTTCAAACTACTCCTTTACGCAAGTGATTAAAGCAGATTCTTCATGTTCTGTTTTGCTTGGCCCACGAAGCATTAAAATGGAAAAATAATTTTTTAAAAAATATGTGCCACTATTTAAAAATTGGGACATTTTCTATAAAGTTAAAATTTCTGGCTTCTCTTAAAAATGGAAGATTCTGGCAACCCTAGCCTAATGTCGTCTGATTTCTCTGAATGGCTGGGTGCTCTCGAACTAGGCTAGTGCTTCTCGGGTCACTCCAAGCCCCAGAGGCCTGCTTCATTCATTTGCCTTACTGCACGGTCTTGGTAACTTTTGAGTTTTGGACCCTTCACATGACATAAAATATTCAAAGCTCCCATATCAGACTGTATTCTCCAGTTCCTACTCCCCAGGGCTAAAGAAGCACGATTAGTAGGGTCTCCAGATAAACTACAGGATCCCCCGTCAAATATGAATTTCAGGTAAACAACAAATACTTTTTTAGTGTAAGTATTGTTGTTTAGTCTCTAAGTTATGTCTGACTCTTTGTGACCCCCCATGGACTGTAGCCCACCAGGGTCCTCTGTCTATGGGATTTTCCAGGCAAGAATGCTGGAGAGGGTTGCCATTTCCTATTCCAAGGGATCTTCCCGACCCAGGGATCACACTTGCATCTCTGGTGTCTCCTGCACTGGCGAACCCCCTGACTATCTGCAGGTTGGTACATGTCATTCAGGTGGCTCCAGTGGTGAAGAACCCGCCTGCAATGCAGGTGACATAATGAGACTCGGTTGGATCCCTGGGTCAGGAAGATCCCCTGGAGAAGGAAATGGCAACCCACTCCAGTATTCTTGCCTGGAGTATCCCACGGACAGAGGAGCCTGGCGGGCTACAGTCCATGGGGTCGCAAAGAGTCAGACATGACTGAATTGACTTAGCATGCACGCACATGTCACTCCAGTTGAAATGAGATGAGGTGAAATCCCACTGTTGAAACATGCACATTTCTCGGTGTTCATACAAGGACAGCTTTATATTCTGCCTCTTGCAGTTAGTTCACTGTTTCTCTCCAGGGTGTTTCTCAGGAGGCATTTTTTGGTGTTGATAAGAGCAGGCTTTGAGGCTGGGGACTCAAACCTACCTGAGAATGTGGGCGCTGACGATTGTTAGCTATGTGACCTTGAGCAGGTTCCCTTACTTCTTGGAGCCTCAGTTTCCTTATCTGGACCACGGATGGTGCTAAGGGGCACTTTGTTATCTCCAGTATTTATTTTTCTCCTTTATTTTGAGAACTGCATAGAGCAGATGGTCCACAGTGGCTTTAACCAGAGTGGTTAGAGGAGTCCACAGGCGTCAAGACTGCCACTAGCACTTCCAGGTTTCAAATGAGGCTTGAGAGGTTTTGAAAAGGCAAAGTAGGTCTGGAGGGAACTGGGCAGATAATCCTAAGATTTAGTTTGCTTTAAAAAAAAAAGAAAAGAAAATGAAGGGCGTTTGTCTCCCTGGAAACCACTTGCTAATCTCCAGGATATTGTCTCTTTTCAGGCGAAGGAGGTGGAGGAGACCATCGAGGGGTTGCTCCTCAGGCTGGAAGAGTTTTGCAGCCTGGCTGACATGGTGAGTGGCTGGCTGACATGGTGAGGGCCTGCCTGGGAGGCGTGGGTCGAGGCCCAGGCCAGGCTTCAGGGCCCTCCTGGGCCTCCCTGGGGAGCCATCTTGGTGGTGGCTTAGCGAGCAGGAGGCGTGGGCAGCGGCCGGCCTGGGGAAGCCACCCTCTCTCTCTCTCTCTGTCTCTCTCCCTCTCTCTCTCTCTCCACACAAGGCTCCCTGAGGCGGCCATCTTGTTAACGCCCTTCCCCCCGAGACGCTTTCGCTCCATGGAGGAGGCGGGAGTAGGCCACCAGGTGGCGCTCTCGGCCCCGATGCGGGGCGCCGACCGGCGGGGATGCTAAGACTATATTTAACTTTCCTCGCCCGGCGCCGTTCACCAGGCAAACGTGGAGACAGCCAGGAAATGGCTGAAGGCCTGGGAGGCCCAGGGGGAGCCTCCCGGCCGGGCCCTGGCCCTGGCGGGGTCGGGCATGGAGTGCCTTCCTGAACCCTTTGCTGGCTCCCCTGTCGCCTCCTCCCCTGTTGTGTGGGGACGGCTCCTCCTGGCTGGAGGGAAGATGGTGCCCTCGGCCAGGAAGACGAGGTCTCCGGGATTGCTGCCAGATAGATGTGGGGCCCTGAGGAGCACTGACGGAATCTTCTGGAAGTTCCCAAGCTTATTAAAGGCGCACCAGCAGCCAGGGTTCGTGGTTTCTGTCTGGAGGCCCAAAGGGTTGAGCTCCATGTTGGGAACAGGCCTGCCTCTACCCGGAGCCCCGGAGCCCCGGCTGGGTGCGGCCGTGTGGAACGGCCCCGGGTGTCTGGAGATGCGGCGGTGAGACCACAGGGAGCCACGTGTGCTGAGCATCTACTCTCTGCCAGGCTCCGTGCAGAGCCTGCTTCCCGTGTCCTCCCGTCTCACCTCAGAGCAGCCCGCCATGATGGGTGCAGCTCTATCCCCGGACGTTCAGCGGATATCTGAGCGCCTCGCTGCTCCAGCCCCTAGGGACACTGCAGTGAACAAGACAACAGACGTTCCCACAAGGACCTGTGTGTGTTTTTCTCTCTAGAGCCGAGTTTTTAGTTCAGATGTGGGTCCAGGTGGGAACCAGGTAATGAGACTGACTTTGAACAGCCTGAATAGTCCTTTCTTCATCCGAACATTGTGCGCCTTCTCCGACTGGTCCCTTGAAGAGCCTGAGAACGCAAAGAGAGACCAATCTGTCTCCCTCCCCCCACCCCCTGCCCCTCTGATCCCCTAGGTTACCGGGGAAACCGATCTGTGCATCAACGCTGGCCTGGAGGTGTGTACCAGGTGCAGAGTGGAGGCTTTGTGAAGGGAAAGAGCTTCTAGAAGGAACCAGGCACATAATCCCAAGATTCGGTTTGCTTTAAAATATATATATATATGAGGAGCAGAGGTGTTAAATTCTGCCTGGAAAATTGGGGAGGCTTTGCAGAACAGGTGGTGATTAATTTGGGGTTTGAAAGAGGAACGAGAAGAATTCAGTTGCTGGGAGTGGGGGGTGGGGGTGGCAGGCATCCAGGCAGAGGGACTGGTCTGTGGGGGCGGTGTGCTGGGCGCAGCGGGACTGATGTGGGCCCCCACGGCAGGGTTATTGTGAAGGTGGTACGGACAGGCGATCCTGGGACATCTTTGATCTCAAATCCCAGCCCATCTTCCTCCTGTGATGAGAGACGCACTCTCCACTCTTTGTGAGAGCTCTGGACAGAAGCCCGCTTGGATAGACAGAAAGGGGTCCAGATAAGGCTAGTTTTACTAGCCTTAAAAACGTCAAGGCTTCCCAAAGCCTGCGTTTATCTTGCCAGGATCCCCAAGGTTGCATGCAGCATGGAGAAGGTCCTTTCTGAACTCAAAGTCTAGAGATGCATTGATGCAAAGGTTTTAAATCCAGAGGTCACAGGATGACCTGTGGGCCCAATCCTGCCTGCAGACATGTTGGATGCTTCTGGGAAAAAAGAAAGGAGGGCTAAGCGGCTGACATTTATAGAATGTCATGCAAAAAAAAAAAAAATCTGGATTTCCGGCTTCTCTTGGAAAAGCAACGATCTGTCTTCCACTCGCATCCCCCCACCCCTTGGGTGCTTTCTCTCACCCGGCCAGCATCAGCCGGAGCCCCTGTGGAGAGCACACGTGCTCTACAGCTTGTCACCGTCCCCGTGGGAGCCCCCGACTCCCCTGCCACCCGCCAGCGGCATCCATCCCGCGTGTGTGTCTTCTGTGGTAGAGAAAATTTCTCTGTTCTTCGGGCCCTACTGAAAGCAGGCACATATCAAACAGAGCAAGAGAGTCCTGTGTTTTAAGAAATGGAAAAGAGTGCACTTCTTTGAAAGTAAAGACTATTTCTGTGTGCTTATATGCAGATGAGCATGTCTATGTCATAATAGAACGCACCTAGTATGATGCTTTTGTGGCCCTTGGAGGCGTTTTTTATTTTGCAGTCCCTACGATGAGGCTCTGCGCTGATGCCATTTAGATTATAGAAATCCTCTCAGTCCCACCAGCTGATGGTTAGCTTATCCGCTGTGTCTGTGCTGGGGTGTCGTGGACTCCACGGTACAGAGAGAGATCTGTCCAGCTAGTGGCCCTGGCTTGGGACCTCCTTTTTTCTTCTGATCCAAGCTAGAGACAAGTGGGGACCTGTGGGAGGCAGGTGATGTCACAGCACAGAGCGTCGTCCCCTGCTTTGGCCTTTGTGAATACCAATCAGGTTTGAGGTCCCAGAGAGGCTGGGCTCCCCGGTGCCAGTCCAGAGAGAAACACTTCATTTCTGATGAAATCAGGCTACTGGAAATGAGAGTCCAGTTTCCAGTCTGTTGTATTAAGTCCTCTGCCAGCCTGTCCCAGATCACTCTTGAGTAAGCAGCGTTCACACTGTGTGCTCAGGACCTGTTCTGACCTTGGATGTAATGCCCCTTGCCATCACCCCAGGCTCTGACGCTTCCCAGTGTGAGGCTGTGGTCACGGTCACTCACCTCTCTGTGCCCTGATTTTCTCCTCTGTAAAATGGAGATGGTGGTTGGTTCCGAGTATCTATGGCAGCATCAGACTGCCGCAAAACTTTGTAATGTGAAACAACCATGAGTTTATCACTTGGGCCAAGACAGGGCACAGAGGGTACGGTTGGTCTGAGCCAAGTGGCACCTGCTGGGGTGAGGACATCCAGGGTGGCTCCTTCGCTCACTTGTCTGATGTCTCAGCTGGGAGGGCTGGGTGGCCGGGGACTCGTTGGTCACACGGGCTTTCTTGTACCATGGCAGTCTGGCCTCCCGGAGCCAGCATTCCAACAAACACAACGTAGACATCTCTGAAGCCTTGGGTATGGCAATTGACAGAGAGTCACTTCTGTCGTATCTTATTAGTCAAAGGAGCCACATAGCCTACCCAGATCCAAAGGGAAAGGACATAGACCCCTCTTCTTCATGGAAGGAATGTGTGGCCATCTTTCATCCACCGCACATGGTACCCATCTCCAAAGAGTCATCGTGAGGAATAGACAAGGCAGGGGTGTGCCCTTTACATCCACTAGAATGACCAGAAGGCAAAAGACAATAGCACGTGTGGATGAGGGTGTGGGGACGCTGAAACTCCCCTTCATTGGCTGGTGGAAATACGCAAAGGGACAGTCACATGGAACACATAGCCGTTTCTTGTAAAGTCAGACATATACTTACGCTGCATCCCAGCAGTTCTAATCCTAGATAATAACCCACGAAAAATGAAAACAAGAGTTCAGAGACTTGCTGATAAATGTAGCAACGCTAGTATCTGTCAGCAGTTGTCGTTTAGTCGTTGGAGTCTTTTGTGACCCCATAGACTGTAGCCCATGGATACTCTGTCCGTGGAATTTTCCAGGCAAGAATACAGGAGCAGGTTGCCATTTCCTGCTCCAGGGGATCTTCCTGACCCAGGGATGGAACCCACGTGTCTTGCATTGGCAGGCAGATTCTTTACCAGTGAACCACCAGGGAAGCCCCGGTCAGCAGTAGAAACCAGTAAATAGGGAATTCCCTGGCAGTCCAAAGGTTAGGACTCCGTGCTTTCACTGCCAAGGGCTCGGGTTTAATCTCTGACTGGAGAACTAGGGTCCCACAAGCCTTGTGGCATCGCTGAAAAATAAAATAAAAAGAATTGAGTAAATAAGCTGTTGTTTATTCATATGCTGGGATGCACAGCCACGGAAGAGAATGACCAGCCATATACAACAACACGGGTGATTCTCACAGACATGCTGTTGAGAGAAAGAAGCCGGACACAGGAGTACTTCCTGTGTGGGGCTCCGTAATCTGAAGTTTAAAAACAGGCAAAACCAGTCCCTGTGATGAAAGTCAGATAGAGGTTAGCTTTGGGTGGGCGGTCATGACTTCACGGAGGCTAGAGGGAGTCTTATAAAGCAAGGGGTGTTCCATGGGTTGGTCTGGTTCCACAGATGTAAGCACATGTACCAGTTCATCAAGCTGTTGGCTAAAGCCTGGGCTCTTTACTGTATATCATTTGCACCCAATTAATAATAATTGCTTAGCACAGTGCCTACTATGTCTTAGGTGACCCGTGAATAGGAGCTACTGAGGTCATCAGCGTCATCAGTTTCAAAGCACCAGAGGGTCATGCCACCCATGAGTTTATCCACAGAAACTAGATTTATGAGGCTGCTCAGCTCAGTGCCCTTGGGGGCTTGGGCAGCTTGTCTGGGCCCTCCAAAACCCCAATGGCCTTGGACCCACCTTCTGGCAGGGAGCGGACTCTCCCCTGTCTCACGTAAGCAGAGAAAACTTCCTGTTGGCCTCGGCCCAGCAGTTGCATTTGGCATTGGCGTGTGTTCTTAGGTCAAGTGCATTTGGCTCTCCTTTCTGGGCCCTGCGTCGTCCAGGACAGCCGCGTTTGCTCTGTGATAACCCCCTGCATCCGCTGCCCAGACTTCTGGGCTCCAGAGACCAGCTCTGGGGAGTGGAGATGACAAGCTCCCAGGTCCATAATCCTGGCTGGAGGTTTGTCCGAGCAGAGGCTCGGAAAGCACTGATTCTTCCCTGCCATCTTTGTTCTTCTGAGCAGTAGGCACAAGCGTGAACTCACATGTCTGTGATGTGATGATGTGAAGTGGGTTGGATGTAAGAAAAGCAATGTCTTCCTTTCCTTACACTCCCCTAGAAGATGAAACACTGTAGGGCGTGGCCATGGACGCTAAGTTGGGGAGACTTTAGAGAGCGGTGGAGGCTGTGGTTAACCCAAGGAGGCCATTGTCACCCGGCTCCAGCTGATTGTTGCCACGTGGAACATGGGCTCAGTGTGTCTGGGGCCTTCTGGCTTTTCACAAGAAGCTAGAAATCTGAGTTTCTAAGGGGAACGTCCTGAGCTTTAGATCTTGGCACCTAGATTGGTTATACTTCTGGGGCTTTAAGCGTGACACAGGCCAGCTCTGCATGGGCCTGCTGGAACACATCTGCAGACCTCTGGTATTAGCAGGTGGCCTCAGACCCAAAGAATCCACCATCTCCCACTTTGCAGCTGTGTGACCTTGCCCAGATGATGTGGCTTTTCTCAGTTTCGTCACCTATGCAGTGAGGTTGAAGAGCGAACAGTTCCTGCTGTTCATCATTCACGTGATGAATGCTCCTGGGTGTTGGTGTCCCGCCCTCCCTGGTTTTTGCCATTTGGTTCCCAGCTTACTGGGAGCCAAGGGGAAGGCTTGGGGTTGTTTCAGACGCCCTCCATTTTCCCCTCAAGGACCTGCAGGCTGCCTTCCAGGCAGGAGTGGACAGCTGCCCTCACCCTCAGCCAGTGGAGAGGCCTCTGCAGAGAGGGGCCTTCCTGCTCGGCCCACAGACCCTTGACCTTCCAGTTCCTGCAGATCCGGAGGAAGGCGGGGAGTGGTCCCTGAATCTCCTCTCTACCACGTTCCCTTCACCCCATGGGTTGCTAGGTCCAGTCCCTGCTGATGCTCACGTGTTTCCCCTTTTTAGAGATCAGCAGGAAAAAAAAGATCTGCCTTTGATCCTGGTGCTCCCGATTGACACGAGTTTCCTGTTCTTCATTGTATCTTAGCAATTTCTCCTGAGGTTAGCCTTGTTTGCTGACAAAAGTCCATCTAGTCAAAGCTATGGCTTTTCTAGTAGTCATGTATGGATGTGAGAGTTGGACTGTGAAGAAAGCTGAGTGCTGAAGAATTGATGCTTTTGAACTGTGGTGTTGGAGAAGACTCTTCAGAGCCCCTTGGATGGCAAGGAGATCCAACCAGTCCATCCTAAAGGAAATCAGTCCTGAATATTCATTGGAAGGACTGATGCTGAGCTGAAGGTCCAATACTTTGGCCACCTGATGCAAAGAGCCAACTCATTGGAAAAGACTCTGATGCTGGGAAAGCTTGAGGGCAGGAGAAGGGGATGACAGAGGATGAGATGGTTGGATGGCATCTCTGACTCAATAGACATGAGTTTGAGTAAGCTCCAGGAGTTGGTGATGGACAGGGAAGCCTGACGTGCTGCAGTCCATGGAGTTGCAAAGAGTTGGACATGACTGAGCAACTGAACTGAACTGAACTAGCCTTGTTGAGGGATAGGCTTCTCTCTAGACATTCAGCCTGGGGGAACAAGGGAGGATATTGAGCACTTTTCCTTATTCCAGCTGACAAGTGCAGGTGCCTGTGGGAGCTCCAGCATAGGCTTGGAGCTTGGCTGAAAAGAGGTTGCCAGCTGACCCCACACAAGCTAGACCAGACTTGGAAGGGCCTGGGAATATGCATTAGGCTTCCTCCAAGGGATCTGGATGCTCCTTAGCACCTGAAAGTCATATGTATACTGCCTCTCTGCATGATGAAGATGTGATAACATGGAAATTGTATCTCTCTCTCTCTCTCTATCACACACACACACACACACACACACACACACTCTTAAGGATTAGACTTGTCCTCTCGGCTCTGAAGGAAAATGGAGGCTTGTGTCCAATCTCAGTGATCAAGAGGAAGATACAACTTCCCAAACTTCACAGTCACTTTTGGGGTCCTTCCAAGCAGAAGAAACTTAAGTGAGATGCGTGATGTGCAGGAAATACTTCACACAGTGGCTACGTATAGGAAGCACCGTGAGAGTGAGATTTGTGGTTATCATTATTAGTGTTAATGATTACTATTAACTCTTCTCATTAGGGCTTCCCCAGCGGCTCAGACGGTAAAGAATCTGCCTGTAATGCAGGAGGCCTGAGTTTGATCCCTGGGTCAGGAAGATTCCCCGGAAAGGGAATGGCAACCCACTCCAACACTGGTTTCAGTGGAACAAAAACTCGACTTTGCTCAACTTTAATTTAGGGGAAAGATTTTGATTCTTTCCATTTGGTCCAGTTCAGTGGTTAATAAAATAAAGATACTTAGTTTGAAGCTGGTGCTGTTTTAGATGTTTGCAGGGGACAATTAACTCCCTTTTCCAGGGGATCTTCCCAACCCAGGGATCAAACCTGAGTCTCCTGCATTGCAGGCAGATTCTTTACTATCTGAGCCACCAGGGAAGCCCAGTTAATTTGTAGCTCAGTAAATCATACCTGATTGGGTCTGGGTCCCCAGGGGCAGTGACATCGGTCCCCACCTGGGACTCCGGGTCATTCCTGGGCCTGTCCCTGGGCAGGGTGACACTTGGTGTCTCGGCCACTGGCGAGGTCTCTGCAGAGCCTGGCCACCCCCAGAGCAGGCGGAAGCAGGGGCCGGAGCAGAGGGGCTCATGAGCTGTCCTGTTCCCTGCAGATCAGGAGTGACACCTCACAGATCCTGGAAGAAAACATCCCCCTCCTTAAGGCCAAGGTGGTGGAAATGCGTGGCATCTACGCCAAAGTGGACCAGCTGGAGGTGAGTCCAGGGTAATTAACTTTGTGAGCCTGTGGACTTGTTCTGACTCTTCTGGCCTCTCTCCCAAGACGCTGATCTGGCGTTGATAGTGTTAGGCCCTAGACCCAGTGGAGGGGGTGGGCAGCAAAAAGGGGCGTATATGGTATTTTTAAAATATAACAAATAGGAATTTATAGAAAGAATCTCATTTTAAAGTTGGGGTACTTTCTATAAAAACCTGAATTTCAAGCTGCTTTTTGTCATTTATTTATTTTTGGCCATGCCACACAGCTTGTGAGAGCTTAGTTCCCTGACCAGGGATTGAACCTGAGCCACGGTTGTGCAAGTGCGGAATCCTAACCACTGGACCGCAAGAGACATCCCTAAGCGACTTTTGGAAATTTAGCATTTCTCAGAACTCTGGGCCCATATTTCTTTAAATAGTTTGATCTGTTTACTTTTTAAGGTGTAAATACATAAAGTGTATATATCATAAGTGTACAATTCAGTGAATTTTAACATGTATCAACCCCCATGGGGGCTTCCCCGGTGGCTCAGCGGTAAAGAATCTGCCTGCAATGCAAGAGTCACAGGAGACGCAGGTTCGATCCCTGGGTTGCGAAGATCCCCTGGCAGAGGGCATGGCAACCCACTCCAGTATTCTTGCCTGGAGAATCCTATGGACAGAGGAGCCTGGCGGGCTACAGTCCATGGGGTTGCAAGGAGTCAGACACGCCTGAAGAGACTGAGCGCACACACGCGTGAACGCCCACATGAAGATGGCCCAGGTTGAGAAACTGAGCCTTTCCACCCCTGGGGCTGTTTCCTGGTAGAATTGGCGCTCAGACAGGGCGCGGGCTCTATTTCTCCACAGTCCCCACCCCGCCCTGTTGCCTCCCGCTGACTTAGTTCACCGGCCTTTTGTCTGTGTGGGCGCTGGGCCAGGTGCAGGGTATGTCATTTGCTCCTGGCTGCACTGTGAGTCCGCACCCTCCCCTTCCCGTCTCCCGGAGGAGGAGAATGAGTTCCTCGAGGTCAGCCCCTTCCCAGGGATCACACAGCTGATTCCATGAAGCGGGGGCTTCAGTTCACATCCACGAGAGCCCAGGCTTTTCCTCAAACTGGGGCCCTTGGGCCGGGCTCCTGGCTCCTTGCGCAGTGAAAGACCGGGAGGCTGGAAGAGGCTTCAGGGTAGCAGAGGTGGCCTGGACTGGACGTGAGCCCCCCTAGTCTGCCCAGGAAGGGAGCCAGCGGTGGGCCCTGGAGTTCGCAGAGAATTAACATTCTTGTCAGCAGAGGAGGCAGGAATATAATTAAAACTTTGCCCTTGGAATAGCTGATTCATTTGAGTTTTATTCCACACGTTTGAAGGAGGACAGAAAAATGCAAAGATGTGCAGCCCTGCTTCTTGCCTCGCTTGGGCCGCCCCACCGCATTGTTTCCTTGGCACTCAGTCTCCTAATGCTTATTGAGGGCCTATTTGATGCCGCTGCGGGCCCTCACAGCGAGAAGGACAGAGTTCAAGGCTGTGGCTCCTGCCAGGAGAAACAGCAACCGAGTGTAACCATTGTGTTTCCCGGGGCTGCTGTGACAAGTTATCACAAACGGAGTGGCTTCAAACAGCATGAACTAAGCATCTTACGGCTCCAGAGGTCAGCAGTCTGAACCGTGGCAGCAGGAGTCAGCAGGGCCGGCTCCCTCTGGGGGAGAATTCCCCTCCTGGCCTTTGCCAGCTTGCATCTCCCAGCTCGTGGCGCCTTCCTCCCATCTTCAGAGCCACAGCGCAGCATCTTCCAGGCTCTGTCCTCCTCTGAGTCTCCTGCTTCTGTCTTATAAGGACCCCCATGATTACCAGGATAGTCTCCCCAGCTCAGCATCTTTTTCACACCTGCTGAGTCCCTTTGGCCATGGAAGGTGATATGTTCACAGGCCCTGGGAGTGAGGCTGGGGACCTTTGGGTGGGGTCATCACTCTGCTGCCCACATTCACCAAGGGTGACTTCAGAGGCGTGTGCTCTGGAGGGCAGTAGGGAATGGGCAGTGGACGCTACAGGCACTGGAGCGTGAGTGGAAGGGGCTGTGTTGAGTGGGAGGGGCAGGTGGGCGGCACAGCCCGGGTAGAGGTTCAGTGGTGGGAGGCTTCCGGCTCTGGGCAGCAAGGAGATAACGGACCAGAAGGATCTGGGATGGCCAGGTTACAGGGCCGAGGGGGGTGATGACCAGAGCGGGGCTGGAGATGCCAGCAGGGTCCAGGACTGCCCTGGGCAGCCAGGGATGAGAAGGCCAGCCCCAAGCCACTCCTCCGTGTCCTCTGCGAACAGTTGGAGCTGAGATGCACTCTCCCCTCCCATGAGGTGTGAATCTTCAGGCCACCGCAGTCGCCACTCTGACCTAGAGTCTGCCACCATCGAGGCCCAATAGCATTTGCCTCCTGTCAGCCCCCTGGGCTGCTGTTTTCTGTAGAGCAGAGAGAGATTTCTCTGCAGCTGGGCCCTAGTTAAAAAGAAGAAAAACTGCGTTGGTCCAAGAGGGTCATGGATTTCAAGGCAAATGGGAGACTCCATATTTCTTGCTGAGCTACGTGCGACATAAGACGTAGGACCTGATCAGAACCCAGCGTTGTCCTGAGGCTGATGGATTCCTCAGATCTGCCCCTTGGAGACTGTTTTTTGTTTGGGGTTGTTTTTATTTTTTTGACTGCACCATGCAGAATCTTAGTGGCCTGACCAGGGATCAGAGCTGTGCCCACTGCATTGGAGCACCGTCTTACCCACCGGGCCACCGGCGACATCCTGGGTCTGCGCCGCGGGTCGCTCACTCCCCTCTCGCGGTCAGCTTCCTCCTCTAGGTGGGGTGTGAGGCCGGCCCCTGGCATCCTGCAGGTGCTGGGGAGGACAGGCTGTCACTGCGGGGGTGCCCGCAGGCTGAGAGCCGGGATCCAGTGCCTGCTCATCACTCTGCCCAGCCAGCTGGAGGCTCCGGGGAGCCCAGGAGCACTCTGCTCCCATATCACTGTGACCCGCTGGGGGCCAGGAGGCTTGAGAACTATGGGGGTGACCTCTCAGGCCAGAAAAAACTAAGTTACTGAGCAAGTGCTGTGAGCCAGGGCCTCTAAGTGCTTTAGATGAAAGAACTTGCTTACCCCTCACAGCAGAGCAGGTCCTGGTATTGGTCCTGTTTTATAGAGCGGTGAGGCACAGAGAGGTGAAGGGATTAGTCCAGGGTCGCACAGCCGGGGAGTGGTGGAGCTGGGATTACAGAAGTCTGTGCTCCTGACGCCTCCTCAGTGCTGGGCGCTGGCACCGTCTGGACCCGGGCCTGCCCTGAATCCGGGGGCCTTTGTCACAAGGATGCAGGCACATCAGAACTCACACCTGTATTTTAAGACCACGTCTCACCCCTCCCCTCCGCCTTCCCTTCCTTCCTTCCTCCCCTCGCTTCTGATAATAAAAGTGGTTCGTTTTCACTGTAGAGACAATTATGTGGAAGTCACCTCTGCTCCCAAGGGCGGTCGCAGCCCCCAGCCGTCCCCGTCTGTGTCCTCTCCTCCCCTCTCCGCGTGGATGCCTGTTGGGGTCGTCCTGCTGCCCCCGTCAGCTTTCCTGGCCAGGTTCGGCCTCTCCCTGGCCGCGGCCTGGCTGGCCTGCCCTCCCTGGTAGGCGTTTTGGAGGCGGATCAGACCTCGTGAGCGCACATTCCTCCGCGTCCCTCACACTCCCCACCACAGCGGCATTAACGCAGGGAGCGTAAAATTGGAATCGGCTGCAGGGAGGGCCTGCAGGACTTCCTTCTGTGCTTTAAAGCCAGATGTGCCAGCCGGTGAGGCCAGGGGAAGCGGCCCGGCCCGGGGCTCCTCGTGTCCCCCTCCACCCAGCACACACACACAGAGACACACACACACACACACACACAGTTGATGTGCCTTATTCAGAGCCTTTCAGCTCTGCCCTTGCCAGAACCATAGGGCAGCAGCCGCACAACAGTGCTGCCGTCCGGGTTCATCCAATGTTTTTTTGCTGGGGATGCAGTCATTCATTTATTCACTGACTCTTGCATGTGTGCCTTCATTCCTGGGTGTGCATTCATGCATAGATGCATTCATATGTGCATGCGTTATTCATGTGTGTGCGCCTTCATTCACGTGTGCATTCATGTATGTGTACGTTCATGCATGTGTGCATTCGTTCATGTGTACATGCATTATTCATGTGTGTGTGCCTTCATTCACGTGTGCATTCATGTATATATACATTCATGCATGTGTGCATTTGTTCATGTGTGCATGCGTTATTCATGTGTGTGCGCCTTCATTCACGTGTGCATTCATGTATGTGTGCGTTCATGCATGTGTGCATTCATCATGTGTACATGCATTATTCATGTGTGCGCCTCATTCACTTGTGCATTCGTTGTATGTGTGCGTTTCATGCATGTGTGCATTCATTTCATGTGTACATGCATATATTCATGTTGTGCGCCTTCATTCACGTGTTGCATTCATGTATGTGTATGTTTCATGCATGTGGTGCATTTCTCATGTACATGCATATATTTATGTGTGTGCGCCTTCATTCACGTGGTGCATTCGTGTATGTGTGCGTTTCATGCATTGTTGCCATTCATTTCATGTGTACATGCATTATTCATGTTGCGCCTTCATTCACGGGTAGCATTCGTGTATGTGTGCGTTTCATGCATGTGTGCATTCATTCATGTGTACATGCATTATTCATGTGTGCGCCTTCATTCACGTGTGCATTCGTGTATGTGTGCGTTCATGCATGTGTGCATTCATTCATGTGTACATGCATTATTCATGTGTGTGCCTTCATTCACGTGTGCATTCGTGTATGTGTGCGTTCATGCATGTGTGCATTCGTTCGTGTGTACATGCATTATTCATGTGTGTGTGCCTTCATTCACGTGTGCATTCATGTATGTGTGCGTTCATGCATGTGTGCATTCGTTCATGTGTACATGCATTATTCATGTGTATGTGCCTTCATTCACGTGTGCATGCCTTCACACATGCACACACGTGTTCTCCTGTGCGCACTCATCCTCTCACGTGTGCATGCGTTCCTGCCTCCGCCATCCAGCCGAGCAGGCCCTGGTCGTGGCCTGGTGAACAGCACTGACTCAGCAGCTGCTTTTCCAGAACTCACATTCTGGAAGGAGATGGACCCTGAACCGGCAGACAGGAAGTTGAGAGGGCGAGGAGAGCGAAGAAGACGGGGCCTGGGCAGCTCTGCGGTGGGGCCGCGTTAGCCTAGGTGGTCGGGGAAGGCCCCTCTGTGGAGGGCCCAGCGGACTCAGGGCCTGGGAGAAAAGCAGGGTTCACCCATGGAGAAGAGAGGTGCCCGGGCAGAGAGAGAGCTGCTGCAAAGGCCCGGAGGAGGGTGAGGCTGGGGCTTTCGAGGAACCAGAGGGAAGCCTGGGTGGGACACAGGGAGGGGGCAGAGCGGGTGCTGGGCCTTGCTGGGTGGGCGGGCCTGGGGCCTTCCATCTGCGGAAGTGGGGCTCCCCCGTGGGGCCTGGCGCTGAGAGGGTCTCCGGCCTCTTCCTGATGCAGGAAAACATTCTGCATTTTCCTTTGGGAACGGAGAGGCCCACCGAGGGGAGGCTTGTCTGAGATGGACCTGGAGTCGCCACCTTTGGTGGCCTTCCCGGGTGTACGAGCAGTGCATGCGCATGTACACACAACACGCACACGCACGCAAACGCAGGTGCAGACGCCGACGCACGTGCACCCAGCACATAGACACAGCAGAAGTCGCAAACAAGTGGGCCTGCACAGCCTTTTTTTAAACGTTCCAGATTTATTGCTGACATTGTTAAAAACTAGACATTTTTCATGAAATCTGAATGTCCTGTTTTTTCTTTTTAAATGATGTTATCTGGCATTAACTGAGCTCTTAATATGCCCTGGGCACTAAACTGCTGAGCAGGGTTGATATCGTTATGATTCCTGCTTCACAGATAGTAAAACTGGGGGGTAATAGAAATGAAGTAACCTGGCAAAAGGCATATGACCAGTGAGTGGTAGACCCCTGGGTTCTAGTCCAGCGGGTCTGACCCCAGCCTTCTCTTTTCTCTTCTCAGTATTGGAGGTTTTGCAGTAGAGCCCCAAGCTGAGTGACCCCCCGGGGCCAGGGACCTGGTATTCCAGCTCACCAGCCTGTTCTCAGTCTGTTTCACTCGCTTGTCACCTGCCTGCCCTTGGCGGTTTCTGAGTGTGAGACTCCCCAATACCCATCAAATATTAAACCGAGCAATTTTGGGGAATTCCCTGGTGGCCCAGGGGTTAGGACTCCACGCTTCCACTGCTGGGGGCACAGGTTTGATCTCTGGTCAGGGAACCAAGAGCCTGCAAGATGCGCGGCATGACCAAAAAAAAAACAAAAAGAGAGCGATTTCTAAAAACCTCAGTTTTCATAAAGAAGGTCGTGCAGCCCGAGCCCCCTCTCTGCTGCTGCCTAGCTGTGTGACTTTGGGCAGGTGGTCCGACCTCTCTGACCGTTGGTTTCTCCCCTCTGTAAATAGTCTAAACAGAGGGTCACTAGGGGAAGGAGAAAGGATAGGAGTGGAGGCCCGGCAGGCCGGGGCCCCAAGAGGAGGCATCACTGTTACCGTCAGGGTTTCTGAAGGTGCTCCCAGCAAGGCAGCAGCGAGCCTGAGGTCTCCCAGAGCCTGGCGCCGGTGGGGCAGGCGAGAGGGAGGCTGGAGGCAGTGGCTGCTGGCGGCCAAGGGAGGCAGCCGTGGCATCTCGTCTCTCCGCTCCCCCGACAGGCCTTTGTCAAGATGGTCAGACGGCACGTCTCCTTCCTGGAGGCCCACGTGCTCCAGGCCGAGCGGGACCACGGGGCCCTCTCGCAGACCCTGCGGAAGTGGCTGGGCTCCTCGGGGCTCCCCGCGCTCGGGAACGTGAGTATCCCCACCTCCCCGCCCCGTCCCAGACCCCGGAGCCGGGAGAGGGGCACCGGAAACGGGAGTTCAAAGGGCACGGCTGGCTTCTGCAGACAGGAAGCGGCGTCTGGCTGGCTGGTGGGGGGCTGGCCGGGCGGCTGGGGCATCGCAGACCCTCTCTTGGGTGCCCCTGTGTGCCCTGAGCGGAGGTGCCGTGGCTGCCCGCCCCCTCATCCACAGTTTAGTCAATGCCTGCTGTTTGCCTAGCACGGGTCTGTCTGGAGTTCCCGCGCTGGTGAGAGACAGCTCCTATCCCTTCCTTCCGCATCTGAGGCTCAGGGCCATTTCCAGAATTCAGGTGGGGTTCCCCGCCCCAGGGCACGAGTCAGCCTCCAGCTGACCAGAAGGGCGGGGCACAGTGGGAGGGGCAGCGAGCCCACAGCTGGCCAGGGCCTCTCCCTCCCACACTGCTACTTCCTTGGAATCTTCCCTATGCAAAAGGAAGGGTCCTTGTGCCCCTTATACTGGTGGAAA